>NC_092760.1:91764897-92422397 GCF_047496795.1 Chiloscyllium punctatum | reverse complement strand
AGTGACCATAATTCAGTTACGTTTAGTTTAGCGATGGAAAGGGATTGGTACATGCCACAGGTCAAGAGTTATCGATGGGGCAAGGGCAATTATAATGCAATTAGGCAAGAATTAGGATGTATAGAATGGGGTAGCAAAATGCAGGGGATGGGGACAATCGAAATGTGGAGCTGGTTTAAGGAACAGATATTACGTGTCCTTGATAGGTATGTCCCTGTCAGGCAGGGAGGAAGTGATAAGGTAAGGGAACCGTGGTTTACTACAGAAATTGCATCTCTTGTTAAGTGGAAGAGGGAGGCTAGTGTGACGGTGAGATGAGATGGTTCAGATGAGGTGATGGAGAGTTACAGATCAGCTCGGAAGGATTTAAAGAGAGAGTTAAGAAGAGCAAAGAGAGGACACGAGCAGTCTTTAGCAAATAGAATAAAGGAGAACACTAAAGCTTTCTATAGGTATGTGAGGAATAAAAAGATGATTAGGGTAGGAATAGGGCCAGTCAAAGACATAAATGGGAAGCTGTGAGTGGACCCTGTGGAGATCAGAGAGGCGCTAAATGAATATTTCTCATCGGTGTTTACTCAGGAAAAGGAGAATATTGTGGAGGAGAAGAATGAGATACGAGATATTAGACTAGAAAGGATCGAGGTTTGTAAGGAAGATGTGTTATCAATTCTAGAAGGAGTGAAAGTAGATAAGTCTCGTGATCAGGATGGGACTTTTCCGAGAATTCTCTGGGAAGCTCGGAAGGAGATAGCAGAGCCTTTGGCTTTGATATTTGAGTCGTCGTTGTCTACAGGTTTAGTATCAGAGGACTGGAGGATTGCAAATGTTGTGCCCTTTTCAAGAAGGGCAGTAGAGATGACCCAGGTAATTATAGACCAGTGAGCCTTACTTCTGTTGTAGGAACAGGTTTGGATAGGATGATAAGAGAAAGGATTTATAATCATCTGGCAAGTAACAACTTGATTGGAAATAGCCAATATGGTTTTGTCAAGGGCAGGTTGTGTCTCACAAACCTCATTGAATTTTTTGAGAAGGTGACCAAGCATGTAGATGAGGGTAGGGCAGTTGACGTGGTATACATGGACTTCAGTAAAGCCTTTGATAAGGTTCCACATGGTAGGCTGTTAGAGAAATTGTGGAGGCATGGAATTGAGGAGTTTGGATTAGAAACTGGCTTTCTGTAAGAAGGCAGTGAGCGGTGGTTGATGGAAGATATTCAGCCTGGAGTCCAATGTGCCACAATGATCTGTTTTGGGACCATTGGCAAATGGAGTTCAGAGCTGATAAATGTGAGGTCATTCACTTTGGGAAGAATAACAGGAAGGCAGAATACTGAGTCAATAGAAAGTTTCTTGATAATGTGGATGTGCAGAGGGATCTTGGAGTCCATGTGCATAGGTCCCTGAAAGTTGCCACCCAGGTGGATAGTGCTGTGAAGAAGGCATACGGTGTGTTCAGTTTTATTGGTAGAGGGATTGAGTTCCGGAGTGGTGATGTCATGCTGCAACTATACAAAACGCTGGTGCGGCCACACTTGGAATATTGTGTACAGTTCCAATCCCCATATTTCGGGAAGGACGTGGAAGCATTGGAAAAGGTGCAGAGGAGATTTACCAGGATGTTGCCTGGTCTGGAGGGAAGGTCTTATGAGGAAAGGCTGAGGGACTTGGGTCTGTTCTCATGGGAGAGAAGAAGGCCAAGATGGGATTTAATAGAGACATACAAGATGATCAGAGGGTGTAGACAATGAGAGTGTTTTTCTTAGGATGATGATGTCTGCTTGTAAGAGGGGACATAACTGTAGATTGCAGGGTGATAGATTTATGACAGAGACAGGTTCTTTACTCAGAGAGTGGGAAGGGTGTGGAAGGCCATGCCTGTTAATGTAGTTACCTCAGCCACATTAGGGGCATTTAAACAGTTCTTAGATAAGCACAGGGATGATGATGAGATAGTGTAGGGGGTTGGCTTAGATTGGTTCACAGGTCAGCACAACATCAGGGCCGAAAGGCCTGTTCTGCGCTGGATTCTTCTATGTTCTATAGACATTGACAATCTGTGTTGTTAAATCACTCAGACTCGAGTTATTGGGTTATTACTGTTGGAAACTGAGGACTGGCTCCTTTACAATATTAACGATTATATTTTCAGGTGTCCAGGAAATCTACTTGTCCCATCAATTGATCATTTTTCAATCAGCTATAAGTTTCCCTCCAAGGTTTGGAAGTGTACTGCCCACTGTTCTCCCAGGCTGAATCCGAGAGTTCCTTCCTTCACCTGCTTTTGTTACTGACACCACTTGGACTGCGCTCATTCAGAAAAGCAACCTGTCAGCACCCTCAAGGGCAGTATTGGATGGGCAATAAATGCTGATTTAGCTAAAGATGAAAGAAAAACAAGAACAATTTGCAAATATGTTCCACCATTCACTTTAATTCTATCACTTGACAGAGTTATTAGTGAACAAACTCTTGACACCAGTCCTCAGAAGGAAATGCCAATGCAGATGATCAAAAGCTGAGTCAGACAGAGAGACTTTACAGAGTTCCTCAAAGAGGGGAATGTTTCAGAATTGACCTCAGAGCCTTGGGGTACAGGTAGCTGGATGTGCAGCAGCCAATGATGAAGTGATGTCAATGAAGTTCCACAAGTTTGTCAGACAGAATAATGAGATTGTTCAACTGAGCAACATGAGATAGAGACTGTTAGACCGGACAAATGGTCTTTTGCTTAATTCAATCATAAACATTCCTTTATTGTTCAGCAAAGTATTTAAGTACTTATAAAAGATCTGTTAAAAATACAAAAATATAGAATTGCTTGCCATTGCTATTCAGGCAACTAGGTTTCGTAGAATGATGTATTACGGAAAGAGGCCATTTGGCCCATCAAAGAGCAGCCTAATTTACTGCCCATTCTCCATTCCTTGCCTAAAACACAAAAACAAATCTTTTTCATTAATGCTTCCAATTTCTTTCTGAAACGAGTAAAGAAATCAATCTTTCATACAGTCTGTTCTAGACATTTATAACTCACAATGGGACTAAAAGATGCTGCTAACTCAGGAATACAACTGGCCAACAGAAGCTGTGCTTACCCATTTCCCTCTCATTGTACTGACTGTTTAAAACCTATGGCTCCTGCTATTGGCCTACTTTCCAGAGGCAATCGTTTCTCCCCATTCACTCTGTCAACACACTCCATTACAGTAAATGCCTCTGTTTGATTTCTCCAAAATCTTTTGTAACCTCTGTATCTGAAAACAATCTGAACTTCTCCAATCTATCCACATGACCAAAAACGTTCATCCCTGATTTCATCCAGTTGACGATGAGAATTTCTCAAAAAATATTCTTCAAGGTCCTTAGTGCTTGATTTTCTGTCCTCACCACCCACCCCAATCCTGTTTTTATTTATGGACATAATTTATGGATATATAACCTCTTCATGTTCTTCCCCAAAAATACTTGCATTTATATAGGACCTTTTATAACCAGTAGTCCTCCAAATCACTTTACTTTGGCTGTGTAATGACTGATGGAGGAAATGCAAGTTAGTTTTGATTGAGGGATAAATGTTGGTCAGGACTTTGCACATAATCACATTACATTGTATCTGCCAAGTATCTGCCCATTTTGCCAGTCTGTTTACTTTCTCCAAAATCATGCTCCTATCCTGCTTATTATTGACTATGGCGCTGCATTCTATCATTGACTTCAAACTTGTATCCCCAAACCAAATCCCAGTTATTTACATGTAAGACCAATCATCCCAATTACCTGCATCCCTCAGGCACATTATATTTCAGTCAGAAACAGATCTGTTTGGCATTACTCTGTTCCTTCAAGTCCTCAGCCAATTATTTACCCAACTTCCACTGGCCTTTAAACTCATTTTCTTAATAAACCAGTTAACAAATAGGAAAAAAGCAGTAGTGTTGTCCCTATTACTAGATTTTTCTCCGATCTGTCAATAACGAATGATAAGAAATTGCAGTATTCTTTATATAAAAGCATTGGGGGTGATGACTGATAAATAGGGACAGCGCAATGGAAATTATTTTGATTGCAGCAAAAAATATCATTGTCATTTTGAAAGTTCTCAAATAAGCAGGAATTGATTGTTAGGGAAGTAATATTTGATTCCTGTGTTTGATTTGATTACTTATTGTCTGAAACGTCAGAATTTGCAATAAGATTATTCACAGGATATTTTCTCCTTACTTGTGTGTAATTGTTGCTGCTCTGTTGAGTATTTATTGTCCATCCTAATTGTCCTTGAGAATGTGGTAGTGAACTGCCTTCTTGAACCATTGTCGTCAATGGGATGTAGGCGCATAGACAATACCTTTGGGAGGGAGTTCGAGGATTTTGACTCGCTGAAGGAATGGTGATATATTTTAAATCCAAGATGGTGAGAGATAACTCGTGAAGAGAGAGAGGTCTTCGTTCCTACACTGCAGAGCTGCATTTGACAATCTACTACGTACATTGTAAAGGATCAACCATCATCATATTGTATCATTATGTTGTCTAGTATTGTCAGAACAGGCTCAAGGGGCTGAGTGGCCTACTCCTGTTCAATGTTTCCAAAGAGCCTTCCTTGGTGAGAAGGAGAAAGCAGTCTCAGGGACAGTGTACATGTAGTCACATACACAGCTGAGATAGTCCAGATCTGTAGCTCATTGTGCATGGAGAATGATCAATTTAGACCACAAGTTAAAGCAATGCCAGTGAGTCCTTTTGGAAAGTTCATTACTGGGATGTGGATGTAATTGATAAGGTCAGTATTTCTTGCCTGTCTCTAATTACTCCTGAACAGAGTGGATGCTAGTTGTTAGAGCCAACCACAGTCCTGTGGATCTGGAGTCATATGTAGGCCAGACTAGATCCTAAAGGGAAGCAGATGGATAGTGCAGAGGTCATGCACGGTTAGTGGTATCAGGGGCAGGAACAGTGAATGAGGGAAGATGTTGCAGGCATTACTGGGAGAGCATGAACTTTGGTGGAGGTGGAAGAAGTAGCAGGAAGTGAGTTAGTGTGCGGTATCTGAAAGAAGATGGTGGCATTGACCCTGGGAGGGTGGGGAAGTTCATTGACCTTCTGCCTACAGTACTAGACTGTTCTGACCCCAGTGACAACCTCAGACCAGGCTGACCGGGCCTGCAAAGCTGGTCCTTGGAGCAGGAGGAAGAAATCCAACCTCTTCACCATACCATCCAGCAGAGTTCCAGGGCCCTGGAAAGCAGGACACTGATTGTCCTTTCTCTGCCATGCTAGGGCCAAATGTCAGGGACTGTGTAGGAGAGCTCTGGGCACTCAGTGCCTGTCCAGATACATAACATGCTTTTAAAGCTGGCACCAGTGCCAAGAATGCCGGTCAATTCTAGGATAGCTTGGCTGTGGCAAGTAATTCCAGGAATGGCAAGTGGTTGAATGAGGCCAGACTCTGACGAGGCCTCATAGAGAGAAACCTTCCATGAACTTGACAAAAATGACATGGCTCAAAAAAAACCAACCGTAATCATTGTTTGACTAGCTTTTACTTTACAGTGTAGGTGGAGAAATGACCAATGAAGGGGCAATGTAGAGGGTTTAAAAGGTTCATGGTGTCAAGGATTGGGTGGCTGGGGGTGAGTGAGGGAGGGAGGGAGTTGCAGGAAACAGTGAGAGTGGGAAAGCATGAGCCTTGTTGGGAGGTGGGTACACAAGCAGAGACAGAGTTAGGGTGAGATATCAGAGTTTTGTTGGATTGAAGTTTCACTGCCCTGAAAGAATTGATTGATTGATTATTGTCACATGTACCAAAGTAAAGTGAAAAGCTTTGTTTACAAACAGTACAGGCAGATCATAGTAAGCAAAGATGTACAGAACAAAAGAATTAGACAAAAGCATTCAGGTTACATTGCACAGGACATATAGAGAGTTCAACACTAGCATTATTGAAGGCTAGAGAGTCCATTCAATAATCTAATAGTCTAATCAGAATCTATCTCTGCAGATTATTTGGCTGAACTCTCTAGATTGTTAGCCCAATGACATTACCATTGTATCACCAATGTGTCAATGTTATAGAGGTTGTAGAATTAGAAGATGTGTCAACAGAACTTGGTAAGTTCTTGCAGGGCCTCTTGTAGATTCGAAAGTGTGTCATTAATGGAAGGAATGAATGTTTAAGGTGGAGAAGAGCAAGTCTAATAAAGTGGGTTACTTTGTCTTGGATACTCTCAAGTTTATTTGAGTGTGCTTGGACTGTACTCCTCCTGGTGAGCAGAGAACATTCCATTGCACTGTCCTGTGTGCCTTGTAGTTGGTGAGCAGCCTTTGGGGAGACTGTAAATGAATCAGCTCCTGTAGAATTCACAGCCTAGGATGTGTCCTGATAGCCATGGCATTGCTATTCTGGATTAGTGGTGCTGGAAGAGCACAGCAGTTCAGGCAGCATCCAAGTAGCTTCGAAATCGACGTTTCGGGCAAAAGCCCTTCATCAGGAATAAAGGCAGAGAGCCTGAAGCGTGGAGAGATAAGCTAGAGGAGGGTGGGGGTGGGGAGAAAGTAGCTTCAGGCTCACTGCCTTTATACCTGATGAAGGGCTTTTGCCCGAAACGTCGATTTCGAAGCTACTTGGATGCTGCCTGAACTGCTGTGCTCTTCCAGCACCACTAATCCAGAATCTGGTTTCCAGCATCTGCAGTCATTGTTTTTACCTCGTTGATTTTAACCCTACTGCGAATCCTCTTGCAAGGATGCCTGCCTTGAAGAAGTTTTCCTCCTCTCTCTACAAGAATCTCAGGGAGTCCCTCTCCCACTGCAACTCCCAGGACACCCATTGTACTCTATGCTACTCTCTCCCCACCCCCACCCTCCTCTAGCTTATCTCTCCACGCTTCAGGCTCACTGCCTTTATTCCTGATGAAGGGCTTTTTCCCGAAACGTTGATTTCGAAGCTACTTGGATGCTGCCTGAACTGCTGTGCTCTTCCAGCACCACTAATCCAGAATGTGGTTTCCAGCATCTGCAGTCATTGTTTTTACCTCTATGGTATTGCTATAGCCAATCCAGTTCAGTTTGTGGTCAGTGATTGAAATGCAGGAAGTTGATGGTGGATTTGACAATGGTAGTGTTGTTGACTGTCAAGGTGTGGTGTTTAAACTCTCTCAGGTCATTAGTAATTGCCTGGTCAAGAGGTGTATCGGGGCAAGGAGTCATGCTGAAGGAGAGGTGATGGGTGAGAAATTAGAGTCATGCACTGACCCCGATTTCTGATCATTAAGTTAAATTGATGGAAAATCAGACACTGCACACCTGCGATTTTTAAGAGGCAGTACTTTGTTGCTGTGAGTGTGGTTCATTTCCAGGGGTGACTGACCACTCCTTCCAGTCAAAATCCCATTATGGATTATTACAGAAGTCACCGGGAATGTGCTAACTTGCCCAGTTTTGTATCGGGTAAAAGTTCCTGCTGAGGAGGTGGGCTCAGTTAGTTCAATCAAAGTAATTCTCTCTTAACTTTTGAAAAAACATCATTCCCAGGAACCAATAGTATCATTAAAATAGCAAAAACAAGAATTTGGTAAAAGCATTGTTAAGTAATTGAGCGAACATTCCCGGCAGTAAGTTTCCCTTTTTGATGTGGCCTGATGGAGAATTTCTATACTGTGACCCATCTTGATTCAGCAATGTTTAAAAACCTTATTTACCACAGACCCAGCAATCTCAGTTTTGAAAGTTTTATTCAACCCCAAAACCTCAGTTTTGAAGGTATTAATCAACCCCATATCCTCAGCAGGTTTTGTATCACTTCCCTTTGTATAAACAAATGCTTCTTTATTTCAGTTTGATGTGGAGATGCTGGTATTGGACTGGGGTGGACAAAGTTAAAACACAATGCCAGGTTATAGGCCAACAGGTTTATTTGGAAGCACTAGCTTTCAGAGCGCTGCTCCTTCATCAGATGGTTGTGGAGTATAAGATCGTAAGACACGGAATTTATAGCAAAAGTTTACAGTGTGATGTAACTGAAAGTATATATTGAAAAAGACCCAGATTGTTTGTTAAGTCTCTCATCTTTTAGAATGAAATGTTGGTTTTGGTTATTTCATATTTAAATCACAGTACTTTTTAAAAAAGTTACATTGTCAAGTGCACTTTAACAATTGGTGTCATGTCGGCCCAGATAAGGTATTGAAGGTGTTAACTCCCTGTGAGGCTGTCTGTGCCATAATGGTCAGACTGATTCTAATCTAAAAAATAGATTTACAGAATCTTATGTGGATTCATGCAGTTTTTCAGCAAAGTAAAATATAATTCTGCAGGTACAAATTCACCCCATAAACTTAAATATGTGTGTGCATGTGTGTGTGACTGTGGGGGGCTTATGAGTGTCTATGAGAGGTTGTGTGTGTGTGTGTGTGAGTGTGCGTGTAAAGGGGTTTAAGTCTGTGAGAGAGAGAGTGTGTGTGTGTCTGTCTGTTTGTCTGTGTGTGTCTGTCTGTGTGTGTCTGTCTGTCTGTCTGTGTGTATCGTGCAGTGGGATCACCAGTAGTGTGACATGAACCTAAGTTCCTGGTTGAGGCCATCCCCAAGGGTACCGAACTTGGCTATTAGCCTCTGCTTGGCCACTTTGCGTTGTTGCTTGTCCCAAAGTCCACCTCAGAGGATGGTCACCCGATGGTCTGAGGTCGAATGTCCCGGACCACTGAAGTGTTCTCCGACTGGAAGGGACAGTCCTGTCTGGTGACTGTTCTGCGGTGTCCATTCATCCGTTGCCATAGCCTCTGTTTTGCGAATTACATATGAAAGAACTGAAATCAACAAGGTCATTCTAAAGGATGAGAGATTTAACAAACACTCCGGATCTTTTTCAATATATAATTTCAGTTACATCACACTGTAAACTTTTGCTATAAATTCTGTGTCTTATGATCTTATACTCCACAACTACCTGATAAAGGAGCAGTGCTCCAAAAGCTAGTGCCTCCAATTAAACCTGTTGGACTACAATCTGGTGTTGTGTGATTTCAAACTTATTTGAGTGTGATAATATCAGGGAAGTGGTGATAGCAAACTTGAGTTAAGTCTTGTAGAGCTGAAAATGTGTTGCTGGAAAAGTGCAGCAGGTCAGGCAGCATCCAAAGAGCAGGAGAACCGACGTTTCGGGCATGAGCCCTTCTTCAGGAATGAGGAGCCCTTCTTAAGTCTTGTAGATCCCTGATCATTAACAAACCATGCACTATATTTATTTTTCTTTCTATTGTTCATTGTAGAAATATAATTGGAGTATATTAATAACTTTGACACAGTTTGATCCCATTTGATATTCAAAATGTTTGTTAACATTTACAATAGTAGATAGTGAAAGGGAACTTATAATCTATTCACACTGTCCTTCTGTAATCTGTTTAAACTGTAAGTATTTCATTCTGGCTAAGTGGGTCACTGCATGGCTGGCTGCTCACTGGCTCACTGCACCAGTCGCTTTTCCAAGGTGTGGAAGCCTCAGCTAATACGATGGTCCAGTTGGCTTCATTGTTTTGGACAAGGTGCAGGGAAAACAATGACCTAGTTTCTTGTCTCTGCACCTTGTGCCTGTCTTCCTGGAACAATCCCTTTCTACATGGGTCAGGGATTATTAACTGCATTATTTGCTTGATCAGTCAGCCTGCTAGCTTCATCAGTAAGGATCACACATGAGCAATGGGAAGAAATCCTAGTAAGACTGGACAGCCACACAACCCCTTTCTAACACGGAGCCAATCTCTTCAGAAGGAAGTCAGAAGGAACAAATTGTTGAGAAAGATGAGCAAAGCTTTTCTATGTATTACTTGCTCCTTAATGATGAATTTACATCTAAATCTGATCCAGTTTTAGTTGTAATATTTTTTCCAAATTGAGATGGCAAAGAGAATTATTAGTGCTAAATAAGGGTGTATCACAGTGAGATTTTAGTCCAATCTTTAAACATTTGCAACCATTGTCCCTCAGGATAATTTCCAAGCCCTTATTTATCTGGGGAGTCGGGAGTTATTATGGAAATTATTTTACTTCATGACAATAAGTATATTTAAATTCAGCACAGTTCAACATTTACAAACAATGTGGCAGGAAATTGTGTCTTGCACAGTGAAATATCGTCGGCTAACTGTGACGTTGTGAATGATTGACACATTTTAGCTGCAAGCAGTTCAGAAGTGACGGGAATGAATTTTCTTGGAACCAGGAAAGCTTGTATTCCACACTGAAAGTTGCTTATTAACCTTCTCAAGATGTCAAAGAAAACATAATTGAATAGGTGAGTGGTCAAATGGGAAAGCTGGAGATGAATAACTGTTTTGTAGGAATCTGATGGGTGGTTAATGTGATGGAGTTCTGGTAATCAGGGCTACCTCTCACTCCCAGTTAAACTGTGTTTGCAAATCCATCACCTTGCTTTTATATGAGATGCCCAGCTCCCCCATTGTAGTCAGTGCAAAATGTTTGAATTGTACATTAACATCAAAAAGGAGCTGGCTGGTTTGTTCGCCTGATGGGTAGGCTCTGACTTAACATCAAATGAATTAATTGCAAGAAGGATCCTAACGTCACAACTTTCAAGAAAAACCACTCAGCCCATCATTTCTTGTTGGTTATTTGAGAGTGCTCCAATTGTTCTCATTTTCTGTTCTTTACCGCAGCTCAGTAAATTCATTCTCTACTAAATATTTACTGAATTCTCTTTTGAAAGCTGTTGCTGAATTTGCTTTCACTTTTTTAAAAAAAGTAATACATTTAAAATCTTGACATTGACTATAAAAACAGTTCTCCTCAATTCCAGACTGGTTCTTTTGCAAATTCCATTCATGGGTCCTCTGCTCAGACACTCCTATCAGTGGAGATAGTTTCTCCTTATTTATTTGGAGAGGACTTGAATCTAAAAGCAGGGATGTCCTTCTGAGGCTCCATCAGGCTCTGATCAGACCACATTTGGAGAATTGTGTGCAGTTTTGGGCACCATATCTCAGGAAGGATGTACTGTCCCTAGAACAGGTTCAGAGGAGGTTCACGAGAATGATCCCAGGAATGAAAAGTTTAACATATGAGGAACATTTGAGGACTCTGGATTTATACTCGATGGAGTTGAGAAGGATGAAGAGTGGGGGGATCTAATTTTTCAGAATACTGAACAGCCCAGATCCCAAAATGGATGTTGGGAAGATGTTTCCATTGGTGGGAGAGACAAGGACCCGAGGGCACAGTCTTAGAGTAAAGGGAAGACCTTTCAGAATGGAGATAAGGAGAAACATCTTCAGCCAGAGAGTGGGGATTCTATGGAATTCATTGCGACATAAGGCTGTGGAAGCCGCGTCATTGAGCATATTTAAGACTGAGTCGGATAGGTTCTTGAGTATCAAGGGGATCAAGGATTACCGGGAGAAGGCAGGAGAAATGTATCAGCCATGATTGAATGGCAGAGCAGACTCGATGGGCTGAATGGCCTAATTCCTGCTCCTGTATCTTCTGGTCTTATGGTGTTCATCCTGTCAAAACCCCTCAAGGTTTTGAACTCTCATTGTGGCTGTGGTAACTCTTTGACAGAGCTGTTTAATGAGTTTCACTCCCCTCTGCTCTTTCCCCATAGCCCTGAAACTCTTCCTTTTTGAGTATTTAGCAAGTCTCTTCTGCCTGTTACTACAGAGTCTGCCTTCAGCAGCAGCTCAGATTGTGAATTCCAGATCCCAGCCGCTCGCTGTGCTGAAATAAAATGTTTTCCTATTTGCCATCTGGCTTTTGCCAGTTTTTAAAGCTGTGTGTTAATTTCCAAACCTCGCCATCTTTGGGAACATTCTCTCCCAGTATTTACTAAATCACTTCAGCATTTTAAATGTCTGAGCCCAATCTCTCCTCAACCTTCTCTGTTCTAAAAGCAATCTCAGTTTCTCTTCTCTCTCCATCTAATTGTATTTCTTCCTCACCGGTGCCATTGATTCAACCTTGTCTCTACTTCCTCTGCAAGAATTGTATTCAAATGTCTTTCAGCAGCTTCTCAAGGTCTTTATGCGTCTTGAGCCAGACTTAGAGAAGAAAAAGCTCTTTCCTGTATGTGTGTGAGGACGTGGACAAGAATCTGGGAGAAAATGCATTTGATTCATAGTCAATTCAAGTCTTTAAAATGGAGCTGAATCAGAGAACTGTTCAGGGTCAGAATGGCAGGAGGGCAGCTGAGGATTTTGAAAGGATTATTGGACTCTTTGTAATTTCTTAATGATGTAAAATACTATTCATTTCCTGATGGAATTAGCATACACTGCCTCTGGTTCAGGCTGATAGCTTAATGTGAATTTTCTTGTGCTTTCTAGTTACATGTTGGATGGCTTTGTGGGGGGGGGGGGGTCGTATTAAAGGACTGAATTGTCAAAGAGGGTCAGGGATTGGGATTGAAGGGCTGAATGTCCTCCTGCTCCTATTAGTTTCTGATTTCTGCAGGTGCCCTGTGCCTGAGCTGTTTGGACTTTCAGTTCATGTGTGGACTGCCCATCTCAGCTGAGGTCCTGGTCAATAAACACTAACATTGCCTAACCCCCACCCAACATTCATCCCTGGAGCTGAATCTTACCAGGAATCGGAGAAGTGTCATTTCTGCTCCTTTCCTGGAGGGCTTCTCACCATGAGCCCTCACAACTTTCCTTGCACTATCAGCTGGAGCCCTCCTTATTAACGACTGACCATGCTCCTTCTGCCTCTCATTAACCTGATTCTCCCACTAACCGCTGTTGTAATTACTGACCACAGCTGGGATACCCCGGGATCCTTAGCAATGGCTTTGTATTTGAAAGGGTACACTGTAATACGGGGTACACTGTAATACGGGGTACACTGTAATAATGGGGTACACTGTAATACGGGGTACACTGTAATACGGGGTACACTGTAATACGGGGTACACTGTAATAATGGGGTACACTGTAATACGGGGTACACTGTAATACGGGGTACACTGTAATACGGGGTACACTGTAATAATGGGGTACACTGTAATACGGGGTACACTGTAATACGGGGTACACTGTAATAATGGGGTACACTGTAATACGGGGTACACTGTAATACGGGGTACACTGTAGTAATGGGGTACACTGTAGTACGGGGTACACTGTAATAATGGGGTACACTGTAATACGGGGTACACTGTAATACGGGGTACACTGTAATAATGGGGTACACTGTAGTACGGGGTACACTGTAATACGGGGTACACTGTAATAATGGGGTACACTGTAGTACGGGGTACACTGTAATACGGGGTACACTGTAGTACGGGGTACACTGTAATACGGGGTACACTGTAATACGGGGTACACTGTAATAATGGGGTACACTGTAATAATGGGGTACACTGTAGTACGGGGTACACTGTAATACGGGGTACACTGTAATAATGGGGTACACTGTAATACGGGGTACACTGTAATAATGGGGTACACTGTAGTATGTGGTACACTGTAGTACGGGGTACACTGTAATACGGGGTACACTGTAATACGGGGTACACTGTAATAATGGGGTACACTGTAGTACGGGGTACACTGTAATACGGGGTACACTGTAATAATGGGGTACACTGTAGTACGGGGTACACTGTAATAATGGGGTACACTGTAATACGGGGTACACTGTAATACGGGGTACACTGTAATAATGGGGTACACTGTAATACGGGGTACACTGTAATACGGGGTACACTGTAATAATGGGGTACACTGTAATACGGGGTACACTGTAATAATGGGGTACACTGTAGTACGGGGTACACTGTAATACGGGGTACACTGTAATAATGGGGTACACTGTAATACGGGGTACACTGTAATAATGGGGTACACTGTAATACGGGGTACACTGTAATAATGGGGTACACTGTAATACGGGGTACACTGTAATAATGGGGTACACTGTAATACGGGGTACACTGTAATACGGGGTACACTGTAATACGGGGTACACTGTAATAATGGGGTACACTGTAATACGGGGTACACTGTAATAATGGGGTACACTGTAATACGGGGTACACTGTAATAATGGGGTACACTGTAATACGGGGTACACTGTAATACGGGGTACACTGTAATAATGGGGTACACTGTAATACGGGGTACACTGTAATACGGGGTACACTGTAGTACGGGGTACACTGTAATACGGGGTACACTGTAATACGGGGTACACTGTAGTACGGGGTACACTGTAATACGGGGTACACTGTAATACGGGGTACACTGTAGTACGGGGTACACTGTAATAATGGGGTACACTGTAATACGGGGTACACTGTAATAATGGGGTACACTGTAATAATGGGGTACACTGTAATACGGGGTACACTGTAATAATGGGGTACACTGTAATAATGGGGTACACTGTAGTACGGGGTACACTGTAATACGGGGTACACTGTAATAATGGGGTACACTGTAATACGGGGTACACTGTAATACGGGGTACACTGTAATAATGGGGTACACTGTAATACGGGGTACACTGTAATACGGGGTACACTGTAATACGGGGTACACTGTAATAATGGGGTACACTGTAATACGGGGTACACTGTAATACGGGGTACACTGTAGTACGGGGTACACTGTAATAATGGGGTACACTGTAGTACGGGGTACACTGTAATACGGGGTACACTGTAATACGGGGTACACTGTAATAATGGGGTACACTGTAATACGGGGTACACTGTAATACGGGGTACACTGTAATAATGGGGTACACTGTAATACGGGGTACACTGTAATACGGGGTACACTGTAGTACGGGGTACACTGTAATACGGGGTACACTGTAATAATGGGGTACACTGTAATACGGGGTACACTGTAATACGGGGTACACTGTAATAATGGGGTACACTGTAATACGGGGTACACTGTAGTACGGGGTACACTGTAATACGGGGTACACTGTAATAATGGGGTACACTGTAGTACGGGGTACACTGTAATACGGGGTACACTGTAATAATGGGGTACACTGTAATAATGGGGTACACTGTAATACGGGGTACACTGTAATAATGGGGTACACTGTAATACGGGGTACACTGTAGTACGGGGTACACTGTAATACGGGGTACACTGTAATAATGGGGTACACTGTAATACGGGGTACACTGTAATACGGGGTACACTGTAGTACGGGGTACACTGTAATACGGGGTACACTGTAATACGGGGTACACTGTAATAATGGGGTACACTGTAATACGGGGTACACTGTAATACGGGGTACACTGTAATACGGGGTACACTGTAATAATGGGGTACACTGTAATACGGGGTACACTGTAATACGGGGTACACTGTAATAATGGGGTACACTGTAATACGGGGTACACTGTAATACGGGGTACACTGTAATAATGGGGTACACTGTAATAATGGGGTACACTGTAATATGGGGTACACTGTAATACGGGGTACACTGTAGTACGGGGTACACTGTAGTAATGGGGTACACTGTAGTACGGGGTACACTGTAGTATGGGGTACACTGTAATACGGGGTACACTGTAATACGGGGTACACTGTAGTACGGGGTACACTGTAATACGGGGTACACTGTAATAATGGGGTACACTGTAATATGGGGTACACTGTAGTACGTGGTACACTGTAATACGGGGTACACTGTAATACGGGGTACACTGTAATACGGGGTACACTGTAGTACGGGGTACACTGTAATACGGGGTACACTGTAATAATGGGGTACACTGTAATAATGGGGTACACTGTAGTACGGGGTACACTGTAATACGGGGTACACTGTAATACGGGGTACACTGTAATAATGGGGTACACTGTAATAATGGGGTACACTGTAGTACGGGGTACACTGTAGTAATGGGGTACACTGTAATACGGGGTACACTGTAATACGGGGTACACTGTAATAATGGGGTACACTGTAATAATGGGGTACACTGTAGTACGGGGTACACTGTAGTAATGGGGTACACTGTAATAATGGGGTACACTGTAATACGGGGTACACTGTAATACGGGGTACACTGTAATAATGGGGTACACTGTAATAATGGGGTACACTGTAGTACGGGGTACACTGTAGTAATGGGGTACACTGTAATACGGGGTACACTGTAATACGGGGTACACTGTAATAATGGGGTACACTGTAATACGGGGTACACTGTAATACGGGGTACACTGTAATAATGGGGTACACTGTAATAATGGGGTACACTGTAATACGGGGTACACTGTAATAATGGGGTACACTGTAATACGGGGTACACTGTAATACGGGGTACACTGTAGTACGGGGTACACTGTAATACGGGGTACACTGTAATACGGGGTACACTGTAGTACGGGGTACACTGTAATACGGGGTACACTGTAATAATGGGGTACACTGTAGTACGGGGTACACTGTAATACGGGGTACACTGTAGTACGGGGTACACTGTAATACGGGGTACACTGTAATACGGGGTACACTGTAATAATGGGGTACACTGTAATACGGGGTACACTGTAGTACGGGGTACACTGTAATACGGGGTACACTGTAATACGGGGTACACTGTAATAATGGGGTACACTGTAATACGGGGTACACTGTAATACGGGGTACACTGTAATACGGGGTACACTGTAATAATGGGGTACACTGTAATAATGGGGTACACTGTAATACGGGGTACACTGTAGTACGGGGTACACTGTAATACGGGGTACACTGTAGTACGGGGTACACTGTAATACGGGGTACACTGTAATACGGGGTACACTGTAATACGGGGTACACTGTAATAATGGGGTACACTGTAGTACGGGGTACACTGTAATACGGGGTACACTGTAGTACGGGGTACACTGTAATACGGGGTACACTGTAGTACGGGGTACACTGTAATACGGGGTACACTGTAGTAATGGGGTACACTGTAGTAATGGGGTACACTGTAATATGGGGTACACTGTAGTAATGGGGTACACTGTAATATGGGGTACACTGTAGTATGGGGTACACTGTAGTATGGGGTACACTGTAGTAATGGGGTACACTGTAGTATGGGGTACACTGTAGTATGGGGTACACTGTAGTAATGGGGTACACTGTAGTATGGGGTACACTGTAGTAATGGGGTACACTGTAGTACGGGGTACACTGTAGTAATGGGGTACACTGTAATAATGGGGTACACTGTAGTACGGGGTACACTGTAATACGGGGTACACTGTAATACGGGGTACACTGTAATACGGGGTACACTGTAGTAATGGGGTACACTGTAGTAATGGGGTACACTGTAATATGGGGTACACTGTAGTAATGGGGTACACTGTAATATGGGGTACACTGTAGTAATGGGGTACACTGTAATATGGGGTACACTGTAATATGGGGTACACTGTAGTAATGGGGTACACTGTAGTATGGGGTACACTGTAGTAATGGGGTACACTGTAGTATGGGGTACACTGTAGTATGGGGTACACTGTAGTAATGGGGTACACTGTAGTATGGGGTACACTGTAGTAATGGCGTACACTGTAGTACGGGGTACACTGTAGTAATGGGGTACACTGTAATATGGGGTACACTGTAGTAATGGGGTACACTGTAGTATGGGGTACACTGTAGTATGGGGTACACTGTAGTAATGGGGTACACTGTAGTATGGGGTACACTGTAGTAATGGGGTACACTGTAGTATGGGGTACACTGTAGTAATGGGGTACACTGTAATATGGGGTACACTCTAATACAGGGTACACTGTAGTAATGGGGTACACTGTAGTATGGGGTACACTGTAATATGGGGTACACTCTAATACAGGGTACACTGTAGTAATGGGGTACACTGTAGTATGGGGTACACTGTAATATGGGGTACACTGTAGTATGTGGTACACTGTAGTATGGGGTACACTGTAATATGGGGTACACTCTAATACAGGGTACACTGTAGTCATGGGGTACACTGTAGTAATGGGGTACACTGTAGTATGGGGTACACTGTAATATGGGGTACACTGTAGTATGTGGTACACTGTAGTATGGGGTACACTGTAATATGGGGTACACTCTAATACAGGGTACAACTCTAAAGAGGGTGCAGGAGCAGAGGGACCTGGGTATATATATGCATGAGTCACTAAAGGTGGCAGGTCAGGTTGAGAGGGAAGGTAATGAAGCATAGCATACCTTTGGCTTTATTAAGTCAAATGCAGGGAGCACAAGAGCAGGGAGATTATGTTAAACTTGCACAAGATTCTAGTTTGACCTCAGCTGCCATACAGTTTTCAGTTCTGTGAACCACACTTTAAGAACGATAAGCGAAAGTGCAGAAAATATTGATAAGAATGGTTTCAGGGATGAGAAATTTCTGTTATGAAAATAAAGGAACTGGTAATGTATTTATTGGAGATGAGAATGTGAAGAGGAGATTTGATCAAAATCTTGAGCAGTCAAGACAGACTAGATCAGGAGAAACAATTCCTAACAGGACAAGGGAATGGTTTTCTACTCACTGAGTGCTTAGGATTGGGTTGGTTAGCTCAGTAGTTGAGTGTGGGGCTGGAAAAGCCGAGCCAGTCAGGCAGCATCCGAGGAGCAGGAGAATCGATGTTTCAGGCATTAGCCCTTCATCAGGAATGAGGCTGTGAACCGAGGGGGTGGAGACATAAATGGGAGGGGGGTGCGGCTGGGGGAAGGTAGCTGAGAGTGCGATAGGTGGATGGAGGTGGGCGGTAATGGTGAGAGGTCAGAGAGGAGGGTAGAGTGGATAGGTAGGAAGGAAAATGGACAGGTAGGACAAGTCCTGATGAAGAGCTTTTGCCCAAAACGTTGATTCTCCTGCTCCTCGGATGCTGCCTGACCTGTTGTGCTTTTCCAGCACCACACTCTTGACTCTGATCCCCAGCATCTACAGTCCTCACTTTCTCCTCCTTGGTTAGCTGAGTTGACTGGATGACTGGCTTGTAATGTTGAGTGATGCCAACAGTGTGAGTTCTGGGCGGCACGGTGGCACAGTGGTTAGCACTGCTGCCTCACAGCGCCAGAGATCCGGGTTCAATTCCCGCCTCAGGTGACTAACTGTGTGGAGTTTGCATGTTCTCCCCGTGTCTGCGGGGGATTCCTCCGGGTGCTCTGGTTTCCTCCCACAATCCAAAGATGTGCAGGTCAGGTGAATTGGCCATGCTAAATTGCCCGTAGTGTTAGGTAAGGGGTAAATGTAGGGGTATGGGTGGGTTGCGCTTCGGCGGGGCAGTGTGGACTTGTTGGGCCGAAGGGCCTGTTTCCACACTGTAAGTAATCTAATCTAATTCCTGCACTGGCTGCTCCTTCATCCGGTGAAGTGGAACAAAGAACAAAGAATCTTTTAGCGCAGGAACAGGCCCTTCAGCCCTCCAAGCCTGTGCTGATCCATATCCTCTGTGTAAACCTGTCGCCTATTTTCTAAGGGTCTGTATCTCTCTGCTCCCTGCCCATTCATCTAGACAGATGTATCTAGATACATCTTCAATTATGCTAACGTTCCCACCCCGACCACCTTCACTGGCAACATGTTCCAGGCACCCACCACCCTCTGCATAAAGAACATTCTACATATATCTTCCCTAAACTTTCCCCCTCTCACTTGAACTCGTGACCTCTCGTAATTGAGGCCCCCGCTCTGGGAAAAAGCTTCTTGCTATCCACCCTGTCTATACCTCTCAAGATTTTGTAGACATCAATGCAGGTTCCCCTTCAACTACAATCTTTCCAATGAAAATAATCTGGACTTGTTGGGCCGAAGGGCCTGTTTCCACACTGTAAATAATCTAATCTAATCTAATCTATTCATCATCTTGTCATAGCTAGCACCCTCCATACCAGGCAACATCCTGGTGAACCTCCTCTGCACCCTGTCCAAAGCATCCACATCTTTTTGATAATGTGGCAACCAGAACAGTATGCAAAATTCCAAATGTGGTTGAACCAAAGTCTCATACAACTGTAACATGACCTGCCAACTCTTGTACTCAATGCCCCATCCGCTGAAGGAAAGCATGCCATATGCCTTCTTGACCACTCTATTGACTTGTATTGCTACCTTTAGGGAACAATGGACCTGAGCACCCAGATCTCTCTGTACATTAATTTTCCCCAGGACTTTTCCATTTACTGTATAATTCGCTCTGGTATTGAATCTTCCAAAATGCATCACCTCGCATTTGTCTGGAATGAACTCCATCTACCATTTCTCTGCCCAACTCTCCAATCGATCGATATTCCATTGAATTCACTGACAGTCCCCTTCACTATCTGCTACTCCACTAATATTAGTGTCATATGAAAATTTTCTCATGACATTCCCATGTTGCCTACCACTGATGTCAAACTCACAATTCTATAATTACCTGGATTATCCCTGCTGCCTTTCTTAAACAAAGGGACAGCATTAGCAATTCTCCAGTCCACCAGAACCACCCCCGTGTTCAAGGATGCTGCAAAGATATCTGTTAAAGGCCCAGCTATTTCCTCTCTCACTTCCCTCAGCAACCTGGGATAGATCCCTTCTGGACCTGGGGACTTGTCCACCTTTAATGCCTTTTAGAATACACAACACTTCCTCCCTCCTTATGCCGACTTGACCCAGAGTAATCAAAGATCTCTCCCTAACCTCAACACCCGTCATGTCCCCCTCCTTATTAAGAATCTCACCCATTTTCTCTAACTCCACGCATATCTTTCCTCCTTTGTCCTTGAGTGAGCCAACCCTTTCCCCAGTTACCTTGTTGCTCTTTATATATGAATAAAAGGCTTTGGTGTTTTCCTTAACCCTGCTCACTAAGGATATCTCATGACCCCTTTTAGCCCGCTTCATTCCTCATTTCACATTGGTCCTACATTCCCGATATTTTTCCAAAGTTTCATGTGTCTTCAGTCACCCACACCTCATGTTTTCATCTCGTGTACGCATCTTTTTTTCCTTGTAGCTAGTCTCACAATTTCACCTGTCATCCATGGTTCCCTAATCTTGCCATTTGTATTCCCTCATTTTCACAGGAACATATCTCTCCTGAACCTGAACCAACCTCTCTTTAAAAGCCTCCCACATACCGATTGTGGATTTCCCTCAAACAGCTTCTCCCGATCCACATTCCCCAGCTCCTGCCCAATTGTGGTATAGTTGGCCTTCCCCCAGTTTAGCTCTTCCTTTAGGACACTCTCGTCTTTGTCCATGAGTATTCTAAAACTAATGGAATTGTGATCACTGTTCCCAAAGTAATCCCTCACTGAAACTCCACCCACCTGGGGCCGGGCTCATTCCCAACACCAGGTCCAGTATGGCCCCTTCCTGAGTTGGACTATTTACAGACTGCTGTATACAACTCTCCTGGATGCTCCTTACAAATTCTGCTCCGTCCAATCCTCTAACACTGAGTGAATCCCAGTCAATGTTGGGAAAATTAAAATCTCCTATCACCACCACCTGTTGCTCCTACATCTTTCCATAATGTGTTTACATATTTGTACCTCCATCTCCCGCTCGCTGTTGGGAGGCCTGTAGTACAGCCCAACATTGTCACCACACCCTTCCTATTTCTGAGCTCTGCCCATATTGCCTCACTGCTCGAGTCCTCCATAGTGCCCTCCTTCAGCACAGCGGTGATATCCTCTCTGACCAGTAATGTAACTCCTCCACCCCTTTTACCTCCCGCTCTATCCCACTTGAAGCGTCGCTATCCTGGGATATTTAGTTGCCAATCATGCCTTTCGCTTAACCAAGTCTCAGTAATAGCAAGAACATCATACTCCTAGGTACTAATCCAAGCCCTAAATTCGTCTGCCTTACCTACTATACTGTTTGCACTAAATGCACCTCAGACCACCTGTCCCTCTACGTTCATCATCTGCTCCCTGCCTACTCTTCCCCTTAGTCACGCTGAAGCCATTATATAGTTCCTTACAGGAGGGAAGTACACAGGCACAGAATTTATAGATGGAGAGATTATTTCATGGTAACTCCAGGTAATTAAGAGTGTCAAAAGATTCTATCAATGGTGTGAGTGGAATGCCAACAGGCTGAATACCAAGTCTCTGCGGGTGATCAGAGGGGTCAGACACTGTGAACAAACAGCTGAATAGCAAGTGAGGAGATGACCTATGATCCAATTAATAATTTCAAAAAAATTAAAACTATTATGCTGGAGACAAACCAAATGGCTGGAACAACATGCTAGATATCAGAGTCGCATGATGAGAGTCTAACCAACGTAACAAAGTCACAGAGATAATAACAAATTATCAAAGCGATCTTGTCAAAACAGGCCTTTAACTTTAACTTTCCAAATATTGACTAGGAACACTGTAGTTCAAGTACTTTAGCTGGGTCAGTTTTTGTCCAACGTGTGCAGGAGGGTTTCCTGTTATAGTATGTAGACAGGCCAACAAGGGGCGAGGCCACAATGGATTTGGTACTGAGTAATGAACCCGGCCAGGTGTTAGATTTGCAGGTAGGCAAACACTTTGGTGATAGTGACTGCAATTCGGTTATGTTTACTTTAGTGATGGAAGGGGATAAGTAGATACTGAAGGGCAAGAGTTATAGCTGGGGGAAAGGCAATTATGATGTGGTTAGGCTGGATTTAGGATGCATAGGATGGGGAAGGAAACTGCAGGAGATGGGCATAATTGAAATTTGAGCTTATTCAAGGAACAGCTCCTGTGTGTCCTTGATAGGTATGTACCTCTCAGGCAGGAAGGAAGTGTTGAGTGAGGGAGCCGTGATTTACTAAAGAAGTTGAGAAGCAGGGAGGTCCGAAATAAGGTTTCAAGACTCGCATGAGGGCACTGGCAAGCAAGATGTTGGTTTGAAGTGTGTCTACTTCAATGCCAGGAGCATCCAGAATAAGGTGGGTGAACTTGCAGCATGGGTAGGTACCTGGGACTTCAATGTTGTGGCCATTTCAGAGACATAGATAGAGCAGGGACAGGAATGTTTGTTATAGTTTCCTGGATTTAGATGTTTCAGTAAGAACAGAGAAAATGGTAAAAGAGGGGGTGGTGTGGCATTGTTAGTCAAGCACGGTATTACAGTTGCAGGAAGGATGTTTGAGGACTCTTCTACTGAGGTAGCATGGGCTGAGGTTAGAAACAGGAAAGGACAGGTCACCCTGTGGTGTTTTCAAAAGGCCTCTGAATAGTTCCAGAGATGTAAAGGGTAGGACAGCAAAGATGATTCTTGATAGGAGCGAGAGTGACAGGGTAGTTGTTATGGGGGCCTTTAACTTTCTAAATATTGACTGGAAATGATATAGTTCAAGTAATTTAGATGGGTCAGTTTTTGTCTAATGTGTGCAGGAGGGTTTCCTGACACAGTATGTAGACAGGCCAACAAGGGGCAATGCCACACTGGATTTGCTACTGGGTAATGAACCCAGCCAGGTGTTAGATTTAGAGATAGGTGAGCACTTTGGTGATAGTGACCACAATTTGTTTATGTTTACTTTAGTAATGGAAAGGGATATGTGCATACCACAGGGCAAGGGTTATTGCTGGGGAAAAGCAATTATGATGTGATAGGCAAGATTTAGGATACATAGGATGGTGAAGGAAACTGCAGGGATGGGCACAGTTGAGATGTGGAGCTTATTCAAGAAACAGCTACTGTAGGTCCTTGATAAGTATGTTCCTGTCAGGCAGGGAGGGAGTGGTCAAGCGCGGGAGCCATGGTTTACTCAGGAATTTGAATCTCTTGTCAAGAGGAAGAAGGTGGCTTATGTTAGAATGAGACATGAAGGCTCAGATAGGGCACTTGAGAGTGACAAGTTAGCCAAGAAAGACCTAAAGAGAGAGCCAAGAATGGCCAAGTGGAGACAGGAGAAGGCATTGGTGGATAGGATGAAACAAAGTCCTCAGACTTTCTATAGGTATATCAGGAATAAAAGAATGATGAGGGTAAGTTTAGGGCCACTAGGATAGTAGTGGGAAATTGTGCGTGGAATCAAGGAGATAGGGTAAGTGCTAAATGAATATATTTCACTAGTATTTGCAATAGAAAATGACAACGTTGTCGTGGAGATTACTAAGATACAGGCTACTGGACTAGATGGAATTGAGGTTCACAAGGAGGAGGTGTTAGCAATTCTGGAAAGTGTGAAAATAAATAAGTCCCCAGGGCCGGATGGGATTTATCGTAGGATTCTGTGGGAAGCCAGGGAGGAGATTGCCGAACCTTTGGCTTTGATCTTTATGTTGTCGACAGGAATAGTGCCAGAAGACTGGAGGATAGCAAATGTTGTTCCTTTGTTCAAGAAGGGGAGTAGAGACAACCCTGGTAATTACAGGCCAGTGAGCCTTACTTCAGTTGTTGGTAAAGTGTTGGAAAAGCTTATAAGAGATAGGATTTATAATCATCCAGAAAAGAATAATTTGATTAGGGATAGTCAGCACAGTTTTGTGAAGGGTAGGACGTGCCTCACAAACCTTACTGAGTTCTTTGAGAAGCTGACCAAACAGGTGGATGATGGTAAAGCGGTTGATGTGGTGAATATGGATTTCAGTAAGGAGTTTAATAAGATTCCCATAGTAGGCTATTGCACAAAATATGGAGGCATGGGATTCAGGGTGATTTAGTGGTTTGGATCAGAAATTGGCTAGCTGAAAGAAGACAGAGGATGGTGGTTGATGGGAAATGTTCATCCTGGAGTTCAGTTACTAATGGTGTGCCACAAGGATCTGTTTTGGGGCCACTGCTGTTTGTCATTTTTATAAATGACCTGGATGAGGGTGTAGAAGGGTGGGTTAGTAAATTTGCAGATGACACTAAGTTCGGTGGAGTTGTAGATGGTGCTGAAAGATGTTGCATGTTACAAAGAGACATAGATAAGCTGCAGAGCTGGCCTGAGAGGGAGCAAATGGAGTTTAATCAGGAAAGTGTGAGGTGATTCACTTTGAAAGGAGCAACAGGAATACAGACTGGGCTAATGGGAAGATTCTTGGTCATGTTGATGAGCAGAGAGATCTCAGTGTCCATGTACAAAGAGCCCTGAAAGTAGCCACCCAGGTTGATAGGGTTGTTAAGAAGGCATAGGGTGTGTTAGCTTTTATTGGTAGAGGGGTTGAGTTTCAGAGCCATGAGATCATGCTGCAGCTGTACAAAACTCTGGTGTGGCCACACTTGGGAGTATTGCGTACAGTTCTGGTCACCGCATTATAGGAAGGATGTGGAAGCTTTGGAAAGGGTTCCAAGGAGATTTACTAGGATGTTGCCTGGTATGGACAGGAAGTCTTACATAGAACATAGAACATAGAACAATACAGCACAGAACAGGCCCTTCGGCCCACGATGTTGTGCCGAACTTCTATCCTAGATTAAGCACCCATCCATGTACCTATCCAAATGCCGCTTAAAGGTCGCCAATGAATCTGACTCTACCACTCCCACGGGCAGCGCATTCCATGCCCCCACCACTCTCTGGGTAAAGAACCCACCCCTGACATCTCCCCTATACCTTCCACCCTTCACCTTAAAAGCCTTACGAGGAAAGGCTGTGGGACTTGAGGCTGTTTTTATTAGAGAGAAGAAGGTTGAGAAGTGACTTAATTGGGACATATAAGATAATCAGAGGGTTAGATAGGGTGGACAGTGAGAGTCTTTTTCCTCAGGTGGTGATGGCTAGCACGAGGGGACATAGCTTTAAATTGGGGGTAATAGATATAGGACAGATGTCAGAGGTAGTTTCTTTACTCAGAGTAGTAGAGGTGTGGAACACACTGCCTGCAACAGGAGTAGACTCACCAACTTTAAGGGCATTTAAATGGTCATTGGATAGACATATGAACGAGAACAGAATAGTGTAGGAGAGATGGGTTCTGATTGATTCCACAGATCAGCGCAGCATCGAGGGCCGAAGCGCCTGGACTGTGCTGTAATGTTCTATGTTCTAAGGAAGATTTAACAAATACAGTACAATATGGTGGGATCACATGTTGCGTGACATGAACCCAAGATCATGGTTAAGGCCATCTTCATAGGTACAGAACTTGGCTATCGGTTTCTGCTCAGCGACTCTGCGTTGTTGTGCATCTCAAGGCTGCGTTGGAGGACCCTTACCTGCAGATCGGAGGCTGAATGCCCTTGACCGCAAAAGTGTTCCCTGACTGGGAGGGAACACTCCTGTCCGCGCAGTGTCCATGCATCCATTGTCGTAGCGTCTGCATGGTCTCATCAAAAGCCATGCTTCGGGGTATCCTTGCCTGCAGCATATGAGATAGACAACATTGACTGATTCACAAGAGTATGTGCAGTGCATGTGGTGGGTGGTGTTCCCATGTGTGATGGTAGTATCCATGTCGATGATTGGCAGGTCTTGCAGAGGTTGCCGTGGCAGGGTAGCGTGGTGTTGTGGTCTTTGTTCTCCAGAAGGCTGGGAGGTTTGCTGTGAACTCTGTTGGTCTATGACATGGTATCATGTGACTTCTGACTTTGTCCACCCCAGTCAAACATCTGGATGAAAGGGGTTCCATCAGACCAACGCAGCATGGATTCAGGAAGGGAAGGTCATGTTTGACAAATGTGCTGGAGTTCTTTGAGGATGTAACAAGTGTAGTGGATGGAGGGGAACAGGTGGATGGTGTATACTTGGATTTCCAGACGGCGTTTGATAAGGTGCCACATAAAAGACTCATCCATAAGGTAAGAATGCATGGAGTTGCGGGGAATGTACCAGAGGACATGGATAGAGCACTGGTTAACCAATGGAAAGCAGAGAGTTGGGAAAAATGGGTGTTTCTCTGGTTGGAGATCAGTGGTGAGCGGGGTGCTGCAGGGGTCAGTGTGGGGCCCGCAACTGTTCCTGATATATATAGATGATTTGGAAGAGGAAACTGAGTGTAATGTATCCAGGTTTTACTGATGACACTAAATTGAGTGGAAAGGCAAACTGTTCAGAGGATGTGGAGGGTCTGTAGAGAGATTTAGATAGGTTGAGTGAGTAAGGAAGGGTCTGGCAGATGGAGTACAATGTTGGTAAATGTGAGGTTATCTACATTGGAAGTAAAAATAGTAGGTTGGTATTATTTAAATAGTGAAAGATTGTAGCATGCTGTTGTGCAGAGGGATTGAGGAGTGCTTGTACATGAATCACTAAAAGTTGATTTGCAGGTGCAACAGGTAATCAGGAAGGCGAATGGAATATTGGCTTTCATTGCTAGAGGGATTGAATTTCAGAGCAGGGAGGTTCTGCTGCAATTGTACAAGGTGTTGGTGAGCTGCATCTGGAGTATTGTGTGCAGGTCTGGTCTCCTTAACTGAGCGAGGATATACTGACTGTAGAGGCGGGGCAGAGGAGGCTCACCAGATTGGTTCCGGAGATGAGGGGGTTACCCTGTGAGGAGAGGTCGACTCACCTCAAACTGTACTCGCTAGAATTTAGAAGAATGAGAGGGGATTTTATAGTAATATATGAGATTATGAAAGGGATAGATCAGATCGAGGCAAGCAAATTGTTTCTGCTGGTGGATGAGACTCGGACTAGGGGACATGGCCTCAAGGTTAGGGAGAGTAGATTTAGGACAGAGATGAGGAGGAACTGCTATTCCCAGAGAATGGAGAATCCATGGGAAGTAGTAGAGGCAGCTTCATTAATTATATTTATGACACAGTTGGATGGGTTTTTGCATGCTAGAGGAATTAAGGGTTATAGGGATAACGCAGGTAGAAGGGGCTGAGATGATGAACAGCAAAACAAGTTTGATGGGCCAAATGGCCTCCTCCTGCTTCTATTACTATGAAACTATGAAACACTGGCACCTCCACATCATCCCCCACACCTCATCATATGTTCCTCATTTCAACGGCAGGGAACATAGCCTATTCAAACTTTACCAAGAGCTCTGTGTGTTCCACAGCACCTCAGGAGGAAGCCCTCAAAGACATTCACACATTGTCTGTTTGTATATTTTATATTTACTCGAGTGGATAAAGAATGGAACTGGAAAAAGCACAGCAGGTCAGGCAGCATCAGAGGAGAAGGGGAGTCGACATTTCAGATTGGAAGTAGGCTATTCAGCCCTTCAGACCTGTTCCACCATTCATTATGATCATGGCTCATCATCAAGCTCAGTATCCAAGCCCACTCTCCACTCTCATATCCCTTGGTCCCTTTAGCTACAAAACCTTTATCTACCTCCTTCTTAAAAGTACACAATGTTTTGGCCTGAACCATTTTCTGTGGTAGTGAATTCCAGAGGCCTACCACTCTCTGGGTGAAGACATTTATCCTCAAAGATTTACTCCTTATTCTTACTCATAAACTCTGACCCCTGGTTCCGAAACCACCCCCCCCCCCCCACCCTTGAGAACATCCTTCCTGCATCTAACCTCTCTAGTCTTTTGAGAATGTTGTAGGTTTTTAGAGAATTCCCCCTCATTCTTCTAAATTTCAGTGAATTCAATCCTAACTGACCCAATCTCTCTTCATACATCAGTCCTACCACCCCAGCAATCAGTCTGGATGAATTTATGAGCTTTATTTGAGAGCAATCAGCAGAAACAAACAAAAACAGAAGTTGTTGGGAAGACCCAACAGGTCTTAGCAGAATCAGTGAAGAGAAGACACAGAGAATGTTTCAGGTCCAGTGACCTTTCTCTAGAACCTGACTACAGGCTGCAATTATCCAGGCCACACCTGGAATACCATGTGCAGGTTTGGTCTTCTTCCCTGAGGAAGGATGTTCTTGCTTTAGAGGGATTGCAGTGAAGGTTTCCCAGACTGATTCCTGGGATGGCAGGACGGACATAGGAAGAGAGATTGAGTCAGTTCGTTCACATTTGGGAGTAAAACTTCAATCAGCCAACTCCCAACCTGCTGACTGGCACAGCGACCTTCCAGCCTGGCACAGTGACCTTCTGGATAGCACAATGACCTTCCAGCCTGGCACAGTGACCTTCTGGATAGCACAATGACCTTCCTGCCTGGCACAGTGACCTTCTGGATAGCACAATGACCTTCCAGCCTGGCACAGTGACCTTCTGGATAGCACAATGACCTTCCTGCCTGGCACAGTGACCTTCTGGATAGCACAATGACCTTCCTGCCTGGCACAGTCACCTTCCAGCATGGGCACCTTCCGGCCTCCTGCAGCAGTTTCCCAGTGTGGTGTGTCACCAGTGTGGTGTGTCACCAGTGTGGTGTGTCACCAGTGTGGCGTGTCACCAGTGTGGTTATGGTTTGTAGCCCGAACCCAGTGCAGACTAGAAGCTCAGTGATAGCATGGTCCACTGGACTGAACGCTTTTTCTGTAAAGCGGGATATTTTATTTCTGTATTGTTTAAATCGTGTAACTACAGAATCTGTGCCAAGGTATTTTTGTATCTAAGTCAGCACTGTAACCGGCAATGTCTAACCTTTTCAGTGTACTGTCAGGCCATAAGACATAGGAGCAGGAATTAGGCCATTCAGCCCATCGGGTCTGCTCTGCTGTTCAGCCATGCCTTATTGAGTACATGTGACAATAAAAGCTATTCCATTCCAAAGCAGCCACCATGCCTGCTCTCAGCTGAGCCAGGTATTAGACAACAGCAACACACAATAGCCAGATTCTACAGTCAGTGAGATGGACAGAGCAGAGGATGGATAGTGTTTGTATCTGCTAGTGCCATGTGACTCAGCTGCTGTGATTAGTGAAACAACGTGCTGTTGGTCAGCCTATCAGCACTGACTGCCGTGTGGCTGAGCCAGCTGGTGACCTGTTCAGGAACAGCTCAAAACTGCAAACCCCCGTCCACTGTCAAATTTAACCTCCATGGGGACTGACCTGACATTTCCGATCTTCATGGTATTTGTAGAGAGTATTTTCAGTCAGTTCAGAATCTAGCATCATGGAATCCCTCCAGACAGAATCAGATTTGAACATAGGGTCCCACAGGAGAAATGATTGAATACAATGATTTATGTTTTCATAAAAAAGGAAAGGTATCATTAAACGGAGAGTATTGCCTTTCTGATTCTCTGGAAGTTGAAAGCTGTGTTCATGTTCACAAGTGTAGAGCCACTGAAAGCCCAGTTATTACTTCTGGGAGATGAATCTTTTCATTTCAGTTTCATGTGTTTTCTTTGTCCTGAGGTTTAGTCATTATTGGATTTGTTGGATTGAGTCAATGCCCTGAAGAAGGTAAATAGGATCAGGTTTCACTGCCGATGTGATCTGTTCCACCAGATTCCCACCTCACTTTACTGAAGGATGAAATAGACACGCGACACTTCTTAAAGACTGTGGGACCTGATTGGTTTTTCCTTAAAGATGCTAAAGTCCAGAACTAGAGGGCATAGGTTTAGGGTGAGAGGGGAAGGATATAAAAGAGACCTTAAGGGCAACATTTTCATGCAGAGAGTGGTACTTGTATGGAATGAGCTGCCAGAGGAAGTGGTGGAGGCTGATACAATTGCAACATTTAAAAGGCATCTGGATGGGTATATGAATAGGAAGGATTTGGAGGGATATGGGCCGGGTGCTGGCAGGTGGGACTAGATTGGGTTGGGATATCTGGTTGGCATTGATGAGTTGGATCGAAGGGTCTGTCTCTATGACTCTATGCTACTTAAAACTCATCTCTCCGGTGTGACATTTGTTCATCTGACCTAAAACATTGACTTGGTGTTCTTTCTCAGATACTCTTGTGAAGAACCCTGGGACATTTTACTGCATTCAAAGTGGTTGATAAATGTCATTTATTGTTATTGTTGTCTCTGCCTCAATCAGCTTCACAGAAAATGCTGGTCATGAGCACATTGCCAGATGTGTCAGTCTGAATCTGCAGGTTCTCTACATTACAACAGCTCCTCATTGGCAGTGAAGTGTGTGAGATGGCCTGAAATGGTAAAAATTGCTGCATAAATGCAGGTTCTTCTTTCCTAACTTGAGTTTTGTTTATCTAAATGACCCACCAGTTTGAATGGAAATTGTGCAGCAAAGCAAAACTCTGTCCAGTTTTAGTTTTGACCTTTCACAATTAACTTGTGAATATAACCTCAAAAGACACAAGTTATGCTGCAAATGCAAGGTCACTATTGTGCATCTCAGCTGTGAGGTTGCAAGAGTTATTCATGTATATCTTAAAATAGGTATATATAGGGTAGAAAGAGAACATAGAAAATAGAACAATACAGCACAGAACAGGCCATTCGGCCCTCAATGTTGCGCCGACCTGTGAACTATTTTCAGCTCGTCCCCCTACACTATCCCATCATCCTCCATGTGATTATCTAAGGATTGTTTAAATCTCCCTAATGTGGCTGAGTTGACTACATTAGCAGGTAGGGCATTCCACACCCTTTACACTCTCTGAGTAAAGAACCTGCCTCTGACACCTGTTTAAATCTATCACCCCTCAATTTGTAGTTACGTCCCCTCATACAAGCTGACGTCATCATCCTCGGAAAAAGACTTTCACTGTCTACCCTATCTAATCCTCTGATCATCTTGTATGTCTCTATCAAATTCCCCCTTAGCCTTCTTCTCTCCAATGGGAACAGACCCAAGTTCCTCAGTCTTTCCTCATAAGACCCTCCCTCCAGACCAGGCAACATCCTGGTAAATCTCCTCTGCACCTTTTCCAATGCTTCAACATACTTCCCGAAATATGGCGACCAAAAACTGTACACAATATTCCAAGTGTGGCCGCACCAGCATTTTGTATAGTTGCAGCATGATATTGTGGCTCCGGAACTCAATCCCTCTACGAATAAAACCTAACCCACCGTATGCCTTCTTAACAGCACTATCCACCTGGGTGGCAACTTTCAGGGATCTATGCACATGGACTCCAAGATCCCTCTGCACATCCACACTACCAAGAATCTTTCCATCGACCCAGTACTCTGCCTTCCTGTTATTCTTCCCAAAGCGCATCACCTCACATTTAGCTGCATTGAACTCCATTTGCCACCTCTCAGCCCAATTCTGCAGTTTATCCAAGTCCCTCTGCAACCTGTAATATTCTTCCACACTGTCCACTACTCCCCCGACTTTAGTGTCATCTGCAAATTTACTAATCCATCCACCTATGCCTGTGTCTAAGCCATTTATCAAACTGACAAACAGCAGTGGTCCCAAAACAGATCCTTGTGGCACACCACTAGTAACTGGACTCCAGACTGAATAAATTCCATTAACCACCTTCTCAAAAAACACATTCATTCACAACTATATCACTGCACCAATATTCAACTCCTTGTTCAAATCCTCTCTCCACTTTGAATTAATAATGTTAGATCACATGTAATCCAAGGAGAGTTGCCTTTTGGATACAAAATTGACTTGATGGTAGGAGACACAGGGTGGTGGTACAGGGTTGCTTTTCAGATTGGAGACCTGTGACAGGTGATCTGTTGGGATCGGTACTGAATCCACTGTTGTTAATCATTTATACAAATGATTTCAGTGTGAAACTAGGAAGCTTGCTTCATAAGTGTTTGGTGTAGTGGACAGTGAAGAAGGTTATCTAAGAGTGCAATAACATCTTGTTCAACTGGGCCTGTGGGCTGAGGAATGATCGATGGAGTTTAAATTAGTTAAATGCAAGGTATTGCATTTTGCTAAGAAATATTACACCTCTTCCCACCCTACCTCCTGCAAACATGCCATCCCATATTCCCAATTCCTCCACCTCCGCCGTATCTGCTCCCAGGAGGACCAGTTCCACCACAGAACACACCAGATGGCCTCCTTCTTTAGAGACCGCAATTTCCCTTTCCACGTGGTTAAAGATGCCCTCCAACTCATCTCGTCCACATCCCGCACCTCCGCCCTCAGACCCCACCCCTCCAACCATAACAAGGACAGAACGCCCCTGGTGCTCACCTTCCACCCTACCAACCTTTGCATAAACCAAATCATCCGCCGACATTTCCGCCACCTCCAAACAGACCCCACTACCAGGGATATGTTTCCCTCCCCACCCCTTTCCGCCTTCCGCAAATACCGTTCCCTCCGTGACTACCTGGTCAGGTCCACGCCCCCCCCAAACACCCCACCCTCCCTTCCTGGCACCCTCCCCTGCCACCGCAGGAACTGTAAAACCTGCGCCCACACCTCCTCCCTCACCTCCACCCAAGGCCCCAAAGAAGCCTTCCACATCCATCAAAGTTTTACCTGCACATCCACCAATGTCATTTATTGTATCCGTCGCTCCCGATGTGGTCTCCTCTACATTGGAGTGACTGGGCGCCTCCTAGCCGAGCGCTTTAGGGAACATCTCTGGGACACCCGCATCAATCAACCACACCGCCCTGTGGCCCAACATTTCAACTCCCCCTCCCACTCAGCCGAGGACATGCAGGTCCTGGGCTCCGCCATCACCGTTCTCTCATCACCCGACCCCTGGAGGAAGAACGCCTTATCTTCCACCTAGGAACACTTCAACCCCAGGGCATCACTGTGGACTTCAACAGTTTCCTCATTTTCCCTTCCCCCACCTCACCCCAGCTCCAACCTTTCAGCTCAGCACTGTCCCCATGACCTGTCCTATCTGCCTATCTTCCTTTCCATCTCTCCACTCCACCCTCCTCTCTAACCTATCACCTTCATCCCACCCCCATCCACCCATTGTACTCTTTGCTACCTTCCCCCCCTCCCCCCTGAGCTATCACCTTCATCCCCTCCCCCACTCACCTATTGTACTCTATGCTACTTTCCCCCCACCCTCCTCTAGCTTATCTCTCCACGCTTCAGGCTCTCTGCCTTTATTCCTGATGAAGGGCTTTTGCCTGAAACATCGATTTTCCTGCTCCTCGGATGCTGCCTGAACTGCTGTGTTTTTCCAGCACCACTCTAATCTAAGAAATTCTAGAGCACGATTTATAGACCTAATGCTATAGCCTTGGTGGGTGTTGCCAAACAGAGAGATCTCTGAGTGCAGGTTTGTAGTTCCTTGAAAGTATCATCCCAGGTAGACTTAGTGGTGAAGAAGGCATTTGGCATGTTTGCCTTCATCAGTCAGAGCATTTAGTACAGGGAGTTGGGATGTCATGTTACAGCTGTACCAGACATTGGGAAGACCACAATTGGAGTACTGCATAAAATTCCGTATGCCTTGCTGTAGGTAGGATATCATTCAACTGGAAATAGTGCAATAAAGGTTTTCCAGGATGTTACCGAGACTAGATGGTTCGAGTTATAAGGAAAGGCTGGATAAGCTGGGATCTTTTTTCCTGAAGTGTAGGAGGCTGAGGGGTAACCTTTTATAGAGGTTTATGAAATCATGAGGAGCATAGATAAAGTGAATCGCCAAAGTCTTCTCTTCAGGCTAGGGGAATCCAAAACTACAGGGCATAGGTTTAAGGGGAGAGGGGAAAAATATAGGGTGATATGTACATGGAACAAGCTACCAAAGGAAGTGATGCAGGTACAATTATGACATTTAAAAGAGATCTGGACAGGAACATGAATAGGAAAGGTTGAGAGGAATATGGACCAAGCACAGGCAAATGGGACAAGTTTAGTTTGGGAAACTTGGTCAGCATAGATAGGTAGGATCAAAGGGTCTGTTTCCATGCTGTATGACTCTGTGAATAGCTTTACCAACATGTTTAAAATAAGCAATCACTGGCTCCGTTTAAAAATCAAGGGAAAAAAGTTTTAGTGCAAGTATCATTTCTTTGCATAACTTTCAAAATTGTTACCTATTATGTTCATTTTTAGACATATTGATTTATACCTGAGGAATGTTGTATTTAATTGGAATGTAGAGTGAAATTAATTCTTCAAAGTAAAACATTTCAGGGACACCTTAGTGTGAGCATCCAAGATCTTCAGTGTGTTCTCGCACTGAGCATGATGCTCAGCAATAACCTCCTCAGTGACGCCCAGTTTGGGTTCCCCCAGGGTCACTCAGCTCCTGACCTCATTCCAGCCTTGGGTCAAACATGGACAAAAGAGCTGAATTCCAGAGGGGAGGGGAGAGGGACAGCTCATCAAGACCACATTCAACTGAGTGTGACACCAAGGTATTCTGGCAAAACTGGAATAAATGAGTATCAGGGGGCAAGCTCTCTGCTGGTTGGAGTCACACCTGACATGTATGAAGATGGTGATAGTTATGGGAAGTCAGTTAGTTCAGCTCCAGGATATCTCTCAGGAGTTCCTCGGGATCATATCTGAGGCCCAACCATCTTCAGCTGCTTCATCAATGACCTTCCTTCCATCATGAAGTCAGAAGTGGGGATGTTCACTGATTGTACAGCGTTCAGCACCATTCGCAACTCCTCAGATACTGAAGCAGTTCATGTTCAAATGCAATAAGATCTGGACAAAATCTGGGTTTGGGTTGACAAGGGGCAAGTAACATTCACGCCACACAAATGCCAGGCTATGACCATCACCAAAAAGAGACAATCTCACCACCGCCCCTTGACATTCAGTGGTGTTAGCACCACTGAATCCCCCACTATCAATATTCTAGAGGTTATCATTGACCAGAAACTCAACTGGACTCACGCCATAAACACAATGGCTACAACAGCAGGTCAGAGACCATGGATACTGCGGTGGGTAACTCACCTCCTGGCACACCAAACCCTGTGCACCATCTACAAGGCACAAGTCAGGAGTGCGATGGGATATTCTCCACTTGCCTGGATGGGGGCATCTCCAACAACACTCTAGAAGCTTCACACCATCCAGGATAAAGGACAAAGGACAAAGAACATTACAGCACAGGAACAGACCCTTTGGCCCTCCAACCCAGATCCAGATCCTCTATCTAAACCTGCTGCCTATTTTCTAAGGATCTGTATCTCTCTACTCCCTGCCCATTCATGTATTTGTCTAGATACATCTTAAATGTATTTGTCTAGATACATCTTAAATGTATTTGTCTAGATACATCTTAAATGACACTATAATTCCTATCCCTACCACCTCCACTGGAAACGCATTGCAGGCACCCACCACCCTCTGCGTGAAGAACATTCCATGCATATCTCCCTTAAACTTTTCCCCTCTCACTTTGAACTAATGACCCATAGTAATTGAGTCCTCCACTTTGGGGAAAAAAGCTTCTTGCTATCCACCCTGTCTATACCTCTCATGATTTTGTAGGCCTCAATCAGGTTTTCCCTCAACCTCCTTCTTTCCAATTAAAATAATCATAATCTATTCATCGTCTCCTCATAGCTAGCCCCATCCATACCAGGCAACATCCTAGTGAACCTCCTCTGTGCCCTCTCCAAAGCATCCAGATCTTTTTGGTTTTGTGGCAACCGGAACTGTACGCAATATTCCAAATGTGGCCAAACCAAAGTCTTATACAACTGTAACATGACCTGCCAACTCTTGTAATCAACACTCCATCCAATGAAGGAAAGCATGCCGTATACCTTCTTGATCACTCTATTGACCTGTGTTGCCACCTTCTGGGAACAATGGACCTGAACACCCAGATGTCGCCGTACATGAGTTTTCCCCAGGGCTTTTGCATTTATTGTATAGTTCTCTATTGAATTGGATCTTCCAAAATACATCACCTCACATTTGTCCGGATTGTCTGCCATTTCTCTGCCCAGCTCTCCAATCTATCTATATTCGGCTGTATTCTCTGACAGTCTCCTTCACTATCTGCTCCTCCACCAATCTTAGTGTCATCTGCAAACTTGCTAATGAGGCAACCTACACCTTCCTCCAGATCATTGCTGTATATAACAATCAACAGTGATCCCAGCACAGACTCCTGTGGGACACCATTATTTTGAGAACTCCCTTCCACTACCACTCTCTGTCTCCTGTTGCTCAACCAGTCTCTATCCATCTGGCTAGTACACCATAGACCCCATGCGACCTCACCTTCATCAGCCTACCATGGGGAACATTATCAAACACCTTACTAAAGTCAATGTTTGTGGCATGTACATCCCTTCCCTCATCAATCAACTTTGTCACCAGAGAGTCATAGAGTCATAAAGATGTACAGCATGGAAACAAACCCTTCAGTCCAACACGTCCATGCTGACCAGATATCCCATCCCAATCTAGTCCCACCTGCCAGCACCTGGCCCATATCCCTCCAAACCCTTCCTATTCATATACCCATCCAAATGCCTCTTAAATGTTGCAATTGTACCAGCCTCCACCACATCCTCTGGCAGCTCATTCCATACACATACCACCCTCTGTGTGAAAAAGTTGCCCCTTAGGTCTCTTTTATATCTTTCCCCTCTCACCCTAAACCTATGCCCTCTAGTTCTGGACTCCCCGACCCCAGGGAAAATACTTTGTCTATTTATCCTAACCATGCCCCTCATAATTTTGTAAACCTCTATAAGGTCACCCCTCAGCCTCCGACGCTCCAGGGAAACCAGCCCCAGCCTATTCAACCTCTCCCTGTAGCTCAAATCCTCCAACCCTGGCAACATCCTTGTAAATCTTTTCTGAACCCTTTCAAGTTTCACAACATCTTTCCGATAGGAAGGAGACCAGAATTGCATGCAATATTCCAACAGTGGCCTAACCAATGTCCTGTACAGTTGCAACATGACCTCCCAACTCCTGTACTCAATACTCTGACCAATAAAGGAAAGCATACCAAATGCCTTCTTCACTATCCTATCTACCTCTGACTCCACTTTCAAGGAGCTATAAACCTGCACTCCAAGGTCTCTTTGTTCAGCAACACTCCCTAGGACCTTACCATTAAGGGTATAAGTCCTGCTAAGATTTGCTTTCCCAAAATGCAGCACCTCGCATTTATCTGAATTAAACTCCATTTGCCACTTCTCAGCCCATTGGCCCATCTGGTCTAGATCCTGTTGTAATCTGAGGTAAGCCACTTCAAAGAATTCTATTTGGTTTGTAAGCCATGACCTTCCCTGCACAAAACCATGCTGCCTGTCACTGATAAGCCTATTTTCTTCCAAAAGGGTACATATCTAGTCCCTTAGTATCTTCTCCAATAGCTTCCCTATCACTAACATCAGGCTCACAGGTCTGTAATTACCTGGATTTTCCATGCTACCCTCCTTAAACAAGGAGACAACATTAGCAATTTTCCAGTCCTCCAGGACCTCCCCCATGTTCAAGGATGCTGCAAAAACATCTGTTAAAGGCCACAGCTATTTCCTCTCTCACTTCCCTCAGCAACCTGGGATAGATCCTATCTGGACCTGGAGACTTGTCCACCTTAATGCCTTTTAGAATACACAACACTTCCTCCCTCCTTATGTCGTCTTGACCGAGAGTAATCAAAGGTCAATCCCTCACCTCAACCTCTGTCATGTCCCTCTCCTCAGTGAATACTGAAGCAAAGTACTCTTTAAGAATCTCACCCATTTTCTCTGAGTCCACACATATCTTTCCTCCTTTGTCCTTGAGTGAGCCAACCCTTTCTCTAGTTACCCTCTTATCCTTATATATGAACAAAAGGTTTTGGTGTTTCCTTAACCATGTTCGCTAAAGATATCTCATGACCTCTTTTAGCCCTCTTAATTCCTCATTTCAGATTGGTCCGACATTCCCGATATTTTTCCAAAGCTTCATCTGTCTTCAGTCGCCTAGATCTTATGTGCACATACTTTTTCCTCATAGCTAGTCTCACAATTTCACCTGCCATCCATGGTTCCCTAATCTTGCCATTTCTATCCTTCATTTTCACAGGAACATATCTCTCCTGAACTCTAATCAACCTCTCTTTAAAAGCCTCCCATATCCTGAATATGGGTTTCCCTCAAAGCTGCCCCCAATCCACATTCCCCAGCTCCTGCTGAATTTTGCTATAGTTGTCCTTTTTCCAATTTAGTGCTCTTCCTTAAGGACAACTCTCGTCTTTGTCCATGAGTATTCTAAAACTTATGGAATTGTGATCACTATGCCAAAAGTCATCCCCCACTGAAACTTCACCCACCTGGGGCCGGGCTCATTCCCCAACACCAGGTCCAGTATGGCCCCTTCCTGAGTTGGACTATTTACAGACTGCTCGAGAAAACCCTCCTGGATGGTCGATACAAATTCTGCTCCATCCAAACCTCTGACACCAAGTGAATCCCAGTCAATGTTGGGAAAATTAAAATCTCCCATCACCACCACCTGTTGCTCCTACATCTTTCCATAATCTGTTTACATATTTGTACCTCTATCTCCCGCTCGCTGTTGGGAGGTCTGTAGTACAGCCCCAACATTGTTACCACACCCTTCCTATTTCTGAGCTCTGCCCATATTGCCTCACTGATAGAGTCCTCCATAGTGCCCTCCTTCAGCACAGCTGTGATATCCTCTCTGACCAGTAATGTAACTCCTCCACCCCTTTTACCTCCCCCTCTATCCTGCCTGAAGCATTGATATCCTGGGACTTTTAATTGCCAATCATGCCCTTCCCCCAACCAAGTCTCAGTAATAGCAATAACAAAGCAGCCAATTTGATTGGCACAACATGCCCAAACACCCACTCACTCCACTACCCATGCTTATTCTGGAGTGATTTCCAGGATTTTGACTGAGTGACAATATACTTCCAAGTCAGGATGGTGAGTGGCTTGGAGGGGAAGTTGCAGGGGGTGGTGTTCCCATGTACCTGCTGCCCTTGTCCTTCTAGATGGAAGTGGCCATGGGTTTGGAAGGTGCTGTCTGAGGATCTTTGGTGAATTTTTGCATTGCATCTTGTGGATGGTACACACTGCTGCTACTGAGCGTCAGTGGGGGAGGGAGTGGGTGTTTGAGGATGTGGGGCCAATCAAACGGAGGTGGTGCACTTCTATACAAAAAAATGAAGAGGCAGTGTACAATAAAGGCACACCCTAAAGTTGCTGCAGGAGCAGCTGGACTTGGGTGTGTATATGTCCAAGCCATTAAAGGTGGTTAACAAAGCACAATGAGCACCTAATGACACTGACAGTGTTCTTGACTTCAATACTAGGGCTTTAAAAAGGGACATAATGTAGGATTTACATAAGATGCTGATGCGGAGTATTGTGTATAGTCTGGATGCTTCACTTTCAGAAGGACTAGATCAAGTACAGATAAAGCTTATGGGAATAATTCCAGGGATGAGGAATATCAGTGATGAGGCGTGATTGGAGAAGCTGGGAACGCAGAGGACAAGGTTGAAAGTAAATTAGATTGAATATTCAAAACCAGAGCTGCCTGAACAGAGTAAGCAGGGAGGAAATGTGTGTATTCATAAAAGGATCAGGAATAATAAGCCACAGATTTAAAGTAATTAGTAGAAGAGGCAAAGATGATATGAGGAAAACCTTTTTCACTAGCGAGTGTTAGTGTTAAAAATGCATTATGTTAAGTGTGGTGGAAAGAGGTCTGTCATCCAAATTGTTCAAAAGGGAATTTGATGGTTACCTGAAGAGAGAGAATGTTCAGAGTAATATGAAGAAAGCAGGAGAATGGTGTGTGGTGATAACCAGCACAAACATGAGGGGCTGAATGTCCTCATTCTGCACTCTGACAGTTCCTGCTTCTGTGATCCATATTCGATGAACTGACCTTTAGTTTTCTGCTTTCTGCCATTCAACTTTTATGAATAAGATTGTGACTTTCCAATCCATTGTCACTCTTTGTAACCAATGCGTCTACTATTTGTGATAATATGTCATTTGAGATCTTCACATGCAGGTCCTCTCATCCTCAATTCCACAAGTGCCTGGGCATTTGTCAGCCTTTCTAGAATCTTGGAGTCCGACAGCATGGAGACAGGCCCTTTGACCCAAACTGGGCTATGCCAACCAAAATGCCCATCCACACTCACCCCATTTCCCTGCATTTGGCCCGTATTCCTCTAAGGAGAAAGTGAGGACTGCAGATGCTGGAGATCAGAGCTGAAAATGTGTTGCTGGAAAAGCGCAGCAGGTCAGGCAGCATCTAAGGAGCAAGGGAATCGATGTTTCAGGCATAAGCCCTTCAGGAATGACTCATTCCTGAAGAAGGGTTCATGCCCGAAACGTCGATTCTCCTGCTCCTTGGATGCTGCCTGACCTGCTGCGCTTTTCCAGCAACACATTTTCAGCCGTATTCCTCTAATCCTTCCCTATCCATGTATTTGTCCAAATGCCTTTTAAAGGTTGTTAATTTACCTGCCTTAACCAGACAGCTCATTCCATATGCAGACCACCCTCTGTGTAAAAAAAGTTATCCCTCAGGTTCCCTTTTATTCTTTTCCCTCTAACCTTAAACTGATGCCCTCTCATCCTCAATTCCCCAACCCTGGGAAAATCCTTTTTTTAAAACTTAGAATCCCTACAATGTGGAAACAGGCCATTTGGCCCAACAAGTCCACACTGACACTCCAAAGCTTTACTGCCCCAGACCCATTCCCCTACCCTATTACTCTACATTTCCCCAGACTAATGCATCTAACCTACAGATCCCTGAACACTATGAGGCAATTTAGTGTGACCAATTCACCTAACTTGCACATCTTTGGACTTTTTAGACTTCTACAGTGAAGACAGACAGAAACGATCTGTTCAACACCTCTGCAAGTTTAGCCACTGCGGTTCCTCTTTGCACAATATATAAACGTTAGTTTGAGCTTCCCTTTGTCAATGTGGTTCCATTTGGATGGGTCATGAAAGCAGAGTTAGAACATAGAACATTACAGCACAGTACAGGCCCTTCGGCCCTCGATGTTGTGCCGACCTGTCATACCAATCTGAAGCCCATCTAACCTACACTATTCCAAGTATGTCCATATGCTTGTCCAATGACAACTTAAATGTACTTAAAGTTGGCGAGTCTGCTACCGTTGTAGTAAATGTCTAGCCATGTTTTTACTGAGTAGTGAAACAGAAAAGACAGGTTGCCCCTTTTATTATTTCTTCTGTTCTTAATAATTTCTTACAGCCCTTTCCTGATCCTCCAAGTCTTGCTTTTAAGGATTAACTGATTCTATTAGCAAGGGGCGAGTATCAAAAACAAATGGAAATTTCATCACTTGTTATTCATTTCTGTTCATTTGCCAGAACAGATTCAATTTATTTGTGTGGCTTTTTATTAAGCAACCCATGAATAATACCTTGACTGATTTATAAAACTGCTGTTAAATTTACACTGATTGGAAATCTCCCAGCATTCAGTGTAACTGAGATTGTGTTTGTTGGGACTGATGCCTCCTGCAATATTCTTCATTCATAACATTCAGGCTTTAACTGATCACATTATAACGTGCTTTGAAAACATTTATTACTTCAATCAACCTTTTGCTTGAACAGAAGTTACAGAGAGTTGTAAACTACGCTCATTTCCCCTGAAGATACAATATTTAAAATCTCACTGCACTGCTTTGACAGCTAGATTTTAAGACATTTCATTCACATGAAGATTGATGGTATACTTACTGAAAAGCAGTCAGCATTTCTTTGCAGCATTCATTCTTCATATTGGGAAGTGTTTACTTTGCCCAGTCATAAAGAAGACAAAAAAAAATCATTGGTCAGAACCTGCCCAGCCAATGACCAATGTGGGCTCTGGTCAGAATATGTCCAGCCCATGGTCAGGATACTCGGAACATCACAAGCGATGCCTCGACAGGATGTTCTCGATGTTAAGAATGAGAAATCATATTTTGAAACCAAATGCTAGATATCAAGTTGAGATTCTCAATACTGAATGATGAGAAGCTAATTTAAATGGATTGCCAATCATTAACTCCCCTATTTCTATCAAATCTCACCTCATTAATATGCATTCTACCCATGCTGGACAGGCACTAGATGCTAAGAGTTCGCAGGTGCAAGTCTCAGTGGGTACACGGTGACTCTAGCTCACCAGCTGCTCACTGGGCTCCATCCTGGAGACTACACACCAAGTTCTGGTCACCCTACTATAGGAAAGATACAGAGGCTTTGGAGAGGGTGCAAAGAAGGTTTACCAGGATGCTGCCTGGACTGGAGGGCTTGCCTTATGAAGAAAGGTTGAAGAAGCTCAGACTTTTCTCTCTGGAGAGAAGGAGGAAGGGAGGAGGCTTGATTGAGGTGTACAAAATAATGAAAGGAATAGATAGAGTCAATAGTGAGAGACTTTTCCCCAGGGCAGGATTGACTGATAGGAGGGGTCATAGTTCGAAGATATTAGGGGGAAGGTATAAAGGAGATGTCAGAGGTAGGTTCTTTGTGCAGAGAGTTGTGAATGTATGGAATGCGTTGCCAGCTGTGGTGGTGGAAGCAGAGTCATTGGGGACATTTAAGCGACTGCTGGCCATGCACATGGATAGCAGTGAGTTGAGGGGTGTGTAGGTTAAGTTACTATATTTTACATTAGGATTAAATCGTGGGCCAAAGGGCCTGTTCTGTGCTGTACATTTCTATATTCTATGTTCTAAGCCTCCTAGGGCACAGTCAGTGGGCAGTGACCACACACACACACACACACACACACACTCGCATTGACTCGTACATACACTTGCACAGACATGACATACGCACTCACACACACACTCACTCGTGCTCGCACAGACATGCATCACTCACACTCACACAGACACACACTCACACTCGCACAGACACACACTCACACTCGCACAGACACACACTCACACTCGTACAGACACATTGGCACACACTCACACAGGTGCTTCAACCAAATGTCCATATCTCAAAATCTAGGGAGAATAATCCTCAGTCAGGTACAAGGAGGTTCCCTTCACCTGGGGGTTAAGCTCATTCAATCGAGGGCATAGGGTGATCCCAATCCAGAGAATTGGGTCTGGTCGCATGGCCTTTTGGATTGAACATCACCAGGATCCTCTCTTTATCAGGGTTGAGATGCTGAATGTTGGCCACCACACCACCCCAGGGTCCTGAACAAGGGTGAGACCCAAAACGTTGACTTCTCCACTTCTTGATGCTGCCTGGCTTGCTGTGTTCCTCCAGGCTCCTGTTTGTCTACCACAGAACCCAGACTATCTGTTTTTCTGTTGTGGGCCATTTTATCCTGGAATGAGACAGTGGGAGGGACTGAGGGAGATGACATTGGCTGCACAGCTGGTGCAGTTGAGGGAAGGATGGTGAGGTGTCTCACATGAATGAGGAGAGAGTGCAGAGGTCATGCAGGGTTAGTAGTCTTGGGGGTGACTGGCTGGGTGAGAGTGAGCGAGGGAGGATGGTGCAGGCGATAGTGAGAGAGGTAGAGCGTAAACCTTGGTGGGATGTGAGTGCAGGAGCAGAGAGAGAGGTCTGAGAAAGGTGGCACTTACCCTGGCTAGGTGAAGACAGAAATTGACCTTCTCCCAACAGTACTGGGCATTCCTGCAACCAGTGAAGACTACACTGACTCCAGGGGGGGGGTCACGCTGGGACCAGGGATTCGAGCGTGGGCTCAGGAAAGGGGAACATGCCAGGCACAATGAGAAAGATAGAGGCTTCAGTGAAGGAGGCTCTGTGAGGAACAGGAGAAGGCTCTGGGAGGTGAGGTAAGATATCCCTAAGGGAAAAAGGGGATCACTTATAAACACAGTGCAATGAGAATGATTAAAAAGAATTCTCCCCCCTCATGGTGAGTGTGGCTACCAGTGAGTTTCAGCTGCACAGGTACAGATACAAGAGACAATGAAGGGGCCAGAAAAATACACCCCGACCAAGACAACAGAATTGGGAAGGACACAGAATCATTGTAAGCTGGAAAAGAGCAAATGTGAGGATAGATAGTGAAGGAATCCGGTAGAGGGAGAAATCTGAGGAGAAACCAACGATTGAAAGAACCAGGGCTCACTCATTAAACTGCAATTTTAGCAAAAAGAAATGATAAAGACTTGCACTCAGAGAACTTGATTTAAACATCTGTGTAGAATAAAGCTACTGTGTCAATGATAAATGGAGGGGATGCTTGTGGGTGTGGTGCCAATAAAGCGGGCTGCTTTGTTCTGGATGGTGTCAAGCTTCATGAGTGTTATTGGGGCTGCTCCCATCCAGGGCAAATAGAGAGTATTCCATCAGACTCTTGACCTGTGCCTTGTAAATGGTGGACAGGTTTTGGGGGGGAATCATGAGGTGAGTTAGTTGCTGCAGGACTCCCAGCTTCTGGCCTACCCTTGTTTCTGGTCAATGATACCCCCCAGAATGTTGACAGTGAGAGATTCAGCGATAGTAACACCACTGAATGTCAAAGGTGAGTGAACATGACTGCACCCTAAACTCCACTTTGATCAATCATTGAAATTAATTTGTACAACTTGCATTTATATAGGACTTTTTACATAATAAAGCATTCAGATGTATTACCGCATAGAGTCATAGAGATGTATAGGATGAAAGCAGACCCTTCAGTCCAACTTGTCCATGCTGACTAGATATCCTAAATTAATCTAGTCCCATTTGGCAGCACTTGGCCCATATCCCTCCAAACCCTTCCTATTCATAGACCCATCTAGATGCCTTTTAAATGCTGCAATTGTACCAGCCTCCACCACTTCCTCTGGCAGCTCATTCCATACATGTACCACCCTCTGTCTGAAGAAGTTGCCCCTTACATCCCTTTTATATCTTTCCCCTCCCACCCTAAACCTATGATCTCTAGTTCTAAACTCCCCCACCCCAGGGAAAAGACCTTGTCTATTCATCCAATCCATGCCCCTCATAATTTTGTAAACCTCTATAAGGTCACCCCTCAGCCTCCGATGCTCCAGGGAAAACAGTCCCAGCCTGTTCAGCCTCTCCCCATAGCTCAAATCCTCCAAACCTGGCAACATCCTTGTAAATCTTTTCTGAACCCTTTCAGGTTTCACAATATCTTTCTGAGAAGGAGACCAGAATTGCACACAATATTCCAACAGTGGCCTAACCAATGTCCTGTACAGCCGCAACATGACCTCCCAACTCCTGTACTCAATGCTCAGTGACTCCACTTTCAAGGAGCTATGAACCTGCACTCCAAGGTCTCTTTGTTCAGCAACACTCCCTAGGACCTTACCATTAAGTGTATAAGTCCTGCTAAGATTTGCTTTCCCAAAATGCATCACCTCACATTTATCTGAATTAAACTCCATCTGCCACTTCTCAGCCCATTGGACCATCTGGTCCAGATCCTGTTGTAATCTGAAGTAACCTTCTTCACTGTCCACTACACCTCCAATTTTGGTGTCATCTGGAAATTTACCAACTTTCGCTCTTATGCTCACATCCAAATCATTTATGTAAATCACAAAAAGTAGTGGACCCAGCACTGATCCTTGTGGCACTCCACTGGTCACAGGCCTCTAGTCTGAAAAACAACCCTCCACCACCACCCTCTGTCTTCTACCTTTGACCCAGTTCTGTATCCAAATGGCTAGGTCTCCCTGTATTCCATGAGATCTAACCTTGCTAACCAGGCTCCTATGTGGAACCTTGTCACGTCAGTCAGTCAGTGACAGTCTGGCCTGGGCAGCTTCATAAACAGATGTGGAAACTCTGCCTGAGCTCAGTATCTCTTATGGAATTATAAACATGGACCAAAGATCATCTCAGGATTGCTCAGGAATCTCTCCCTGGTTTGTATTATAGTGACAAAGCAATAAAGCCAGAACAGTCCCATTGAAAGTCTTCACTTATTTGCAAAACATTGCCACTTGATGGCACTATTGCATGGTTCTCAGCTTGAGTGTGAAAATAAATTAGTTCATATTGATCAAAAACGTTCAAAATGTTAGACACAAGACAGCTGATGAATTCTAACGCTAAACCTGAACATTGTATACAAGCCTCAAGACATCAATTTAGGTTCCTTGTTCTTTTCTCACCTCTTTCTGCTAACAGTGTTTCTCTGGACAGCAATCCTCTCCAATTCTCTGGTATCAGGTTATAGTGAGAAAAGATTGTTGAGGTATCCTCCGCTTACCTCCAGGAAGGAGAATAAGTGTGAGCACAGGCTACAGTCAGACTGAAGCTATGAAGGTGACTGGTTTTAGTGAGGGAAGTGCTCATAGAAGATAAAACAATATGATGTTGCGCCGACTCGTGAACTATTCTCAGCCCACCCCCCTACACTACCCCATCATCATCCATGTGCTTATCCAAGGATTGTTTAAATCTCCCTAATGTGGCTGAGATAACTCCATTGGCAGGTAGGGCATTCCATGTCCTGACCACTCTTTGAGTAAAGAACCTGCCTCTGACATCTGTCTTAAATCTATCACCCCTCAATTTGTAGTTATGTCCCTCGTACACGCTGACATCATCATCCCAGGAAATAGACTTTCACTGTCTACCCTAACTAATCCTCTGATCATCTTGTATGTCTCTATCAAATCCCCTCTTAGCCTTCTTCTTTCCAATAAGAACAGATCCAAGTCCCTCAGCCTTTCCTCATAAGACCTTCCCTCCAGACCAGGCAACATCCTGGTAAATCTCCTCTGCACCTTTTCCAATGCTTCCACATCCTTCCTGTAATGGGGCGAGCAGAACTGTACACAATATTCCAAGTGTGGCCACACCAGTGTTTTGTATAGTTGCAACATGATATTACAGCTCCAGAACTCAATCCCTCTACCAATGAAACCTAACCCACCATATGCCTTCTTAACAGCACTATCCACCTGGGTGGCAACTTTCAGGGATCTATGTACGTGGACTCCAAGATCCCTCTGCACATCCACACTACCAAGAATCTTTCCATCGACCCAGTACTCTGCCTTCCTGTTATTCTTCCCAAAGTGAATCACCTCACATTTAGCTGCATTGAACTCCATTTGCCACCTCTCTGCCCAATTCTGCAGTTTATCCAAGTCCCCCTACAACCTGTAACATTCTTCCACACTGTCCACTACTCCACCAACTATAGTGTCATCTGCAAACTTGCTAACCCATCCACCTACGCCTGCGTCTAAGTCATTTATAAAAATGACAAACAGCAGTGGTCCCAAAACAGATCCTTGTGGCACACCACTCGTAACGAGACTCCAGGCTGAATATTTTCCATCAACCACCACTCGCTGCCTTCTTTCAGAAAGCCAGTTTCTAATCTAAACTGCTAAATCACCCTCAATTCCATGCCTCTGCATTTTCTCCAACAGCCTACCATGGGGGATAGGGGCTTGGGATTGGGGGATGGGCATTGAAGAAAGGGCGATGGGGGTTGAGGGCTGGGGGATGGGGAGTGGGGGATGGGTGCTTAGGGATGGGGTATGGGGGATGAGAGATTGGCAATGTGGGATGGGCAATGGGGGATGGGGGAAAAGTGATGGGGATTGGGGGATGGTGTCTGGGAAGTGAGGGATGGGCAATAGAGGATGGGGGATGGGGAATGGGGGATGGGGGTGGGGGCTGGGAGATGAGGTATGAGGGATGAGGGATGGAGGATGAGGGATGTGGGATGGGCAATGGCGGTTGGGGAACAGGAGCTGGGAGATGGGGAGCTGGACTCTCATTCTCACTCCAGGACAAACTGGCCACTGAAGGAGCGTGACTGGTCCAATTCAATGGATTGATTAAATAATTTGCTGACACTCCCATGCTGATTAATTCCCTTTGATGAAGAATAGTTTGATATTGATCTTTGTGAATGTGTTCACGTGGGGAATTACTGTCCATCAACTCATTTACCAACTCCATAAATATCACCAGCAGATACTTACTTAAAAATAAAGATGAAAGGCTGAAAGTGAACATTCTGAAAAGGATTTAGAGAAAAGAAGATGTGTTCTTCCTTGAGTTTTGACTGGTGTTTGCCATTTATATAAACAATTTGGATGAGAATATAGAGGCTTGCTTAATATGTTTTTTGATGACACCAAAATTCTTGGTATCGTAGACAGTGAAGAAGGTTATCTTAGATTACAAAGGGATCTCAGTCAATTGGGTCAATGAGCTGAGGAGTGGCAGGTGGAGTTTAATTTGGATAAATACAAGCTTTTGCATTTTGGTAAAACAGAAAAGGGCAATGATCGGGCCGTGGATCGTGTTTTTTGTTGAACAGAGAGACCTAGGGATTCAGGTACATAGTTCTTTGACAGTTGTGTCACAGGGAGGCAGGGTGGTTAAGAAGGAGTTTCACATGCTGGCTTTCATTGCTCAGTCCTTTTGAGTATAGGAGTTGGGATGTCATGTTGAGGTTGTACAGGACATTGGTGAGATCTCTTTTGGAACACTGCACATGTAAAAAGATATATCAAGCCCTGCAACAGGAAGGGTATTATTAAACTGAGGAAGATTCAGAAAGCAATGTCCAAGGATGCTGCCAAGAGTGTAGTGTTTGAGTTCTGTGGGATCATGTTCAATAATGACCAAGATCAATGAGTGACCAAAATGGCCTCTAATGAGCTTCCACAGTTGCACAATTTGAGGCAGCAATCGAATCCAAAGTACAGTTTTACATACATTAACATTTTAGCACCATGGTGTCACATAGTTGTGTCTGTTGTATACAAGTTTGTGTGACATCTGTCCTGGGGATGCAGGAGGTTGTTTAAGCACTTGCTAAATGCTGGCTGTTTCTCCTGATGGGATTCAAATGTCTGTCCAGTTTGAGCTTGCATAATTAAGAGGTATTAGTCCTTTTGTCATTAAAGTTAGTGATGTTAGTAGAAATACTATACCTATATGATCGAAACATAAGTATATGAAATACAAGTATAGAGGATATTAAACTAATCTCCCACAGCTGGGTCATGAGATGACATCTACCATTGTCAGTCTTTGACAGTTCCTACATATTCATTCATGCAGTTTCACAGAAACATGTTTTAAAAGTAAGTCTCTTAAAGAAGATATGTATGTATTTAATATGTATTTAAAAAATACATACTAGTGGTGGAAAATGTTTGATGTTTTGTTCAAGTCCTGAGGGACAGTTAGGGCCAATTCATATTTTAATCTTTCCATAGTTTTGGGTGAGTCATGGAGACTTATGATGAGGATGGCATTGTTCTGAGTAGGTTACGGTATTATCACTTATTCAGGGGTAGCCTTTGTGACAGAAACAATGCTTACAGCATGGGCTGATAAGAACTGAAAGGTGTAAAGAAACATTAATGGGTTGGAAGAGGTGTTTAAGTTAGTTTATCTTGGAAGAGTAAAATGTACTACAAAAGCACAGTTTTATGAATGAGTGAATAAAAATGCGGTAAAGTAAGCATAGAGCTCTTGTGAGTGAGTTGGTAAACAGAATCATAATACAATATTGCACAGTACTAAAGAGAAGCTGGATACACTGGGACCTTTTTTTCCTGGAGCAGTGAAGGTTGAGGGGTGACCTTATGGTGTTTTTATAAAATCATGAGAGTCAGAGGTAAGGTGAGGGGGGATTCAAAACTAAAGGAGACTGGTTTAAATTGAGAAGTGAAAGATTTAAAAGGGACCTGTATTTTCACACAGAAGTGGTTCATGTGTAGAATGAACTATTAGGCAAAGTCGTAGATGCAGGTACAATTACAACATGTAAAAGACTGGTACGAGATAGGAAAGGTCAAGAGGAATATGGGCCAAAAACAGGCAAATGGATTTAATTTAGTTTGGGAAACTTGTTCAGCATGGACAAATTGGGATGTCAGTGTCTGTATGACTCTATGACTCTGTGGATGATTGAGATTAAGGTGACAATACTTCACAGAGAGTTGGTATGGGTGTGATGAGATGAATTGTTCCCCACTCTAAAAAATGGGATGATACCACTGCAAGGGCAAGGCTAATATCAAATTCTTCACCAAAAAAAAACATTTGCAGTTCCATGATGTACATCTCCAGGATGACATAAAGCTTCATCAGTGATGAAGAGGGAGGAAGAGGATCACTGATGATCTGTGGCCCAATTCCATATATGTACCTGCCTTTGGCCCATATCCCTGAATATTTCTGCTTAACAAAAAAATATCCATCTCAGATTTAAAATTAACAACTCATCCAGCATCCACATTTGTGGAAGAGAGTTCCAAACATCTCCTAACCTTTGTGCGGAGAAGTCTTTCCTAATGTCTGTTGTTGTGGTTCTGTTCGCCGAGCTGTGAATTTGTGTTGCAGACGTTTCGTCCCCTGTCTAGGTGACATCCTCAGTGCTTGGGAGCCTCCTGTGAAGCGCTTCTGTGATCTTTCCTCCGGCATTTATAGTGGTTTGAATCTGCCGCTTCCGGTTGTCAGTTCCAGCTGTCCGCTGCAGTGGTCGGTATATTGGATCCAGATTGATGTGCGTATTGATCGAATCTGTGGATGAGTGCCATGCCTCTAGGAATTCCCTGGCTGTTCTCTGTTTGGCTTGTCCTATAATAGTAGTGTTGTCCCAGTCGAATTCATGTTGCTTGTCATCTGCGTGTGTGGCTACTAAGGATAGCTGGTCGTGTTGTTTCGTGGCTAGTTGGTGTTCATGGATATGGATTGTTAGCTGTCTTCCTGTTTGTCCTATGTAGTGTGTTGTGCAGTCCTTGCATGGGATTTTGTACACTACATTGGTTTTGCTCATGCTGGGTATCAGGTCCTTCGTTCTGGTGAGTTGTTGTCTGAGAGTGGCTGTTGGTTTGTGTGCTGTTATGAGTCCTAGTGATCGCAGTAGTCTGGCTGTCAGTTTGGAAATGCTCTTGATGTATGGTAGTGTGGCTAGTCCTTTGAGTTGTGGCATGTCCTCGTTCCGTTGCCTTTCCCTTAGGCATCTGTTGATGAAGTTGCGCCGACCAAAAGAGCGAGTTTGACCCCACCCCACAGCTCACCAATAGGATAAACAACACACTGAGGAACCTACAAAAAAATGGACAGATAACCAAGTTTGACCTACAGAGAATGAAACCTGAAAGCAACAACACCCCCAGGTTCTATGGACTACCTAAAGTGCACAAACCAGACATCCCACTCAGACCCATAGTATCACTACCAGGGACACCATCACACAAACTGGCTAAAGAACTACAGCAGAAACTGAAACACCTGATCAGCGGATCCAGACAATCTATACAATCGACACAGGAATTCTTGGACATCATCAGAAATATACACATAGACAAGGAAGAAACTATGGTCTCATTCGATGTAATGGCACTGTTCACCTCTATCGACAAAACCCTAGCCAGAGAAACAATAGCCAACCTGCTGGACATACAGAACAGACAACAGGACATTGAACCTATCAACAAAGACGGCATACTCAAACTACTGGACCTGTGCCTCACAACACACTTCACATTCAACAACCAAATATATGAACAAATCAACGGCACACCCATGGGCTCACCCATCTCTGGACTCATAGCAGAAGCTGTAATGCAAAGGTTAGAACAAACAGTCTTACAGCAAATTCAACCCAAACTCTGGGTCAGATATGTGGATGACACCTTTGTAATCATTAAAAACACAGAAATAGAGAACACACACCAGATCATCAACGCCACACTTAAAGGAATCCGATTCACTAGAGAGGAAGAAAAGGACAACCAACTCCCATTCCTAGACGTGATGGTACAGAGAACACCGAACGGAGAATTCACCACAAAGGTTTACAGGAAAGGCACACACACAGACCAAGTCCTGAACTACAAAAGCAACCACCCCAACACACACAAAAGAAGTTGCATCAAGACACTATTCAAAAGGGCCACAACACACTGCAGTACACCAGAACTGCAAAAAGAGGAAGAAGAACACCTATACAATGTGTTCGCCAAAAACGGATACCCCCGCAATTTCATCAACAGATGCCTAAGGGAAAGACAATGGAACGAGGACATGCCACAACCCAAAGGACTAGCCACACTACCATACATCAAGAGCATTTCCGAACTGACGGACAGACTACTGTGACCACTAGGAAGTCATAACAGCACACAAACCAACAGCCCCTCTCCGACAACAACTCACCAGAACGAAGGACCCGATACCCAGCATGAGCAAAACCAACGTAGTGTACAAAATCCCATGCAAGGACTGCACAAAACACTACATAGGACAAACAGGAAGACAGCTAACGATCCGCATCCATGAACACCAACTAGCCACGAAACGACACGACCAGCTATCCTTAGTAGCCACACACGCAGATGACAAGCAACATGAATTCGACTGGGACTACACTACTATTATAGGACAAGCCAAACAGAGAACAGCCAGGGAATTCCTAGAGGCATGGCACTCATCCACAGATTCGATCAATACGCACATCAATCTGGATCCAATATACCAACCACTGCAGCGGACAGCTGGAACTGACAACCGGAAGCGGCAGATTCAAACCACTATAAATGCCGGAGGAAAGATCACAGAAGCGCTTCACAGGAGGCTCCCAAGCACTGAGGATGTCACCTAGACAGGGGACGAAACGTTTGCAACACAAATTCCCAGCTCGGCGAACAGAACCACAACAACGAGCACCCGAGCTACAAATCTTCTCCCAAACTTTCCTAATGTCTCTCCTGAACAGTCTGACCCTATTCTCAGACTATGTTCCCTACTTCTGGAAACTCCAACGAATGGGAATAGTTTATCTTTATTTACCCTGTCTTTTCCTGTTCGTATCTTGAAGGTTTCAATCAGTTTCCCCCTTAAACTTTGAAATTCTCGAGATAATAGGCCTCATTTGTATAATCTCCCCTCACACCCGAATGATGGTGTTCCCATGTATCTGCTTCCCTTGTCTTTCTAGATGGATTCAATTGTGGGTTTGAAAGGTGCTGTCTAAGGTTCTTTGGTGAATTTCTGCAGTGCATCTTGTAGATTGTACACACTGCTGTTACTGAGCTACTGGAGGGAGTGAATGTTTTGCCAGCCATGAGGGCTGCTTTGTCCTGGATGGTGTCAAGCTTCTTCAGTGTTGTTGGAACTGCATCCCTCCAAGCAAGCGGGAAATATTCCATCACCCTCCTGACTTGTGCCTTGTAGATGGTGGTCAGGCTTTGAGGAGTCAGGACGTGAGTTACTCACCACAATATTCCTCCTCTTTATATGTCTAGTCCAGGTCAGTTAGCTAAGTGATTTAACATACGTAAAGGATCAGATGTGACTTTTTAAAAGTGACAGGGTTCTTATCTCTGATCTTGTGAAATCCAAATGGACATCCTTCTAGTTCGTTTCTGTGATGGGGTCACAGTTTTATCACAAGCTGCTGTGTTTGGGAAGAGGAAGATCCCATTTTTCGCTTGATCTTTCCATCTGGAAGCTCCTGTACTGCAGAGCCACAGCCAGCAGGTGTCAGTGTGAGTTAAGGAATATGTGTCTACTTTGTAATCATCATGGAACAGCTGATCCTCCTGTTATCTTACAAAAACAATTTGTGATCCTGATGCTGATGCCTTTCATTGGACTAAGTCTTGGATTCACTTTAAACTGTTTTGATACAATTGCTGGCCATTGCTATTTTAACTAAGTCCGTTATTTTCACCTTTTCTTTGAGTACATTTATTGCCTTCACTATTTAATGAATGTTTTATTTAATAGATTAAAATACATCTTGGATACAATTTATACATGTTCTTCTTGAACGTAGTTTTATATCCATGTGGATTTCACAGTTTCTGGTGTGGGATATTAGAGTTTCACCAGATTGCCAGAGGGATTTATAAAGATTTCATGCCACCTTTACCTTCTGAACCCACAGTCAGCTTCCTGGTGCTGTGCAGAAGGAACCAGCTTGATGGGCCAAATGGCATTTTGTAAATTATTGTAAATGTCTTTCTTGCCCTGTGTTTTGTCAAATATTCCATAACCATTACAAACAGAACCAGACTGGCAGAATTCAGGGAAGAGCAGTTGAACCTATTTACACTTTGTAGCAATCTGTAGTTATGTGGCTCATTGAACATAGAAAGTGGCACCCAACCTGTTTTACACACAAAAGTATTGATGAAGGCTACAACGAGTGCCATTCCCGACAATGGTTAGTGAAGAAAGATACAAGTTTATCTTTATTCACAGAGTGAATACCCATCGAAGCAGACTCTGAAAGAATTGCCTGGAAAACTGACCATTCCACTGGAGAGTTCCTCTCAACCTGGAACCCTCAACCTCTCCATTAACATCAGAGAATTTGGAAGGTTCCACTGCAGTTAAATAAATAGTAACTGAGATTTTGTCAGGTGAGTCTGGAAGGATTCCAAACTTAATATGTAGATTGTGGGGAGGCCATATTGGATTTGGTGCTTGGCAATGAACCAGGTCAGGTGTCAGGTGTCAGATGTTTCGGTGGGAGAGCACTTCGGTGATAGTAAGTGTAACTCCCAGACCTTTACTATACCTATAGAGAGGGATAGGAGCAGACGGTATGGGAAAGTTTTCAATTGGGGAGGGGGAATTCCAATGCTATTAAGCAGGAACTGGGGCACCTAAATTGGGAACAGATGTTCTCAGAGAAATGCACAACAGAAATGTGGAGATTGTTTAGGGAGCACTTGCTGATGTGCTGGATTGGTTTATCCCACTGAGGCAAGGAAGAGATGGTAGGGTGAAAGAACTTGTGTGACAAGAGATGTGGAACATCTAGTCAAGAGGAAGAAGGAAGCTTACTTAAGGTTGAGGAGGTAAGGATCAGACAGAGTTCGAGAGGGTTACAAGGTAGCCAGGAAGAAACTGAAGAATAGACTTAGGAGAGCTAGAAGGGGGATGAGAAAGCTTTAGTGGGTAGGATGAAGGAAAACACTAAGGTATTCTACACTTATGTGAGGAACAAGAGAATGGCCAGAGTGAGGGTAAGGTCGATCAGGGATAGTGGAGGGAACTTGTACCTGGAGTTGGAGATGGAGGTCCTTAATGAATACTTTGCTTCAGTATTCACTTCCGAGAGGAATCTTGTTGTTTGTGAGGACCGTGCGAAACAGGCTGATATGTTCGAACAGGCTGGTATTAAGAAGGAGGATGTGCTGGAAATTTTGAAAAACATGAGGATAGATAAGTCCCCTGGGTCAGATTCGATAGACATAAAGTTACTACAGGAAGTGACAGAAGAAATTGCTGCGCCTTTGGCAATGATTTTAACAAGGCATTTGATAAGGTTCCCCATGGTAAGCTCATTCAGAAAGTATGGAGGTATGTGAAACAGGGAAATCTGGTTGTCTGGATATAGAATTCGCTGGTCAATAGAAGACAGAGGGTGGTGGTAGATGGTGGTGACCAGTGGTGTTCCGCAGGGATGGATTCTGGGACCTCTCCACTTTGTGATTTTTATAAATGATTTGGATGAGGAAGTGAGTGCATGGGTTAGTAAGTTTGACGATGTCACAAGGGATGGTGGAGTTGTGGATAGTGTGGAGGGCTGTTGTAGTTGTAACGGGACATTGACAGGATGCAGAGCTGGACTGAGAAGTGGCAGATGGAGTTCAACCTGGAAAAGTGTGAAGTGATTCATTTTGGAAGGTCGAATTTGAATGTAGAATACAGGGTTAAAGGCAGGATTCTTGGCAATATGGAGGGACAGAGGGGTCTAGCGGGTCCATGACCATAGATCCCTCAAAGTTGCCCCCCACCTTGATAAGGTTGTTATGAAGGTGTATGGTGTGTTAGCTTTCATTAGCAGGGGAATTGAGTTTAAGAGCAGGGAGGTTATGCTGCAGCTCTACAGAGCCCTGGTTAGACCACACTTGGAATATTGTATCTAGTTCTGATCGCCCCATTATAGGAAGGATGTGGAAGCTTTAGAGAGGGTGCAGAGGAGATTTACCAGGATGCTGCCTGGACTGGAGGGTGTGTCTTATGAAGAAAGGTTGAGAGAGCTGGGGCTTTTCTCATTGGACAAAGAAGGATGAGTGGTGACTTGATAGATCTGTAGAAGATAATGAGAGGCATAGAGAGAGTGGATAGACAGAGACTTTTTCCCAGGATTGAAATGTCTTTCACGAGGGGGCATAATTTTAAGGTGATTGGAGGAGGTTTGAGGGGTGGTGTCAAAGGTAGGTTCTTTACACAGAGAGTGGTGGGTGTGTGGAATGCACTGCCAGCAGGGGTAGTACAGTCAGATACACAGGGGATATTAAAGCGACTCTTGGATAGGCAGATGGATGATGGTAACATGAAGGGTATGTAGGTTAGTTTGATCTCAAAGTAGGATAAAGGTTTGGCACAATATCAAGGGCCGAAGGGCCTGTACTGTGCTGTGCTGTTCTATGTTCAATGTTGTAAAGGTAAGACTATTAAATAAATTGTTTAACTTACACACTCCTGACATACAACCCTTCTCCAGATCAAGACCCAACACCACTCTACACCACCTCTAGGGCCCAACAACCCCAGGAACTAAACCCCCATCTATACCCAGGGCCCCACAGCCCCAGCTATACCCAGGGCCCCACAGCCCATCTATACCCAGGGCACCACAGTCCCATCTATACCCAGGACTCAACAATCCCATCTATACCCAGGACTCAACAATCCCATCTATACCCAGGACCCCACAGCCCCATCTATACCCAGGACCCAACAGCTCCATCTATACCCAGGACCCAACAACCCCATCTATATCCAGGACCCAACAATCCCATCAATACCCAGGACCCAACAATCCCATATATACCCAGGACCCGACAGTCCCATCTATACACACGACCCCACAGTCCCATCTGTACCCAGGACCCCACAGCCCCATCTAAAGCCAGCGCCCCACAGCTCCATCTATACCCAGGGCCCCACAGCACCATCTATACCCAGGGCCCCACAGCCCCATCTATACCCAGGGCCCCACAGCTCCATCTATACCCAGGGCCCCACAGCCCCATCTATACCCAGGGCCCCACAGCCCATCTATACCCAGGGCCCCACAACCCATCTAAAACCAGGACCCCATAACCCCATCTGTACCCAGGACCACACAACCCCATCTACACCCAGGATCACACAGTCCCATCTATACCCAGGGCCCCACAACCCATCTAAAACCAGGACCCCATAACCCCATCTGTACCCAGGACCACACAACCCCATCTACACCCAGGACCCCACTGTCCCATCTACACCCAGGATCCCACAGGCCCATCTATACCCAGGACCCCACAGTTCCATCTATACCCAGGACCCCACAAACCCATCTGTACCCAGGACCCCACCACCCCATCTATACCCTGGACCCCACAGTCCAATCTATACCGAGGGACCCACAACCCCATCTATACCCAGGATCCCACAATCCCATCTATACCCAGGACCCACAGCACCATCTATACCCAGGATGCCACAGCCTCATCTATACCCAGGTTCCCAGAGACCCATCTATAGCCAGGACCACACAGCACCGTCTATACCCAGGACCACACAACCCCATCTGTACCCAGGACCCCACAGCACCATCTATACCAAGGACCCCACAGTCCCATCTATACGCAGGACCCCACTGTCCCATCTACACCCAGTATCCCACAGGCCCATCTATACTCAGGACCCCACAGCCCCATCGATATCCAGGACCCCACAGTCCCATCTGTACCCAGGATCCGACAGGCCCATCTACACCCAGGACCCCACAGTCCCTTCTATACCCAGGATCCCACAGGCCCATCTATACCCAGGGCCCCACAACCCCTCTGTACCCAGGACCCCACAGTGCCATCTATACCCAGGACCCCACAATCCCATCTGTACCCAGGACCCCACAGCACCATCTATACCCAGGATCTCACAGCCTCAACTATACCCAGGACCCCACAACCCCATGTGTACCCAAGACCCCCCGGTCCCATCTATACCCAGGATCCCACAACCCCATCTATACCCACGATCCCACAGTCCCATCTATACCCAGGGCCCCACAACCCATCTGTACCCAGGACCCCACAGTGCCATCTATACTCAGGACCCCACAACCACATCTATACCCAGGTCTTGAGACATATAAGATTATGAAAGGATTGGACACTCTGGAGGCAGGAAACATGTTTCCGCTGATGGGTGAGTGCCAAACCAGAGGACACAGCTTAAAAATACGGCGTAGACCATTTAGGACAGAGATGAGGAGAAACTTCTTCACCCAGAGAGTGGTGGCTGTGTGGAATGCTCTGCCCCAGAGGGCAGTGGAGGCCCAGTCTCTGGATTCATTTAAGAAAGAGTTAGATAGAGCTCTCAAAGATAGTGGAATCAAGGGTTATGGAGCTAAAGCGGGAACAGGATACTGATTAGGAATGATCAGCCATGATCATATTGAATGGCGGTGCAGGCTCGAAGGGCTGAATGGCCTACTCCTGAACCTATTGTCTATTGTCTATTGTCTATTGACCCCTCAGCCCCATCTATACGCAGGACCCTACAACCCCATCTACACCCAGGACCCCACAGCACCATCTATACCCAGGACCCCACAGCACCATCTATACCCAGGACCCCACAGCACCATCTATACCCAGGATCCCACAGCACCATCTATACCCAGGACCCCACAACCACATCTATACCTAGGATCCCACAACCCCATCTATTCCCTGGTCCCCACAACCCCATCTATACCCAGGACCCCACAGCCCCATCTATACCAAGGATGTCACAGCCCCATATGTACCCAGGACCCCATAGTCCCATCTATACCCAGGACCCCACAACCCCATCTATACCCAGGACCCGACAGTCCCATCTATACCCAGGACCCCACAACCCCATCTGTATCCAGGGCCCCACAGCCTCATGTATACCCAGGGCCCCACAGTCCCACCTATTCCCAGGGCCCCACAGTCCCATCTGTACCCAGGATCCCACAGTCCCATCTACACCCAGGACCCCACAGTCCCATCTATACCCAGGGCCCCACAACCCCTCTGTACCCAGGACCCCACAGTGCCATCTATACCCAGGACCCCACAGTCCCATCTATACGCAGGACCCTACAACCCCATCTATACCCAGGACCCCACACTTCCATCTATACCCAGGACCCCACAGTCCCTTCTATACCCAGGACACCACAATCCCACCTATACCCAGGACCCCACAGCCCCATCTATACCCAGGACCCCACAGTCCCATCTATAGCCAGGACCCCACACTCCCATCTATAGCCAGGACCCCACACTCCCATCTATAGCCAGGACCCCACAGCCCCATCTATACCCAGGACCCCACAGCCCCATCTATAGCCAGGACCCCACAGCCCCATCTATAGCCAGGACCCCACAGCCCCATCTATAGCCAGGACCCCACAGCCCCATCTATACCCAGGACTCCACAGCCCCATCTATACCCAGGACACCACATTCCCATCTATACCCAGGACCCCACAGCCCCATCTATACCCAGGACTCCACAGTCCCATCTATACCCAGGACCCCACAGCCCCATCTATACACAGGACTCCACAGCCCCATCTATATCCAGGACCCCACAGACCCATCTATTTGCAGGACCTCATAACCCCATCTCTACCCAGGACCCCTCATTTATACTCAGGATCTCACAGCCCTCAACTATACCCAGGACCTCACAGTCGCATCTATACCCAGGACTCCACAATCCCATCTATACCCAGGACTCCACAGCCTAATCTATACCCAGTACCCCACAACCCCATCTATACCCAGGACCCCACAGTCGCATCTATACCCAGAACTCCACAATCCCATCTATACCCAGGACCCCACAGTAGTATCTATAGCCAGGACTCCACAATCCCATCTATACCCAGGAACCCACAGTCCCATCTATACTCAGGGGTCCACTACCCCATCTATACCTAGGACCTCACAGACCCCACAGTCCCATCTATACCCAGGACTCCACAGCCCCATCTATTCCCAGGACCCCACAGTCCCATCTATACCCAGGACCTCACAGTCCCATCTTTACCCAGGACCCCACACACCCATCTATTCGCAGGACCTCACTATCCCATCTATACCCAGGACCCCACAGTAGCATCTATAGCCAGGACTCCACAATCCCATCTATACCCAGGACCCCACTGTCCCATCTATACCCAGGAACCCACAGTCCCATCTATACCCAGGACCCCACAGTCCCAACTATATCCAGGACCCCACTGTCCCATCTATACCCAGGACCCCACAACCCCATCTATATCCAGGACCCCACTGTCCCATCTATACCTAGGAACCCACAGTCCCATCTAAACCCAGGACTCCACAGCCCCATCTATTCCCAGGACCCCACAGTCCAATCTATACCCAGGGTCCCACAGTCCCATCTATACCCAGGACTCCACAGCCCCATCTATTCCCAGGACCCCACTGTCCCATCTATACCCAGGAACCCACGGTCCCATCTATACCCAGGACCCCACAGGCCATCTATATCCAGGACCCCACAGTCCCAACTATACCCAGGACCCCACTGTCCCATCTATACCCAGGAACCCACTATCCCATCTATACCCAGGATCTCACAGTCCCATCTATACCTAGGAACCCACAGTCCCATCTATACCCAGGACTCCACAATCCCATCTATACCCAGGACCCCACAGTCCCATCTTTACCCAGGACCCCACAGGCCATCTATACCCAGGACCCCACAGGCCATCTATATCCACGACCCCACAGTCCCATCTATTCGCAGGACCTCACTATCCCATCTATACCCAGGACCCCACAGTAGCATCTATAGTCAGGACTCCACAATCCCATCTATACCCAGGACCCCACTGTCCCATCTATACCTAGGAACCCACAGTCCCATCTATACCCAGGACCCCACTGTCCCATCTATAGCCAGGACACCACAGCCCCATCTATACCCAGGACCCCACAATCCCATCTATACCCAGGACTCCACAGTCCCATCTGTACTCAGGGGTCCACAGCCCCATCTATACCCAGGACCCCACAGCCCCATCTATACCCAGGATTCCACAGTCCGATATATTCCCAGTGCCCCACAGTCCCATCTGTACCCCAGACCCCACAGCCCCATCTATATACAGGGCCCCATAGTCCCATCTACCCCCTGGTCCCCACAGCCCCATCTATACCCAGGACCCCACAGTCCCATCTATACCCAAGGCCCCACAGTCCCATCTATACCCAGGATCCCATAGTCCCATCTATACCCAGGACCCCACTGTCCCATCTATACCCAAGGCCCCACAGTCCCATCTATACCCAGCACCATTGTTCAAGACAGGATCAAGACAAAAGATGGAGAATTATCGGCCGATTTGCCTCACCTCTATTGTAGGTAAAATTCTAGAATCCATCGTTAATGATGAGATTTCTAAATTCTTGGAAGCGCATCGTCGAATTAGAACAAGTCAGCGTAGATTTAGTCAGGGGAGATCATGCCTGACAAATCTGTTAGAACTCTTTGAAGAGGAAACAAGTGGGTTCGACCAGGGAAACCCAGTGGATGTGGTCTACCTCGACTTCCAAAAGGCCTTTGATAAGGTGCCTCATGGGAGGCTGCTGAGTAAGGTGAGGGCCCATGGTGTTCGAGGTGAGCTACTGGGATGGATTGAGGATTGGCTGTCTGACAGAAGGCAGAGAGTTGGGATAAAAGGTTCTTTTTCGGAATGGCAGCCAGTGACGAGCGGTGTCCCGCAGGGTTCAGTGTTGGGGCCGCAGCTGTTCACGTTATATATTAATGATCTGGATGAAGGGACTGGGGGCATTCTTGCGAAGTTTGCCGATGATACAAAGTTAGGTGGACAGGCAGGTAGTACTGAGGAGGTGGGGAGGCTACAGAAAGATTTAGACAGTTTTGGAGAGTGGTCCAAAAAATGGCTGATGGAATTCAATGTTAGCAAATGCGAGGTCTTCCAATTTGGAAAAAAAATACATGCATGGACTATTTATAATCAGTGAGAAAATTTATAAAGCCAAAGTACAAAGGGATCTGGGAGTGCTAGTCCAGGATTCTCTGAAGGTTAACTTGCTGGTTGAGTGGTTAAGAAAGCAAATGTAATGTTGTAATTTTTCTCAAGAGGATTGGAATATAAAAGCAGCGATGTGCTACTGAAACTTTATAAAGCTCTGGTTAGGCCCCATTTAGAATACTGTTTGCAATTTTGGGCCCCACACCTCAGGAAGGACATACTGGCACTGGAACGTGTCCAGCGGAGATTCACACAGATGATCCCTGGAATAGTAGGACTAACATACGAGGAACAGCTGAGGATCCTGGGATTAGACTTCAGAAGGTTGAGGGGAGATCTAATAGATACTTACAAGATAAAGCATGGCTTAGAAAGGGTGGAAGCTGAGAAGTTGTTTCCGTCAGGCGGGGAAGCGAGGACCCATGGACACAGCCTTAGAATTAGAGGGGGTCAATTTAGAACGGAAATCAGGAGGTATTTCTTCAGCCAGAGAGTGGTGGGCCTGTGGAATTTATTGCCGAAGAGTGCAGTGGAGGCCGGGACGTTAAATGTCTTCAAGGCAGAGATTGATAAATTATTGATGTCACAAGGAATTAAGGGATACGGGAAGAATGCGGGTAAGTGGAGTTGAAATGCCCATCAGCCATGATTGAATGGTGGAGTGGACTCGATGGGCCAAATGGCCTTACTTCCACTCCTATGTCTTATGGTCTTATACCCAAGACCCCACAACCCCATCTATACCCAGAACCCCAAGGTCCCATCTGTACCAGGGCCCCACAACCCCATCTATACCCAGGGCCCCACAACCCCATCTATACCCAGGGCCCCACAGTCCCATCTATACCCAAAAACCCAAAGTCCCATCTATACTCGGGACCCAACAGCCCCATCTCCACCCAGGATCCCACAGAATGGAGGGAAATAGATGGTGATATCTTGCAAAATGTCCATATTACAGAGGAGGAAGTGCTGGATGTCTTGAAATGGGTAAAGGTGGATAAATCCCCAGAACCTGATCAGGTGTACCCTAGAACTCTGTGGGAAGGTAGAGAAGTGACTGCTGGGCACCTTGCTAAGATATTTGTATCATCGATTGTCACAGGTGAGGTGCCAGAAAACAGGTTACCCACAGAAGATGGGTTTTCATACTACATGACTATAAGTGGTACAGAAACAGGCCATTCAGCCCAAATAGCTCCTGCTTTATCCAATCTTACATGAAACACTTTGGTTTCTGGGAGCTTGCTTATACTAATTCCCTGTGGATTTTTGAGGTAATTACACTTCAAAATGAAGCTACTCATTAGTTGTAATGTGCTTTGGAATGTCCTGAGCTGGTGAAAGGTGCTGTGTAAATTCAAATCTTCAGTGATGTTTTATCAAGGGATAATATATAGATTTTATGTTGAATTCGCTACTGAGCCAAGCAAGTCAGGTCGAGCAGTCCCTTTCTATAGCCTCTTTATTTTAATGTCACATTCTGGATTACAAACTTCCATCAAAAAACTCTCGTCTGAATGTAATATAATAAAATCCACCCCATTATTCCCACCCGGTGGCTCCTTATAATCAATCCTCTATTCACCATGGTGATAATTGGATCGCCATGAAATGTTTCTGACAGTTTTGCAAGCTGTTTGTGTAATTCCCTCCTAAAGGCTTTGGAAACAATGTAGAATTCTGTTCACTTCTGTTCTACAAAATGTTAAACTATGCAATGCTCCCATTTTATACATTCAGCCTAACATATAAAGCAAAGATGTTCAGCATTTATTCATAACCTGGCAATTCTCTGAACGTCCTGAAGCTATTTTGGAAATTGTTAGCTGGGAACTAGTGTAGTGCTTATTGTTCATTCAGATTTTATTTCTTACAATGTTTTTGTTATACTTATGCACTTGAGGCCAGATTTCTTTCTTCGTCATTTTCTTTTGCTCCTTGTATTTTCACTGGAGCTTGTTTACTGCTGGAATAAAAGGTCACAGGATGGTAATTCTGAAGGTGGTCATACCTCCATCTATCTCTAAAGCAACAAAAGGATGACCTGAGGAGATTGGTCCAGCTTCCCTCGAAATGAATCATTACAATTAGTCAATGCCTGGGATCAACCCAGTGAGCATTCTCTGGACTGCCTGCAATACCAATACAGCTTTTCTGATACAAGTGGACCGAAACTGTGCACGGTATTTTCAACGTGGTCTAAGTGGTACTTTAGTTTCAGCAAGTACCACTTGCTGGGCGGCATGGTGGCACAGTGGTTAGCACTGCTGCCTCACAGCGCCAGAGACCCGGGTTCAATTCCCACCTCAGGCGACTGACTGTGTGGAGTTTACACGTTCTCCCTGTGTCTGCGTGGGTTTCCTCCGGGTGCTCCGGTTTCCTCCCACAGTCCAAAGATGTGCAGGTCAGGTGAATTGGCCATGCTAAATTGCCCGTAATGTTAGGTAAGGGGTAAATGTAGGGGTATGGGTGGGTTGTACTTCGGCGGGGCAGTGTGGACTTGTTGGGCCAAAGGGCCCGTTTCCACACTATAATAAAATCTGTAAGACCTTCCAATTTTTCCTCCATTTTTTGTTGATCAACATCCTGGTGTGGCCATTGATCATTAAAAAATGAACTGGGTTAGGAATTCAGGAGTCTGGTAACTTGCCTCCTAACTCCACAAAACCTGTCTAGGACCTTCCGGGTATACTTCCTTTTTTATTCATTCTCAAGATGGGGGTGTTGTTCTGCAATTCTGAAGAAGGGTCATGGGCTCCAAAAGGCTAACTCTGCTGTCCCTCCGCAGATGCTGCTGAGTTTTTCTGGCAATTTCTGGTTTCCAGCATCTGCAGTTCTTTGGTTTTTCTCTGTCAAGAAGTTTGACACCATTGAGGACAAAGTAGTCCCATTTGATTAGCACCTCATCCACAAGCATCCACTCCCTGCAACACCGATGCTCAGTAGCAGCAATGTGTACTACTACAAGATGCCCTGCAGAAATTCACTAAAGATCCTCAGACAGCACCTTCCAAATCCACGACCACTTCCATCTAGAAGGACAGGGACAGCAGATACATGGGAACACCACCCCCTGCAAGTTCCCCTCCAAGCCACTCACCATCCTGACTGGGAAATATCTCACCATTGCTTCACTGTCACTGGGTCAGAATCCTGGAATTCCCTCCCTAATGTCATTGTGGGTCAATCTATAGCACATGGACTGCAGCGGTTCAAGAAGGCAGCTCACCACAGCATCCCAGTGGGTAACTAGGGATAGGAAGTAAATGTTAGCCCAGCAAGAGATGCCCACATTCCAAGAATGAATAGAACCCCTAATCCCTATCTTTTGCAACTTTCTGCAAGCTCTCACCATTTAAATTATATTTAATGCCTCTTTTTGCTGTCAATGTGCAAAACCTTGTATTCCGCCAGACTATTTTACATCTGGTCATTTTTGCCCACTCACTTAACCTGTCACATCTCCTTATAGACTATTAGTGTCATCCTCACCACTCACCTTCTGTGTCATGTGTAAACTGGACGACAGTACCTTCACTTTCCTCATCCACGTCATTAATAAACATTCTGTATAATTATGGCCCCAGCTCTCCACGAGTTATAGGATGCCATTCTGAAGACGTCACTCTTGTGCCAACTCTTCTATTGGTTATCTAATCCCCTCCCCATGTATGTGAGGGGGGAATGGGGGCAGAGTGCTGATTGATTAAAGACTCTAATGAGTTGAGGCACAACAATGAAAAACCATGAGGGAACAATTATCGCCCCAACTTTTATTTAAATTCAAAAATGGCCAGTGGGATCTGATCAAGGGGTTACTATGGAGATTGCACTGTGGAATAGTTTTTATGTGCCTTTATGCACAATGACTGGGCATTGTTCCAAATACATACGTGTTTATGGAATATTGAAAATCTGGAGTACAAATCTGCATTGGACACTTCAGGTTGAAAAGGATTTATCGTGTGATTTCTTGCAAATAAAAAGTCTGTGGGTGAAAGAGAGTTGTGGATTATCTGCTGATTCCTGAAAACATAGGCTATTTGTGGAGAAAATTCTTTGAGGGAGGTAAGCGGTGGAGGTATGGCTCTTAATTCCTGGATAAACAAACTAGGAAAAGCCCCAGAATCTGTGCGATTCACTACCGAACAACAACCGATGACCCAAAGTGGCCGTGTGATTCTCCAGATGTAGACATGGAGAGAAGGACATGGCAGCAGGCAGGAAAGCAGAGCTCTCTCTCTCTCTTTCAGTATGTAAGAGACAGAGTAAAACCTGCTGAATGATCTGTCAGTGAAGTAGATTTTGAAACCAATGCAAAGAATGCTGGAGAAACTCAGCAGTTCCGGCAGCATCCAAGGAGAGAGAAGCAGACTTAATGTTTAGAGTCACATATGGTTCTTCTTCGGAGGTGCCATCTTTTTGCCCATTCCTGCCAATATCATCTGTAGGCTGTCTGTGTCATTCTCACAACTTAACCCCATTCAGCACTCTGCCCTTTCCAAACTGAAGAGGAGTCATTCTGGACTGTATGGGCTGGGTAGAGGGTTTGGGAGGAGGGGCCAGGTGTACAGATAGGGCATAGGAATTTGGTGCAGGGGATGGGTGTAGGGACTGGGTGTAAGAATTGGGCGTAGGGGCCGGGTATAGGGAATGGGTGTGAGGGTTGGGTGTAGGGGTAGAGTGTAGGGGATAGGTGTAGGGATCGGGTGTAGGGGCTGAGTGTAGGGGCCAGGTGTAGGGGCCGGGTGTAGGGGCCAGGTGTAGGGGCCAGGTCTAGGGACTGAGTGTAGGCGTTGGCTGGAGGGGTTCGGTGTAGGAGTCAGGTGTAGGGGTTGGGTGTAGGGGTCAGATGTAGGGGTTGGGTGTAGGGGTCAGGTATAGGGGTTGGGTGTAGGAGTTAGGTGTAGGGGTTGGGTGTAGGGGATAGGTGTAGGAGATGGGTGCAGGGGATGGGTGTAGGGGATAGGTGTAGGAGATGGCTGTAGGGGATAGGTGTGGGGGATGGGTGTAGGGGATGGGTGTGGCGGAGGGATGTAGGGGATGGGTGTAGGGGATGGGTATATGGGTTGGGTGTAGGGGCTGGGTGTAGGGGCCAGGTGTAGGGGTTGGGTGTAAGGGTCGGGTGTAGGGGTCGGGTGTAGGGGTCGGGTGTAGGGGTTAGGTGTATGGGTCAGGTGTAGGGGTTGGGTGTAAGGGTTGGGTGTAGGGATCGGGTGTAGGGGATGGGTGTAGGGGATGGGTGTAGGATATGGGTGTAGGGGATAGGTGTGGGGGATGGGTGTAGGGGATGGGTGTGGCGGATGGATGTGGGGAGGGGTGTAGGGGATGGGTTTATGGGTTGGGTGTAGGGGCCGGGTGTAGGAGTTGGATGTAGGGGCTGGGTGTAGGGACCGGGTGTAGAGTCAGGTGTAGGGGTTGGGTGTAGGGGTCAGGTGTAGGGGTCGGGCGTAGGGGTTGGGCGTAGGGGTTGGGTATATGGGTCAGGTGCAGGGGTCGGGTGTATGGGTCAGGTGTAGGGGATGGGTGTCGGGGCTGAGTGTAGGCGTCGGCTGGAGGGGTTGGGTGTAGGGGTTAGGTATAGGGGTCAGGTGTAGGTGTTGGGTGTATGGGTCAGGTGTAGGGGTCGGGTGTAGGGGTTAGGTGTAGGGGTCGGGTGTAGGGGTTGGGTGTGGGGGAGGGGTATAGGGGATGGGTGTAGTGGATGGGTGTAGGGGATGGGTATATGGGTTGGGTGTAGGGGCTGGGAGTAGGGGCCGGGTGTAGGGGATGGGTGTAGGGGCCGGGTGTAGGAGTTGGATGTAGGGACCGGGTGTAGGGGCTGGGTGTAGGGGATGGGTGTAGGGGCCGGGTGAAGGAGATGGGTATAGGGGATGAGTGCAGCGGCTGGGTGTAGGGGATGGGTGTAGGGGATGTTTGTAGGGGTTGGGTGTAGGGGATGGGTGTAGGGGATGGGTGTAGGGGTTGGGTGTAGGGGATGGGTGTAGGAGTTAGGTGTAGGGGTTGGGTGTAAGGGTTGGGTGGAGGGGTCGGATGTAGGGGTCAGGTGTAGGGGATGGGTGTAGGGGATAGGTGTAGGGGATGGGTGTAGGGGATAGGTGTAGGAGATGGGTGTAGGGGATAGGTGTGGGGGATGGGTGTAGGGGATGGGTGTGGCAGAGGGGTGTAGGGGATGGGTGTAGGGGATGGGTATATGGGTTGGGTGTAGGGGCCGGGTGTAGGGGATGGGTATAGGAGATGGGCGTAGGGGATGGTTGTAGGTGCTGGGTATATGGGTTGGGTGTGGGGGTTAGCTGTAGGGGCCGGGTGTAGGGGTTGGACGTAGGGGCCGGGTGTAGGGACCGGGTGTAGTGGCTGGGTGTAGGCGTCGGCTGGAGGGGTTGGGTGTAGGGTCAGGCGTAGGGGCTGGGTGTAGGGGTCAGGTGTAAGGGTTGGGTGTAGGGGTCGGGCGTAGGGGTTGGGTATATGGGTCAGGTGTAGTGGTCGGATGTAGGGGTTAGGTGTAGGGGTCGGGTGTAAGGGTTGGGTGTAGGGGATGGGTGTAGGGGCTGAGTGTACGCATCGGCTGGAGGGATTGGGTGTAGGGGTCAGGTGTAGGGGTTAGGTGTATGGGTCACGTGTAGGGGTCGGGTATATGGGTTGGGTGTAGGGGCTGGGAGTAGGGGCCGGGTGTAGGGGATGGGTGTAGGGGATGGGTGTAGAAGATGGGCGTAGAAGATGGGCGTAGGTGCTGGGTATATGGGTTGGTTGTGGGGCTTGGCTGTAGGTGCCGGGTGTAGGAGTTGGATGTAGGGAACGGGTGTAGGGGCTGGGTGTAGGGGATGGGTGTAGGGGCCGGCTGTAGGAGTTGGGTATAGGGGATGGGTGCAGGGGCTGGGTGTAGGGGATGGTTGAAGGGGATGGGTGTAGGGGTTGGGTGTAGGGGTCAGGTGTAGGGGTTGGGTGTAGGAGTTAGGTGTAGGGGTTGGGTGTAAGGGTTGGGTGTAGGGGTCGGATGTAGGGGTTGGGTGTACAGGTTGGTTGTAAGGGTTGGATGTAGGGGTCGGGTGTAGGGGCAGGGTGTAGGGGATGGGTGTAGGAGATGGGCATAGGGGATGGTTGTAGGTGCTGGGTATATGGGTTGGGTGTGGGGGTTGGCTGTAGGGGCCGGGTGTAGGAGTTGGATGCAGGGGCTGGGTGTAGGGGCCTGGTGTAGGGGCTGAGTGTAGGAGCTGGGTGTAGGGGCCGGGTGTAGGGGCCTGGTTTAGGGACCGGGTGTAGGGGATGGGTGTAGGAGATGGGCGTAGGGGATGGTTGTAGGTGCTGGGTATATGGGTTGGGTGTGGGGGTTGGCTGTAGGGGCCGGGTGTAGGAGTTGGATGTAGGGGCCAGGTGTACGGGCTGGATGTAGGGGCCGGGTGTAGGAGATGGGTATAGGGGATGGGTGTAGGGGATGGGTGTAGGGGATAGGTGTAGGGGCTGGGTGTAGGGGCTGGGTGTAGGGGTTGGGTGTAGGGGTTGGGTGTAAGGGTTAGGTGGGAGGTGTGTAGGGATGGGTGTAGGGGATAGGTGTAGGAGATGGGTGTAGGGGATGGGTGTAGGGGATAGGTGTAGGAGATGGGTGTAGGGGATAGGTGTGGGGGATGGGTGTAGGGACTGAGTGTAGGCGTCAGCTGGAGGGGTTGGGTGTAGGGGTCAGGTGTAGGGGTTAGGTATAGGGTTCAGGTGTAGGTGTTGGGTGTATGGGTCAGGTGTAGGGGTCGGGTGTAGGGGTTAGGTGTAGGGGTCGGTTGTAGGGGTCGGGTGTGGGGGAGGGGTATAGGGGATGGGTGTAGTGGATGGGTGTAGGGGATGGGTATATGGGTTGGGTGTAGGGGCTGGGAGTAGGGGCCGGGTGTAGGGGATGGGTGTAGAAGATGGGCGTAGGGGATGGTTGTAGGTGCTGGGTATATGGGTTGGGTGTGGGGGTTGGCTGTAGGGGCCGGGTGTAGGAGTTGGATGTAGGGGCCGGGTGTAGGAGTTGCATGTAGGGGCTGGGTGTAGGGACCGGGTGTAGGAGATGGGTATAGGGGATGGGTGCAGGGGCTGTGTGTAGGGGATGGGTATAGGGGCTGGGTGTAGGGGATGGGTGTAGGGGCTGGGTGTAAGGGCTAGGTGTAGGGGATGGGTGTAGGGGATGGGTATATGGGTTGGGTGTAGGGGCTGGGTGTATGGGATGGGTGTAGGGGTTAAGTGTAGGGGATGGGTATGGGGCTTTGTGTAGGGATTGGGTGTAGTGGTTGAGTGTAGGGGTTGGGTATACAGGCTGTGTGTAGGGGTTGGGTGTAGAAGTTGAGTGTAAGGGTTGGGTGTACGGGTTGGGTGTAGGGATTGGGTATACGGGTTGTGTGTAGGAGTTGGGTGTAGGAGTTGTGCGTATGTGTTGGGTGTAGGGGTTGGGTGTAATGGTTGGGTGTAGGGGCTGTGTGTAGGGGTTGGGTGTAGGGGTTGAGTGTAGGGGTTGGGTGGAGGGTGTGTGTGTAGAGGCTGGGTATTGGGATTGGGTGTAGGGGCTGGGTGTAGGGGTTGAGTGTAGGGGCTGTGTGCAAGGGTTGGGTCTAGGGGATGAGTGTAAGGGCTGGGTGTAGGGGTTGAGTGGAGGAGTTGGGTGGAGGGTGTGTGTGTAGAGGCTGGGTGTTGGGATGGGGTGAAGGGGCTGGGTGTAGGGGTTGGATGTTGGAGTCGGGTTTAGGGGTTGGGTGTAGGGGCTGGGTGTAGGGGCCAGGTGCAAGGGTTGGGTATAGGGGTTGGGTGTAGGGGCTGGGTGTAGGGGCCAGGTGCAAGGGTTGGGTATAGGGGTTGGGTGTAGGGGCTGGGTGTAGGGGTTGGGTATAGGGGCCGAGCATAGGGGTTGGGTGTAGGGGCTGTGTGTAGGGGTTGGGTGTAGGGGCTGTGTGTAGGGGTTAGGTGTAGGGGATGGGTGTCGGGGCTGTGTGTAGGGGTTGGGTGTAGGGGATGGGTGTAGGGGTTGGGTGTAGGGGTTCGGTGTCGGTGTCGGGTGTAGGAGCTGGGTCTAGGGGTTGGGTGTAGGGGCTGGGTGTATGGGCTGTGAGTAGGGGCCGGGTGTAGGGGTTGTGTGTAGAGGCTGGTTGTGGGGGTTGGGTGTAGGGCCCAGGTGTAGGTGTTAGGTGTAGGGGTTGTGTGCAGGGGCCGTGTGTAAGGGTTGGGTGTCAGGGTTGGGTGTAGTGGTTAGGTGCAGGTGCCAGGTATAGGTGCCGGGTGTAGGGGTTATGTGTAGGGGTTGTGTGTAGGGGTTGGGTGTCAGGGTTGTGTGTAGGGGTTGGGTATAGGGGTTGGGTGTCGGGATTGGGTGTAGGGGTTGGGTGTAGGGGTTGCGTGTCGGGGTTGGGTGTAGTGGTTGTGCGAAGTGGGGTGTACGGGTTGTGTGTAGGAGTTGGGTGTAGGAGTTGGGTGTAGGGGTTGGGTGTAGGGGTTGGGTGTCAGTGCCGGGTGTAGGAGCCGGGTGTAGGGGTTAGGTGTAGGGGTTGGGTGAGGGGTTGGGTGTCGGGGTTGTGTGTAGGGGTTGGGTATAGGGGTTGGGTGTAGGGGTTGCGTGTCGGGGTTGGGTGTAGTGGTTGTGTGTAGGGGGGTGTACGGGTTGTGTGTAGGAGTTGGGTGTAGGGGTTGGGTGTAGGGGTTGGGTGTAATGGTTGGGTGTAGGGATTGGGTGTTGGGGTTGGGTGTAGGAGTTAGGTGTTGGGGATGGGTGTCGGGGTTGTGTGTAGGGGTTGGTGTAGGGGTTGGGTGTTGGGGTTGTGTGTAGGCGATGGGTGTTAGGGTTGGATGTAGGGGTTGGGTGTAGGAGTTGGGTGTAGTGGTTGGGTGTAGGGGTTGTGTGTAGGGGTTGAGTGTATGGGTTGGGTGTAGAGGTTGGGTGTTGAGGTTGGGTGTAGGGGTTGGGTGTAGAGGTTGGGTGTAGGGGTTGGGTGTAGAGGTTGGGTGTAGGGATTGGGTGTCGGGTTTGGGTGTAGAAGTTGTGTGTAGAGGTTGGGTGTAGGGGTTATATGTAGGGATTGGGTGTAGGGGTTGGGTGTAGAGATTGGGTGTAGGGGTGGGGTGTAGGAGTTGGGTGTCGGTATTGGGTGTAGGGGTTGGGTCTAGTGGTTGGGTGTCGGAGTTGGGTGTCGGGGTTGTGTGTAGGGGTTGGTGTAGGGGTTGAGTGTTGGGGTTGAGTGTAGGGGTTGGGTGTAAGGGTTGTGTGTTGGGGTTGGGTGTTGGGGTTGGATGTAGGGGCTGGGTGTAGGAGTTGGGAGTAGGGGTTGGGTGTAGAGGTTTGGGTGTCGGGGTTGGGTGTAGGGGTTGGGAGTAGGGGTTGGGTGTAGAGGTTGGGTGTAGAGTTTGGGTGTACGGATTATATGTAGGGGTTGGGTGTAGGGGTTGGGTGTAGGGGTTGGTTGTAGGGGTTGGGTGTAGGGGTTGGGTGTAGAAGTTGGGTGTAGGGGTTGGGTGTAGAGGTTTGGGTGTCGGGGTTGGGTGTAGAAGTTGTGTGTAGAGGTTGGGTGTACGGATTATATGTAGGGGTTCGGTGTAGGGGTTGGGTGTAGAGATTGGGTGTAGGGGTTGGGTGTTGGGGTTGGGTGTAGGAGTTGGGTGTAGGGGTTGTTTGTAGGGGTTGGGTGTAGGTGTTGTGTGTAGGAGTTGGGTACAGGGGTTGGGTGTAGGGGTTGGGTGTAGGAGTTGGGTGTAGGGGTTGGGTGTAGGAGTTGTGTGTAGAGGTTGGGTGTAGGGGTCGGGTGTAGAGGTTGGGTGTAGGAGTTGGGTGTAGGGGTTGGGTGTTGTGGTTGTGTGTAGGGGTTGGGTGCAGGGACGTTTGTTGGAGTTGTGGTAGGGGCTGTGTATAGGAGCCGGGTGTAGGGTTTGGGTGTAGCGGTTGGGTGTAGGGGCCGGGTGTAGGAGCCGTGTGTAGAGATAGGTAAGGGTCCCAGCATTCACATGAGGAGTCAGGGTGAAATCATCATTGACCCGGTGTAGTATGACCAAGAGGAAACCTGTTGAAAATTACAGATAGTCCTTTCAGCCCCCAAACACATCACTCCATCTGGAGAGCAATGTGTTTGTGGAGAGGGAGGAAATGGATTTTAAAAAAGAGTCAGAAGCACAATAAAGATTCTGAATGGATCAGGACAAGAAAACAGCTGAAAATCTGCGACTCTCCCAGCTTTTAATTGTGATGTTTATGCAGATGAGTGAAAGTTAACCGGCTGATAGTATTTATAGGCATCTGGGAGTAGTGCATACTGCATGTTTGTAACATAGATCCATAATTATTGTTAGCTATTGTCAATTGTTTCCATAATTATATTCATTAAAGTCTGAATCGTTTCTTCGGGTTTGACATTCGGTGAGTTTTTTTTAGCATTCACAGTTATGGGGGAGGGGCTTTATTTGATCATACGATACAATCCAATCACAAATGGTCAGGGGGAGGGGGGTGTTGGGAGTAAATTACAATGGAGAGGAGAGAGCATGTGTGTGGAAGAGTCAGTTCACTGTGACCACTGTCTATTAGCTTCACTTCACAATTTACTTTAATATGAATTCATTGACAGGGTTGCTGGAAATAATCCTGGGACTAATTGACGATATCTTTCAGATAGAGTGAAGTTTCAGCTCCCAAACAATACTGGCAACACCGGGAATTGTATATAATGTACATAACTCAGAGAGCTAACCTCACAGGGTACGACTGAAGCTGAATTAATAATTCCTCAGGGGGAATGACCCACAAAGATGGAATTTTGAATTTAGTAGGAGTAGGTAGGAGGTTATGTGTAGGAGGGTGTGTGTGGCCCACAGATGGGCCCCTTGGTTGAAAGAAGAGGTAGGGGACAGCCACAGCTGGGTGTTGGCTGCTGAGGGTAACAATAATGTAAACCTCATTCCTGTTATAATGGAAAAAGTAGGGTCTTTTCATCCTTACCAATCACATCACTTTTCTCCTCACACACTCCCCATGCCCCCATCCAGGCCACCTCATATCCTTCGATGAACCCTGCTTTCCTGCTGTTATCCTCCAGTATACAGTCTGCAAACTTGGCCTTTAGCCCAGGCATCTGTTCAACTGTTGAAACAGCTGAACCCAACAGAAATTATTCACAGCTCTGATTCTCTGATAACCTCTATCAACTACACGTTTACTTGCACAAAATTAGAGGTTTCCAATTCTTGTGGTTTCTGCTATTGACACATTGATTGGCAATATAGTGAAATGAGTTTTTTTGTAAAGTGAAAAACTATGACTGAATGACTTTTTAAGCAAGTGTTTTTAATGCATCCTATTGTCACTGTAGGTTCATTTGTTTCATATATAGCATATACTTAAACAAGAACTGAGATTATTGGAGAATCTCAGTAGGTCAGACAGCATCTGTGGAGAGAAAGCAGTTAACTTTCTGAGTCCAGTGACCTTCCTTCAGAAACATATTCAGAAATATATTCATGGAAGATGAATATCATGTTAATATCACTGGATTACTAATCCAGAGGCCCAGATTCAAATCTGACAATGGCAACTAGTGAAATTTAAGTACAATTCATAATTATAATTCTGAAATTGGAAGCAAGTCTCAGTCATTGTAGAATCCCTACAGTGTGGAAGCAAACCTTTTAGCCCATCAAGTCCACATTAATCATCCCACCCAGATGCCTCCCCCCCCACCCCCACCCCTGCCACCCCCAAGCCTTGCAACCCCACATGGGGTTTTTAATCATAACTGGGCAGCACGGTGGCACAGTGGTTAGCACTGCTGCCTCACAGCGCCAGAGACTCGGGTTCAATTCCCGCCTCAGGCGACTCTCTGTGTGGAGTTTGCACATTCTCCCCGTGTCTGCGTGGGTTTCCTCCGGGTGCTCCAGTTTCCTCCCACAGTCCAAAAATGTGCAGGTTAGGTGAATTGGCCATGCTAAATTGCCCGTAGTGTTAGGTGAAGGGGTAAATGTAGGGGAATGGGTCTGGATGGGTTGTGCTTCGGCGGGGCGGTGTGGACTTGTTGGGCCAAAGGGCCTGTTTCCACACTGTAAGTAATCTAATCCTAACTTGCACATCCCTGGACACTAAGGGGCAATTTCTTTTTTAAGCACAGCCATTCCACATAGCCTGCACATCTTTGGGATTGTGGGAGGAATCTCACAGGGAGAACATGAACACTCCACACAGACAGTCACCCGAGGTTGGAATTGAACCTAGATCCCTGGCTCTGAGAGGCAGCTATGCTAATTACCGAGCTCCCGTGCACCCTAAATGCTGGTAGTGATGGCGACTGTGGAGCTGTCATCAATTGTCTTAACAACCATCTGATTCATTAATGACCTTGAGGGAAGAGAAGCTGCCATCCTTACCTGAACTGGTCTACATGTGACTCCAGACCCACAATAATGTGGTTGACTCTTGGCTGCTGTCTGAAATCGCTGAGCAAGTCACGGAATTTAAGGGCAATGAGAGATGGTTAACAAATATTGTCCTTGCCTTGAAAGATAAAGAAAATTAGCTTCATGGACAAGGAAGCACCATAGCTGAGCATGGGAGTGGGGCATGAGTACAGAAACATAGCTGAGAATGGGATCATGGCTAAGACCTTCAAAACCTACCTTTCAGATGTTCCCTCATCCAGATTTAGCTGCCCCCACTGAGATCCCGTGTGCCCTGAGTCCTTTAAGATGAGTTGACCAAACCTAGCTCCACAGTGGAGTTGTTCAGGTTGGGAGTGTCAGGGGTTGGAACCAAGACTCAAACCATCCTCTCAAACAGCCCCTGGTGACAATCAGGAACTTTGGAGAAAGATTGGAAATCCCAGGATCCCGCCTGCTGTTCTCGCCTTTCCATCAAATTACCACAGTTCTATTGAAATTCATACCTTCCTTCTTGATTCTCCCACTAATAGAAACTCTTTATATTTACCCAATTAAATCCTATTAATATTGTCAGTATGTAGGCCACATGTTTTCCTGTACTTTGCTAAATTCACATCATTTCATGAAATCAATCTATTACAATAATTGTTAGTTAGAAATGCTTCATTCTGAAATTACAGGTGACATGAGGAAGGTGCTCTGTATAGCAGTGAATCTGAGTGATAGACAGACAAGAATCTCCCTCCATGAAGGACATTCTCAACCCAGTCAGGTTTTTACAACAATCTGACAGCTTAATGGTCATTTTATTTTGGAATTATTTTCCAGAAACTACAATAAACTCCTTGAACTGTCACGATGGGAGAGAGTGCACTTTCACTGGATTATTAGTTCAGGCCTCTGGATTATGACAGTAACTTTCTGCTGAATGTTAGCTCAGCTGATACTGTTTCACTTTAACATTATCAATAATTTGATGACAATGTATTCATTTAAAGTTGTGAGTTTATCTCACATGGTAAACATTCTTATCTTTGACCTGCAGTGACCATCACTGTCTTTCCTGAAGTTCCTCTTGCCTCCAGGCCCCATTCCCATCCTGCTTGTTGTTTTGCAAGTTCCCAGGGTACAACGACTGGGTTTCAGATGCTGCTTGATCAGGACAGGGATCTTGATCAGATGGTAAAAACAATGACTGCAGATGCTGAAAACCAAATACTGGATTAGTGGTGCTGGAAGAGCTCACTGTCATTATTCCTGATGAAGGGCTTTTGCCCGAAACGTCGATTTCACTGCTCGTTGGATGCTGCCTGCATCTTGATCAGATGGTCCAATGGGCTGAGGAGTGCCAAATGGACTTTAATTTAGATAAATATGTGGTGCTGCATTTTGGAAAAGCAATCAGAGCAGGATTTATACACTTAATAGAACATAGAACATTACAGTGCAGTACAGGCCCTTTGGCCCTTGATGTTGCACCGACCTGTGGAACCAATCTGAAGCCCATCTATCCTACACTATTCCATTCTCATCCATATGTCTATCCAGTGACCATTTAAATGCCTTTAAAGTTGGTGATTCTACTACTGTTGCTGGCAGGCTGTTCCAAGCCCCTACTACTCTCTGAGTAAAGAAACTACCTCTGATATCTGTCCTATATCTGTCACTCCTCAATTCAAAGCTATATCCCCTCATGCTAGCCATCTCCATCCAAGGAAAAAGGCTCACCTTGTCCACCCTATCTAACCCTCTGATTATCTTATATGTCTCAATTAAGTCACCTCTCAACCTTCTTCTCTCTAATGAGAACCAGCCTCAAGTCCCTCAGCCTTTCCTTGTAAGACCTTCCCTCCATACCAGCCAACATCCTGGTAAATCTCGTCTGAACCCTTTCCAAACCTTCCACATCCTTCCTACAATACGGTGACCAGAACTGTACACAATACTCCAAGTGCGGCTGCACAAGAGTTTTGTAAAGCTACAGCATGACCTCATTCCAAAACTCAATCCCTCTACTAATAACAGCTAACACACCATATGCCTTCGACACAACCCTACCAACCTGGGTGGCAATTTTCAAGGATCTATGTACCTGGATACCGAGATCTCTCTGAACTGAAAAATGTGTTGCTGGAAAAGCGCAGCAAGTCAGGCAGCATCTAAGGAGCAGGAGAATCGATGTTTCGGGCATAAGCCCTTCTTCGGAGCGCTGAAGAAAGGCTTATGCCCGAAACGTCAATTGTCCTGCTCCTTGGATGCTGCCCGACCTGCTGCGCTTTTCCAGCAACACATTTTTCAGCTCTGATCTCCAGCATCTGCAGTCCTCACTTCCTCCACCGAGGTCTCTCTGCTCACCTACACTACCAAGAACCTTGCCATTAGCCCAGTACTTTGCATTCCTGTTCCTCCAAAGTGAATCACCTCCCACTTTTCCGCATTAAACTCCATTTGCCACCTCTCAACCCAGTTCTGCAGCTTATCTATGTCCCTCTGTAAACTACAACATCCTTCAGCACTATCCATAACTCCACCGATCTTAATGTCATCTGCACATTTACTAACCCATCCTTCTACACCCTCATCCAGTTCATTTATAAAAATGACAAACAGCAGTGGACGCAAAACAGATCCTTGTAATACACCATTAGTAACTGAACTCCAGGATGAACATTTCTCATTAACTACCACCCTATGTTTTCTTTCAGCTAGCCAATTTCTGATCCGCCAAATCACGCTCAATCTCATGCCTCCGTATTTTCTGTAATAGCCTACTGTGGGGAACCTTAGCAAACATCTTACTGAAATCCACGTACACCACATCAACTGCTTTGCCCTCATCCATCTGTTTGGTCACCTTCTCAAAGAACTCAACAAGATTTGTTAGGCATGAACTACCCTTCACAAAACGTGTTGACTTTCCTTAATCAACTTATTCCTTTCTCGATGATTATAAATCTTATCTCTCATAAGATTTTCCAACACTTTACCCACAACCAGAGTAAGGCTCACTGGTCTATAATTACCAGGGTTGTCACTACTCCCCTTCTTGAACAAGGGAACAACATTTGCTATCCTCTAGTCTTCTGACACTATTCCTGTTGACAATGACAACACAAAGATCAAAGCCAAAGGCTCAGCAATCTCCTCCTTGGATTCCCAGAGAATCCTCAGATAAATCTCATCTGGCTCAGGGGACTTATCTATTTTTATACTTTCCAGAATTGCCTACACATCCTCCTTGTGAACCTCAATCTCATTTAGTCTAGCAGCCTGTATCTCAGTATTCTCCTCAACTACATTGTCTTTTTCTAGTGTGAATACTGATGAAAACTATTCATTAAGCACTTCCTCTATTTCCACTGATTCCACACACAACTTCCCACTACTATCCTTGATTGGCTCTAATCTTACTCTCGTCATTCTTTTATTCCTGATATACCTATAGAAAGCCTGAGGGTTTTCCTTGATCCTATCACCAACGACTTCTCATGTCCCCTCCTGGCTCTTCTTAGCTCTCTCTTTTGATCTTTCCTGGCTAAACTGTAACTTTCAAGTGCCCTCACTGAACCTTCGTATCTCATCCTTACATAAGCCTTCTTCTTCAAGAGATTCAATTTCCTGAGTAAACTATGGCTCCCTCACTCAACCACTTCCTCCCTGACTGACAGGTACATACTTATCAAAGATACACAGTAGCTGTTCATTGAATAAGCTCCACATTTCAACTGTGCCCATCCCCTGCAGTTTCCTTCCCCACCTTATGCATCCTAAAGCTTGCCTAATTGCATCGTATTTGCCTTTCCCCCAGCTGTAACTCCTGCCCTGCGGTATACACCTATCCCTTTCTATCACTAATGTAAACATAACCCAAGTGCTCACCTCCCTCCAAATCTAACACTGGCCGGGTTCATTACCCAGCGCCAAATCCAATGTGGCCTCGCCCCTTGTTGGCCTGTCTGCATACTGTATCAGGAAACCCTCCTGCACACATTGGACAAAAACTGACCCATCTGAAGTACTCAAACTATTGTATTTCCAGTCAGTATTTGGAACGTTAAAGTCCTCCATAACAACTACCCTGTTACTCTCGCTCCTATCCAGAATCATCTTTGCGATCCCTTCCTCTACATCTCTGGAACTATTCGGAAGCCTATAGAAAGCTCCCAACAGGGTGACCTCTCCTTTCCTGTTTCTAATCTCAGCCCATACTACCTCCGTAGACGAGTCAACAAATGTCCTTTCTGCCACCATAATACTGTCCTTGACTAACAATGCCACACCTCCCTCTCTTTTACTGTCTTTTCTGTTCTGACTGAAACATCTAAATCCCAGCATCTGCAACAACCATGTCTGTCCCTGCTCTATCTATGTCTCTGAAATGGCCACAACATCGAAATCCTAAGTACCAACCCAGGCTGCACATTTACCCATCTTATTCTGGATGCTCCTTAATGGTAAAGTTCTGGGGAGTGTTGCTGAACAAAGAGACCTCAGAGTGCAAGTTCATAGTTCATTGAAAGTAGAGTCACAGATAGATTGGATAGTGAAGAAGGTGTTTGGTATGCTATCCTTCATTGGTCAGAGCATTGAGTACAGGAATTGGGAGGTCATGTTGCGTCTGTACAGGACATTGGTGAGGCTACTTTTGGAATATTATGTGCAGTTGTGGTCTCTTTCCAATCAGAATGATGTTGTGAAACTTGAAAGGGCTCAGGAAAGATTTACAAGGATGTTGCCAGTGTTGGAGGATTTGTGATATAGGGAGAGGCTGAACAGGCTGGGGCTGTTTTCCCTGGAGCATTGGATGCTGAGGGGTGACCTTATAGAGGTTTATAAAATCATGAGTGGCTTGGATAGGACAAATAGACAAGATCTTTTCCCTGGAGTGAGGGAGTCCAGAACTAGAGGGCGTAGGTTTAGGGTGAACGAGGAATGATATAAAAGAGAACTAAGAGGCAACTCTTTCAAGCAGAGGGTGGTAGGTGTATGGAATGAGCTGCCAGAGGAAGTGGTGGAGGCTGGTAGAATTGCAACATTTAAAAGGCATTTGGATGGGTATATGAATAGGAAGGGTTTGGAGGGATATGGGTTAACTGCTGGAAAATAGGTCTAGATTAATTTAGGATATTTGGTTGACATGAACGAGTTAGACTGAAGGGTCTGTTTCCATGCTGTGCATCTCTATGACTCTGTGACTCTATAACAGAAGGATCAGGAGCAGGAATGCACCATTCAGCCCCTCAAGCCTATCCCATCATTCATGAAGTTTACAGCTGTTCTGACCCATGCTTCAAATCCTCTTTCATGCCAGCTTTTCATAACTCCCAACTCCTTGATCTTTCAAAAATCTATGTACCTCCTCTTTAAATACTTGCAGTGATCTAGCCTTCACAACTCTCTGAGATTGAGATTTCCACACATTCACTACCATTCGAGAGAAGAAATTCTTTCATCTATACATTTTAAATGAGTGTGACCTTTTGTGTAACTATGTCCCCAATTTCGGCACTCTCTCCCATCGCCCCCACAAACAACTTGTGGAAAGATCTTCTCAGCATCTACCCTGTGAAACCCCCTGAGAATCCTAGACATGTCAGTGAGATTATCCCTCATTCTTCTCAACTCTCATGGCTATAAGACTCACCTAGTTCACCGTTCTTGGTAAATAAACCCCTTCATCCCAGGAAATAGCAAATATTTTGATCTGCCTTGGGAAAATGCAAGTCAGTTATTGTAAGCCTGCAGCATGTACTAAATCCTGTGCAACTGAGAATTATTTTACTGTGTTATATTGTTCTTAAGATGTGTAAGGGAGGCATTTTTTTGCTGCTATTGCAGATTTCAGCTTCCCTCTCCATGAATTAATTAGTACTTGCACCATGTCATTTAATGTCAATTAGTCAAACTCAGTGAAGGCTGAACATACATAGTCCCTATTCCCTTAGACATTGTATAGCAATTGTGAACTTATTACTGATTTTTCAAAAGATTACTTCTGGTCACATGTTTGGAAATTACTATGAAAGTGGGAAAGAAAGACATGTTGGGCAGTTAACCTTTAACAAGTGGAGACATCATCAAGTACGTGTAGTTTTATGTTGAATATATAAATATATAACAACAGACCATTCAGCCCAACCAGTCCAGACCACATTGAAACAAGTATCTGGTTCTATCATGTGAAGCAGGCGTGCTTCTGGTTTGCACTGTGTGCCAAGACTTCTCCGTGAATTTTTTTATTCACTAATGCAGATCTCAACAGTCCTTAATCCTTTTGTTTTTATCATTGACTATCTAAATATTCAGGAAAGGCTTTAGGATCTCCACAAAAGGCAACATGGACACCCAGTGTCTCATTTTACTGGCTATTTTTTCCTGTCAAGAATTCCCAGGCCTTTGTCTGGATTGAGGTTATCTCAGAGAGAATCAATCCATACAGAGATGTTGTTACACTCCTCTGTAGCAAGTGGGTCTTGAACCAGGGTCAACCTGGCTCAGATATAGAGACCCTATCAGTGAATCACTCGAGCCCTGCTATCAGTTATCAGGTTACCATAGCTGTGTCTGGAAATGAAAGGAGGTCAAATTGTTCTTAAATCAGAGGTAAAAGGAGAGATTTAATGGATCGAAAATAGTAAAGTGTTTTGATTGAACAAGTATAGATAAACTGTCTACTGATTGAAAAGGTCAGGAACTAGGGGTAGGGATGTGGAGCAGATTTAAAAGCCAGATGGCATTTTATTTTAGCACAGCAAGCTGTTGGGATCTGGAATTCATAGCCTGAAGCTGCTGCTGAAGACAGACTCTGTAGTAACAGGCAGAAGACACTTGCTAAATACTCACAAAGGAAGAGTTTCAGGGCAATGGGGAAAGAGCAGGGGGCAGGGGGTGAGATTTATTAAACAGCTCTGTCAAAGAGTTACCACAGACACAGAAGGCTGCATGGCCTCCTTCCTTGTTGTATGAGGTGATGGGTGTGTTCACTGAACAATAACACTCCTCTAACTTTCCCCTACTGCCTTTTTACCCAGCTCTGTTCCCTGAGGAAGGTGGATAGTGAGTGTCAGGCTTGCTTAGAGACAAAAAAACCTGCAGGTGTTGGAATTCGCAGTAGACAGGCAGGAGTCTGGGGGAACACAGCAAGGCAGGCAGCATCAGGAGGGGGAGAAGTCGATGTTTTGGGTGTAACCCTTCTCCAGTTCTGAAGCATGGTTACATCTAAAATGTCAACTTCTCCATCTCTTGATGCTGCCTGGCTTGCTGTGTTCTCCCAGCCTCCTGCCTGTCCCTCCTGACGCTGCCTGTCCCTCCTGATGCTGCCTGCCTTGCTGTGCTCCCCCAGCCTCCTGCCTGTCCCTCCTGATGCTGCCTGCCTTGCTGTGTTCTTCCAGCCTCCTGCCTGTCCCTCCTGATGCTGCCTGCCTTGCTGTGTTACCCCAGCCTCCTGCCTGTCCCTCCTGATGCTGCCTGCCTTGCTGTGTTCTTCCAGCCTCCTGCCTGTCCCTCCTGATGCTGCCTGTCCCTCCTGATGCTGCCTACCTTGCTGTGTTCCCCCAGCCTCCTGCCTGTCCCTCCTGATGCTGCCTACCTTGCTGTGTTCTTCCAGCCTCCTGCCTGTCCCTCCTGATGCTGCCTGCCTTGCTGTGTTCCCCCAGCCTCCTGCCTGTCCCTCCTGATGCTGCCTGCCTTGCTGTGTTCCCCCAGCCTCCTTCTTGTCTACAGTAGGTGTCAGACAGCTAATTTAACGATGGAGGGCTGCGTTACTGAATCGTTTCCAGGTATTTCCACCTGAAATCTAAGCCAGCAAGAATCACAGCATTATCATGATCAGGAAAAGGGAAGTGAAATGCACTTTCTCTTTTCCATGCATAAGAGCTATCTTCATCATGTGGAGAAGCTTCCCAATCTACAGATACTTATTATAAATAATCAAATCTGGCAGATTACTGTGACTTGGGAATCTCCTGATTCATGTGGATTTGACACAGCAGCATTCCTGAACAATATTCAAGATACCTGTCAAATCCCATTTTTACTGGGAGTTGAACATCCAAAATAATAAGCAGAATAAATCATATAACCATAGAATCCTCGAATTTTACAGCTAGTGCAGAATAAGACCATTCAAACCATCCTGTCTGTACCAGCTCCCGTAGGAGTTACCCAGCTCGTTCCATTCTCCAACCTTAAATCCATAGACCTCTAAATACACCCCTTTCAAATATATCTCCAGTTCTCTTTTGAAACATCTTGTGGAATCCGTTTCCACCAACCTCGCCCGCCCCCCCCCCCCCCCCAGGCAGCACATTCCAAATCTGAACAACTCTCTGAGTAAAGATATTTCTCTTCAATTCACTCCTAGCTCTCTTGCTGATAGTTTAGAAATTGTAATCTCTAGTTACTGACCTACCAACTAGTGGAAACAGAAAATCCTTCTTTACCCTGTCAACATTGTTCATAATTAACCTCAATAAGGCCATCTCTTAATCCTCTCTGCTCCAGGGACAATAAGCCCAATCTCTCTAATCTTTCCTGGTCCCCTCATTCCTGGGATCATTCCAGTGAATCCCCTTTGCACTCTCTCCAGGGCTTTAACCTCCTTCCTTAAAGAAGGTGCCCCAAGCTGAACACAATATTCCGAATGTGGTCTGAGCAATGATTTGTAGAGGAGTAATATCACCTCCTTGCTTTCATACACTTTATTTTTCATTTTTTATAGCCTTTACTTTATACTTTAAAGGGGGAGGTGATGGTCTAACCGTATTATCGCTAAACCATTAATCCAGAGATCCAGGTAATGTGCAGGGGACCCAGGTACGAATCCTGCCATGGCAGATAGTGGGATTTGAATTCAATAAAAATCTGGAATTAAGAGTCTAATGATGACCATGAAACCATTGTCACTTGTCAGCAAAACACATCTGGTTCACTCATGTCCTTTGGACAAAGAAACAGTAGTCCTTGTTGATAAAAAAGCGTAGCACTGGAAAAGGCACAGCAGGTCAGGCAGCATCTGAGGAGCAAGAGAGTTGACATTTCACACATAACCCTTCTTCAGAACTGTCATCCTGACCTGATCTGGCTTACATGTGACTCCAGACCCACAGCAATGTGGTTTACCCTCAACTGCCATAAGACCATAAGATCATAAGACATAGGAGCGGAAGTAAGGCCATTCGGCCCATCAAGTCCACCCGCCATTTAATCATGGCTGATGGGCACTTCAACTCTACTTACCCGCATTCTCCCCGTAGCCCTTAATTCCTTGTGACATCAAGAATCTATCAATCTCTGCCTTGAAGACATTTAGTGTCCCAGCCTCCACTGCACTCTGTGGCAATGAATTCCACAGGCCCACCATTCTCTGGCTGAAGAAATGTCTCCGCATTTCTGTTCTGAATTGACCCCCTCTAATTCTAAGGCTGTGTCCACGGGTCCTAGTCTCCTCGCCTAACAGAAACAATTTCTTAGCATCCACCCTTTCCAAACCATGTATTATCTTGTAAGATCTCCCCTTAACCTTCTAAACTCCAATGAATACAATCCCAGGATCCTTAGCAGTTCCTCGTATGTTAGACCTACCATTCCAGGGATCATCCATGTGAATCTCCACTGGACACGCTCCAGTGCCAGTATGTCCTTCCTGAGGTGTGGGGACCAAAACTGGACACAGTACTCCAAATGGGGCCTAACCAGAGCTTTATAAAGTCTCAGTAGCACAACGCTGCTTTTATATTCCAACCCTCTTGAGATAAATGACAACATTGCATTCGCTTTCTTAATCACGGACTCAACCTGCATGTTGACCTTTAGAGAATCCTCGACTAGCACTCCCAGATCCCCTTGTACTTTGGCTTTATGAATTTTCTCACCGTTTAGAAAGTAGTCCATGCTTTTATTCTTTTTTCCAAGGTGCAAGACCTCGCATTTGCTCACATTGAATTCCATCAGCCATTTCCTGGACCACTCTCCAAAACTGTCTAGATCCTTCTGCAGCCTCCCCACTTCCTCAGTACTACCTGCCTGTCCACCTAACTTCGTATCATCGGCAAACTTCGCTAGAATGCCCCCAGTCCCTTCATCCAGATCATTAATATATAATGCGAACAGCTGCGGCCCCAACACTGAACCCTGCGGGACACCGCTTGTCACCGGCTGCCATTCCGAAAAAGAACCTTTTATCCCAACTCTCTGCCTTCTGTCAGACAGCCAATCCTCAATCCATCCCAGTAGCTCACCTCGAACACCATGGGCCCACATCTTGCTCAGCAGCCTCCCGTGTGGCACCTTATCAAAGGCCTTTTGGAAGTCTAGGTAGACCACATCCACTGGGTTTCCCTGGTCTAACCAACTTGTCACCTCTTCAAAGAATTCCAACAGGTTTGTCAGGCAGGACCTCCCCTTACTAAATCCATGTTGACTTGTTCTAATCCAACCCTGCTCTTCCAAGAATTTAGAAACCTCATCCTTAATGATGGATTCTAGAATTTTACCATCAACCGAGGTTAGGCTAATTGGCCTAGAATTTTCCATCTTTTGTCTTGATCCTTTCTTGAATAAGGGGAGTACAACAGTGATCTTCCAATCATCCGGGACTTTCCCTGACTCCAGTGACTTTTGAAAGATCTCAACCAACGCCTCCGCTATTTCCTCAGCCACCTCCCTCAGAACTCTAGGATGTAGCCCATCGGGGCCAGGAGATTTATCAATTTTAAGACCTTTTAACTTTTCTTGCACTTTCTTTTTTGTAATGGCAACCATACTCAACTCAGCCCCCTGACTCCCTTTAATTGTTGGGATATTACTCATGTCTTCCACTGTGAAGACTAACACAAAGTACTTATTAAGTTCTCCAGCTATTTCCTTATCTCCCATCACTAGGCTTCCAGCATCAGTCTGCAGTGGCCCAATGTCTACTTTTGCCTGTCGTTTGTTTCTTATGTATTGGAAGAAACTTTTACTATCATTTCTAATATTACTGGCTAGCCTACCTTCATATTTGATCCTCTCCTTCCTTATTTCTCTCTTTGTTATCTGTTTGTTTTTCCCAGTGCTCTTGGCCACTTTATAGGATCTCTCTTTTTCTTTGATAGATTTCCTGACTTCCTTTGTCAGCCATGGCTGTCTAATCCCTCCCCGGATAATCTTTCTCTTCTTGGGGATGAACCTCTGTACAGTGTCCTCAATTTTACCCACAAACTCCTGCCATTTTTGTTCTACTGTTTTCCCTGCTAGGCTCTACTTCCAGTCTATGTTCGTCAGTTCCTCTCTCATGCCCTCATATTTACCTTTATTTAACTGTAACACCATTACATCCGATTTTGCCTTCTCCCTTTCAAACTGCAGACTGAACTCTACCATATTATGATCGCTGCTTCCTAAGTGTTCCCTTACTTTAAGATTTTTTATAAAGTCTGGTTCATTACATAGCACTAAGTCCAGAATAGCCTGCTCCCTTGTGGGCTCCATGACAAGCTGTTCCAAAAAGCCATCCTGTAAGCATTCCATGAATTCCCTTTCTTTAGATCCACTAGCAACATTATTTACCCAGTTCACCTGCATATTGAAGTCTCCCATGATCACCGTGACCTTGCCTTTCTGACATGCCCTCTCTATTTCCCGGTATATAGAACATAGAACATAGAAAAATACAACGCAGTACAGGCTCTTTGGCCATCGATGTTGCGCCGATCCAAGCCCACCTAACCTACACTAGCCCACTATCCTCCATATGCCTATCCAATGCCCGTTTAAATGCCCATAAAGAGGAAGAGTCCACCACTGCTACTGGCAGGGCATTCCATGAACTCACGACTCGCTGAGTAAAGAATCTACCCCTAACATCTGTCCTATACCTACCACCCCTTAATTTAAAGCTATGACCCCTCGTAATAGCTGACTCCATACGTGGAAAAAGGTTCTCGTGGTCAACCCTATCTAAACCCCTAATCATCTTGTACACCTCTATCAAGTCACCCCTAAACCTTCTTTTCTCCAATGAGAACAGCCCCAAGTGCCTCAGCCTTTCCTCATACGATCTTCCTACCATACCAGGCAACATCCAGGTAAACCTCCTCTGCACCCGTTCCAGTGCCTCCACATCCTTCCTATAGTATGGCGACCAAAACTGCACACAATACTCCAGATGCGGCCGCACCAGAGTCTTATACAACTGCAACATGACCTCAGGACTCCGGAACTCAATTCCTCTACCAATAAAAGCCAGTACGCCATATGCCTTCTTCACAGCACTATTTACCTGGGTGGCAACTTTCAGAGATATGTGTACATGGACACCATATCCCTCTGCTCATCCACACTACCAAGTATCCGACCATTAGCCCAGTACCCCATCTTCTTGTTACTCTTGTTACATGTTGCGTCCCTGGTCCTGGTCACTGTCAGGAGGTCTGTACATAACTCCCACTATGGTTTTTTTGCCTTTGTGGTTCCTCAATTCCACCCACACAGACTCCACATCATCTGACGCTGTGTCATTCAGTGCCATAGATTTAATTTTGTTCTTAACTAACAAGGCAACCCCGCCCCCTCTGCCCACCTCCCTGTCTTTTCGATAAGTTGAAAACCCTTGGATATTAAACTGCCAGTCCTGACCCCCTGTCACCACATCTCTGTGATGCCTACCACATCATAATCATTCACGATGATCTGTGCCATTAGTTCAACTGCTTTGTTACGAATGCTACGAGCATTCAGGTAAAGTGCCTTAGTGCTAACTTTCTTATCATTAGAGATATTGGAAGTCATAAGATGCCTTCTGGACAATGAGGAACAGGTAATAAATGCTCGCATGGCCAGTGACACACACATGTGAGTTAATTTTAAAAAGTCCTCTGTCCCTCTGTTTATGAACCCAAGGATATAAGCCACCTGAATGACTGATTCAGTTTGCCTGACCACTTTCAGAGAATCATACAGGTGGAACCCAAGTCCCTCTGCTCCTGTACTCCCCTCCAAGTTGCACCATGGAGCCTGTCTTATCTCTCCATGCTTCTGCTACCAAAATGTATCACATCAAATTCCTCTGTCTTAAAATTCTTGGACCAGGTTTCTGCCCAATGGGTCACTTTTAATGTCCCTCTGAAGTCACTCTGCATCATCTTCACAATTCCCTGGTCTCTCTAGCTTCATACCATCTGCAAATTTAGAATTATTTTTTCCTCAATACCCATCTCCAAATCATTTATATAAATCAGAAAAGGCAAGGGTCCCAACAGTGATCCCTAGGGATCACCACTTTCAACTTATCTCCAATCTGAGAAATGCCTGTCTATATCTACCCTCTGTTTTCTATCTTTTAGCCAACTTTTAATCCATGATGCCAAGGATCCATCTATCCCAAACATTTCTAATTTGCGAACCAGCCTGCCATGTGGCACCATATTAAATGCTTTCTGAAAGTCCAACTAGTCAACATCCACAACCCTACCCTCACGCACTGCCTGTGTCACCTCGTCAAAGATCTCAATTAAATTTTCAGAGATGATCTGCCCTTGGCAAAGCTGTGTTGACTGTCCAGTGTTCACTTCTTTTTCTCGAAGTATATGTTTACGTTAGCCGATGTGATGACCACCCTTAGGTTTCCCAGTATTGTTGTCAAGCTGACAGATCTGTCGTTTCCTGAGTTATCCTCTGTCCCTTTCTCAGACTACTTTGTTGCATTTGCTATTCTCCAGGGCCCGAAGACTACTCCTGTATTTAGAGAGGCCTGGAAAATTTCTGTCAATGGCTCCACAATATGTTCCCTTCCCTCTCTTCGTAATCTAGGATCCATCCTGTCTGGGCCTAGTGACTTCTGTCCTAGTCTTTTTATCAACTCCTCTTTATTCCAGTAAGGCATTTGATAAGGTTCCCCACGGTAGGCTACTGCACAAAATACGGAGGCATGGGATTGAGGGTGATTTAGTGGTTTGGATCAGAAATTGGCTAGCTGAAAGAAGACAGAGAGTGGTGGTTGATGGGAAATATTCATCCTGGAACTCAGTTAGTAGTGGGGTACCACAAGAATCTGTTTTGGGGCCACTGCTGTTTGTCATTTTCATAAATGGCCTAGATGAGGGCATCGCAGGATGGGTTAGTAAATTTGCAGCTGACACTACAGTCGGTGGAGTTATGGATAGTGCTGAAGGATGTTGCAGGTTTCAGAGGGACATAGATAAGCTGCAGAGCTGGACTAAGAGGCGACAAATGGAGTTTAATGCAGAAAAGTGTGAGGTGATTCACTTTGGAAGGAGCAACAGGAATACAGAGTACTGGGCTAATGGTAAGATTCTTGGTAGTGTAGATGAGCAGAGAGATCTCAGTGTCCATGTACTCAGATCCCTGAAAGTTGCCACCCAAGTTGACAGGGTTGTTAAGGAGGCGTATGGTGTGTTAGCTTTTATTGGTAGAGGGATTGAGTTTCAGAACCATGAGGTCATGCTGCAGCTGTACAAAGCTCTGGTGTGGCCACACTTGGAGTATTGCGAACAGTTCTGGTCACTGCATTATAAGAAGGATGTGGAAGCTTTGGAAAGGGTGCAGAAGAGATTTACCAGGATGTTGCCTGGTGTGGGGGGAAGGTCTTATGAGGAAAGGCTGAGGGACTTGATGCTGTTTTCGTTTGAGAGAAGAAGGTTGAGATTTGACGTAATAGGGACATATAAGATAATCAGAGGGTTAGATCGGGTGGACAGGGAGAGCCTTTTTCCAAGTATGGTGATGGCGAGCACAAGGGGACACAACTTTAAATTGAGGGGTGATAGATATAGGACAGATGTCAGAGGTAGTTTCTTTACTCAGAGCAGTCGTAAGGGCGTGGAACGCACTGCTTGCAACAGTAGTAGAGTCGCCAATTTTAAGAGCATTTAAATGGTTATTGGATAAACACATGGATGAAAATGGAATAGTGTAGGATAGATGGGCTTCAGATTGGTTCCACAGATTGGCACAACATCAAGGGCCGAAGAGCTTGTACTGAACTGTAATGTTCTGAGTACTTTCTATCACTGTACTGCTCAGATGTAGCTGGAGGAAAATTCCAGATTCCCTCCAGTTCAGCTGGTGGGATTACATCCTCCCAGTGCCCATTTCAACCTTCACCCACCATTAATGACCTGCTAGTAATGTTCCCACTCAGCAGTGAGCTGTAAAGAGGCTCTTTGTGTTCAGAAGTCAATATAAAATGGGCATTTTCAGATTAATTGGCATGTTAACCCTGAACAATTAAACACACGAGCTTTGTCAGTCCTGTGATAAAAGAGTATGAAGTGATTTGACTAATAACTTCAGGATTTTCAAATATGTTAATGAGGTAAATAGAGTCATAGAGATGTACAGCATGGAAACAGACCCTTCGGTCCAACCCGTCCATATCGACCAGATATCCCAACCCAACCTAGTCCCACCTGCCAGCACCCAGCCCATATCCTTCCAAACCCTTTCTATTCATATACCCATCCAAATGCCTCTTAAATGTTGCAATTGTACCAGCCTCCACCACTTCATTCTATACACGTACCACCCTCTGTGTGAAAAAGTTGCCCCTTAGATGTTTTTTGTATCTTTCCCCTCTCACCCTAAATCTATGCCCTCTAATTCTGGACTCCCCAATCCCAGGGAAAAGACTTTGTCTAATTACCCTATCCATGCCCCTCAAAATTTTGTAAACCTGTGTAAGGTCATCCCTCAGCCTCCGAGGTTCGTGGGAAAACTGCCCCAGCCTGTTCAGCCTCTCCCTGTAGCTCAGATCCTCCAACCCTGGCAAGATCCTTGTAAAATCCTTTCTGAACCCTTTCAAGTTTTACAACATCTTTCCGATAGGAAGGAGACCAGAACATTTCCACTGTTGAGTGAATCAATGGCATTGAGTCAAAAACCTTAACCTCAGAGTTGGACTATTCTGGGGAGAAGCTCAGAAAGGCTTCAAGGGTTTGTGGAAGTGTGGAAAGCTCCTCCCCAAAAGGCAATAGGTGTCAAGTTGGATCAGAGATATTTGCCAAGAAAATGGAGCCAAGGTTGGTGGGCAGAGTTAAAATATGGATCAGCTGTGAGACTCATTAAATGACAGGACCCCAGCAGAAAGTTAAGATGGCCTCATTCTTTTCCTAGTTCCCCCAATGAGGAGCAAAGAGAGTTCAGCAAGTAATCAGTTAAAGTAATTCCAGCCAGCTTGCCTACATACTTTTAGTGTGTAATTATGGATGACAACATCAGTAGCAATGGAGTTGGAGTAATGATTTGTGATAACAACACAATTATCATTTTTACTATTTTAGTAGATATAGTGAAAGGTCGTTTGTGATGCAGTTGTATTAAGGATGGTTAATTCGATGTAACCACAGAGCCAGTGAAGGTTTCAAAAGTGTAAAATGCTCAGAATTTTTTTGGTTTTGTAATATCGGTATTAGTTACAATTACATACCAGAGGGCTTCTATTAGGGGTTAATTTGTAGCACATTCCTCTGCCTGGTGTTTAATAAAGGTGTTAACTCAATTAAAATTAAGATTTAAGATAGTGAAGTATTTGAAATATGTTTAATATTTGTCAATCAATATCACTCCCTGTGATTTCTGGGCTTCTGTCCCAAGTGGTATGTGTTATATAGGTAAAGCTGGGAACAAAATACTGCTTTGAAGTTGGGATTTTATGGGATGATTATTTCTCAATATTGACTATCTCCGTTATGTTTGAGCTCTCACAGATGTACAGTCAAAGATTCAGCTTTGGATATTCCATTTTTCAGCTCAGGATCTGAAATCTCCATCTGTTATGGTTCAGGTTTTTAAAAAAATTCTCTCAAAACGTGGCAGCGTGAGAAAAAAAAGAGTCAAGTTCTAGTTGCTGCCACCTGCCTGAAGCAACGATGAAGCCAATTTCGGCTACAATTTGCTAATGACCAGCTGGGCTGTGGAGTCTCTCTCAGTCCTGTTCACTCCATATCTTCTCCATCACCAAGACCGCCTACAGCTGCCTACGTAATGTCATTCATCTTCACGTCTGCCCTAGCTGTCAGAATCATCGCTACATACAGCATAGAAGGAGGCTGCTTGACCCTTTGTGCATGGATCAGCTCTTTTGAAGAGTAATCCTGTTAGTTCTGATCTCTGACTCTTTTCCCATAAACCTGCAAGTTCTTTCTCCTTCTACCCTTTTGAAAGCTCCTGTTGAATATTCTCATCTACTCCTGGAACATTAACTCATAGCCTTGCTCCTTTGGACGGTGTTTTCCTGATCAGTCTAACACCTAGTCAAAGCTTCAGCTTATTCAAACCTCTGCTGTTCCTGTTGATGCTCACCGAAGCCTATTGACACAGCGCCCCTGTGATCACTGACTTACATTGATACCCCATCCAGCAACATTGCAACATCTCAATTTTAAATTCCTGTTTTTAATTTTTCTGTGACCTCGCACCTTCCCAGTTCTGTAACTTCCTTTCGTAATTTGTGTTTCTATGATTTACATTGCTCCATCACTGGTGTCCATGTTTGCCAAGGCTTCAAGCTTTGAAAATCCTTCCCACCACACCCCAAAATCCCTGACTATAAGATACCACCTTCATAAGCTGCTGGCCATCCATCCAAGCAACATCACGTAAGATTTTGTGTCAAAGTTTGTTTACAAACGTTCCAAGTGCTTTAGGCCACTTGGCTACCTTAAAGGTGTTACTGAATTCAATTTGTCATTCTATGTTCTTCCCTATTTCCTGAAGAATTGATACATATATTTTGAATCTTGGTTTAAAAAAAATCAATTATAAAAGCAATTGGAAAATGAAAGTGTTTAGTGTTTAGGAGGCAAAGTGATTGTGATATTTGAAATGTTAGCTAAACTTGTTACAAGAAATTTTTAATCATAAAATGTCTTTCCAAGAAGCCTGAAGCCATTACAATGCTCACACTGGCTTCACTATACGTTGAATCTTAAAATCAGAAGGCCATTGAGACTTTCCTGACTGTTGTGACTATTTAGTAATCGCTAAGTTCCTTCTGTTTTATTTTGCTCTGGCTGTAATAGCATGGATAATTGTTCTCATACTCATGCCTTCTTTTCCCAACCCTCATTCTGATTCATGACTGATCTGTTTCCATGGGAACGTTCTATACTAAGTAGGATGAAACTCTTGTTGCTATAGTGTGAGCATTGGCAGTATGTAATCCATGGCTGAGATCATAAAACAATGAGTCTCTCTGAGATGATGTGTGGGGTTTCATTAATATAAGGTATCTGTTACACCTCTTCAAACCCGCACTCGTCTGGACGGTTTTACAGAATTCTTCAGAACCTGAAAACTTTTTTTATTGTGGTGCTGACAATGAAAGATTTCTTGGAAAACCGGGAGCTTACAATATCAAAAGGCTTTGTGGACTGATCTGGAGGAAAGTGAGGAACAGCAGAGCAAACAAAATCAAAAAAAGTGAGATGTTCACAAATAGTGGAGATCCTGTGCCAGATAACTCCAAATCAAAGAAGAAGGTTCATTTTGGAGGTACTAGTGTATAAATTTACATCTCTTTGACAGTCGTTGTGGTAACCTAAGAATCCTGCAAATGCAGGACTGAGGAATCACCGTATGTGTAATTCAGTTTGTCACTTTGATCAGTTAATCCCTCTGTGTTGATCTCTTTTGACAGATATTGCTTGGAATTGTAGACTTTGCCATTGTTTCGATATTTACCTTGGATGTGTTTCATACTCACAGTTAATTCAATTAGTGAAACTGAATATCAAAAAATGAAGATAACAAATTTGGCAGAAGAATTGTGATTCAGTGTTAAACCTGTAATTTGAAGAACCTTTCGTGTTTATTCCGAACTCATCACCAGTTTGAACTTGCCTTGCAATCAGGTGGAACCTACCTCAGTTATCAGACAGAATTTCATTGATTTGTCCAAGATTAGACCAAACAGTGAGGACATACTGCAGTAAAATGTTAAGGTAGAGATGTTGTAATGAGAGGATCATGTTATCAGAAAAAGGTGATGGAAACTCACTGAAATTGCAGAGCAGTATGAGCATTTATTCTGACTGTTAGTCCTGTTTTTGGCTGTCTGTAGTTTTGCATGTATTGGGTACTTTAAGTCCCTGTTAACAGCAAATAAACTGTGCTTGTGCAAAATTACCCTTCACTGAAAGATATTGTCAGAAATTCCTCTTCCCCTGCTGTTACCATCAGTTGAAAATATGTGTTTATCTGCAAATTGTCAAATTCATTTGTAAAATGTGTGTGTTCTTTAAAATGAACATAATATTTTGCAAAAGTAAGAAGCATAACAGGTCTTCTGGTGTGGAATAATAGAGGTTATATTTCATTGTACATGTTTAATTTTTATATCATTTTGCCCACTTCTGGGCTAGCACAGAATAACCTGACAGTTCTTGGAAGATATGACAGCAGAGCAACTCTTGGAGAGTGGGTGTGTAGTAAGTTCCAACAGAATCCATTGAAAAAATACATTGAAATTACTGTAATTTGCAAGCCACTCTAGAAATTGACATGTTCATGACATGTACTGGTGTGTAATACCTTGCAATTTCTGAGGATTTCTGTTTTAAACTGAGCAGTGATTTTTCTTCATTAAATAAAAATGGAGCCTTGGAAATATAAATGACCATTTGCAGAATATTGTCAATCTTGTGTGTTCTGACTGAGCTACACTGGGAGGGAAGCAAAACTATCACAAATACATTATAGCTAGTTTCTTGAAGACTGTAAATAGGAGATCAGTATAAATGAACTTTGGATTAAATCCTTCATAGTTTATACTTACAGTCCTTTACTGCCCAAGGCCAATAGCAAAAATGGAATCAAACCATAAATAAAAATCTTACATTTCCACTTTTTTGAGGTTACTAAGATAATTGAAAACAAATAATATTAAATTGTGTGAGATTATTCATAATAGAAGATAAAATCAGTACCTTTTTATATCAAACATATCGTTCAGATTAGAATTGTATCTTAACTACATCGGTATCGAGAGTATTCTAGATTTATTTATCATTCTGATAGAAATTTCTAAAAATGCCTTATTTATGTTTCTTCAGTGGCAAAGGAAGGAAATTACCCAAATGACATTTAACAATCATTCCAGTGTGTAATCAATACAGTAAAAAGTATGCAATTATCTCCAATTGCCACTGAAAGCTCTAAATAGCATAATTAAGTTCCATAGTTCTCTTTTACAACGTACTATTTGTACAAGTCACTAAGAAACATTGGAAAAAGAGTGATTCTTATGTATTTTTGGAGGTTCAGTTGAAGTTGTCTGTAAATATAGTTTCAGATACATACACAACATTCTAGAGGCATTACCTGTGACATAATGTCAAATGATATCACTTGTCTGTTACATTTTCCATGTTGAATTATATTTTCCACGGTCTTGTTCCTTCCGTTATGAAGAGGCAGCAGTTGACCATTCAAACCCTCAAGCCTTTTCTACTGATCAATTAAATCAATTCTGATCTACATCGTAGCTCCATCTACCAACCTTGAATCTTGCCTTCTCCTTTCTAAAATCTGAACATGAGAAGGTTATGGAGAGCTGTCTATCTTAAAAAATTGCTAAACGTACTAATTAAAACTGACACATCAAAAACCACAAAATGAAGCAGCAGATGTATTTTACCTTCTCATGGGGAATGTCAATTAAATGATTCCTTAAGCATTTAAAAATAGCAGGGAAATGTCATTCCCTCCATTAGGCACAAATGCCAATAATAATATGAAGCAAACCTGCTGTAACTGGGCATTTTATGAAATGATTTGTTGTTCTGTAATGGACTGTACTGCATGAACATTAGTCACATAATTAAAGTAGATGCCTAGCAAGCTTTGATGTCAATCTACTGGAAAAATATTTGTAGCTGGGCTTTTTCTGTGGCTGGTACTCCATCATAAACTTCATCCATTCTCATAGGGCACCAGCAAAGGGAACATGAACTTCATGAGCCAATTTGAGGATTGTTGATTGTTATTCAAATAGTGATTCTACCCATATCCAGTATTTTTATCAATGATAAATGATTTAACAATTCATCATATTTTTCTCCCTGGATTGACCACAGTTGTGTCCTCAACATTAGATTTCAATTTATGAGCAATCCTGGAAAGTTAGAGTCCATTATGGTATGAGAGCCATTCAAAATGGACAAAGCAGCACTCTTGATTGACACCATCTCCATCAGCATCCACTTCCCTACCACTCAGTAGCAGCAGTGTGTACTATCAACAAGATGCGCTGCAGAAATTAACCAAAGATCCTCAGACAGTGCCTTCCAAACCCACGACCACTTCTGTCTGGAAAGACAAGGGCAGCAGATGCATGGGAACGACTACCCCTACAAGTTCCTCTCCAAGCCACTCAACGTCCTGACTTGAAAATATATCACCGTTCCTTCACTGTCACTGGGTCATGGCAGGTGTTCTGCAACAGTTCAAGGAGGCAGCTCACCTCCACCTTCTTGAGGGCAACTAGGGACGGGCAATAAATGCTGGTCCAGCCAGTGATACCCACATCCCAGAAATGAATAAATAGAAATAAACAGATGTTTGTCTCAGGTCATGAACTGAGTAATGAGGGTATTCAAGTGTTTGGGAGCTCAGACTCATCGGTTGTGGGTCTACGGTTTAGTTTTGAGTGGATTGCTGGTGATAAAATTGCACTAACGATGTAGCTACTTCCTTTAAAATCCGAGGATACATTGGATTAGGTTCATAAGACCAAAAGACATAGGAGCAGAAATTAGGCCATTCAGCCCATCAAGTCTGCTCCACCATTCAATCATGGCTGGTCAGTTTCTCAACCCCATTCTCCCACTTTCTCCCTGTAACACTTGATCCCCTTGATACTCAGGAACCTATTTATCTCAGTCTTAAACATACTCAATCATCTGGCCTCCACAGCTTTCTGTGGTAATGAATTCCACGGATTCCCCACTCTCTGGCTGAAGAAGTTTCTCATTATCTCCATTCTGAAATGTCTTCCCTTTACTCTAAGGCTGTGCCCTCAGGTCCCAGTCTCTCCTAGAGACCTTGTGTCTCAGAGAACCTGACTGCCTTTAACCCCATTAAGTTCCCTAGCACTTTCTCTCATGATAGTTATTGTGTTTATTTCCTTTCCGCCTTTCCTCCCTTTATTATTTAATACTTTGGAATGTTATTAGTCTCTAATCCATGAAGACTGACTCAAAATTTTTATTGAATTCCTCTGCCATTTCCTGACTCCTCATTTTTATTTCCCCAGCCACATTTTCTAAGTGGTCCATATTCAGTTTGGCTTATCTTACCCTTTGTTTCTATAAAGCTAAAGAAGCCCTTATTTTGTTTTACTGATGAGTTGACCCTCAATGTTTGTTTTTCATTCGCTTTTGTTTAGTGTATTCTTTTGTTAGTTTCTAAAAACTTCCTCAATCTTCTGGTTTATCACTAATCTTTGCCACATTGTATGTTTCTTTTTCATTCAATGTGGTACCATCCTTTACAGCTCCTGCTAACCGTGCTTGGTTTGTCTTCTCCATTGAATCCTTGGTTCTCACAGTTGCTCCAAGATACCAGCTTCACACAAAGAAGACTCATTCCACTTCATACAAAGCACAAATTATGTTAACAGTGTCTTCCCAGCGTATTGAAGCATCAGTTTGAAGATCTTTAGCCACAGAAAAATACCATTTGGTTCAAAGGGACAGTCCCATTTTGAAAGAACAAGCTTTCCATATTTTTCTTTCAAGGAAAACATGTAAATGGCATGAGGGTTTTTCTCCAAATAGAAGATCTTCCATGGTGACATTGCCTTCAGTCTTCTATGTGAGAGACAAGGAATTCTTCTGATTAACTTTTTTTTAAAACAGGTGTCTCCTGTCATGTGACTACTCCACCTGCTGTGGTCACAGTTCCTCACTTTTAATTTCCTAAAAGTTGGATATCAGACTGATTCATATAAAGAGCTGCCTCTGGCACAACCATTTATAAAGGATTTTCAAATGTTGGTGAGTCTCCTGCTCCTCCGCACGACATGAACCGTTTAAATGGAAACTCTGAAAGTGCCATGCAGTCATCACCTTTAAAATGCATTTCCATTTCAATGACTCTGCTGGTTTGAAGTATTTCTCAGTCTGGGAGTCCTGTCCCAAAACCTAACATTTGTCACAAATTTAATCCAAATATGAATGCTTCAAGCTAAATTTAAACTCGTGCTGCAAAAGAGGCTGAAGGATGAATTAAGTTTAATTTAAATATTTCATGGGGGATGGTGACAAAACTATTTATCACCTTTTTTGACTTTCAACCTTCCTTGTTTCTCATTGTCGCTTGTTTCCATGACCACTCCCCCTCATCCTACGCCAGGCATTGTGTTCCAGATGCAATTTGATTGTTCAAACTATAAGGCTTAAAGCAAAACACACTTTATTCATAACACCATAAGACATAGGAACAGAAATTAGGCCATTCAGCCCATCGGGTCTGCTCTGCCATTCAATCATGGCTGATACATTTCTCAACCCCATTCTCCCACTTTCTCCCGGGAAACCCTTGATCCCCTTGATACTCAAGAACCTATCTGTCTCAGTCTTAAATATACTCGATGACCCGGCCTCTTCAGCCTTCTGTGACAATGAGTTCCATAGAATCACCGTTCTCTGGCTGAAGAAGTTTCTTCTCATCTCCTTTCTAATGGGTCTTCCCTTTACTCTAAGGCTGTGCCCTCGGGTCCTAGTCTCTCCCGCCAATGAAAACATCTCCAACACTATCGTTAAAATACATCAAAAGAAAGAAGAAATTGAAATAACTTAACCCAACTGGAAAACTTAACTACCAAACAGCAACTTTTGCAATAATGTAACATCCCAACAAGACACCCTTGGCCAAGACAAATTCAGTAAAATAGACTATCTCACACAAGATGTTTCTCCAGTCCAGGAGGAAAAACATTAAAAGAAAACTCTGAGAGAGAGAGATCTCTGAGAGAGAGAGTAGGGAGAGATGTACTACATCTTCCAAACCCAGCTTCAGACCCTAGCAACTGCTACTCCAAAACTAAAATGAAAACTCCTGTTTCTGTGGGAACGTGACCCCACTCATTCAAGCTGCTTCTTTTGTTCCATCTTTAGATTAAAAAAATTCCAAGGCCTCACAAACTGTTTACTTTACTGGCTCTGTGTAGACCAATTGTTACCTCTGTCTCATCCTTTCCTCACAAAACCCAGGACAAAATGCAACTCTTAAAGCCATAGTATGTCATATTACGACCAAATTCGGCAGATCAGGTGACGGCTGACTTGGCATCTGCTGCAGCCGAGCTAATATTTGTAGTTCCCAGTGTCAGGAGGTGGGCTCTGGTGCTGGGATTATGACAGAACAGCTCTTTCAGACAATGGGATGCCCATTGCACTTTGCTGCTCAAAACCTAGAAAACTCACAAGAACCAGCTGCAATCAAAAGTGCATTGCGGCAAGGTGGCTTAGTGGTTAGCACTGCTGCCTCACAGCACCAGGGTCTCAGGTTCGATTCCAGCCTTGGTCGACTGTCTGTGTGGAGTTTGCACATTCTTCCTGTGTCTGCGTGGGTTTCCTCTGGGTGCTCTGGTTTCCTCCCACAGTCCAAAGATGTACAGGTTAGGTGAATTGGCCATAGTGTTGGGTGCATTAGTCAGAGGGAAATGGGTCTGGGTGGCTACTGTTCAGAGGATAGGTTTGGCTGAAGGGCCTGTTTCCACACTGTCGGGAATCTAAAGCTGAAATTGTTTGAAAGACCTGGATATCATTCCAGTGAAATGCTGAATAGAAACATAGCTGATCCTTTGCCCATAGTCACCATGCAGAAGCCTTCCGAGGGCACCCTGCTGCTTGCTACAAAGCTGCCTTTGACTGTTGTGAAGTCTGTGTCAGATTCTAAGGGAAAGCTACTTTGCATACGTTGGGGTGAAAAGAATTCGAGGAAATGGAGATAGGATTGGGCAAAGGAGGTGGAGTGCAAACTTGTACTGACTAGCTGGACCAAATGGCCAAATTCTGTGCTTTAAAATCATGATTTGGTAAAGGTTCAGACTTGGCTCAGTGTGCAATGTGTATGCCGAAAAGTGAACAACAAATGGATTGAAGTTCCACTTTGGAGAGTTTGACACAAAATTTAATCACTGGACACGATGGAAGGAGTGCTGCACTTTGTTTGAGAGATTAAGCCGTAGCCCTGTCTGGTCTGTTGGGTGAAGTTAAAAGATTCCAAGGCACAATTCCAAAGGAGAGCCAATGTGTTAGCTTTCAATGTCCTGACCAATAATTATCCCTGAAACAAAAAGGTCATCAGGTCATTGTCTTGTTCCTGTTTGTAGGAGTTTACTTATTTGTTGATGTGTTTCTCCCATTGACCAGTTGGCAATATCACTGGAGGTTGACCAATGTGTGTTGAACTATATTGGGATTAATGGGATTACTGTTCACTGGGGGGGTTAAAAATCTTTACATTTTTGTATTAAGTAAATAATCAGGTTTATTCTATTTCAGTCTTTGTTTCCTTGACCTAATAAATTTGTGTTTTATTATTAAAACCAAATCTGCCACTTTATGTGCTAATGTTTTAGTGAAAGACCACCTCACTGAAATAAAAATTTGTCCAGGAACAACATTAACTGGGACCAGAACAGTATGAGCCACACATTCACTTTATCTCAGTGAATATTCTCAATCCACCTGTAGATCTCTGGTGATGGAGGTCGACTTTCTCTTGCAGCTTATTGAAGAGTGGGGATTATTAGTTAAACCCAAATGGTTCATTACCTCAGTTACATTCTGTGAAGCTTCTTTTTCTGCTTCTTGTGAGATTTGTCATGGCTGATTGTTGTTGATGACTCTTTTCAGGAACCAAGGTCAGTTCAATATTCTTGTTGGACCTCTCCCTTCCTACTCCTCTCAGCATTGAATATGTGACTTGAATTTGTCATAACTAGTTGCACAGTGATTCAATTTGACTCAATTCAATTGCAGATCCTTCAATTGTCTCGAATGGATTTTACTGGTGTGTTGCCTGTTTACATGCATTTCTTTTCAAAGTTTGTTGGCATTTGGAATCTGAAATATCTTCTGTGTTGATATCAATGGAAAACATTTCCAGAAAATCAGTATAGTCACAGCTTTCCATCTCATTGACAGCATGAAACAAACTTCTTATTCCAACATAATTGCCTTCAAGATGCTTCTTGTTTAGATTCTGCTGCATGCTCTCAGAATCCGGTTAAAACTTCTATTGGCTGTTCCTGAGCCTTTAACTGTTTGACCCACTTCCAGTGGTCAACATCCTGAAGGGTTACCATTGACCAGAAATTCAACTGGACTCACCACATAAATACAATGTCTACAAAAACAGATCAGACTCTAGGACTACTGTAGCAAGTGACACCTCCTGACTCTCCAACACTTGTCCACCATTGACAAGGCACAAGCCAGGAGTGTGATGGAATACTCCCCACTTGTCTGGAGATGGGTGCAGCTCCAACACCACTCAAGAAGCTCAACACCATCCAGGACAAAGCAGCCACTTGATTGGCACCACATCCACAAACACCCACTCACTCCACCACCAACGCTCAGTAGCAGCAGTGGATACAAGATGCACTGCAGAAATTCACCAAAGATCCTGATTTTGAACCTTCCAAACCCATGACCATTTCTATCTACAAGGACAAGGGCAGCAGATACATGGGAACACCACCCTCTGCAAGTTTCCTCCAAGTCATTCACCATCCTGCCATTCCTTCCAGTTCAACATCCTGGAACTCCCTCCCTACATTGTGGCCTTGTGGGTGTCCCTACACTAAATGGAATGCAGCAGTTGAAGATAGTAGCTCAGCACCACCTCCTCAAGGGGCAACTAGGGACGAGCAGTAAACCTTACCCAGCCAGCAATGTCTGCATCCCACAAATGAATAAAATAAAAAGCATTTGAATAATTTTGAGGTCAGTACACACTTTTCTACTCATGAGTGAGGGGTGCTGGTTGTGAAGTACCTTTAGTTGTTTGAGTATTTGGTGTCCCCTACCCTGGAGAATTGTTTTTTAAGGGCAAATGCCCTGCACCATGTCCTTTCAGTTGTGGACAGTGTTTTGTTAACCAGCATTCTCGAACTGATGACATTGTGACACTTACTCCAGTGTCAAACCTAAAATTTGTGAGATGTCCATTTATATAATGATCCACTTTTTTTAGATTAGATTACTTACAGTGTGGAAACAGGCCCTTCGGCCCAACAAGTCCACGCTGACCCTCCGAAGCGCAACCCACCTAGACCCATTCCCCAACATTTACCCCTTCACATAACACTACGGGCAATTTAGCATGGCCAATTCATCTAACCTGCACATTTTTGGATTGTGGGAGGAAACCGGAGCACCCGGAGGAAACCCATGCAGACACAGGGAGAATGTGCAAACTCCACACAGAGAGTCGCCTGAGGCGGGAATTGAACCCGGGTCTCTGGCGCTGTGATGCAACAGTGCTAACCACTGTGCCACCGTGCCACCCACTTACTAAGGCGTTTGGAGTTGGTCACTGATTTCTCCAAACGAAGTCTTTGGATTGTTTCCTATAGAAGACTGTTCAATCTCATGTACCTCTTTGTTTTGGTCATTCTTGGCCTTTTGCGTTTTTGTGTCTGTGTCCAGTTAGCCCAAGGGTCAGCCATGGTCTCATTGAATGACAGAACAGGGTTGAGAGGCTGAATGGCCTGCTCCTATTCCTAGGTTTGGATGTCCCTGAAAGAAGAATGTATAGTGTGAGGGAGAGTTTCATATCCTGGGAATTGCAGGGCAAGGATTGAGACATCCCAGCAACTAAATGGAAGGGGCTGGCATTGACAGATTGTATGGAGAGTGGTGGGAATAAATTTGTGAAAAATCTCTTCAGCAGAAACAGAAAGATCACCCTCAGGAGTACAGAGCACAATCAGAATATAAACAATACAGGCACTTGGCTTTTGATCCTCCAGCCTCACAAACCCTCTCTCCCCCATCTCATTCCCTTCAGAGAAGAAGGTGATTGTTAATACAGGAGCTAAGCCTAACGGAAATAACCATCTACGTTACCCCTGGGGGAACTAAACAATATGGAGTTGCACAGATACAAGTCATTTGGTTCATCTGAACTCAGACAACATTTTGATTCTACACAAGTCTCTGCCTGGCCTATCAGCACATTGTAGATGTTTGCCAAATCCTGTGGCATATGGGAAAATGGTAGTGTAGTGACAAAGTTACTGAGTAAGGACTCCGGGGCTGGGTTATGCTCCAGGAAGACAGGTTCAGATCCCATCGGGGTCGCTGGTAGAGTTTAAATACAAATTATGAATCTGGCCTAGGAATCTCCACTCAGTAACAGTAACCAGATTAACTATGCTTAACCAATGATTAAACCCATCTGTTCCCTTATGCTCTTTAAGGAAGAAAAGTTGCCATCTTTACCTGTTCTGGTCTACATGTGACTCCAATTAACATGAAGAGGTCTGACCAGTCATTGGGTTCAAGGGCAATTAGGAATGGGCAACATATGCTGGTCTTGGCAGTGACACCCTGGAAGAATAAACTTTACACATATGGGTTTCCTTCACTCTTACTGTGTACATCCACAGCTCCATTGGACACTGGAACAGCAGGTGACTTTCTCAAATTGTAGGTTAATATTATGCTCCCAGGAATTTATTTTTATTACCCTCTAATGATCACTTTCAGATATCAGGCTGCTCAAACCTCCCAGTCATTTAAGCTGTTAGAAACACACTCACTGATTATGCTGTAATAGGGAGCTGTAATACAGCCAAATACTGACAATAAGTGAAATACTCATCGCTACCAGCTTAACAAGCTTACCTGCTGCAGCTAATATTCAAATATATTAACATTGATATTAATTTGAAATCTTCACCAATTAGTTCATTGAGATCGTTTCTTCCAAGGAAGTTAGTGTTAGTCATTACCCGTGTTCCAAACAAATCTGCAGCAAAGTTGAGTTAAACAAAAGAGTGTTGAATTTAATCGTTATTTGGTGAAATTGGGCAGTGTGGGTGGTGTCCCAGATTACAACACTCTCTGTTGGTGCTCCTGGATTCTATTAACAATAGGATGAACATCTCTCATCTCCAGCTGTGAAATCTCCCACACATGTTTGCATATTCTCCCTGTGTCTGCGTAGGTTTCCTCCCACAGTCCAAAGATATGCAGGCTAATCTGATTGGCCATAATAAATTGCCCATAGTGTAAAGGGATATGCAGACTAGGTGGATAAGCCATGAGAAATACAGGAAGGGATAGGGTAAGGGTCTGTGTAGGATGCACTTTGGAGGGTTAGTGTAGACTCAAAGGGCCGAATGGCCTGCTTCCACACTATGATTCTATGAAACTGAGTTTGGGCATCACTCGATCACTGCTGCAGAGCAGACTGTTGACCACAGCACAATTCACTCACACTCCACATACATTCACACTGGCCTAGGACCAATTTAAGATCTTCAGAGAACCCAGATACAACTTGTCTCGGCATTGGAAGGGGAGTTTGAGCTGGAATAGTTCCCTCAAGTTGGTTTTGCCAACTATCACACTCAACTTCGATGTTAGTCTGATCAATCTGTCTTAGCAATGGAAGCCACAACACCCTTGTCCTGCAACAGTCTCTGCTCCTTAAATGGTGTTCATGGAGGAAAGATTGGACAAACATAGATATTTTTCTCTTGAATGTCAGAGGGTGACTGGTGATCAGATAGAAATTCACAAAATTATGTGAGGCATAAATAGAATGGACAGTTGGAGTCTTGTTCTTGGGTTAGAAATGTCTTGAGGACATATGTTATAGGTAAAAGGGTGAAAGTCTAAAGGAGATGTGGGAGGCAGGTTTTTACACAGAGATAGGTAAGGGCCTGGAATGTACTGCCAGAGGAGGAGATACAACGGCAACATTTAAGAAACATCTTGACAGATACATGAATAAGCAGGAAATAGAGGGATATGGATTGCGTGGAGGCAAAAGGTTTTAGTTTAGCAAGATGTCATGTGTCGGTGCAGGCTTGGTGGGCCGAAGGGCCTGTTCTTGTGCTGTACTGTTCTTTGTTCTTTTCTCTGTTTAATCACCCCTCGGTCAAGGTTTGAGGCATGTTGCTGAGGAACACCAGTCTGTAAAGACTTATTTCTAGGAGCAGCTACTGTTATTGCACAGAATGGACAAGAGACGCTGTAAAGCCCTGCTGCTCACGAAAAGGGAGGGGCAAGAAAAATATTCTTTGTCAGCATTTGATACTTTTTATTTTGTAAATAATATTGCAACCTCCTTAAATTTGCAGAGTTATAAATGATTGCAAATGAGTAATACACTACTATTTACTGCACATGGATCTCTGTTATGTACAATAACATAAATTAAGTTCTGGGCTGTTGTGTTCCCAAAAGCTTGAAACGTTTGTAGAAGTCTGACACACGAAGGCTCTCTTTCCTGAGATGTTTAAAAAGCATTTTGAGATAATGCTCAGTAACGTTTGATATAAAAGTGGGAAATTTATTTAAAAAGGTAAAATGTCATGCAATTTTGAGTAAAAACATATTTGAAAGAAACACTTAATGTGATTCACCATGGAAACATACTGGATAATTATGGGAAATTGATCATTTATTATGAATGACTCAGTAGTGACAATTCTGTCAGGATGGGGAGGAACTGAATAACTGTCAGCGATAATATTGTACAAGTGCATAGGTCCCTAATAGTCCAGTCCCCTCTCTGTTGTTTAATCTTAAATACATCAGTACTTTACATTCATTTGTCCATTAAACTCCAGAAGAGAAGGGTGTGTGCAAAATGTTCAGACTGGGACTTGGTCAAATCGAGCTTTAATTCTTCACTGTTACAATCATGAGGACGAGTCAAATTATTTCCCTCTTTTCCCACTTTCCATCTGATCACAACAAATTCTTCTTTAAAGGATACATCTGCAAATTCAGTGAGTGTTTAACTCTTTCTGTGCTGTGATGATAAAACAAAATGCACAAATTGCAGAACGTTCATAGAATCCCTACAGTGTGGAAACAGGCCATCTGACCCAACATGTTCACACCCACCCTCCAGAAAGTATCCCGCCCAAAACCATTCCCCTACCCTCTTACTTTACATTTACCCCTGACTAATACACTTAACCTCCACATCCCTGAGCAACTTAGCCTGGCCAATTCACCTGACCTGTATTTCTTTGGACTGTGGAGGAAACCGGAGCACCCGGAGGAAACCCATACACTCACGGGGAGAATGTGCAAACTCCACACAGACAGTCGTCCAAGACTGGAATTGAACCCAAGCCCCTGGCACTGTGAGGTAGCAGTGCTAACCACTGAGACACCATGCCAGCCATAAAGTTAGCATTCTGTTTGAGGATGTTGAGCAGAACTTTGTTGTTTCGCCCTATTCCAACTTTAACATCTGCCATGAACAAAGTTTATTTAATGAGTGTACAGCTCTGTGCATGAGACTAAAGGAGTTATGGGCATTGCGTTATAAGGAAGATTAGATTCCCTACAGTGTGGAAACAGGCCCTTCGGCCCAACTAGTCCACACCGACCCTCCGAAGAGTAACCCACCAAGACGCATTTCCCTCTGACTAATGAACCTAACACTATGGGCAATTTAGCATGGCCAATTCAACTGGCCTGCACATCTTTGGACTGTGGGAGGAAACTGGACCATCCGGAGGAAACCCACGCAGACACGGGGAGAATGTGCAAGCTCTACACAGTCAGTCACCCGAGGCTGGAATTGAACCTAGGACCCTGGTGCTGTGAGGCAGCAGCGCTAACCACTAACTCACCAAGCTGCCCTAATAAGCAATTGAGCTTCAGTGAGCCTGGCATAATTTGAACATGCAACCTTCTGATCTGGAGTCAGATGCGCTACCATTACACTGGGCTGGACTGAGTAAACTGTTCCTGCTCATCATTTGAACGAGAATGTGAGGGGCAAGATTTAAAGTGATTTGCAAAAGAAGCAAGAGTGAAATGAAGAGAGAGCCTTTTCACTTATCACAAGGAGCTGGGGTGTGGAATGTGCTGCCAGGAAATGTGGTGGGAGCACATTGAGACATTCAAAAGGGCCATTGGATGGTTATTTCAATAAAACTAATGTGCAAGAGTATAGGGAAAAGGCAGGAGGTTGACAATAGATAATGATAGTAGTTTGAAGAGCAGTTCAGGTGTAATGGGCCAAATGGCCTCCTTCTGCATCAGAACAATTCTGTCATTTTGAGATTTCTATTAATTATTTTTTAAAAGACAATAGCTTTTACCCCACCTGAATTATCTAAAATAAATAGTAAATAGTAAAATGTTCCAAATTTCACACAAACGCAAAGTTCACAAACACACATTTGGCAGAGAGGGAAGACAGTTGAAGTCCAGGAAAGCAAAAGTGTAAACAGCTCTTGAACTTCAGAGGCCTGGCAAGCTTCAGATTGAGCTTGATGATTGTCATATGCTTGGCCTGGAAGGACTGTTTAAAGATGTCAAAGGACCATTTACTAGTTCATTTGAAGGCAGCTGCTGCTGGTTTGAGCTCTTTTAATAAAAATTTTAAAATCCACATTGAGTCAAAAATAGCTGACAAGGGTTCAATATTGCCAGCTGCATGAAGAGAGAACAAGACCCACCCAGGGACTTTGGTTCTTCAGTACCTTCTTTACCTTTCCTGGTTTCAGAGAGATAACAAGTGATTAAACAGGCATGTTACATCTCCTTCCAGCTGCCTAGTTGCACCATATGTGGTTGTGATATCACCATCCAAGGAAAAGAAAGCTCTCACTGTCCACCCTATCAATCCTTCTGACGATCTTACACGTCTCAATTAAGTCACCAATCAATCTTCCTAGTAAATCTCCTCTGAACCCTTTCCAAAGCTACCATATCCTTCTTATAATGCGGTGACCAGAACTGTACGCAATACTCCAAGTGCAGCCGCACCAGAGCTTTGTACAGCTGCAGCATGACCTCATGGCTCTGAAACTCAATCCCTCTATCACACCCTCTATCAAAAGCTATCACACCATATGCCTTCTTAACAACTCTATCAACCTGGGTGGTAACTTTCAGGGATCTATGTACCTGGACACTGAGATCTCTCTGCTCATCTACACTACCAAGAATCTTACCATTAGCCCAGTATTCTGCATTCCTGTTGCTCCTTCTAAAGTGAATCACCTCACACTTTTCCACATTAAACTCCATTTGCCACCTCTCAGCCCAGCTCTGCAGCTTATCTATGTCCCTCTGGAACCTACAACATCCTTCAGCACTATCCACAACTCCACCGACCTTAGTGTCATCTGCAAATTATTAACTCAACCTTCTACGCCCTCATCCAGGTAATTTATAAAACTATAAAAATAAAAAACAGCAGTGGCCCCAAAACAGATCCTTGCGGCACACCACTGGTAACTGGATCCAGGATGAACATTTCCCATCAACCACCACCTTCTGTCTTTCAGCTAGCCAATTTCTGATCCAAACCACTAAATCACCCTCAATCCTATGCCTTCATATTGTGTGAATATCCTAACATGGAGAACCTTATCAAACGCCTTACTGAAATCCATATTCACCACATCAACCGCTTTACTCTCATCCACCTGTTTGGTCGCCTTCTCAAAGAACTCAATAAGGTTCGTGAGGCACAACCTACCCTTCACAAAACTAATCCTAACCAACCTATTCCTCTTTAGAGGATTATAAATCCTGTCTCCTATAACCCTTTTCCAACACTTACCCATAACCAAAATAAGGCTCGTTAGTCGATAATTACCAGAGCTGTCCCTTCTCCCCTTTTTGAACAATATGGTTAAGGAAAGTTAACAGGCCAGCTTGGTATAATTTATAACATATTAATAAGTTCAATGGTGCATGCCCTGCAGTGTGTGAATAATCCAGGAATCCGAGCTAAGGTATTTGCTACCAATTATGAATCACCACTAGCTGCTCAGTTGTTAGTCTTATGGAGAACAGAATTGACCATCAATTATTCCAGTATTTCAGAAAATTGCTACATTTGCGGTGTTGACTATCATTTAATCTAAATACAGGAAGTTAGAGTTGTTATTTGGCTCACAAGGAACTCTTTGAATCATGAGAATTATATTCTTATGATATCATTCAATATCTCATCAGACACGATGGGCCAAGTGACCCATATGTAGTCACAGAGTCATGGAGATGTACAGCATGAAAACAGACCCTTCAGTCCAACCCGTCCATGCTGACCAGATATCCCAACCCAATCTAGTCCCACCTGCCAGCACCGGGCCCATATCCCTCCAAACCCTTCCTATTCATATACCCATCCAGATGCCTTTTAAATGTTGCAATCGTTCTAGCCTCCACCATTTCCTCTGGCAGCTCATTCCATTCTCTACGTGAAAAAGTTGCCCGTTAGGTCTCTTTTGTATCTTTCCCCTCTCATCCTAAACCTATGCCCTCTAGTTCTGGACTCTCCCACCTCAGGGAAAAGACTTTGTCTATTTATCCTATCCATGCCCCTCATAATTTTGTAAATCTCTATAAGGTCACCCCTCAGCCTCCGATGCTCCAGGGAAAATAGCCCCATCCTGTTCAGCCTCTCCCTGTAGCTCAAATCCTCCAACCCTGGCAATATCCTTGTAAATCTATTTCCCTACATTTTATACCTTCCATGTCCTTTTCCACAGTAAACACTGATACAAGATACTTGTTTAGTATCTTCCCTGTCCTTATGGCCTTGAGGCAGGGAGGGAATAATTAGAAGATTGGCATCTCATGTTTTTCTGGTAGCAAATGCCTTTTGCAGATATTAAAAATTTTATACGATAATCTCTCATGTGACACTTTGTTAAAAGCCTTCTGAAAGTCCAAGTAAAACACATACACTTGCTCTCTCATATCTAATCTATTAGTTCCATCCTCAACAATTCCAGCAGATTTGTCAAACATGACTTTCCCTTCATAAATCAATGCTGACTCTGTCCAACCCTGTCACGACCTTCAAGTGTTCTGCTATTAAACTTTTTTGATGGACTCTAACTTTCTCCTCACTACTGTTGTCAAGCTTACCAGCCTACAATTCTCTGGTGTTTCTCTGCCTCCCTTCTAAAATTACACAGTTATATTAGCGACCCTCCAATCTTTAGGAATTGTTCATATTCAACATGGTTTAGTGAAGGGTAGGTCGTGCCTCACTAACCTTATTGAGTTCTTTGAGATGGTGACCAAACAGGTAGATGAGGGTAAAGTGGTTGATGTGGTGTATTTGGATTTCAGTAATGCATTTGATAAGGTTCCCCACGGTAGGCTATTGCAGAAAATATGGAGGAACGGGATTGAGGGTGATTTAGCGGTTTGGATCAGAAATTGGCTAGCTGTAAGAAGACAGAGGGTGGTGGTTGATGGGAAATATTCATCCTGGAACTCAGTTAGTAGTGGGGTACCACAAGGATCTGTTTTGGGGCCACTGCTGTTTGTCATTTTCATAAATGGCCTAGATGAGGGCATCGCAGGATGGGTTAGTAAATTTGCAGATGACACTGAGGTCGGTAGAGTTGTAGATGGTGCTGAAGGATATTATAGGTTATAGAAGGACACAGATAAGCTGCAGAGCTGGCAAATGGAGTTTAATGCAGAAAGATGTGAGATGATTCAGTTTGAAAGGAGCAACAGGAATAGAGAGTAAGGGGCTAATGTCAAGATTCTTGGTAGTGTGGATGAGCAGAGAGATCTGTGTCCAGGTACAGAGATCCATGGAAGTTGCCACCCAGATTGATAGGGTTGTTACGAAGGTGTATAGTGTGTTAGCTTTTATAGGTAGAGGGATTGAGTTTCAGAGCCATGAGGTCATACTGCAGCTGTACAAAATTTTGGTACGGCCGTACTTGGAGTATTGTGTACAGTTCTGGTCACCGCATTATAAGAAGGATGTGGAAGCTTTGGAAAGGGTGCAGAGGAGATTTACTCGGATGTTGCCTGGTATGGAGGGAAGGTCTTATGAGGAAAGGCTGAGGGACTTGAGGCTGTTTTCGTTAGAGAGAAGAGCGTTGGGAGGTGACTTAATTGAGACATATAAGATAATCAGAGGGTTAGATAGGGTGGACAATGAGATCCTTTATCCTTGGATGGTGATGGCTAGCACGAGGGGATGTAGCTTTAAATTGAGGGGTCATAGATATAGGACAGATGTCAAAGATAGATTCTTTACTCAGAGAGTAGTAAGGGCATGACACTGCCTGCAACAGTAGTAGACTCTCCAACTTTAAGGGCATTTAACTGGTCACGGGATAGACATATGGATGAAAATGGAATCGTGTAGGATAGATGGGCTTCAGATTGGTTCCACAGATCAGCACAACCTCGAGGGCTGAAGGGCCTGTACTGCGCTGGAACGTTCTATGTTATATGTTCCGGAGTCTATAGAATCTTAAAAGATGATGACCAATAGATTCACTGTTTCTGTTTCTCGGGCTACACCCTTCAGTACATTGGGATTGTAAAGGATTATCATTTACAGAAAATGAGAACAGTGTACAAAGTTGATTTAGTCACTAATCTCTGAATGAGGCTCAAGGTCAGAGTAACATGCTGTTTGAAATCCTGATCATCTTTCTGTAATCATTTCATCACAACCCTTTTACCCTTTGACTTCTTTCCGGCTGCAGTTTACTTGTTTATTTGTACTTTCAGCAGTTTGTTCCATGGAGAGTTTTTCTGTGGATGGACGTTGCTGGTAGCAGCCAGTGACTGAGGGGGCACACAACAGGCTGTGCAATGGGTGAAGATCGAAAGTGCTGGAGGTGCCCAGTGTCTGTTGGGTTCATGTTACAGCTATACGGCCATTGTCACACCAGGGTCTCTTTGCAAGTTCCCCGGTGCTGCTGTGCACTTCCAGCCTGTCCTGTTTCCATTTCAATCCGCCTGTTTTCACAGCCATGATAGAATCATGTGTATATCTGTCAGTTAGTGAAGGATGCTGGAGAAGGTGATGGGGGTTTTGACAGGAGTCTAGCGAGCTGGTGAGGGAACTCCCACTAACTTCTTCCAAGGAAAACCATCTGCTGGCAAGCAGACACGGGGAGGTCACCTTCAGCATCAGTGAAAACCCTGAGAAGAGGCATCCTGTCCAACTGCTGGCCAATCAGAGGCAGGCAGCTCTTGTACTCAGCAGCACCCCCAGGAGTCCTGGCCATATCCAGAAGAGCACCCAGGGCTCCTCGGGTTGGCATGACGCAAACAGAACAGTTCTGAAGCAAGGGCAGGGAATGGCTCTCAATGTGCAGCCCCCTTCCTGATAGCCAGTCCCTTGACCAGGCACCTTGTTTGAGGTCTCGATCCCCTATCCCAGGGGAAAAGTAGCCCTGCAGGTTGATCTATAGGGAACATGACACAGGAACAGATCCTGAAGCCTGAATAAGCCCAGCAGTGGCAGGCTGGATCTTTGGATGATCCTTGAATAGCCACCGAAGGTCTCAACTTTGGGAGGGACAGAAAGGTCAATCATGGAGCTTTCTGTCTCAGACTTGATTCTGGAATAGTCAGGGGGAGGCACTGGCCTTGTAGTAGTATCATCAGGCTATTAAACCAGAAACCCAGGGATCTGGGTTCAAAACTCATTGCAGCAGATGGTGGAATTTTAATTCAATAAAAATGTCTGGAATTAAGAATCTGCTAATGACTGTGAAATTATTGCTGACTTTCAGGAAAACATATCTAGCTCACTAAGGTGTTTCAGGATGAAAATCTACCATCCTTACCTGGTCTGGCCAATATGTGACTCCAGACCCACAGCAGTACCATTGACTCTGTAGCAAGTCACTCAATTCAAGCATAGCTAGGGACAGGCAATACATATTGGCTAGTCAATGATGTCCACATCCCATGAGTGAAAAAGAATGAGTTTGATTTATTGTTGTCACATGTACAAGGATACAGTGAAAAGTGTGGTTTTACATACTATACAGGCAGATCGTACCATACAAAGTGGATCAGGGTATCACAACAGAATGCTCTTTGACGAAGATGGTCTCCTCTACATTGGGGAGACTGGGCGCCTCCTAGCAGAGCGCTTTAGGGAACATCTCCGAGACACCCGCACCAATCAACCAAACCACCCCGTGGCCCAACATTTCAACTCTCCCTCCCACTCTGCCGAGGACATGGAGGTCCTGGGCCTCCTTCACCGCCGCTCCCTCACCACCAGACGCCTGGAGGAAGAACGCCTCATCTTCCGCCTCGGAACACTTCAACCCCAGGGCATCAATGTGGACTTCAACAGCTTCCTCATTTCCCCTTCCCCCACCTCATCCTAGTTTCAAACTTCCAGCTCAGTTACTGTCTCCTTGACTTGTCCGGACTTGTCCGACCTGCCTATCTCCTTTTCCACCTATCCACTCCATCCTCTCCTCCTTGACCTATTACCTTCATCTCCTCCCCCACTCACCCATTGTACTCTATGCTACTCTCTCCCCACCCCCACCCTCCTCTAGCTTATCTCTCCATGCTTCAGGCTCACTGCCTTTATTCCTGATGAAGGGCTTTTGCCCGAAACGTCGATCTCGCTGCTCGTTGGATGCTGCCTGAACTGCTGTGCTCTTCCAGCACCACTAATCCAGAAGATGGACCTTGTCTATGCCTGTCTTATACACCACTATCAGGTGCCCCCTGAACCTTGTCTGCTCCAAAGAGATCAATCTGAGCTTATCCAGCTTCTGGCAGAGCAGACTTGATGGGCTGAATGGCCTTCTTCTGATCCTGTATCTTCCAATCCATCATGTCCTAGCCGTCTCACAGAACCTTTCTCAAATTACAGAAAAAAATAATCATGCTCACTGCACTTTACAGTCATATGTTTCCAGAGGACACAGCTTAAAAATAAGGAGTAGACCATTTAGGACAGAGATGAGGAGAAACTTCTTCACCCAGAGAGTGGTGGCTGTGTGGAATGCTCTGCCCCAGAGGGCAGTGGAGGCCCAGTCTCTGGATTCATTTACGAAAGAGTTGGATAGAGCTCTCAGGGATAGTGAAATCAAGGGTTATGGAGATAAGACAGGAACAGGATACTGATTAAGGATGATCAGCCATGATCATCTTGAATGGTGGTGCAGGCTCGAAGGTCAGAATGGCCTACTCCTGCACCTATTGTCTATTGTCTATTGTTTCAATTGTATAAGTTTGAGGTGACCAAAGAGTGGTGATACCCATGGCGGTGATGAACATGGAGAATCATTCAGGCATTCACCAGGAATGGACGGTGAACTGGAAGGTGAGCAAGCGAAGATATAACCTTCTTGTGATGAAGCTTCACACTGAGGAATGATTGCTATCGCAGTGTGGAGGAGGTGAGTGAGATGCAGATTCAGTCCCTCACTCAGACAGTCTCAACTCCATGGCAAAGCAGTTACCTTGAGACCTACCCCATCCATTCTCATAAACAGGAATAACCTCTATCACACGCACTCTGCAGTGTGACACACTGAACCAGAGCAATTTTGACAACACCTCCCAAACCCGAGATCTGTATTGCCTTCAAGGATAAGAGCAGCAGATACATGAGAACATGACCACCTGCAAGTTCCCCTCCAAGACACTCATCATCCTCGGAAATAAATCACCATTTCTTCACTGTCGCTGGGACAAAATCCTGGAATTCTCTCCCCAAAAGCATTGTAGGTCTACCAACAGCACATGGACTGCAGCGGTTCAAGAAGGCAGCTCACCCCCACCTTCTCAACAGAAATGCAGAATGCACATAAACGCAAGCCTTGACAGTGATGTCCACATTCAGTCAATAAATAAACAAATTATTTACTAACCTAAGGTCGATGGAGCATTGGGTATGCTGGCCTTGATAGTGAGAGGGTTGGAGTATCAGAGTAAGGATGTCTTGCTGCAGTTATACAGGGCCTTGATGAGGCCATACCCTGAGGATTGTGGGCAGTTTTGGTCTCCGAGTCTGAGGAAGGAGATTCTTGTTATTGAGGGAGTTCACCAGACTCATTCCCAGGACGGCAGGACTGGCATATGAGGAAAGGCTGGATCGACTGGGCTTGTACTCACTGGAATTTAGAAAAATGAGGAGGAATCTCATAGAAACATATAAAATCCTGATGGGACTGGACAGGGTAGATACAGGAAGAATGTTCCTGATGTTGGGGAAGTCCCGAACAAGGGGTCACGGTCTAAGAATAAGGGATAAGCCATTCAGGACTGAGATGGGGAAGAATTTCTTCACCCAGAGAGTTGTGAACCTGTGGAATTCTCTCCCACAGGAAGCTGCTGGGACCAATTTATTAGATAGGTTCAAGATGGAGCCGGATATTGCCCTTGTAGCTATAAGGATCAAGGGGCATGGGGAGGGGGTGGGAATCGGATACTGAGATTGCATCATTAGCCATGATCATATTGAATGGTGGGGCAGGCTTCTATTTTCTGTGTTTCGGTCTTTCTATGCCTGATCAAGACGATGCTTACATTTTACAAAATCCAAAACACAACAGAAAACACAATATCCAATTTACACCCAGCAAGCTCTTCAGCAACAGCAATCTGATAATGGCCAGATTATCCAGTTCAGTTCTGTGGACTGGGGAATATGCTTTGCCCAGGATGCTGATAGTTTTCTGTTTGGACAGGTACTATGAAGAGCTTAGAGTCTGTTTCCTGTCAATAAAGATGCAGTTTCACAGAAAATGGTCACTGTGGGTCTCTTTGCAGTACTTTTGCAATGTGACAACTAGATGCAATAAATTACTAAATGGAATGTATGTTCCACAAGTGTTTGAAAGCTCTGGTCTTCTACAGAGTGGCTCAGTTTGAGTTAGTGGTGGACCCTCCCTCATTGTTTCTGAAGCAAGGACACATCATCTCATGAAAGCTGTCCATGTTTAGACATTGCTGAGACAGAGACCAGAACTTTCTGGGTAGTTTGAGGACAGACTTGGAGGCAGGAGGTGGTATTAGTGGAAGAGGTGAATGAGGTGGAAGTGAGGGGGATGCTGGTGGGAGGGGTGAAGGTGCAGGGTTAATAGCTAAATGGAACAGGAAGGCATCAGGAAGGGGCATCTCATCTTCCCATCACTGGGTCATTTTGCCAGTGCCAAAAAAGATGGCTGATGGTCGCTTGCCAGTTGTGTGGTTTGAATGACCAAATAAGGATCTCATCCTCCTTCATGAACATTCTCCTCACATTGGTCAGCCTGGTCTCCCTGGGTGAGACCATTAGCTGAGCTCTGATAGTGTCCAAGTGGGTTCAAGGTCGGCCTGACTTTTGGTCACTTCATGGGCTGGTGGCAGTGACCACCCTCCTGGCAGTTATATCAGGAGCACTCATCCCTCATCACCCTCCCCAGCTCACTGGCAGTGTGCCACACTGCCCCTCCTTAAAGGCACTCACCATTGAGGTGTCCCCTCCATGAACCTCAGTAATGAGCATCACCAGAGGCCACCCTACAAAGGGCACTGAGCCAAAAGTACTCTGATTTGGTCTGCAGACCCTAATCCAGCAGCATCATTTACTGTGCCCCTTCCACCTCCCCCCTTCCACCTCCCCCTTTCTATACCCCTTGCACCTCCCCCCTTCCACCTCCCCCTTCCACCTCCCCCTTCCACCTCCCGCCTTCCACCTCCCCTCTTCTATACCCCTTCCACCTCCCTGCTTTACTTCCCCCCTTCTATCTCCCCCCTTTCACCTCCCCACTTCCACCCCCCTCCACACCCCTTCCATCTCTCTGTTCCACCTCACTCCTCCACCCTCACCCCCTCCATCCCCACCACTTCCTCCTCTCCCCTTCCACCCCCTCCCTTTCCACCTCCCACTTTTCCCCTCTCCCATTCTGCTCCCCACTTTCCCCCTCTCCCATTCTGCTCCCCACTTTCCCTCTCTCCCTTCCCCCTCCCATTCTGCCCCTCCCTTCCCCCTCTCCCTTTCCCCCCTCCCATTCTGCCTCTCCCTTCCCCCTCTCCCATTCTGCCCCTCCCTTCCCCCCTCCCTTCCCCCTTTCCCTTTCCCCCTCTCCCTCCCCCCTCTCCCTTCCCCCCTCCCACTCTGCCCCTCCCTTCCCCTTTCCCTTTCCCCCTCTCCCTTTCCCCCTCTCCCTTTCCCCCTCTCCCTTCCCTCTCTCCCTTCCCCCCCTCCCTTCCCCCTCTCCCTTTCCCCCCTCCCATTCTGCCCCTCCCTTCCCCCTCTCCCTTTCCCCCCTCCCATTCTGCCTCTCCCTTCCCCCTCTCCCATTCTGCCCCTCCCTTCCCCCCTCCCTTCCCCCTTTCCCTTTCCCCCTCTCCCTCCCCCCTCTCCCTTCCCCCCTCCCACTCTGCCCCTCCCTTCCCCTTTCCCTTTCCCCCTCTCCCTTTCCCCCTCTCCCTTTCCCCCTCTCCCTTCCCTCTCTCCCTTCCCCCTCTCCCTTTCCCCCTCTCCCATTCTGCCCCTCCCTTCCCCTTCCCCTTTCCCTTTCCCTTTCCCCCTCTCCCTTCCCCCTCTCCCTTTCCCCCTCTCCCATTCTGCCTCTCCCTTCCCCCTCTCCCTTCCCCCTTTCCCTTTCCCCCTCTCCCTTCCCCCTTTCCCTTTCCCCCTCTCCCTTCCCCCTCTCCCTTTCCCCCTCTCCCATTCTGCCCCTCCCTTCCCCCCTCTCCCATTCTGCCCCTCCCTCCCCCCCTCTCCCATTCTGCCCCTCCCTTCCCCCTCTCCCTTTCCCCCCCTCCCTCCCTTCACCCTCTCCCTTCACCCTCTCCCATTCTGCCCCTCCCTTCCCCCTCTCCCTCTCCCCCTCTCCCTTCCCCCTCTCCCTTCCCCCCTCTCCCATTCTGCCCCTCCCTTTCCTGCTTGCTGACAATGGGACTTCTGCTGTTTCCAAGAGCGCAGACACCAAGAGATTCATTTGATCAATCAAGTCAAATCATCGTACTGCAGATACTGGAAATCAGAAAGAAAAGCAGGAAGCTCAACAGGTCTGGCAGAATCAGTGGGGACAGAAACAGAGTAAGCGTTTTGAGTATGTGTCTTTTTCAGAACTGAAGAAGGATAATGTAGTGAGATTACTGTAGATAGGTCAGCACAGATTCAATGGGCTGAAGGGCCTTTTCCATTCTGTTTGATTCTGTGACTCGACCAGATTCAAAATGTTAACTCTATTTCTCTCTCCACAGATGCTGCCAGACCTGCTGAATTTCTCCAGCAAGTTCTGTTTGAAAGACCTAAATTTCTCTTTCTTGCCTCTCCACAGAAACCCGAACAGACAGAGCAAAGAAATTATTTCGGCATTATACGGTTGGATCCTATGACAGTTTTGATGCCTTGAGGTAGGACCTACAAGTTGTTTCTTGATTCTTGCCTTGTATTTCATCATCTGAAGAATATAGTGGAAATGTTTCTTCGCGTCCAGAGACTGAATTCATAAATAGGCCCAAGTATGCTTTGAAGTTGCTGAAAGATCAGGGCATGACTTTACACCAAATGTGATGAACTTCGACTTTACAAACTTATTCCCTACAGTTGTGAAATTTTTGATATAATCATGCAAGGTCAGTATCAAATATGTTTATGAGCAGTTCTCCTGGACACTGGTCCGGCAGGAGGTTAAGGGATGAGCTAGACTTATACTGTGACAGGTAAGGATGTAGTACTGATCGCTTGTTGTATTAACATTAATCAAATTGGCAATCAGATGGGGGAACGAACAAATTTGGTTTTGAAATTGCACAAACATCACACAGACCAGACAATAGGTGAATGTCCCTGAGACAATGAAGACAAAGAAATGCCACAGAGATTCATCAACCACTCCACAGCTCATCCCAGTTACAGTCATCCTGAGGTTAATGAGTTCTGAGTAAAGTGAAGTGACTGACATTTAATGTGCATCACACACTGAGCATTTTGCAGACTTTGTGGTCCATGTTTGTCCTTGATCAAAAGTGTGACAGTCATCTTGGAGACATATAGTCATCGTACAGAAATGCGAAGTGCAATTGACTCAGCAGTAGTGCCAGCAAATACTGGAGTGCTAAATCTTTATGTTGATGCCAGGCACTGTGGCCTATGCAGAACAAGTGAACAGATTTCTCCTTCCCAGATTTTGCTGAAGAAGGTAGAACAAAGTGGAGATTGTCCATGTTTCCCTTTGGTCAGAATTGTTGAACTGTGAAATAGATGTAACCTTGAACATATTACTGTGTTTGCAGGCTGTAAGGATGGAGAATTCTCAGATCAGCCAATTCAATATCCAGACCTTGAATCCTTGTGTTCCATTGTGTGTGAGGTTACAAAGGAACAAAGCTAGAAACTGTCGATGATCAGCTGATTGTAAGGCATCCCTTTGTTCCAACAACAATGAGCCATTCAGAACAAATGGATCTTTGTTCCTGTTAAAATAATACTAATTTGTAGTTAAATATTACTCAATATATCAATGTATTTATCTTCTGGAAATCTTAGGACATATAAAGACATGCTCATTATGTGCTCCAAATCTGATCTATACAGCATTGGCAATGCATTCACTACATGGAAAACAAAAAGCCAACCAATCTGGCACAGGTTACAAACCAGGGTTGATTTACCATCTATATTAATGTTAGGCTTCTAATATTGAGGTCATCAGGTTCCAACAAGGGTCATTCACTCAAACTGCAACTTGTACTGAAATATTTGTTCTTATTTATGACACCCCCCACCTTAAGTTCTGGTTTCCAGCCACATAAATACAGTGACTACAAGAGAAGGTCGTGCCTCACAAACCTTATTGAGTTCTTTGAGAAGGTGACCAAACAGGTAGATGAGAGTAAACTGGTTGATGTGGTGTATATGGATTTCAGCAAGGCATTCGATAAGGTTCCCCACAGTAGGCTATTGTACAAAATGCGGAACAATGGGATTGTGGGAGATTTAGCAGTTTGGATCAGTAATTGGCTTGCTGAAAGAAGACAGAGGGTGGTGGTTGATGGGAAATGTTCATCCTGGAGTCCAGTTACCAGTGGTGTACCGCAAGGGTCAATGTTGGGTCCACTGCTGTTCGTCATTTTTATAAACGACCTGGATAAGGGCGTAGAAGGGTGGGTTAGTAAATTTGCAGACGACACTAAGGTCGGTGGAGTTGTGGATAATGACGAAGGTTGCTGTAGGTTACAGAGAGACATAGATAAGCTGCAGAGCTGGGCTGAGAGGTGGCAAATGGAGTTTAATGTGGACAAGTGTGAGGTGATTCACTTTAGTCGGAGTAATCGGAATGCAAAGGACTGGGCTAATGGTAAGATTCTTGGTAGTGTAGATGAGCAGAGAGATCTCAGTGTTCATGTACACAGATCCTTGAAAGTTGCCACCCAGGTTGACAGGGTTGTTAAGGAGGCATACAATGTTTTAGCTTTCATTAATAGAGGGATCGAGTTCCAGAACCATGAGGTTATGCTACAGCTGTACAAAACTCTGGTATGGCCACACTTGGAGTATTGTGTACAGTTCTGGTCACCGCATTATAAGAAGGATGTGGAAGCTTTGGAAAGGGTGCAGAGGAGATTTACTCGGATATTGCCTGGTATAGAGGGAAGGTCTTACGAGGAAAGGCTGAGGGACTTGAGGCTGTTTTCAGAGAGAAGGTGGTTGAGAGGTAACTTAATAGAGACATATAAGATAATCAGAGGGTTAGATAGGGTGGACAGGGAGAGCCTTTTTCCAAGAATGGTGATGGTGAGCACGAGGGGGGATAGCTTTAAATTGAGGGGTGATAGATATAGGACAGATGTCAGAGGTAGTTTCTTTACTCAGAGAGTAGTAAGGGTATGGAATGCTTTGCCTGCAACTGTAGTAGATTCGCCAACTTTAAGTACATTTAAGTCGTCATTGGACAAGCATATGGACGTATATGGAATAGTGTAGGTTAGATGGGCTTCAGATTGGTATGACAGGTCGGCGCAACATTGAGGGCCGAAGAGCGTGTACTGCACTGTAATGTTCTATATTCTAGATGCTTGGAATACTGCACTGAGTAACTCACCTCCTGACCCCTCAAAGCCTGTCCACCATCTACAAGGCACAAGTCAGGAGTGTGATGGAATACTCCCCACTTGCCTGGATGGGTGCAGCTCCAACAACATTCAAGAAACTCGACACCATTCAGGACAAAGCATCCCCTGTTTAATTGGCACAATGTTCACAAACATCTATTCCCTCCACCACTGACACTCAGTCGCAACAATGTGTATTATCCATAAGAAGCATGACAGAAATTCATCAACACTTCTTAGACACGATTTTCGAAACCCACATCACTTCCATCTAGAAGGACAAGGGCAGCAGATACATGGGAAGCCCACCCCCTGCAAGTTCCCCTCCAAGCTCCTCACCATCCTAACCTGGAAATATATCGTCGTTCCTTCACTGTCGCTGGGTCAAAATCCTGAAACTCCCTCCCTAAAGGCATTGAGGGTCTACCTACAGTTTGTCTCAATTGGTTGTACAGCGGTTTGTGATGCAGAGTGATACCAACACATGGGTACAATTCCAATGCCAGCTGAGTCTACCATCAGGGACTTTCCTTCTCAACCTCTCTCCTTGCCTGAGGAGTGGTGACCCTTAGGTTCAAACACTATCAGTCATCTGTCTGTAATGAGAGTGCAGGCCTGTGATTTGCGAAGACTATAGCAACTTACCTTCCCCTGCAGCAAGTGGGCTGCAGCGGTTCAAGAAGGCACCTTCCCAAGGGCAACTAGGGACGGGCAATAAATACTGGGCTAGCCAGCAATGCCCATGTTAAAAATTAATCACATAGAAAAGCAAAACTGTGTGAATATTGGAAATCAGAAATTAAACCAGAAAGTGTTGGAAATACTGAGTCTGTGGAAGGTCAAAGAAATGAATCTACAAGCTGATGACCTTTCAGTTGAGGTAGAGGATTCCTTTCAAAGCTGTTGGTCATAGGACTTCAAATGAGAGTGTGTAGAACTGGGCGGCACGGTGGCACAGTGGTTAGCACTGCTGCCTCACAGCGCCAGAGACCTGGGTTCAATTCCCGCCTCAGGCGACTGACTGTGTGGAGTTTGCACGTTCTCCCCGTGTCTGCGTGGATTTCCTCCGGGTGCTCCGGTTTCCTCCCACAGTCCAAAGATGTGCAGATTAGGTGAATTGGCTAAATTGCCCGTAGTGTTAGGTAAAGGGTAGATGTAGGGGTATGGGTGGGTTGCGCTTCGGCGGGGCGGTGTGGACTTGTTGGGCCGAAGGGCCTGTTTCCACACTGTAAGTAATCTAATCTAATCTAAACATGAATGAATGTCAGAGCCAAGGTGCACCCAGTGCCCCTGGAGAGGGTCAGATTCCAAGAGCTGAGCTTCAGCAGAAAAGTAGCAGGTTCCCAGCCACCTGGCTCTTTCTGTCATCAGAGATGTCATTGACTGTGATAGCCAGAACTCTCTCTCCTTGTAACTAACAGCAGAGGGATCAGCTTGAGGTCAGTGTCAACCTTGACTCAGCAGCATCAGTCTCCTCTGATTCACAGCATCATTCACTCTCCCCATTTTTCCCACACAAAGGCACAAATCTCAGCCCAGAGGGCACCATCAGAGATAGCTCCTTCCAGGTGAGGTATGAAAACCAAAGCCGATGTGCTGAATCTAACTGAGCCCATTATGTGATCTGAAAGAAGCAGAAGAACTTGTCCTTTCATCCGACAACCATAGAATTGTCCAGGACAGAAACGGCCATTGTGACTGCACAGTGAACTCCACATTAACTCTGCACTGGTCCCACTTTCCTGCATTAGGCCCATAGCCTTCATGTTACAACATTTCAGGTATTTCTTAAACGTTGTGAGGTTTTCCACCTCAACTACCCTCTCAGGCAGAGCATCCCAGACCCATTGCCCACTGGGTGGAAATGTTTTTCCTCAAATCCCCCCAAACCTTCTGCATTTTAAAATTATCCTCCATTATTAATGACCCCTTGACTAAGAGGACCCTGTCCATGCCCCTCATAATCTTATACACCTCTACTCAGATTTCCTCCAAACTTCCCTGCTCCAAAGAAAACAACCTTAGCTTATCCAGCTGGGACCAAACAGCACCAACATATCTGCCCTGTCCTCATAACCTTCACCATTTGGATGATAAGACTGTCAAAAGTTGGAACAGGAGGAGGCCATTCATGGCTGATCCAAGAGTCTTCATGACCATGTTCCTGTGTTTTCTCCATAACTGCTGAATCCCCAACCAATGAAAAATCTACCGCAGCCTTAAACATACACAAGGACTCTGGCCCCACAGCTTCTTGTGGCAAAGAGAGTTCCAAGACTCACAACCCTCTGAGGGAAGAAATTCCTCCTTGGCTCAGTCTTAAATTGGTTCCCTTTTTGTTCTGAGACTATGCTTCTGGTCTGCAGCTCTCCCATGAGGGGATATATTATAGAGCTATAGAGTCATAGAGCTGTACAACACAGATATAGACCCTTCAGCCCAACTTGTCCATGCCAACCAGATATCCTAAATAAATCTTGTCCCATTTGCCAGCACTTGGCCAATATCCCTCTAAACCCTTCCTATTCATATACCCATCTTGATGCCTTTTAAACGCTGTAATTGTACCAACCTCCACCACTTCCTCTGGCAGCTCATTCCACACATGCACTACCCTCTGAGTGAAAAAGTTGCCCCTTAGGTCTCTTTTAAATCTTTCCCCTCTCACCCTAACCCTATGCCCTCTAGTTCTGGACTCCCCCCACCCCAGGGAAAAGACATTGTCTATTTATCCTATTCACACCACTCATGATTTTATAAACTTCTATAAGGTCACCCCTCAGCCTCCAATGCTCCAGGGAAAACAGCTCCAGCCTGTTCAGCCTCTAGGAGAAAGTGAGGACTGCAGATGCTGGAGATCAGAGCTGAAAATGTGTTGCTGGAAAAGCGCAGCAGGTCAGGCAGCATCCAAGGAGCAGGAGAATCAACGTTTTGGGCATGAGCCCTTCAGCCTCTCCCTATAGCTCAAATCCTCCAACCCTGGCAATATCCTTGTAAATCTTTTCTGAACATTTTCAAGTTTCACAACATCCTTCGGATAGCGGGGAGACCAGAATTGCATGCAATATTCCAAAAATGGCCTAACCAATATCTTGTACAGCTGCAACATGATCTCCCAACTCCTATACTCAATGCTCTGACCAATAAAGGAAAGTATACCAAATGCCTTCTTCACTATCTTGTCTACCTGGGGCTCCACTTTCAAAAAACTATGAACCTACACTCCAAGGTCTCTTTGTTCAGCAACACTCCCCAGGACCTCACTTGTGCCTTACCATTAAGAGTATAATTCCTGCCGTAATTTGCCTTTCCAAAATGCATCACCTCATATTTATCTAAATCAGCCACCCCTCAGTTCATTGGCCCATCTGATCAAGGTCTTATTGTACTCAGATAACTTCCATCGCTGAGGTAAAAACAATGACTGCAGATGCTGGAAAGCAAATACTGGATTAGTGGTGCTGGAAGAGCACAGCAGTTCAGGCAGCATCCAACGAGCAGCGAAATTGACGTTTCGGGCAAACGCTGCTCGTTGGATGCTGCCTGAACTGCTGTGCTCTTCCAGCACCACTAATCCAGTATTAACTTCCTTCGCTGTCCACTACACTTCCGATTTTGGTGCCATCTGCAAACCTTACCTCTTATGTTCACATCCATATCATTTATATAGTCTGAAAAGCAATTCTCCACCACCACCCTCTGTCTTCTTCCTTTGAGCCAGTTCTGTATCCAAATGGCTAATTTTCCCTGTATTCCATGAGATCTAACCTTGCTAACCAGTCTCGCATGAGGAACCTTGTCAAACACCTTACTGAAGTCCATATAGATCATGTCCACCACTCTGCTCTCATCAGTTTTCTCAGCATTTACTCTGTTTAGTCCCTGAATAATTATGAATGCTTCAATGAGATTACCTCTCATTCTTCTGAACTCCAGTGAGTAGAGGCCCAACTTGTGTAGCGTTTGCTCATAAGGCAATCTGTCTATACAGGGGATCATCCCAGTGAACCTTCACTGAATGGCCTCCAATTAAATGATATCTTTCCTTAAAAAAGAGATCCAAAACTGCTCACAATGCTCCAGATGTGATCTCACCAGCACCTTGTACAGTAAAACTTTCCTACTCTTATCCTCCAAACCCCATCCCAATTACCTGCTGCCCTGTGAGCCATCTTGCTGTGTTTCATGCACAACTATCTGCAAGTCCCTGTTTCAGCTTTCTGCATTTTACTCTGATAAAATAAATCTCTGTTCATTTGTTCTTCTTTCCAAAAATAACAACTTCACATTTTCCCACATTGTAATCATTTGTGAAGTTCTTGTCCATTTATTTAAAACTATCAGAATCTCTGCAAACTGCTTCTAACTCACTTGCAACTTGTTTTTTCAGATGTTTTTGTGTCATCTGCAAGTTTGGCTCCAGTATGTTTGCTTCCTTCCTCCACGTCAGTAATCTATATTGTAAACAGTTGCAGTCCTAGCACTCATCCCTGTGGAACCCCACTGGTCACCGGTCACAGGTCCCCAACATGATAAAGAACCCGTCATCCCAACTACTGTTCCCTGCCCATGAGCTAATTCCATTTCCATGCCAATATACTACCTCTAACACTGTGGACTTTTATCTTATGACTTTACCTTTTGTGCAGTACCTTATTGAACACCTCCTCGAAGTCCAAATATGACACATCTATTCATTGCCTCTATCTATTCTGGTTGAGACTTCCTCAAAAAACTTATAGTCAGAAATGCTTTCCCTTTTATGAAGCCATGCTGATTCTGCTTGGATTAGATAATGATTTTCCAAATAATGTGCGATGACTGCCTTAACAATTTGTTCCAAGCTTTTTCCAACAATAGATGTTAGGGTCATTGACCCATAGTTGCTCAATTTTTGCCTACCTCCCTTTATGAATGGCAGTGTAATATGGTAGTTTTCTAATCCTCTACTTCTCCACAATCCAAGGATTTTTAGAAAATTACAGCCAAAGCCCCCAGTGTCTCCCATAGCTGCGTCTTTTCGAATTTGAGGATGCAGTTCATCAGGGCTGGGGTCCTTTTTGCCGTTAGCCCATTAATCTGCCTAATATTACTTCTGTAGTCATGGTGATGATACTTAATTCCTCCCTGATATTAATGGAATATTTGAATTGTCTTCCACTGTAAAGGCTGATGCAAATTATCTGTTTAACTTCTCTGGTATTTCCTTGATCTCTAAAACTGTCTTCCCAGAATCATTTTCTGAGGGTCCTATTTTCACTTGACATTGCCTATTCATTTTTATAGATTTAAAGTAGTTCTTATTGTCAGTTTTTATATTTCTCGCTAGTTTCCTCATATCATTTATTTTCTGTCTTTCTGATCTCTTTCGGCCTCCTTTACTAGACTCGGAATTGATCCCAGTCTTTGGCGCTATCTCTGACTCTATCCTTCCTCTATACTTTCTCTTTCAACTTTGTACTCTTCTTAATCTCCTTGGTTGGCCATGATTGGTTTAACCCTCTGTTGGAATCTTCCCTCCTTACTGGGATGTGTTTTTGTTGAATGTAATGAATTACCTCCTTAAATATCTGCCACTGCTTGCTTACTGTCATTCCTTCAAAACTATCTGCTCAGTTTACTTCAGTTAAATCCATCCTCGTTTCATTGTAATTCCCCTTATTTACGTTAAACACAACTGGTTCCAACACAAGCTTCTCACTCTCTAACTGAATATTAAATTCTATCATATTATGATCACTATTTCCTGGAAGGTTGTTTATTAAGCCTACCTCATTACCTATTTCCTGATCTAAGACAACCTGCTCCCTGGATGGCTCCATGACATTTTGCTGTCGGAAACTATGCCTAATGCACTCTATGAATTTGTTATCATAGCTATCCTTTCTGATTTGATTGCCCAAGGCAACATGAAAATTAAAGTTACCCATAATTATTGCTCTATTCTGTTCATATGCTGCTATTATTTGTTGATTGATAGCCTTTCTCATGGAATGCCTGCTGGTTGGGTTCTGCACACTGTTCCATCCAATGTCTGCTTTCCCTTGTTGGTTTTTACCTCTCCCCAAATGGACTTGACATCATCCGATTCTAAATCAGTTCTCACAATTGTCCTTAATTCATCTTTGTCTAACAGTGCTACCTCACCACTTTTTCCATCTCTCCTGACTCTCTGAAAGGCCCCTGAATATTTAGTTTCCAGTTTTGACCTCCTTGTTTCCTTGTTTCCATAATAACTGTGGATTCATTTACTTTAATTTTCACCGTCAGTTCATCTATCATATTCCAAATGTATTGTACATAAAAACACAATGTCTTTAAGTTTTTTCAGTCACCAAATTGGTTCCTTGAAACAATATGATGTTCACACATTCTCTCCCCTCCTCTGAGTTTCAGGTAACAATCCACTCCATCATAAACCTACAATCCTACTTTCTCCTTTATTTTTGTTGTTATAATTTCTCCCATTTACCACTATTTAGTTTAAAGCCCTATCCACCGTCCTAGTTAGGCATATCACCAGGACATTGGTCCCAGCATGATTTTCGGATCCCATCAGGACAGTTCCTTCCTTCCCCAGTACTGATACCACTGTCCCATGAATTTGAACCCCTGTCTCCCACACCAATCTCTGAGCGATGCATTTACCTCTTTAATCTTGTTGACCCTGTACCGATTACCTAATTGGTCAGGTAGGAATCTGGAGGCTATTACCGTTTTTGTCCAGCTTTTTAATTAGTCCCCCTAGCTGCTCATATTCCCTTGGCGGAAATTATTTCCTCTTTCAACCTATTTCGTTGATGTCAACATGGACCATAACAACTGGATGTGTCCCATCCCAGTCCAACTTCCTCTGCAGTATCAATGAGATATCCTGGACCCAGGTACAGGGCAGGCAACACAACCTTCAGGACAATTGATCCCAGCTCCACACAACAGTGTCTATCCCCAGTCTATACTATCCCCGATTATAACTACATTTCTCTTGTCTCCCCCCTTCTTGAGTGGTTCCCTGTACCACAGTGCTGTGGTCAGTTTGCTCACCTCCCTACAGTGCCCACCCTCATCCACACAGGGAGCAAGAATCTCAAACCTGTTTGACAAGCTCAAAGGCTGAGACTCCTTCAGCACTACTTCCTGGATCCGTCTATCTGCCTCACCCATAGTCACACCCTCCTGTCCCTGAGCACTGACCCAATTCAAGGTGGTTAATCTGAGGGGTGTGACTGTCTCCTGAAACACAGCATCCAGGTAACTCTTCCCCTCCCTGATGTGTCACAGTGTTTGAAACTCAGACTCCAGCTCATCGACTCTGAGCCGGAGTTCCTCGAGCCACCAACACTTGCTGCAGATGTGGTCACTGACCCACAATAGGGTCTACAAACTCCCACATCATGCAGTTACAATACATCACATGGCCCAGCATCTCTGTTTCATTTACTTCAATCTTCATTTGTTTTGTTTTTAAATTTCCTACTGGTCTTTTAGTTTGTCATCTGAGAACATTTCTCTTATTTATTTTCAATCTGAAAGTCATCTATAACGGATTGTCAAATTAGCAATTATTACCAAACTCACCTGATGAAGGAGCATCGTTCTGAAAGCTAGTGTGCTTCCAATTAAACCTGTTGGACTATAACCGGGTGTTGTGTGATTTTTAACTTATTACCAAACAATGAACATTCCTGTCATGCCAGTTTGTTTCATGCTGGGCCCCTGATCCCAGACTTCCTTTCATTCCATTAAAATAAGAACCTCAAAAATTGAGCCAAAAAAAGGCAAAAAAAAATCCTGCCTCTGCACCAAATTCCCACGCTGCCTCCAAAGTCCTGGAACTAGATACTCACTCAGGCTGTGCCTGACTCCGGGTATGAACTTACCCTGATAGTGGGAAGCTTCAGGATCATCAGCTGTCCTCCAGCACTCTCCTGTGGCCAGAGAGGAATTAAACATTTGGGGCAGGGCCCCTGTAATTTCATCCCTCATCCAGACCTGGTATTTATCCACTTTTAAGCCTCAGTCTCAATATCCATCTGCTCAAGAACCTCATGTCCCACTTCACAAATTCTCCTGAGTGAAGACAGAAATGAAGAACTAATTTCACACTCTACCAAAGTCACCCAGCTCCATGCAGAGATTGCCTCCTTGCTCTTTCCCCGTTATCCTCTTCATCGAACATAGAACAGTACAGCACAGTACAGGCCCCTCAGCCTTCAATGTTGTGCTGGCCTTTTATCCTACACGAAGATCAAGCTAACCTACATAACCCTTCATTTTACTATCATCCATGTCCCTCTCCAAGAGTCGCTTAAATGTCCCTAATGTCTCTGACTCCACTACCACCGCTAGCAGTGCATTCCACACACCCACCACTCTCTGTGTAAAGAACATACCTCTGACATCTCCCATAAACCTTCCTCCAATCATCTTAAAATTATATCCCCTCATGACAGACATTTCTGCCCTGGGAAAAAATCTCTTGCTATCCACTCTCTCTATGCCTCTCATCCTCTTGTACACCTCTATCAAGTCACCTCTCATCTTTCTTCGCTCCAATGAGAAAAGCCCCAGCTCCCTCAACCTTTCTTCATAAGACACACCCTCCAGTCCAGGCAGCATCCTGGTAACTCTCCTCTGCACCCTCTCTAAAGCTTCCACATCCTTCCTGTAATGAGGAAATCAGAACTGAACACAATATTCCAAGTGTGGTCTAACCAGGGCTCTGTAGAGCTGCAGCATAACCTCACTGCTCTTAAACTCAATTCCCCTGCTAATGAAAGCCAACACACCATACACCTTCATAACAACCTTATCAACTTGGGGCGTAACTTTGAGGGTTCTATAGACATGGGCCCCAAGACCCCTCTGTTCATCCACGCTGCCAAGAATCCTGCCTTTAACCCTGTATTCTACATTCAAATTCGACCTTCCAAAATGAATCACTTCACACTTTTCCAGGTTGAACTCCATCTGCCACTTGTCAGCCCAGCTCAGCATCCTTGCAATATCTCGTCACAACCTATCTTGATACATTTAGAGAAAATTTCGGGATTCTTCCTGATGTTACCTGCCAGTGTCATATCATACCCAGTCTTTGCCCCCCTAATTGCTTTTGTGAGTGCCCCCTGCACTTTCTATACTCCTCTCAGGCCTTTGTTGATTTGTTCCCTGTTATATATCTCTCTGTTCCTCCTATTTAGTGCTGATTATTCCTGCAAATCCAGGATTCTCTGAGCTCGTTGTTCCTACATTTCACATTGAAGGAAGTATGTTGGGCCTGATTCCAACCCCATTTCTTTTTCAGTGCCTCCCACTATTCTGCTGTAGATTTACCCACAAGCAGTTGTACTTTGGCCAGACCTGTCTTATTTTAATAAAATCAGACTTCCTCCAATCCTAAACCCTTTTCTTTCTGACCATCCCTTTCCTTTCCTTAAAATTTAAATTGTAACATGTTGTGGACATGGAAGGTATTTAATGTAACCCCACTTTTTCAAAAAGGTCCTGTGAGCGTGACATCGATGCTGTGGAAAATGCTGGAGGCAAGAATTAAGGATGTAAGAACTGAGCGTTTGGAAAGAGGTCACAGAATCGGTCCTGGATTCACTGTTGGGAAATCACACTTGACAAATCTTCTGGAATTTTTTTGAGGATATGACCAGAAGAGTGGACAAGGGTAAATCAGTGGATATTGTGTCTTTGGACTTTCAAAAGGCTTTTGATAAGGTTCCACACAAGAGATTAAGAAGAAAAATTAAAGCTCATGGTATTGGAGGTAATGTATTGATGTGGATAGAGAATTGGTTGGCAGACAGGAAGCAAAGAGTTGGAATTAATAGGTCCTTTTCAGAGTGGCAGGCAGTGATGAGTGGGGTACCACAGGGTTCAGTGCTGGGTCCCCAGTTGTTCACAATATACATTAACAATTTGGAAGAAGGAATTGAACACCATATCTCCACATTTCCAGATGACACTAAGCTGGGTGGCAGTGTGGGCTGTGAGGAGGATGCTAAGAGGCTGCAGGGTGACTTGGACAGACTGGTTGAGTGGGCACATACTTGTGGCAAATGTAATATAATGTGGATAAATGTGAGGTTATCGACTTCAGTGACAAAAACAGGAAGGCAGATTATTGTCTGAATGGTGGCAGTTTAGGAAAAGGTGAGGTGCAACGAGACCTGGGTGTCATGGTGGAACAGTCACTGAAGGTTGGCAATGTAGGTGCAGCAGGCAGTGAGGAAAGCTGATGGCATGTTGGCCTTGATAGTGAGAGGGTTGGAGTATCAGAGTAAGGATGTCTTGCTGCAGTTATACAGGGCCTTGGTGAGGCCATACCCTGAGGATTGTGGGCAGTTTTGGTCTCCGGGTCTGAGGAAGGAGATTCTTGCTATTGAGGGAGTTCACCAGACTCATTCCCAGGACGGCAGGACTGGCATATGAGGAAAGGCTGGATCGACTGGGCTTGTAGTCACTGGAATTTAGAAAAACGAGGAGGATGTCATAGAAAAATATAAAATCCTGGACTGCCTGCTGGTTACCTCCTTTCCGCCTGTTCCCTGAGCTGTGGTGTGGTCACTTGTCCACATGCTGTCTGTGTAACCGTCAGCCTCGCAATGTGCCACAGTGTCTCCAGCTGCTACCGAAATCACAGAGTTCAAATTTCTGCAGATGGGAGCTCTTCCTGCACCCATGGTCATCTAGGACATGCCTTCCCATAAATGACAGATTCAAACTTGAACTTGCTTAGTCTTAGGTGCTAACTTTTCGAATCAATCTTAAAGATACTTCCTTTATCTCAACTTTAGTCTGCTTCTCTTATTCTCTGACTTTTGCTTCTCAGTTAATCCCTTAGTTACAATACACTTCTCTAACTTACTTCTATTTTTTGAGTTAGTTCCTAAAGATAGCTCCTATTGGCCAATCATGGTGTTTCCCCACAGTGACTCTCTGATTTTCATCCCAGTTCGGTTACCAGCTGCTGACTGTGTAAAATGGGTCTGTACCAGCTAGCTCAGTCCACGCCCCAGTGAGTGGTGTCTGAATGCTTGCCTGTAATTATATATATACTCACCCCTCTGTGCTCCTTTTATTCATTCACAGGATGAGGGCATCACTGGCTAGGTCAGCATTTATTGCCCATCCCTAATTGCCCAGAAGGCAGTTTAAGAGTGAAGTACATTGCTGTGGGTCTGGAGTCACATGTACCCCAGACCAGGTAAGGGTGACCATTTTCTTCTCTAAAGGACATTAGTGAACCAGGTGGGATTTTCCAACAATCTACAATGGTTTTATGGTCATTATTAGACTCTTAATTCCAGATTTTTATTCAGTTCAAACTCCACTATCTACCCTGTCCATAATTCCGATGTGAACTGATTTTAGCTTGAACAGCAGTCTCGGGTAAATTGTTTGTCTTGATGGTTTAATGGGACTCTTAGACTTTTTCTGCAAAATTATTAGGACACTCTTCAGAGTTAAGTCACGATACAACAAATACAAGAAAAGACAGAGCTGATCATTTATAATCCATAAAACCATAAACAAAAGGAGCAGAATTAGGCCATTCAACCCATCAAGTCTGCAATGATTTCAATGAGGTCAGCCAGGTAGACCTCATAGAATATGAGTTCCCTAATTGAGGCTGTTAATTTGGTCCAATTAGGCAACAGTGGTTGACAGATAGAAAGAGAGTCTCAGACATCCTGTTCGCTCTGAGAGCTGGCTCTGAGGGAGCTGGATCACTGTCAAGGACTCTCCACCTGTAAATAAAGGGGGACTTGGTGACGGGATACTAGCCTCTGGGGACTCATTTCAGAGAGTGCTCCGCCATTCGATCATGGCTGATACATTTATCAACCCCAATCTCCTGCCTTCTCCCTGTAACCCTTGATCTCCTCATGTAGTGATTGGAACCAGGTGGATCCCGTTGACTAAGGTCCTTGTTTAGGTGGGCCAATCAGAAGGCACTGCTGAAAATGTGTTGCTGGAAAAGCGCAGCAGGTCAGGCAGCATCCAAGGAACAGGAGAACCGACGTTTCGGTCAATTCTCCTGTTCCTTGGATACTGCCTGACCTGCTGCGCTTTTCCAGCAACACATTTTCAGCTCTGATCTCCAGCATCTGCAGTCCTCACTTTTTCCAATCAGAAGGCACTGTCTGACCCATATTAACAGGGGATGAGGCCTCTTGTGGTACAGTAATAGTGTCCTTACCTCTGAACCAGGAGGCCCAGGTTCAAATGTTGTCTCCTGCAGAGGTTTGTAAGAATATCTCTGAACAGGTTGATTAGAAAAAAATCTATTAACGGGAATTTGGAAATCTCCTGTTGAGCGGACTGACTCCGAGCTGACTGGCCAGAGCTAGCATACTATGCACAAATAAATAAAGGGTGACGTGGTGACAGGATACAGACCTCTGTGCATTTATTTCACCCGATTTCAAGAATCTTGCTATCTCTGTCTTAAATACACTCAATGACTTGGCCTCCATAGCCCTCTGTGGCAATGAGCTCCACAGATTCCCCACCCTCTGGCTAAAGAAATTCCTCATCTCAGATCAAAAGTGTCAACCCTTTTAGAACATAGAACATAGAACAATGCAGCACAGAATAAGCCCTTCGGCCCTCGATGTTGTGCCGACATAGGAACGTTTCTCTGAGGTTGAGCCCTTGGGTCCTAGACTCTCCTACTAGTGGAAGCCTCTTCTCCATGTCCACTATATCCAGGCCTCTCAGTATTCTGTAAGCTTCAATCAGATCCCCCTTAACCTATAGAAACTCCAACAAGTCTAGATCCAGAGTCTTCAACCACTCCTCATATGACAAACCCTTCATCTCCAGGATCATTCTTGTCAACCTCCTCTGGACCCACTCCAACATCAGCCCATCCTTCCTCAGAGTGGGGGCACAAAACTACTCACAGTATACCAAATGTGGTGAGCCAACTGAACCTACATGTTAACCTTAAGATAATCCTGAACTAGAACTTTCAAGTCCTTTTGTGTTTCAGATTTCCAAACTTTTCCCTGTTTAGAAAATAATCTTTGCCTCTATTCTTCCTTACAAACTGTATAGCCTCACACTTTGCCACATTGTAATCCATCTGCCATTTCTTTGCTCTCTCTCCTAGCATGTCCAAGTTCTTCTGTAGCCTTTCCACTTCCTCAACAATACCTGTCCCTCCACAAATGTAGCAACAATGCTCTCAGTACCTTCATAGAACATAGAACAATACAGCGCAGTACAGGCCCTTTGGCTCTCGATGTTGCGCCGATCCAAGCCCACCTAACCTACACTAGCCCACTATCCTCCATATGCCTATCCAATGCCCGTTTAAATACCCATAAAGAGGGAGAGTCCACCACTGCTACTGGCAGGGCATTCCATGAACTCACGACTCGCTGAGTAAAGAATCTACCCCTAACATCTGTCCTATACCTACCACCCCCTCATTTAAAGCTATGCCCCCTCGTAATAGCTGACTCCATACGTGGAAAAGGGTTCTCATGGTCAACCCTATCTAAACCCCTAATCATCTTGTACACCTCTATCAAGTCACCCCTAAACCTTCTTTTCTCCAATGAAAACAGCCCCAAGTGCCTCAGCCTTTCCTCATATGATCTTCAAATCTTCGTCCAGATTGTTAATGTATAACGTGAATGGTTGTGATCACAACACTGACCCCTGTGGAGCTCTGCAAGTCACCTGCTGCCATCCTGAAAAAGACCCCTTTATCCCCACTCTCTGCCTTCTGCTAGTCAGCCAACCCTCTATCCATGCCAGAATCTTGTCCCTAATACCATGGGCTCTTATCTTATTTAGCTGCCTCCTGGGCAGCACCTTGTCAAAGGCTCTGGAAAGCCAATAAACCACACCCACTGACTCTCCTTTGTCTAACTTGCTCATTACATCCTCAAAGAATTCTAACAGATTTGTCAGGCATGACCTCCCTTTGACAAAGTCCATGTTGGCTCAGCTTGGTTTGGGATAGAGGTCAGGCTAACTGCTGTGTGGTTTGCTGTCATCTGCCTCCCTCCCTTCTTAAAAAGGGGTGTGACATTAGCTCCTGGTTACATTACAGGAATGAAACAATCACTGTTGGTTCACGTAATAAGAATGAACAGAGGGAAATGACAGACAAATTAAGACTTATTGATCCAAGTGACCTGTCCTGTATGTACACAAATATCTGTTTTATTTCCCCATATTGCAATTAAAGCTGCATTTCTGAGGGGCAACATTTTCACACAGGGTGGTACATGTGTGGAATGAACTGCAAGAGGGAAGTGGAGAGGTAGATATAATTACAACATTTAACAGACATTTGGACATGAATAAGAAAGATTTAGTGGGATATGAGTCAAGTGCAGGCATGTGCAACTTGTTCAGTTTGGAAAACTTGGTTGGTTTGGACTGGTCGGACCAAAGGGTCTGTTTCTGTGCTACATGATTCTATGACTCTATGTCAAGGTCATTGAGCACTCAGGGACATGTGAACATAGAACACAGAACAATGCAGTGCAGAACAGGCCCTTCGGCCCTCAATGTTGTGCCGACCTGTAAACTAATCTAAGCACTTCCCCCTACACTATCCCATCATCATCCATGTGCTTATCTAAGGATTGTTTAAATCTCCCTAATGTCATGATTTGGAGATGCCGGTGTTGGACTGGGGTGTACAAAGTTAAAAATCACACAACACCAGGTTATAATCCAACAGGTTTAATTGGAAGCACTGGCTTTTGGAGCGATGCTCCTTCGTCAGGTGGTAGTCACCTGATGAAGGAGCATTGCTCCGAAAGCTAGTGTGCTTCCAATTAAACCTGTTGGATTATAACCTGGTGTTGTGTGATTTTTAACTTTGTCTCTCTAATGTGGCTGAATTGACTACATGAGCAGGTAGGGCATTCCACACCCTTACCACTCTTTGAGTAAAGAACCTGCCTCTGACATCTGTCTTAAATCTATCACCCCTCAATTTGTAGTTATGCCCCTTCGTACAAGCTGACATCATCCTAGGAAAAAGACTTTCACTGTCTACCCTAACTAATCCTCTGATCATCTTGTTTGTCTCTATCAAATCCCCTCTTACCCTTCTTCTCTCCAATGGGAACAGACCCAAGTCCCTCAGTCTATCCTCATAAGACTTTTGCTTCATCTTGGTAAATCTCCTCTGCACTTTTCCAATGCTTCCACATCATTCCTGTAATAGAGTGACCAGAACTGTACACAATATTCCAAGTGCGGCCACACGAGCATTCTGTACAGTTGTAGCACGACATTACAGCTCCAGAATTCAATCCCTCTATCAATGAAATCCAATACACCGTATGCCTTCTTAACAGGTTAATAATACTTTCAGGATGGCAACTTTCAGGGATCTATGTACATGAACTCCAAGATCCCTCTGCATATCCACACTACCAAGAGTCAGACAATACATTCCCTGATCTAGGAGGGGACCGAGTTTACCTCAGGAAAAGATATCCTTCTTGAAAGTTCTGTTTTTTTTCTGAAACTCTCTCTTCACATGTGGGGATCAGTTTTGCAAGGTCAAAGTTTATCTACAGTGAGATTACTTCAGTAAAGCAAAGAATTTGTTAGGACCAACTGAAAGTTACTTTGATTGGAATACACTGCAGAATTGTAATCTTCAGTTTCTGGAACTTATAAAAATTCATTTGTGGGATGTAGATTGTCCCTAGTTGCCCCTTGAGAAGGTGGGGGTGAGTTGCCTTCTTCAACCACTGCAGTCCATGTGCTGTGGGTTACCCACAATGCCCCAAGGGAGGAGATTCTAGGATTATGACCCAGTGACGCTGAGGGAACAGTGATATATTCCCAAGCCGGGATGGTGAGGGGCTTGGAGGGGAACTTGCAGGGGGTGGTGTTCCCATGTATCTTCTGCCTTTGTCCTTCTCGATGGAAGTGGTTGTGAATTTGGAAGGTGCTGTCTGAGGATCTTTGGTGAGTTTCTGCAGTGCATCTTGTAGATGGTACACACCGCTGCTACTGAGCGTCGATGGGGGAGGGAGTGGATGTCTGTGAGTGTGGTGCCAATCAAGCAGAAACAATCATAGTGAATATCATAATGATGGCTGTATCTAATTGATCTGAGTTTTAGCTGAATGCCAGAGTTGTTGGACCTGGACCTGGAACATTAACTCTAATTTCTTTCCACAGATGCTGACAGACCTGCTGAGATTTTCCAGAAATTTCTGTTTTTGTTTCTGATTTCCAGAATCCATGTTCTTTCGGTTTTTGCCAGAATTGATGGGTGGGTAGTTTTGCTTTGGCTTGTGCATGCGCAGAGATTGATGGGGATCAGGATTTGGTCTTTTTTTGATATTTTATGGTTCCTGCTCTGTCCTGAGTGAATACCACAACCTGCTCACTCTCCAGTTATCAAAGTATCCTTGAATAGGTCAAAGTAATTCCCATCGCAGTTGGAATAAGGGAATATATTAACATCAATTGGATGTGCCATTAAATACAGATGTTTATATAAAATATTAGAATCTACTTTTGGAATAAAGAATTACAAGTGATTTAACAAGTAAAGCAGCTTATGATCATACGTTTTTCACAGGCCGGAACTGAGGTTGGTCCTGGTATTGATACAAACAACTGTATCCCTCATTATCACTTCACTGAGAGCTCGCACTTGCTTTAATAGTTTCCATACCATTAGTCAGCCTGCGAAATGGATTCCAATTTTGTATAAACGGGAACATATCATGAACGTCGGCTGCCGTGAACTGTTCTGTACACATTTATTTTTGAAAAGAGTGCAGAGAAACAGAAGGGCAGAAATGGCACAATGCCAGGAGAAAGGCTTTGGATCAACCACTGGCAGCTGGAATGAGGAAGTCTTTCCTCTGCGTATTTATAAACTTCACTGCTAATGAGCTCCTCAGTGTTAGTGAGCCCCTCAGTGTCAGTGAGTTCCTCAGTGTCAGTGAGTCTCTCAGTGTTAAAGAGTCCCTCAGTGTTAGTGAGTCCCTCAGTGTTAGTGAGCTCCTCAATGTCAGTGAGTTCCTCAGTGTCAATGGGTCCCCCAGTGTTAGTGAGCTCCTCAGTGTCAGAGAGTCCCTCAGTGTTAGTGAGCTCCTCAGTGTTAGTGAGCTTCTCAGTGTTGGTGAGTCCCTCAGTGTTAGTGAGTCCCTCAGTGTCAATGAGTCCCTCAGTGTTAGTGAGCTCCTCAGTGTTAGTGAGTCCCTCAGTGTTAGTGAGTTCCTCAGTGTTAGTGAGCTCCTCAGTGTCAGTGTGGTCCCTCAGTGTTAGTGAGTCCCTCAGTGTTAGCGAGTCCCTCAGTGATAGTAAGTTATTATGTGTTAGTGAGCTCCTCAGTGTTAGTGAGTCCCTCAGTGTTAGCGAGTCCCTCAGTGATAGTGAGTTATTCTGTGTTAGTGAGCTCCTCAGTGTTAGTGAGTCCCTCAGTGTTAGTGAGCTCCTCAGTGTGAGTTCCTCAGTGTCAGTGTGTTCCTCGGTGTTAGTGAGTTCCTCGGTGTTAGTGAGTCCCTCAGTGTTAGTGAGTTCTTCAGTGTTAGTGAGTCCCTCAGTGTTAGTGAGCTCCTCAGTGTTAGTGAGTCCCTCAGTGTTAGTGAGTCCCTCAGTGTTAGTGAGCTCCTCAGTGTCAGTGTGGTCCCTCAGTGTTAGCGAGTCCCTCAGTATCAGTGAGTCCCTCAGTGTCAGTGAGTTCCTCAGTGTCAGTGAGTTCCTCAGTGTCAATGAGTCCCTCAGTGTTAGTGAGTCCCTCAGTGTTAGTGAGCTCCTCAGTGTCAGTGTGGTCCCTCAGTGTTAGCGAGTCCCTCAGTGTCAGTGAATCCCTCAGTGTATAGAACATAGAACATAGAACATAGAATAATACAGCACAGTACAGGCCCTTCGGCCCACGATGTTGTGCCGAACGTCTAACCTAGATTAAGCACCCATCCATGTACCTATCCAAATGCCGCTTAAAGGTCGCCAATGATTCTGACTCTACCACTCCCACGGGCGGCGCATTCCATGCCCCCACCACTCTCTGGGTAAAGAACCCACCCCTGACATCTCCCCTATACCTTCCACCCTTCACCTTAAATTTATGTCCCCTTGTAACATTTTGTTGTACCCGGGGAAAAAGTTTCTGACTGTCTACTCTATCTATTCCTCTGATCATCTTATAAACCTCTATCAAGTCACCCCTCATCCTTCGCCGTTCCAACGAGAAAAGGCCGAGAACTCTCAACCTATCCTCGTACGACCTATTCTCCATTCCAGGCAACATCCTGGTAAATCTTCTCTGCACCCTCTCCAAAGCTTCCACATCTTTCCTAAAGTGAGGCGACCAGAACTGCACACAGTACTCCAACTGTGGCCTAACCAAAGTCCTGTACAGCTGCAAGATCACTTCACGACTCTTGAATTCAATCCCTCTGCTAATGAACGATAATACTCCATAGGCCTTCTTACAAACTCTATCCACCTGAGTGGCAACTTTCAAAGATCTATGTACATAGACCCCAAGATCCCTCTGTTCCTCCACCTGACTAAGAACCCTACCGTTAACCCTGTATTCCGCATTCTTATTTGTTCTTCCAAAATGGACAACCTCACACTTGGCAGGGTTGAACTCCATCTGCCACTCCTCAGCCCAGCTCTGCAGTGTAAGTGAGCTCCTCAGTGTCAGAGAGTCCCTCAGTGTTAGTGAGTCGCTCAGTGTTAGTGAGATGCACAGTGTTAGTCCCTCAGTGTTTGTGAGTCCCTCAGTGTTAGTGAGCTTCTCAGTTTCAGTGAGTTCCTCAGTGTCACTGAGTCCCTCAGTGTTAGTGAGTCTCTCAGTGTTAGTGAGATGCACAGTGTTAGTCCCTCAGTGTTAGTGAGTCCCTCAGTGTTAGTGAGCTCCTCAGTGTCAGAGAGGCCCTCAGTGTTAGTGAGTCTCTCAGTGTTAGTGTGCACCTCAGTGTTAGTGAGTCCCTCAGTGTTCATGAGCCCCGCAGTGTCAGTGAGTCCCTCAGTGTTAGTGAGTTCCTCAGTATTAGTGAGTCTCTCTGTGTTAGTGAGCTCCTCACTGTTAATGAGCTCCTCAGTGTTAGTGAGCTCCTCAGTGTCAGTGAGTCTCTCTTTATTAATGAGATCCTCAGTGTTAATGAGTTCCTCAGTGTCAGTGAGTCCCTCAATTTTCGTTGTCCCTCAGTGTTAGCTCCTCAGTGTTAGTGTGTTCTTCAGTGTCAGTGAGTCCCTCAGTGTTAGTGAGCTCCTCAGTGTCAGTGAGTCCCCCAGTGTTAATGTGCACCTCAGTGTTATTGAGTGCCTGAGTTTTAGTGAGCTCCTCACTGTTAGTGAGCTCCTCAGTGTTAGTGAGCTCCTCAGTGTTAGTGAGCTCCTCAGTGTCAGTGAGTCCCTCATTTTTCGTTGTCCCTCAGTGTCAGTGAGCTCCTCAGTGTTAATAAGTTCCTCAGTGTTAGTGAGTCCCTCAGTGTTCGTGAGCTGCTCAGTATTCGTGCGTCCCTCAGTGTTAGTGAGCTCCTCAGTGTTAGTGAGTTCCTCAGTGTCAGTGAGTCCCTCAGTGTTAGTGAGTTCCTCAGTGTCAGTGAGTCCCTCAGTGTTAGTGAGCTCCTCAGTTTCAGTGAGTTCCTCAGTGTTAGTGAGCTCCTCAGTGTGAGTGAGCTCCTCAGTGTTAGTGAGCTCCTCGGTGTCAGTAAGTCCCTCTTTATTAATAAGATCCTCAGTGTCAGTGAGTTCCTCAGTTTCAGTGAGTCCCTCATTTTTCGTTGTCCCTCAGTGTCAGTGAGTCCTTCAGTGTTAGTGAGCTCCTCAGTGTTAGTGAGCTCCAAAGTGTCAGTGAATTCCTGAGTGCTAGTGAGTTCCTCTGTGTTAGTGAGTCCCTCAGTGTTAGTGAGTCCCTCAGTGTTAGTGAGCTCCTCAGTGTCAGAGAGTCCCTCAGTGTTAGTGAGTCCCTCAGTGTTAGTAAGTTCCTCAGTGTCAGTGAGTTCCTCAGTGTCAGAGAGTCCCTCAGTGTTAGTGAAACCTCAGTGTCAGAGAGTCCTTCAGTGTTAGAGAGTCCCTTAGTGATAGTGAGCAACTCAGTGTTAGTAAGTCTCTCAGTGTTAGTGAGTCTCTCAGTGTTAGTGTGCACCTCAGTGTTATTGAGTCCCTGAATTTTAGTGAGCTCCTCAGTTAGTGAGCTCCTCAGTGATAGTGAGCTCCTCAGTGTCAGTGAGTCCGTCTTTATTAATGAGATCCTCAGTGTCAGTGAGTCCCTCAATTTTCGTTGTCCCTCAGTGTTAGTGAGTCCCTCAATGTTCGTGAGCTCCTCAGTGTTAGTGCATCCCTCAGTGTTAGTGAGTTCCTCAGTGTTAGTGAGTTACTCAGTTTTAGTGAGCTCCTGAATATCAGTGAGTCCCTCAGTGTTAGTGAGCTCCTCAGTGTTAGTGAGCTCCTCAGTGTTAGTGAGTCCCTCAGTGTTAGTGAGCTCCTCAGTGTTAGTGAGTCCCTCGGTGTCAGTAAGTCCCTCAGTGTCAGTGATTCCCTCAGTGTCAGTGAGTCCCTCAGTGTTAGTGAGCTCCTCAGTGTCAGTGAGTCCCTCAGTGTTAGTGAGCTCCTCAGTGTAAGTGAGCTCCTCAGTGTTAGTGAGTCCCTCAGTGTTAGTGAGCTCCTCAGTGTTAGTGAGTCCCTCAGTGTCAGTAAGTCCCTCAGTGTCAGTGATTCCCTCAGTGTCAGTGAGTCCCTCAGTGTTAGTGAGCTCCTCAGTGTCAGTGAGTCCCTCAGTGTTAGTGAGTTCCTCAGTGTAAGTGAGTTCCTCAGTGTCAGTGAGTTCCTCAGTGTCAGTGAGTTCCTCAGTGTCAGTGAGTTCCTCAGTGTTGATGAGTCCCTCAGTGTTGATGAGTCCCTCAGTGTTGATGAGTCCCTCAGTGTTCGTGAGTTCCTCAGTGTCAGTGGTTCGCTCAGTGTCAGTGAGTCCCTAAGTGTGAGTGAGCTCCTCAGTGTCAGTGAGTCCCTCAGTGTCAGTGAGTTCCTAAGTGTGAGTGAGCTCCTCAGTGTCAGTGAGTTCCTCAGTATTAGTGAGCTCCTCAGTGTTTGTGCGTCCCTCAGTGTTAGTGAGTACGTCAGTGTCAGTGAGCTGCTCATTTTAGTGAGTTCCTCGGTGTCAGTGGGTTCCTCAGTGTTAGTGAGTCCCTCAGTGTTCGTGAGTTCCTCAGTGTCAGTGAGTCCCTCTGCGTTCCTTGTCCCTCAGTGTTAGTGAGCTCCTCAGTGTTAAAGAGTTCCTCAGTGTTAGTGAGTCCCTCGGTATTAGTGAGTCCCTCAGTGTTTGTGAGCTCATCGGTGTTCGTGAGTCCCTCAGTGTTAGTGCGTCCCTCAGTGTTAGTGAGTCCCTCTGTGACAGTGAGTCCCTCAGTGTTAGTGAGTTCCTCAGTGTTAGTGAGTCCCTCAGTGTTAGTGAGTCCCTCTGTGACAGTGAGTCCCTCAGTGTTAGTGAGTTCCTCAGTGTTAGCGAGATCCTCAGTGTCAGTGAGTCTCTCAGTGTTAGTGAGCTCCTCAGTGTTGAGTCCCTCAGTGTTAGTGAGCTCCTCAGTGTTAAAGAGTTCCGCAGTGTTAGTGAGTCCCTCGGTATTAGTGTGTCCATCAGTGTTCGTGAGCCCGTCAGTGTTAGTGAGCTCCTCAGTGTCAGTGAGTCCCTCAGTGTTAGTGAGCTCCTCAATGTTGAGTCCCTCAGTGTTAGTGATTCCCTCAGTGTTAGTGAGCTCCTTAGTGTTAGTGATTCCCTCAGTGTTAGTGATTCCCTCAGTGTTAGTGAGCTCCTCAGTGTTAGTGAGCTCCTCAGTGTTAGTGAGTCCCTCAGTGTAAGTGAGCTCCTCAGTGTTAGTGAGTCCCTCAGTGTTAGTGAGCTCCTCAGTGTTAGTGAGTCCCTCAGTGTCAGTAAGTCCCTCAGTGTCAGTGATTCCCTCAGTGTAAGTGAGTCCCTCAGTGTTAGTGAGCTCCTCAGTGTCAGTGATTCCCTCAGTGTCAGTGAGTTCCTCAGTGTTAGAGAGCTCCTCAGTGTTAGTGAGTTTCTCAGTGTCAGTGAGTCCCTCAGAGTTAGTGAGCTCCTCAGTATTAGTGAGTTCCTTAGTGTGAGTGAGTTCCTCAGTGTTAGTGAGTCCCTCAGTGTTGATGAGTCCCTCAGTGTTGATGAGTCCCTCAGTGTTCGTGAGTTCCTCAGTGTCAGTGAGTTCCTCAGTGTCAGTGAGTTCCTCAGTGTTAGTGAGTCCCTCAGTGTTGATGAGTCCCTCAGTGTTAGTGAGTCCCTCAGTGTTGATGAGTCCCTCAGTGTTCGTGAGTTCCTCAGTGTCAGTGGTTCGCTCAGTGTCAGTGAGTCCCTAAGTGTGAGTGAGCTCCTCAGTGTCAGTGAGTCCCTCAGTGTCAGTGAGTTCCTAAGTGTGAGTGAGCTCCTCAGTGTCAGTGAGTTCCTCAGTATTAGTGAGCTCCTCAGTGTTTGTGCGTCCCTCAGTGTTAGTGAGTACGTCAGTGTCAGTGAGCTGCTCATTTTAGTGAGTTCCTCGGTGTCAGTGGGTTCCTCAGTGTTAGTGAGTCCCTCAGTGTTCGTGAGTTCCTCAGTGTCAGTGAGTCCCTCTGCGTTCCTTGTCCCTCAGTGTTAGTGAGCTCCTCAGTGTTAGTGATTCCCTCAGTGTTAGTGATTCCCTCAGTGTTTGTGAGCTCATCGGTGTTCGTGAGTCCCTCAGTGTTAGTGAGTCCCTCAGTGTTAGTGAGTCCCTCTGTGACAGTGAGTCCCTCAGTGTTAGTGAGTTCCTCAGTGTTCGCGAGATCCTCAGTGTCAGTGAGTCTCTCAGTGTTAGTGAGCTCCTCAGTGTTGAGTCCCTCAGTGTTAGTGAGCTCCTCAGTGTCAGTGAGTCCCTCAATGTTAGTGAGCTCCTCAGTGTTAAAGAGTTCCGCAGTGTTAGTGAGTCCCTCGGTATTAGTTTGTCCATCAGTGTTCGTGAGCCCGTCAGTGTTATTGAGCTCCTCAGTGTCAGTGAGTCCCTCAGTGTTAGTGAGCTCCTCAATGTTGAGTCCCTCAGTGTTAGTGATTCCCTCAGTGTTAGTGAGCTCCTCAGTGTTGGTGATTCCCTCAGTGTTAGTGAGTTCCTCAGTGTTCGCGAGATCCTCAGTGTCAGTGAGTCTCTCAGTGTTAGTGAGCTCCTCAGTGTTGAGTCCCTCAGTGTTAGTGAGCTCCTCAGTGTCAGTGAGTCCCTCAATGTTAGTGAGCTCCTCAGTGTTAAAGAGTTCCGCAGTGTTAGTGAGTCCCTCGGTATTAGTTTGTCAATCAGTGTTCGTGAGCCCGTCAGTGTTATTGAGCTCCTCAGTGTCAGTGAGTCCCTCAGTGTTAGTGAGCTCCTCAATGTTGAGTCCCTCAGTGTTAGTGATTCCCTCAGTGTTAGTGAGCTCCTCAGTGTTGGTGATTCCCTCAGTGTTAGTGAGCTCCTCAGTGTCAGTGAGTCCCTCAGTGTTAGTGAGCTCCTCATTGTTAGTGAGCACCTCAGTTTCAGTGAGTTCCTCAGTGTCACTGAGTCCCTCAGTGTTAGTGAGCGCCTCAGTGTTAGTGAGTTCCTCAGTGTCAGTGAGCTCCTCAGTGTCAGAGAGTCCCTCAGTGTTAGTGAGTCTCTCAGTGTTAGTGAGATGCACAGTGTTAGTCCCTCAGTGTGAGTGAGTCCCTCAGTGTTAGTGAGCTCCTCAGTGTCAGAGAGGCCCTCAGTGTTAGTGAGTCTCTCAGTGTTAGTGTGCACCTCAGTGTTATTGAGTCCCTCAGTGTTAGTGAGCTCCTCACTGTTAGTGAGCTCCTCAGTGTTAGCGAGCTCCTCAGTTTCGGTGAGTCTCTCTTTATTAATGAGATCCTCAGTGTTAATGAGTTCCTCAGTGTCAGTGAGTCCCTCAATTTTCGTTGTCCCTCAGTGTTAGTGAGGTCCTCAGTGTTAGTGTGTTCCTCAGTGTCAGTGAGTCCCTCAATTTTCGTTGTCCCTCAGTGTTAGTGAGCTCCTCAGTGTTAGTGTGTTCCTCAGTGTCAGTGAGTCCCCCAGTGTTAGTGTGCACCTCAGTGTTATTGAGTCCCTGCGTTTTAGTGAGCGCCTCACTGTTAGTGAGCTCCTCAGTGTTAGTGAGCTCCTCAGTGTCGGTGAGTCCCTATTTATTAATAAGATCCTCAGTGTCATTGAGTCCCTCATTTTTCGTTGTCCCTCAGTGTCAGTGAGCTCCTCAGTGTTAATAAGTTCCTCAGTGTTAGTGAGTCCCTCAGTGTTCGTGAGCTGCTCAGTATTCGTGCGTCCCTCAGTGTTAGTGAGTTCCTCAGTGTCAGTGAGTCCTTCAGTGTTAGTGAGTCCCTCAGTGTTAGTGAGCTCCTCAGTGTCAGTGAGCTCCTCAGTGTCAGTGAGTCCCTCAATGTTTGTGAGTTCCTCAGTGTCAGAGAGTCCCTCAGTGTTAGTGAGCTCCTCAGTGTCAGTGAGTTCCTCAGTGTCAGTGTGGTCCCTCAGTGTTAGAGAGTCCCTTAGTGATAGTGAGCAACTCAGTGCTAGTGAGTCCCTCAGTGTTTGTGAGCACCTCAGTGTTACTGTGCACCTCAGTGTTAGTGAGTCTCTCAGTGTTAGTCAGCTCCTCAGTGTTAGTGAGCTCCTCAGTGTCAGTGAGTCCCTCAGTGTCAGTGAGTCCTTCAGTGTTAGTGAGCTCCTCAGTGTTAGTGAGTTCCTCAGTGTTAGTGAGCTCCTCAGTGTCAGTGAGTCCCTCAGTGTCAGTGAGTCCTTCAGTGTTAGTGAGTTCCTCAGTGTCAGTGAGTTCCTCAGTGTCAGTGAGTCCCCCAGTGTTAGTGAGTCTCTCAGTGTTAGTGAGTCCGTCAGTGTTTGTGAGCACCTCACTGTTACTGTGCACCTCAATGTTAGTGAGTCTCTCAGTGTTAGTCAGCTCCTCAGTGTTAGTGAGCTCCTCAGTGTTAGTGAGCTCCTCAGTGTCAGTGAGTCCCTCAGTGTCAGTGAGTCCTTCAGTGTTAGTGAGCTCCTCAGTGTTAGTGAGTCTCTCAGTGTTAGTGAGCTCCTCAGTGTCAGTGAGTCCCTCAATGTTAGTGAGCTCCTCAGTGTTAAAGAGTTCCGCAGTGTTAGTGAGTCCCTCGGTATTAGTGTGTCCCTCAGTGTTCGTGAGCTCGTCAGTGTTAGTGAGTCCCTCAGTGTTAGTGAGCTTCTCAGTGTTAGTAAGTCCCTCAGTGTTAGTGAGCTTCTCAGTGTTAGTAAGTCCCTCAGTGTCAGTGAGTTCCTCAGTGTCAGTGTGGTCCCTCAGTGTTAGAGAGTCCCTTAGTGATAGTGAGCAACTCAGTGCTAGTGAGTCCCTCAGTGTTTGTGAGCACCTCAGTGTTACTGTGCACCTCAGTGTTAGTGAGTCTCTCAGTGTTAGTCAGCTCCTCAGTGTTAGTGAGTCTCTCAGTGTTAGTCAGCTCCTCAGTGTTGAGTCCCTCAGTGTTAGTGAGCTCCTCCGTGTTAGTGAGTCCCTCAATGTTAGTGAGCTCCTCAGTGTTAAAGAGTTCCGCAGTGTTAGTGAGTCCCTCGGTATTAGTGAGTCCCTCAGTGTTAGTGAGTCCCTCAGTGTTAGTGAGCTCCTCAGTGTCAGTGAGTCCCTCAGTGTTAATGAGCTCCTCAATGTTGAGTCCCTCAGTGTTAGTGATTCCCTCAGTGTTAGTGAGTCCCTCAGTGTTAGTGAGTTCCTCAGTGTTAGTGATTCCCTCAGTGTTAGTGAGCTCCTCAATGTTGAGTCCCTCAGTGTTAGTGATTCCCTCAGTGTTAGTGAGCTCCTCAGTGTCAGTGAGTCCCTCAGTGCTAGTAATTTTCTGAGTGGTACTGAGCTGTTCTCTGTTACTGAGCTGCTCAGTATTCGTAAATACCTCCTGTGCTAATGGTTTCCACAGTGTTAGTGTTGTCCTCAGTGTTTGTGTCTTCCTCAGTGTTCAGCAGGGTTAATGCATCAGTACTTGTCTTGAATTCTTCAACTGTCAATGAGTTCCTCAGTTTGCTGTCTTCTTCACTGTTAGTTCACTCCTCAATGTTAGTGCGTTCCTCAGTGTTACAATTTCCTCAGTGTTTATGAATACCTCCAATGTTAGTGTGTTCCTGCAGTGTCAGTGAACTTTTCATTGCTCGTGAGTGCTGCAGTGTTACTGAGAACATAGAACATAGAACATAGAAAAATACAGCGCAGTACAGGCCCTTTGGCCCTCGATGTTGCGCCGACTGAAGCCTACCTAACCTACACTAGCCCAATAACCTCCATATACCTATCCAATGCCTGCTTGAATGACCATAAAGAGGGAGAGTCCACCACTGCTACTGGCAGGGCATTCCATGAACTCACAACCCGCTGAGTAAAGAATCTACACCTAACATCTGTCCTATACCTACCACCCCTTAATTTAAAGCTGTGTCCCCTAGTAACAGATGACTCCATACGCGGAAAAGTTCTCACTGTCAACCCTACCTAAACCCCTAAGCATCTTGTACACCTCTATCAAATCTCCCCTAAACCTTCTTTTCTCCAATGAAAACAGCCTCAAGTGCCTCAGCCTTTCCTCATACGATCTTCCTACTTTGCCAGGCAACATCCTGGTAAACCTCCTGTGCACCCGTTCCAGTGCCTCCACATCCTTCCTATAGTATGGCGACCAAAACTGCACACAATATTCCAGATGCGGCCGCACCAGAGTCTTATACAACTGCAACATGACCTCAGGACTCCGGAACTCAATTCCTCGACCAATAAAGCCCAGTACGCCAAATGCCTTCTTCACAGCACTATTTACCTGGGTGGCAACTTTCAAAGATCTGTGTACATGGACACCAAGATCTCTCTGCTCATCCACACTACCAAGTATCCAAACATTAGCCCAGTAATCCATGATTAGATTACTTACAGTGTGGAAACAGGCCCTTCGGCCCAACAAGTCCACACCGCCCCACTGAAGCGCAACCCACCCATACCCCTACGTCTACCCCTTACCTACACTATGGACAATTTAGCATGGCCAATTCACCTGACCTGCACATTTTTGGACTGTGGGAGGAAACCGGAGCACCTGGAGGAAACCCACGCAGACACGGGGAGAACGTGCAAACTCCATACAGTCAGTCGCCTGAGGCGGGAATCGAACCCGGGTCTCTGGTGCTGGAGGCAGCAGTGCTAACCACTGTGCCACCATGCCGCCCATCTTCTTGTTACTCATGCCAAAGTGAATCACCTCACACTTACCCACATTGAACTCCATTTGCCACCTTACTGCCCAGCTCTGCAGCTTATCTATATCCCGCTGTAACCTGACACATCCTTCCTCACTGTCTACAACTCCACCGACTTTCGTATCATCCTCAAACTTGCTCACCCAGCCTTCAAGCCCCTCCTCCAGGTCATTTATAAAAATGACAAACAGCAATGGTCCCAAAACAGATTCTTGTGGAACACCGCTAGTAACTGCACTCCAAGATGAACCTTTACCATCAACTACTACCCTCTGTCTCCTTCCAGCCAGCCAATTCCTAATCCAAACCTCTAATGCACCCTCAATGCCATACCTCATTAATTTTTGCAGTAGCCTGCCATGGGGTGCCTTATCGAACGCCATGCTAAAATCCATATCCACCACATCTACTGCTTTACCCTCATCCACTTCCTTGGTCACCTTCTCAAAGAACTCAATAAGGTTTGTGAGGCATGACCTGCCCTTCACAAAACCATGCTGACTATCCTTGATCACATTATTCCTATCCAGATGTTCATAAATCCTATCCCTTACAATTCTCTCTAAGACTTTGCCCACAACAGAAGTGAGACTCACTGGCCTATAGTTACTAGGGCTGTCCCTACTCCCCTTCTTGAACAAGGGGACCACATGCGCTATCCTCCAGTTTCTGGCACTATTCCTGTAGACAACGACGACATAAAAATCAAGGCCAATGGCTCCGCTATCTCCTCCCTAGCTTCCCAGAGGATCCTAGGATAAATGCCATCAGGCGCAGGGGACTTATCTATTTTCATCCTTTCCAGTATTCCCTGGACCTCTTCCCTACATACCTCAAAGCCATCCATTCTAATCACTTGTGACTCAATATTCACATCAGCAACAGTGTCCTGTTCCTGAGTGAATACTGATGAAAAGTATTGATTTAGTGTCTCTCCAATCTCCTCTGCCTCCACACACAACTTCCCACTACTATCCTTGACTGGACCGATACCTACCCTAGTCATTCTTTTATTCCTGACATACCTATAGAAAGCCTTTGGGTTTTCCCTAATCCTACCAACCAAGGACCTTTCACGTCCCCTCCTTGCTGCTCTTAGCTCTCTCTTTAGATCCTTCCTGGCTACCTTATAACTCTCAATTGCCCCAACTGAACCTTCACGCCTCATCTTTACATTGGCCGCCCTCTTCCCTTTTACAAGGGAATCCAACTCCTTGTTAAACCACGGCTCCCTCACAAGACTCTTTACTCCCTGCCTGACTGGTACATACTTATCAAGGACACCCAACAGCTGCTCCTTGAACAAGCTCCACATATCATTTGTGTCCTTCCCTTGAAGCCTACTTTTCCAATCCACACATCCTAAGTCATGCCTCACTGCATCATAATTTCCCTGCCCCCAGCTATAACTCCTGCCCTGCAGTGCACACTTATCCCTCTCCATCACTCGAGTAAAAGTCACCGAGTTGTGGTCACTGCCCCCGAAGTGCTCACCTACCTCCAAGTCTAACACCTGGCCTGGTTCATTACCTAGAACCAAATCCAGTATGGCCTCACCTCTTGTTGGCCTGTCTACATATTGGGTCAGGAAACCTTCCTGCACACATTGGACAAACACCGACCCATCTAACGAACTCGAGCTATAGCTTTCCCAGTCGATATCTGGGAAGTTAAAGTCCCCCATAACAACCACACTATTACTTTCACTCTTCTCCTGAATCATCCTTGCAATACTTTCCTCTACGTCTCTCGGACTATTAGGAGGCCTATAGAAAACTCCTAACAGGGTGACCTCACCTTTCCTATTTCTAACCTCAGCCCAAACTACCTCAGATGGCAAGTCTTCATCCATCGTCCTTTCCACCGCTGTAATACTATCCTTGACAAGCAATGCCACACCTCCCCCTCTTTGACCCCCATCTCTGACCCTACTAAAACATTTAAACCCTGGAACCTGCAATAGCCATTCCTGTCCCTGTTTTACCCACGTCTCTGTAATGGCCACAACATTGAAGTTCCTCATCTCGTTGCAACTAACACCATATAAAGGTGCAAGGACGTGAGACCAAGCCCAGAATCCATCTTTGAACACCAATTTTCTTCAATGCATCATAAATTCAAGCAAACTTGAAGTATTCTTCATGAGCTACCTTCAGAGTAAGATAGACCAAAAGATAGATATCTCAACTTAATTTAGATATAGATCAGAGTGGTGCTGGAAAAGCACAGCAGGTCAGGCAGCATCCGAGGATCAGGAAAATCGACATTTTGGGCAAAAGTCCTTCATCAGGAATGAGGCAGGGTGCCTCCGGAGTGGAGAGATAAATGGGAGGGGGTAGGGGTGGGGAGAAAGTAGCAAAGAGTACAATAGGTGAATGGGGTGGCGATGGAGGTGATAGGTCAGAGAGGAGGGTGGAGGGGACCGGTGGGAAGGGAGATTGGCAGGTAGAACACGTCATGGGGATGGTGCTGAGCTGGAAGGTTGGAACTGGGATAAGGTGGAGTGGGGAAATGAGGAATCTGGTGAAGTCCACAGTGATGCACTGGGGTTGAAGTGTTGAAGTGTTAATTTAGATATATCCAATGGCCTATCTCAGTCAGTGAACAGATTAGACTTCACCATGTTTGATTCAGATTGATTCTGAAATTAGAGAATACTTCATTGAACAGATCTCGGGGTTCAGGTACATAGTTTCTTGAAGGTGGCATCACAGGGAGACAGGGCAGTGAAGAACATGCTTGACCTCATTGACCTGGATTGACCTGAATTTCCCCACCCCATTCACCTATTGTACTCTTTGCTACTTTCTCCCCACCCCTTCAGGATTTGGGATGTCATGTTATAATTGTGCAGGTTGTTGGTGAAGCCACTGGAATACTGTGTACAGTCCTGGTCACCTTGCTATAGGAAGGATATTATTAAACTGGAAAGGGTGCAGGACAGATTTACCAGGATGCTACTGGGATTGGAGGGGTTGGGAAACTGGATAGGCTGGAACTCTTTTCCCCAGAGTGTAGGAGTTTGACAGCTGACCTCACAGATGTTCATAAAATCATGAGGGGCATTGATAAGGTGAATAGATAAAGTGAATAGCAAATGCCTTTTCCCGGGGTAGAGGAGTTCAAAACGGGAGGGCATAATTTTAAAGTGAGAGGAGAAATATTTAAAAAGGACTAAGGGGCAACTTTTTCACACAGTGGGTGGTATGTGTATGGAATGAGCTGCCAGAAAAAGTGGTGGAGACAGGTACAATTGCAACATTTAAAAGGCATTTGGATGGGTATATGAATAGGCAGGGTTTGGAGGGATATGGGCCGGGTGCTGGCAGGTGGGACTAGATTGGGTTGGGATATCTGGTCAGCATGGACGGGTTGGACCAATGGTTCTGTTTCTGTGCTGTATGACTCTGTGACTCTTTGACTCTATATCATCATTAATTCAGGATGTGTATAGTACAAGATTAATTAATCTCTAATCTAAATACAACCTTCATGTTTCTGTAGAATATGGAAGATTAATTAATGCTGTTGCCTCAGCTTACTGTTTTAAGGTGACCTCACTGGTCTTACATCATCCACCTTCTATAAATGTAAGCTCATTCAAAATGAAGCCCCTCTATCTCAATGGACAGTGAGTGTCAGTCTCCCACATCACAACACTCACCATCTCACACTGGCCCCCAGTTGGGAAGTTACTCAGTTCTCCCACCTTCATGCTTGTTTCTGCCGCCTTTCATCGACAAACTGCTCCTGTTCTTTACAACCTCCTTGAGCTTTGCAGTCCTTTGAAGAATCAGTGATTCTCCACGTTTGGGCACCCTGGATCTTCATCTCTCTGTCAGTGCTGGCCATAACATTAGCTCCTGAGGCATGAAGCTGTGGAATTAGAGAATAAGATCAGAAGATATAGGAGCTGAATTCAGACATTTGGCTCATCCAGTCAGTTCGATCATGGCTGATATGTTTCGCAGCCCCATTCTCCTATCTTCTCCCCATAACCCTTGATTCTCTTACTCATCAAAAATCAATCTATTTCTGTCTTAATTACACTCATTTACTTGGCCTCCACAACCTCCTTGGCAATGAGTTCTACAGATTCACCACCATCTGGCTGAAGAAATTCCCTTTTACTTCAGTTCGAAAGGATCATCCCTTCTCTATGAGGCTGTGCCCTCAGGTCCTGCAAGGTGCACTGCACAAATTTACCAAAGATCCTCAGGCAGCCCCTTCCAAACCCACGACCATTCCCATCTAGAAGGACAAGACAGCAGATACATGGAACACCACCCCCTCCACCTTCCCCTCCGAACCCCTCACCATCCTGACTTGGAAATATATCCCTGTTCCTTCACTGTTGCTGGGTCAATATCTGGAATTCCCTCCCTAGGGGCATTGTGGGTCTACCTACAGCATGTGGACTACAGCGGTTCAAGAGGGCAGGTAAAAACAATGACTGCAGATGCTGGAAACCAGATTCTGGATTAGAGTGGTGCTTGAAAAGCACAGCAGTTTGAGCACAGCATCCGAGGAGCAGGAAAATCGACGTTTCGGGCAAAAGCCCTTCATCAGGAATAGAGGCAGAATGCCTGAAGGGTGGAGAGATAAATAAGAGCCGGGCAGCTCACCCCCACCTTCTCAAGGGCAATTAGGAACAGACAATAAATGCCGACCCCATCAGTGACACCCATGTCCCACCAGTAAATAAATAGACATGTTTATCTGCCCGGGTGCCCTGGATTCTACAATATCATTGTATTATAAATTGGAATTGAATTGACAGCATGAATGAAGTCAGTTCTCTGGCTGCTGGAGAATGAAGCTGCCTTCATCCAAACATGGACAAATACGGTGAATTAACAGAAAGTGACTGCCCTTGACAATGAAGCAGCATCTCACTGAGTATTGCATCCAGCATTCTGAGCAAACCTGAGGTCAATCAGAATCAGAGATGTCATTACTCTGTACTTATGGTCCCGTAATTTATCAAGGCTACTGTGTTTTTTAAAAAAAGAACCTTGCAAAAGACTGCTTTAAAGTAACTGCAGGCTCAGATGGAATAGAAATAAATGGGTCATTTTCTGAGTGGGAGTTGTGGCCAGTGGATACTGCAGAAATCAATGAGAGGACCCAGCTATTCCGTGAATGATTTCAACAAGGGAACTAAATGCACCATCTTCAGGTTTACAGATGACCCAAAGCTGGGAGGGAGGGTGAGCTGTAAACAGGATGCAGGATGATGCAGTGGGACTTGGACAGGCTGGATGTGTGGGGAAATGAATAGCAGGCGCAGTATAATGTGGATACATGTGAGGTTATCCACTTTGGAAGCAAACACAGGATGGCAGATTATGATCTGAATGGCAATGGTTTGGGGAAGAGGAAGGCGCATGGAGACCTGGGTCTCCTCACACAAGGAGCATCAGGCACTGGAGAAGGTAAATGGTTTGTTGGCCATCACAGAAAGAGAATTCAAGTAAAGGAGCAGGGATGACTTACTGCAATTATACAGTCTAATATGACTCTTTGTCAGAACTGAAGAGGGAAATGAATAATTGATGGGATTTCTATCGTGGATAAAGTTGGGAAAAAGTAAATGGACAGAGGGAAGGTCAGGAGAAGGTGAGAGGTCAAGGAGGTTAGAGATTATATGTATAGCAGAACAAAATGCAATGGGATTGGGAACGGTTATAGAGAACAGAGAAGCGTAGAGTAGGCATTAACAGCTGAGTATCAGTCAGCTTTTCTGAAAGTAACACCATGAAAACCAGCCCTGGGATGTCGTGGGCAAGATAGGGATGGGGGATTGGGGGATTGGGGGAAGGAAGATAAATCAAGGACAGGGTCGATGACCTTGTGCAGTTGCTTTTCAATCAAGTCACAAATCTTTGCTTTTGCAATGCCAGGGAAGATTGAAAGTTGGATTTGTATTTCTATAGCACTGGTCACTGTGAGAAAGTAGGAATCATAGCTCAAACTCTCACTGTGAAACCAACACCAATGTTAGTGGTATTACCACCAGACTATTAATCCAGGGACTCAGCCCATGTTCTGGGGACCCAAGTCAAATCCTGCCACAGCAGATGTCAATAAAGAATCTGGAATTAAGGATCTAATGAAGACCATGAATCCATTATTGTTGTCTGGAAAAACTGACCTGGCTCACTAATCCACTTCAGGGAAGGAAATCTGCCATCCTTACCCGGTCTGGCCTACATGCGACTCCAGACCCACAGTAATGTGTTTGTCTCTTAATTGTCCTCTGGGCAATGAGCGATGGGAAATAAATGCTGCCTGAGGCAGTGACCCCCTCAAACTGTAAACGAATAGAAAAAGTACGAACTCAGTGCTGCAGTTGGGTTAAGTGTGCTATTAACATTACTTCATGTTTATGGGAAAATACATCTTAATTGGCCAGTTAAACTGTAATATGTAAACTTGTAAAACATTGACCAGAGATTTTGGACAGGTTTAGTGAATGGGCAAGAACATGGCAGATTAAATGTAATGTAGAGCAATGTGAGGTGCTTCACTTCAGCGGGAGAAACAGATACGCAGAGTTCTTCTGAAATGGTGAGGGGTTGGAAAGTGTAGATACACAAAGGAACCTGGGTGCCCTTGTCAATAAGTCACTGCAGGCTAACATGCAGGTGCAGCAAGCTATTACAAAGGCTAACGGAATGTTAGTCTTTATGATAAGGGGATTTGAGTACAGGAGGAGCGAAGTCTTGCTTCAGATGTGTAAGAGCTTGTTTAGACTGTACCTGAAGCACTGTGTGCAGTTTTGATCTCTTTATCGAAGGAACTATACTATTATCAGTGAGAGATTGCAACAAAGGTTTACCAGACTTATTCCTGGAATGACAGGACAGAGAGATTGGACAACCCTGGTCTGTATTCTTCAGAGCTTCAAAGAATAATAGGTGACCTCATTGAAACAAGGAGGACATCACATAAGTCCAAGAGGAAGAGAAATAGTTTTACTCAAAGGATTGCGACCTTTGACATTCTCTACTCCATAGGTCTGTGGATGCTCACTCTCTGAGTATGTTTAAAGTCAAGATTGATGATTTTTGATAATCATTAGTCGAAGGGGTTTTGGGGATGGGGTGGTTGACAGGATTGGAAGTGTTTGTCCATGTACGATTGTAGTGAATAACAGAGTAGGCTGGAGAACTGAAATGGCCTAATCTTGTTCTAATATTCTTTATAAATATATTTGGCTGCATGACCTTTCTGGGCTAATAATTGCTCTCCTTGCTCCCTGTGTTGAGAGTTTTGTGGGAACAGTGTCGATTCCAGTCAGCTTTCCACCTGAATCATAGAAATGAGGGCAACATCTCCAACCTGGCTTGGACAAGAGCAGTCAGATCACAGATTATGACCGCCCTACACCAGAAAACAAGAGGAACAGAATTTTAACCCGCTGTATATTGTTACATCTTGCTCATATTTGAAACTACCTTCCAAATTCATTTCTCAAAAATTGAAATTTTATCATATGGAGTGGTTAGGCAAGGAGCACAAAGTTTTCAGGGAAGTCTCAATAAATGGTGAAGGGAGGTCGAAGCTGAAGGAAGAGTCAGAGAGTCATAGAGATGTACAGCACAGAAACAGACCCTTCGGTCCAACCCGTCCATGCCGACCAGATATCCCAACCCAATCTAGTCCCACCTGCCAGCACCTGGCCCATATCCCCTCAAACCCTTCCTATTCATAGACCCATCTAGATGCCTTTTAAATGTTGTAATTGTACCAGCCTCCACCACATCCTCTGGCAGCTCGTTCCATACACATATCACCCTCAGGGTGAAAAAGTTGCCGCTTGGGTCCCTTTTATATTTTTCCCCTCTCACCCTAAATTTATGCCCTCTAGTTCTGGACTACACCGCCCTAGGGAAAAGACCTTGTCTATTTACCCTATCCATGCCCCTTATCATTTTATAAACCTCAGTAAGGTTACCCCTCAACCCCCAACACTCCAGGGAAAACAGCCCCAGCCTGTTCAGCCTCTCCCTGTAGCTCAAAACTTCCAGCCCTGGCAAATCCTTGTAAATCTTTTCTGAACCCTTTCATATTTCACAACAAAGGGTTGATGAGATTGGATGAAGTAAAACGTTTGTATGCAGGATCAAGCAGTAGAGGCCCATGGAACCAAGTCCCTTTTTCACTGCTGAGAAACTCACTGAAACTTCAGTGAAAAAGTTGCACTTTCAGCTGACACACAAAATCAAGAATATGAAGAAATTACATCGGTAGTATACAGCCTTGGATTCCAAAGCACCAATGAAAATTCTGTTGATGAAAATTCTGTTGAGGAGATGGCCCAATATCACAGTCACACTTGCTCTATTTAAAAAAAATGTTTTGCACCTGCTTGTTCTTGACACTTGTTCAAAGACCACAAGAACAAAACCTGATGTTGGCAATATTAGGAAAGAAGAGAGGTTTAACACATTCCTTTCCCCACTACTCTAATGATGGTTCAGCTAAAATGGACAGACAGTTGCCATAGCAGCACAGGGAGTGTTGTCCATCACTATTTCCAAGAGTCCTCTTCTATCCATTTCTCAAATGAAGTTTGTGTTACTTGTACATTGCAACATGCTCCACATTAGCCTCCACCTATTCCTCTTCACAAGGCACCAAATAAAATTTAGCATCAAGTCACAGAAAGAAATATCAGCCAGAATTGAGATTTTAAGAAGTTTCTTAAAGATGAAGAGTTCAAGAGGTTTGGGAGGAAATTTCAGAACTTTGAGTTCTGGATGGAGTGCTTATGCTAGAAACATCGACTGTCCTGCTCCTCAGACGCTGCCTGACTGGCTGTACTTTTCCAGCACCACACTTTGATCTCCAGCATCTGCAGTCCTCACTTTCTCCCATTGAGTCAGTGCAGCTGAAGGCTGCAACTGGTGGAGTGATTAAAATTGAGAATACCCAGGAGACTATTATTGTAGAGATGTCAGGGGCTATAAGCCTGGAGGTGGTTACAGAGATAGGGCACAGGCAGAGATTTGCTTAACAAATCGATGAATGGTTTTTTGAATAAAGTAAAGTACTAACAAGGCTGAGAATAAAAAAAAAACAAAAAGTGCTGGAGAAGCCAGTTTCACAATGTCTGTGAAGTTAATGTTTTGAGTTCAGTATGATTCTGTGGGGAGAGGGTGTTATAAAATTGAAGGCGTATACTGTACATTTGAGAGAGTGAAAGCTATTGTGCACTGAAAGCTTGCAGACATGGTCATGTAACTGACTGGCAGTCTCAGAGTGTACTGGAAAATTGAAAATGTATAACATTTGGCTGTTAAAGACCTGACCTTTGGTTGCTGTTTTTACAACAGTTCAAATTTAACCAATTAGTTTAAATTATGCCCCAGGATACTAAAACCCAGTCGAACTTGAATTTATTGTTTTTGCCAACCTCAAACCAATGAGATGATCTGATGTTTGTGGTATAAAGAAGCTGGCATTTTGAGAGATATCCAGAGAGAGTGACCAACTGCCATCACCAGAGTAACTGCCAGTAAAACACTGTCTATCAAAGGGACCGTTTTCATATGAAACATTTTTGCAGCAAAAGACCAAAGATGACCCAGGGAGATCTAAACCAGAGGAAGACACACACCAGAGACGGCAGCCGCTGTAGGTTTTTGAAAATTAAGTTGATGTTATTTTAATATATGTGATTATTGGAACACAATATCTTTACAGACCTTTAAGAAAAAGGAGGCTTAGAGTTGTAAATAGTTGTTGTTTAATTATCACTTTCAGAGTTAAAGGATAATTTTTTTTTCTTTAAATAGTGGAATTTGGGAGTTTTCTGTCACTCATACTTGAGCAGATTATGAGGCGAGGTGACCCTTTCTGGGTGTTTGGTTTAATTAGCAGAGGAGTTCACCGCTTGGGTCTGTGACTTGGACAGATTTGAATAGATTTGAGATACGAAAGATCCCAGCAGATTTAAACATTTGCTGATTAGTGTTGTAGATCTTTAAATAAAACATAGGTAAGACAATTTGTTTAATTTCAGTGACTTGTAGTTGGTTCAATTAAAAGTGAGAGAAATGGCTCTTAAAATTGCTAAAGAGGTTCTGGGGTTTGAAGATGACTCTCAAATTTGCCAAGAAAGTTTAGAAGGAATGAAAAAGACTATACTTTTAGAATTAGCAAAGAGGTTAGAATTGGGTTTTACCAGGGACAGAAGTAAAGCTGAAATTGTAAGGGAGTTAGTCAAGCACTAAGGTGTGTCAGAGAAACAGAGGGGTTCAGGAGAATTAAAGAAACCTAAATTACGATTGAGGCAAATGGAGCTAGAAAATAAAGAAAGGGAGAGAGAGAAAAATGAAAGAGAGAGAAAGAGAGAAGAAAGAGAAAGGAAAAAGAAAGAGAGAAAAGGTTCTTAGCTGAGCAAAGAGAGAGAGAAGGAAGGGAAAGAGAAAGGGAGAGAAATGGAGAGAGAATTTGAACTTGGGAAGTTGTGAATTAGTCAGAAAAGTCAAGTTAACAGGATGGAGCTGAAGAGAGAAGATAGTGATATATACAAATATGTTAAAACACTGCCACATTTTGATGAGAAAGATTTTGAAGCATTCTTTATTTCATTTGAAAAATTGGCTAGGCAGATGAAGTGGTCAGAGGACTTGTGGGTGATGCTAGTTCAGACTAAGCTGGTCGGCAGCGTTAGTGAGGTATTTGCAGTGCTGTCAGATGAGGGGTCAAGAGATTATGCAGAGGTCAAACAGGCTATTTTGAGTGCTTATGAATTGGTAACAGAAGCGTATAGACGGCTGTTCAGAAACATAAAGAAGGAATCAGCTCACACCTATGTTGAGTTTGAAAGAATTAAACATAGTAATTTTCATAGATGGGTGCAGGCCTTCAAAATGGATAAGACTTATGAGACTCTAAAAGAGATGATTCTGCTGGAGGAGTTTAAAAACTCACTTCCAGAGATGATAAGAATTCATGTGGATGAACAGGAAGTTCAGGAAGTGAGAAGAGCAGCAGAGATGGCCGATGAATATACATTGGTGCATTAGGGCAAAGTTTAGCTTCGGGCAAGAATTTCATCCAGTGAGGAAGAGAAATTGGGAGAAGGGGTGATCCTACACTACAAAACAAAGAGCGCACAGGGAATAGTTTACCACAGGTGGAAAAAAGAAACCCAAGAGGGAGGAAAGGAGGTGAAAGGCTTTAGATGTTTCCACTGTGGTAAAGTGGGACACATAAAGTCAGTGCTCGTCGTTAAAAAAAGGCACTGTGGCAACAGATGTAGTTAAAAGAAGCGAAGCCAGTGGCATTATTGAAGGTAATAAAGGAGACCCCAAGAAAAGCTGAGGAGCAGCAGGAGAGTGTACAGTTTGGGCAGGGGCTGGGTATGGAATTAGTTCCTGATCTCTATAAAGAACTTGCCTCTGTGGGTAAAGTTTACTCAGAAAGAACAGGGGGAGATGGACAAGAAGTTATAATTTTGAGAGATTCAGGATCTAACCAGTCACTGACACTGAGTGAATATGCATTCCTTCGGACCTGTTACCTGAGAGTGTGGTAATTTGTGGGATAGTTGGACAGATATTTAGCGTTCCCCTATGTAAGATCAGGTTGGAGTGCCAACTCAAAACTGCGGAAGTAACAGGGGACGTGATTGACAAAGTCAAAGAGTGTGGTGCTGGAAAAGCACAGCTGATCAGGCAGCATCCAAGGAGCAGCGTCTCAGTTGCTGCCTGACCTGCTGTGCTTTTCCAGCACCACACTCGTTGACTCTGATCTCCAGTATCTGCAGTCCTCAATTTCTCCCCATGATTGACAGAGTGTCAATTCCAGGAATACGGTTTGTCCTTGGGAATGATTTTGCAGGATCCAAGGTAGAAGTCACACCCCTTGTTGTGGAGAAGTCAAAGGAAGACCAGGGAACTGAGGAGTTAAAAGAAAAATATCCTAGAATTTTCCCAAACTGTGTGGTAATCACATCCCATTGTTATAAATCACAGCACGAAGCAAAAACTAAATACAAAGCTGAAGGAGTTGAGGTTCGGTTAGCGGACACCCTGTTTGATATAATGGTGCAGGATAAACCTGAACAGGCAGAGGGTCAGACAGAAGTGTTTAGTCCTGAAAGGCTAATGGACCTACCACAGAAAGACAAGACAATAAAAGATATACACATTGATGCATACTCAGAAAAAAGAGTCAGAGAATATTCGTGAGGGTTATTATCTTAAAGAAAGAATTTTAAAATAAAAATGGAGACCACGGCAGGTTAGTGCAGAGGAGAAATGGGCCAAAGTGCACTCGATTGTATTGCCGGTAGCACACAGAGAGGAGGGGTTACAGGTAGTACATGAACTATTTGCTGGAGGTCACCTAGGGGTACATAAGACTCAGGCTAAGGTACAAAAGCATTTTTATTGGCCTGGAATGTACAAGGATGTGGTTAACTTTTGCTGTACGTGTCATACATACCAAATAGCAGGTAAGTCACAGGCAGGAATAAAACCAGCAGCTTTGCTGCCAATTCCCACATTTGAAGAACCTTTCACACTGGTTATAATTGATTGTGTAGGTCCCCTCCCAAGAACTAAAACTGGGAACCAGTACTTGCTAACCAAAATGGATGTGTCTCCCAGATTTCCGTAGGCAGTTCTGTTACAGAGTATCAAGGCAGACAAGGTGGTAGAGGAGTTAGCAGCTTCCTTCACACAGTATGGGCTACCCAGAGAGATTCAGTCAGACCAAGGGTCTAATTTTACTGTTAGGCTGTTTAAGGAAGTCATGAAGAGCTTAGGCAGACAGCACTTTAAATCCAGTGCATATCATTCCTGAATCCCAGGGAGCTTTGGGAAGGAGGCGTCTGACCTTGAAGACCATGTTGAGAGCGTACTGACAGGATTCCCTGAATGACTGGGATAAAGGTATCCCGTCCGTACTGTTTGCTGTTAGACATGCCCCAAACAAACCTACTCAGTTTACTCCCATTTGAGTTTATATTCCAACATGAAGTGAGAGGCCCTTTGAAATTAATTAAAGAGAAATTGACAGGATCAAAGTTGGAGATCTCACACTTGGATTATGTATCAGAGGTGAGGGAGAGATTAAGTCAGGTAGGTGAGTTAGCTAAACAGCACCTGAAGAGGTCACAGCTTAGAATGAAGCAGATGGCAAATGAAAACTCTGAAATTCAGACATTTTCCCAAGGGGATGACGTGTTAGTATTATTACCAGTGGTAGGAGATCCTTTCAAAGCCAGGTTTAGTGGTCCCTATCAAACTGAGAAAAAGTTTATTCAGGTAAACTACCTGGTAAAGATGCTGGATAGAAAGAAACTGTATCAGGTGTGTCATGTGAATAAGGTGAAACCTTATTATAATCAGGAGAGGGAACTGGAGAAACAGGTGTTAGTTACTGCCCCGCAGAGTGAGGAATCAAATCCAGATAGTGTGCAGTTTGAAGTACCTCAAAACACATTAAACAGTGAAGACATCCTTGAGGAGTGGGTTATGTTAGTGAGCTATCTGCCTCAGGAGCAAAGAACCTAGTTGCAAGGTTTGTTGCAGCAGTATGCGGACTCATGTAGCAATAAGCTGGGGAGGACTAATGCTATTGTGCATGTGGTAGAAGTGGGGAATGCTGTTCCAATAAAACAACACCCCTACAGGCTTAATCCTCTCAAAGTCACACAGGTCCAGAAGGAAGTGGATGCAATGGTCAACAAAGATATCATCGAACCAAGTCAGAGCTAGTGGAGTTCACCGATCATGTTAATTCCCAAACCTGATGGGACCCAACGATTTTGCATGGATTATCGGAAGGTCAACACTGCAACAAAATCAGGCCCATACCCAATACCAAGATTGGAGAACTGCACAGAGAATGTTGGACAAGCCAGTTACATCACAGAGTTGGGTGGACTGCATGGTTTTTGGCAGGTACCTTTAACAGAGAAAGCAAAAAACATTTCGGCATTTGTAACCCCACTGCTGTTCGTCATTTTTATAAACAACCTGGATGAGGGCGTAGAAGGGTGGGTTAGTAAATTTGCGGACGACACTTAGGTCGGTGGAGTTGTTGATGGTGCCGAAGGATGTTGTAGGTTACAGAGAGACATAGGTAAGCTGCAGAGCTGGGCTGAGAGGTGGTAAATGGAGTTTAATGTGGACAAGTGTGAGGTGATTCACTTTGGTCGGAGTAACCGGAATGCAAAGTACTGGGCTAATCGTATGATTCTTGGTTGTGTAGATGAGCAGAGAGATCTCAGTGTCCAGGCACACAGATCCTTGAAAGTTGCCACCCAGATTGCAGGGTTGTTAAGAAGGCATACAGTGTTTTAGCTTTTATTAATAGAGGGATCGAGTTCCAGAACCATAAGGTCATGTTACAAAACTCTGGTGCAGCCGCACTTGGAGTATTGTGTACAGTTCTAGTCACCGCATTATAAGAAGGATGTGGAAGCTTTGGAAAGGGTGCAGAGGAGATTTACTAGGATGTTGCCTGGTATGGAGGGAAGGTCTTATGTGGAAAGGCTGAGGGACTTGAGGCTGTTTTTGTTGGAGAGAAGAAGGTTGAGAGGTGACTTAATAGAGACATATAAAATAATCAGAGGGTTAGATAGGGTGGACAGGGAGAGCCTTTTTCCAAGTACGGTGATGGTGAGCACAAGGGGGGATAGCTTTAAATTGAGGGTTGATAGATATAGGACAGATGTCAGAGGTAGTTTCTTTACTCAGAGAGTCGTAAGGGTACGGAATGCTTTGCCTACAACGGTAGTAGATTCGCCAACTTTCAGTACATTTAAGTTGTCATTGGACAAGCATATGGACATACATGGAATAGTGTAGGTTAGATGGGCTTCAGATTGGTATGACTGGTCGGCGCAACATCTAGGGCCGAAGGGCCTGTACTGAGCTGTAATGTTCTATGTTCTATGTTTTTTGTTTTCATTATGCTGATTCATTTTTTTCTTGGGGGCAGTGTTATGAGGTTGAAGGTGTATATTGTACCTTTAAGAGAGTGTAAATGCTATTTTGCATCGAGAGCTTGCAGGCACGGCCAGGTGACTGACTAGCAATCTCAGAATGTACTGGAAAATTGAAAATGTGTAACATTTGGCTGTAAAACAAAGACCTGACATTTGGCTGCTGTTTTCACAACAGTTAGATTTTAACCAATTAGTTTAAATTATGCCCCAGGATACTAAAACCCAATCGCATTTGAATTTATTGTTTTCCAACCTCAAACCAAAGAGATGATCCGGTGTTTGTAGTATAAAGAAGCAGACATTTTGAGAGTTATCCAGAAAGAGCGACCAATCGCCATCACCAGACTAACTGCCAGCAAAACACTCTCTATCAAAGAGATTGTTTTCATATGAAACATCTTTGCAGCAAAAGACCAAAGATGACCCAGGGAGATCTGCAGCCAGAGGAAGACACATACCGGAGACGACAACCGCTGTAGGGTTTTGAAAATTAAGTTGATGTAATTTTAATGTGGGTGGTTATTAGAGCAGTATATTGTTATAGATTTGGAGATAGATGACAAACCTTAAAGAGAAAGGAGGCTTAGCGTTGTAAATAGTTGTTGTTTTATGTTCACCTTTAGAGTTAAAGAAGAAATTGATTTACTTCTTTAAATAGTGGAATTTGGGAGTTCTCTGTCACTCATACGTTAACAGATTATGAGGGGAGGTGAGGTTTTATGGGTGTTTGGTTTAATTAGCAGACGAGTTCACCACTGTGTTGTAACAAGAGTAACTGTGTGTGTTTTTTGATGTTGTAAGTGACAGGGTAGATAAGAAAGCACGATCCCGCGACATGTCACAGGGATGATACAGGTAGCTACGTAGATGTCTTGATCTTTGTTAACAGAGAAATACATGAGGTTTTTACTTATCGTGATTGGTGGTGAGGATGAAACAGGCAGGAGAGAGTGCTGTAAGAAGGCAGCTTCTGGTCGGTTGCCTTGCCTTGCTGGCTAATCTTGCAATAGTGAGCAGTTCAAGCAGCGGAGAATAAGAGTTGATCATCCTTCAGGTGATCCAGTCAGATCTGGCAAAGAATGATCAAACCAATTGTCTGCCAAAGACTTTCAAGTCTGCATCCCTTAGAATTATGAGAGCTTCACTCAGAGAGACAGATGTATATCCAGACTTGTTTGCTTTACAAGTAATTTCATGTTGAATATCTTATATATCTATTCATTCTCTGTATAGCAATGCTGGGTGAACATTCCATTGAGGAAATTAAATGTGTGAACATGATCCCTTTAAGAATTTCTCTGGTTGAGGGTTGGGTGACCTTGCTGTGTAATATCTGCTGGAAGGGTTCTTCTCCTCTGTCAGCGTTATTGGTTGTGTTCTGCTGCTCCTGCAAGTTCGAGTGGGATAATTGTTCTCTGGGGAGTACTACATCTGTTACCAGCCTCATCTGTGGGAGAATGATTCTATTTCAGTTGACTCCAGCTCTACTTTCTGGTATAGTCTGTGCTGTTCTGGAACCCCGGATTCAAAGTCTGACACTTGTGTTTTTAATGTTCCCCTGTCTGGTGGGGATTGTCAAAAGATTACCTTGTTTAATTAGTGACCATATGACGAAGATGTTTTCTGGGCTGCTGTCCCCATGTTTTACTGATCAATATCAATTGCATTGTCACGGCTTGAGAGAGCACAGACAGGTGTGGTAACTCCCAGAGTCTCTCAGAGGAGTCCTTGTCATGAACTGAACATTGCCAACAGAACATCACATCAAAACTGAATAGCTTTTTGATTGTGTTCACTGTGTTTGTTCTGTCTTTATGATCTGTCTTGAAGAAGTAGAGACCTAGCATTTGGAATATGTCAGTGGTTCCATGTTAGGATCATGCTCCTGGTTGAGCAAGGACAGGGAAAAAGGCAGTTTCATTCAGCCAGGAACATCCAGTAAAGAATGCCTTGGTTCCACTGAGCTCAGCGCTTTGGGCCTAAGTGCATCGTCAACTGCAGACACAAGTACTTTGGAGAATCAAAACTCTTAGCCCAGCTTCCTAGTTCCCTGTCCTAGGCCTGATATTTCCCTCTCAGATCAGAAGAGCTTTGTGACAATCCCTGGCCTGGTCTTCCCTGGGAGAATGTGCCCAAGGGCTCAGGCTGTTATTCTAGGAGCTGGGTTCGGTTGGATGAGACTAAGAGTCACCAATCCTAGAAAGAGTTCAGAAGCTTCTGCAGGTATTGGGGAAACCCTCAAGTCCTCACACTCTCCACACTTCCTTATCCATGTCAACTTATGCCACCCAAAGCCCCATCCAATCCAGAAACCCTCAGACATTCTATATCAATCTATACCTTCCCCATCACCCCTTTTGGGCTTTGTGCCCACACCCCGTTTTCCGCTGAAGGCCAAACTATAGCAACCCATATAAAAGTAGAACACTGTGGGTGCTGGAACTCTGAATAAAAACCTAATGTGTTGGAGAAACTCAGCTGATCTGGCAGCGTTCATGAAGAAGACACTTACATGCTTTTTGCCAAATCACCTCCTGTCTCTGAGCGGGCCTACGCTGAGATTAAATAAACTTCTTATGTGTCTATTGAAGAATTCACAAAAAATTCTCATCATTAATAAAAGACATTCACTTTCTTTAATCCCTTAATAAAATGAGCATTTGTATTCAACTTCCCACATTAAAACATTGGAGCTGAGAATCAAACTGTGGCATCCCATGGTAACAATGAGAGCTTGTTAATTCAGTCATGCAACACTGACAGAATGCTAGCCCTCAGATATATTACAACAAACAGAGTGAAATAGCAAGCACAGATTTTCTTAAAGCTCCAGTTTATTTTAAAAGAAAGTGAGTAGGAGATTTAGCAGCCTTAACACATTGCCAGCTCACTTGACAGCTACAATGAGTCTGACAGTTAAAATTATTTTATCCACCTTTTATGCACATTCATGTCTACATTTAACAATCCAAAAGACCATTTTACCTTTCCTGAAAGGATCCTGGCATCACATGTGGTAGAGTAACTTATTTCTTTAAAAGGACATCATACTTCTCCAAAGAACTAGAATAACGTTAGACTTTCTCCTTCCAAGTTATGGTTTCAGAATCATAGAATTGGTACAACACTGAAGGAGGACATTCAGCCCATCATGTCTACACCAGGTCCATTATCATAACCAATCTTTGTTTTCTCCCCATACCTTTGTACATTATTTCTATCCAATGCCCTCTTCAATGCCTCCATTGAACCCACCAGACAGTGAATTCCATAAATTAACCTGCTGTGTGTTCTTTCCTCACATTTTCTTTGTTTTTTCTTCTTTACACATCATTTTAAACCTAAGACCTCTTGTTTGTATTCCTTTTACAAAATGGAAGAGCTTCTCTCTCCATATACTGTCCAACCCGCTCATGATTTTGATCTTCCTGCAGCCTTCTTGTGTGAGACATTTCACTCTTGAAAATCACAGCCAACTGCCAGGAGCTGGACCTTCAGGTGGACAGTTGTCTTCATGAACCATGGAAGAACAAATTAGAATCACAGTGTCACAGAGCAGAAGGAGGTCATTCGGCTCATTGTGTCTGCGCTGGGTTCACTGGTAGTAGAGTGATGAATCTGTTAGTCCTGTTCCTGAACAAACCCTCCACCCCACCTCCAGCCTCATTCCCCAAACTGGGTGCGAGTGGCTTGGTCATGGGTCGTGGCTATCATTGGCTGGTCAGAATTTATTGCCCCTTGAGAAGGTGCTGGGAGTGAGCTACCTTCTTAACTGCTGCAGTCCATGGGTAGACCCACATTGCCATTATGGAAGGATTTCCAGGATTTTGACCGATGATATTTCAAAGTCAGGATGTGAGTGGCTTGAAGGGAACTTGGCTTTCCCATGTCTCTGCTGTCCTTGACCTTTGACAAAGATACAGATGAATTTTTATTCTATCACTATCTTCACTAAGATGGAAACCTGTTCATCAGCTCAAACATTCAAGCAATAGACTTGTAAACTGACAGAATTTCTCAAGTCATATATTCTGTAGCCAGTTTCTCAAGGGATAGATGGATGTACGCTCAGTACAACATCTCTTTGATGTTTAGAGGTAACCAAGAATAATCAACAGGAATTTGACAAAGATTCAGCAAGGAAATGATCCAACTCAGCAGAGCTGTTATTGCAGTGTACAAACCCTCATTATACACCCAGTTAGACTGGAATATCTAATTTCTCAGCAATACCAATCAGACTGAAAGGCCTGCAGGAAATCAGCAAGAGGACGAAACATTAGTAACTGCAACCTTCATTGAATCTGAAGCGAAAAGAGAGTCTATCAGACGCACAGTCCCTATCATAACAACAGAATTTTGCATTTAAATAGTGTGTTTAATGTAGCCTTTAAAATGCTTCTCAGGAAAATAAACAAAATTTGACACTGACTTACCATGGAGCCAGGTGAGAAAAGAAGGAGGTTTTCGGGAATACCTGAAAGGAGGAGAGAGCCTAACAGAGGACAGAGCTATTATCTTGAGACTTCTATTCTTTATCTATATTTTCCTACTAAAATAAATTGGTTAACTTAAACATTCAAACAGACTGGAAATGAACCCTTCAGTCCAAACAGTCCACACTGACCATGTTCCCAAATTAAACTAATCCCACCTGCCTGCATTTGGCCAATATCACTCCAAACATTTTCTTATTTATGTACTTTTCCAAATGGCTTTTAGATATTGTATCCATCGCTTTCTCTGGCGGTTCATTGATGGCATGAACCACTCTCTGTGTAAAATAAAAAGTTGTCTCTAAATTCTTTTTAAATATCTCTCCTCTCACCTTAAAAATATGCCCCTTAGTCTTGAAATCCCCACCATCAGGAAGAGATACCTGCCATTCATCCTATCCACGCCCCTCATGATTTTATAAACCTCTATAAGGTCACCCCTCAGTCACCAGGGAAAAAAGTCCCAGCCTATCCAACCTCTCCTTATAACTCAAGCCCTCCATTCCTAGTAACATCCTGGTAAATGTTCCCCTACAATTAACTTCATCTGCCATTGCACTCAACAGGCTCTGTCTCTTTTTACTCGGCCGTCACTGACTACACAAGCGTTTATTGTCTGTCCCAGATTACCTGGAGTAAACCACATTGCTCTGGGTCTGGAGTCATATGTAGGCCAGACCAGGAAGGGAATGCCAGTTTCCCTCCTTAAAGGACATTAGTGAACCAGATGGGTTTTTCTGACAATTAACAATGGATACCTTGTCATCATTAGATTCCTAATTCCAGAATTCAGTTCAATTCCAATTCAAATTCCACCATCTCCAGTGGTGGGATTCAACTCGAATCCCCAGAACATTCCCTGGGTCTTTGAATTAACAGTCAGCGATAATGCCACTAGGTTATCGCCTCCCCATCTGTTTACAATTTCCTCATTGTCCACAACCTTTCCCCCGTTCCTCTCGTCCATATTATTTTAAATTGTGACATGTTAACCAGGGTCTAGGCGGTGAATATATATCAGGAACTGTCTGGATTGTCACCTCAACTCTGGAGAACTCCATGACATATTTTCCTCCTGACTGAACAACATCAGTTGCTTTTATTGGAAGATTGTTCTCAACTTTCTCCTATACTGTTTTGTCACGTCATGCTCGAAGGTCTGGCTCTAAGTTTTAGGCCACATATCCCCTCATTGGAGACACACAGAACAACATGAAAATATAGCAACAGGAATCGGCCATTCAGCCCATCAAGCCTGCCCCTCCATTCAGTGCATTTGTGGATGAGGAGTTTTTGTTTTTTACTCAGAAGGTTGTGAACCTTTGGAATCCTCTACCACAGAGGGCTGTGTCCTCAAAAACACATTTGTCATCTGTAGTGATTAACAATAGACAATGGACAATAGGTGCAGGAGTAGGCCATTCTGCCCTTCGAGCCTGCACTGCCATTCAACATGATCATGGCTGATCAGCCTAAATCAGTATCCTGTTCCAGCCTTATCTCCATAACCCTTGACTCCACTATCTTTAAGAGCTCTATCCAATTCTTTCTTAAATGAATCCAGAGACTGGGCCTCCACTGCCCTCTGGGGCAGAGCATTCCACACAGCCACCACTCTCTGGGTGAAGAAGTTTCTCCTCATCTCTGGCACGGAGCCTGTCCCCGCTACTCAGAAGGGAAGGGTGGAGAAGAGCAGAGCAATAATAATTGGGGACTCGATAGTTCGGGGCACAGATAGGCGGTTTTGTGGGAACGAGAGAGACTCACGTTTGGTATGTTGCCTCCCAGGTGCAAGGGTACGTGATGTCTCTGATCGTGTTTTCCGGGTCCTTAAGGGGGAGGGGGAGCAGCCTGAAGTCGTGGTCCATATTGGCACCAATGACATAGGTAGGAGTCCTGAGGATGTTAGACAGGCTTTTAGGGAGCTAGGTTGGAAGCTCAGAGTTAGAACGAACAGAGTTGTTGTCTCTGGTTTGTTACCCGTGCCACGTGATAGAGAGTCGAGGAATAGGGAGAGAGAAGAGTTAAATGCGTGGCTACAGGGATGGTGCAGGAGGGAGGGATTTCGGTATTTGGATAACTGGGGTTCTTTCTGGGGAAGGTGGGACCTCTATAGACAGGATGGTCTGCACCTGAACCTGAGGGGCACCAGTATCCTTGGGGGGAGGTTTGCTAGTGCTCTTGGGGGGGGTTTAAACTAACTCTGCAGGGGCATGGGAACCCAGACTGTAACTTTAGGGTGCAGGACCTGGAGTGTAGGGAGGGTAGGAATATGGTATCAATCTTAAAGGATCGTGCCTGTAAACAGAAGAGTGGCTTGAAGTGTGTATACTTTAATGCCAGAAGTATACGAAATAAGGTAGGTGAACTCGCAGCGTGGGTTGGTACCTGGGACTTCGATGTTGTGGCTATTACGGAGACATGGCTAGATCAGGGACAGGATTGGCTGTTGCAGGTTCCAGGGTTTAAATGTTTTAGTAGGGTCAGAGGTGGGGGTAAAAGAGGGGGGGGTGTGGCTTTGCTTGTCAAAGATAGTATTACAGCGGTGGAAAGGAAGATGGATGAAGATTTGCCATCTGAGGTAGTTTGGGTTGAGGTTAGGAATAGGAGAGGTGAGGTCACCCTGTTAGGAGTCTTTTACAGGCCTCCTAATAGTCCTAGAATCGTTGAAGAAAGGATTGCGAAGATGATTCAGGAGAAGAGTGACAGTAATAGGGTGATTGTTATGGGAGACTTTAACTTTCCTGATATTGATTGGGAAAGCTATAGCTCAAGTTCGTTAGATGGGTCAGTGTTTGTGCAATGTGTGCAGGAGAGTTTCCTGACACAATATGTAGATAAGCCAACAAGAGGTGAGGCCATACTGGATTTGGTTCTGGGTAACGAACCAGGCCAGGTATTAGAACTAGAGGTAGGTGAGCACTTTGGGGACAGTGACCACAATTCGGTGATTTTTACTCTAGTGATGGAGAGGGATAAGTGTGTACTACAGGGCAAGAGTTATAGCTGGGGGCAGGGAAATTATGATGCGTTGAGGCATGACTTAGGATGTGTGGATTGGAAAAGTAGATTCCAAGGCAAGAGCGTAATTGATATGTGGAACTTGTTCAAGGAGCAACTATTGAGTGTCCTTGATAAGTACGTACCTATCAGGCAGGGAGGAAAGGGTCGTGTGAAGGAGCCGTGGTTTAATAAGGAGTTGGAATCCCTTGTTAAATGGAAGAGGGCGGCCTTTGTAAAGATGAGGCGTGAAGGTTCAATAGGGGCGATTGAGAGTTATAAGGTAGCCCGGAAGGACCTGAAGAGAGAGCTAAGAGCAGCAAGGAGGGGACATGAAAGGTCCTTAGTTGGTAGGATTAGGGAAAACCCTAAGGCTTTCTATAGGTATGTTAGGAATAAAAGAATGACTAGGGAAGGAATAGGTCCAATCAAGGATAGTAATGGGAAGTTGCGTGTGGAGGCTGAAGAGATTGGGGAGGCACTGAATGAATACTTTTCGTCAGTATTCACTCAGGAACAGGACATTGTTGTCGATATGAATACTGAGGCACGAATAAGTAGAATGGATGGCTTTGAGATATGTAGAGAAGAGGTGTTGGAAATTCTGGCAAGGGTGAAAATAGATAAGTCCCCTGGGCCTGATTGCATTTATCCTAGGATTCTCTGGGAAGCAAGGGAGGAGATTGCAGAGCCATTGGCCTTGATTTTTGTGACCTCTTTGTCTACAGGAGTAGTGCCAGAGGACTGGAGGCTAGCAAACGTGGTTCCCTTGTTCAAGAAGGGGAGTAGGGATAATCCTAGTAACTATAGGCCAGTGAGTCTCACTTCTGTTGTGGGCAAAGTCTTAGAGAGAATTATAAGGGATAGGATTTATGCACATCTGGATAAGAATGATGTGATCAAGGATAGTCAGCATGGTTTTGTGAAGGGCAGGTCGTGCCTCACAAACCTTATTGAATTCTTTGAGAAGGTGACGAAGGAGGTAGATGAGGGGAAAGCGGTAGATGTAGTATATATGGATTTTAGTAAGGCGTTTGATAAGGTCCCCCATGGTAGGCTACTGCAGAAAATACAGAGATATGGCATTGAGGGTGAGTTGGAGGTTTGGATTAGGAATTGGCTCTCTGGAAGAAGACAGAGGGTAGTAGTTGATGGCAAAGATTCATCTTGGAGTGCCGTCACTAGTGGTGTTCCGCAAGGATCTGTTTTGGGACCATTGCTGTTTGTCATTTTTATAAATGACCTGGAGGAAGGGTTAGAAGGTTGGGTGAGCAAGTTTGCGGATGATACGAAAGTCGGAGGAGTTGTAGACAGTGAGGAAGGATATGGCAGGTTACAGCGGGATATAGAGAAGCTGCAGAGCTGGGCAGAAAGGTGGCAAATGGAGTTCAATGTAGCTAAGTGTGAAGTGATTCACTTTGGTAAGAGTAATAAAAAGATGGATTACTGGGCTAATGGTAGACTACTTGGTAGTGTGGAAGAGCAGAGGGATCTTGGTGTCCATGTACACAGATCTCTGAAAGTTGCCACCCAGGTAAATAGTGCAGTGAAGAAGGCATATGGCGTACTGGCCTTTGTTGGTAGAGGAATTGAGTTCCGGAGTCCTGAGGTCATGCTGCAGTTGTATAAGACTCTGGTGCGGCCGCTTCTGGAATATTGTGTGCAGTTTTGGTCGCCATACTATAGGAAGGATGTGGAGGCACTGGAACGGGTGCAGAGGAGGTTTACCAGGATGTTGCCTGGTATGGTAGGAAGATCCTATGAGGAAAGGCTGAGGCACTTGGGGTTGTTTTCTTTGGAGAAAAGAAGGTTTAGGGGTGATTTGATAGAGGTGTACAAGATGATTAGGGGGTTAGATAGGGTTGACAGTGAGAACCTTTTTCCGCGTATGGAGTCAGCTATTACAAGGGGGCATAGCTTTAAATTAAGGGGGGGTAGATATAGGACTGATGTTAGGGGTAGGTTCTTCACTCAGCGAGTCGTAAGATCATGGAATGCCCTGCCAGTAGCAGTAGTGGACTCTCCCTCTTTATGGGTATTTAAGCGGGCATTGGATAGGTATATGGAGGATAGTGGGTTAGTGTAGGTTAGGTGGGCTTTGATCGGCGCAACATCGAGGGCCGAAGGGCCTGTACTGCGCTGTATTGTTCTATGTTCTATGTTCTATGTTCTAAATGGTCTACCCCGTATTTTTAAGCTGTGTCCTCTGGTTCGGCACTCACCCATCAGCGGAAACATGTTTCCTGCTGCCAGAGTGTCCAATCCTTTAATAATCTTATATGTCTCAATCAGATCCCCTCTCAGTCTTCTAAACTCAAGGGTATACAAGCCCAGTCGCTTCAGTCTTTCAGTGTAAGGTAGTCCCGCCATTCCAGGAATTGACCTTGTGAACCTACGCTGCACTCCCTCAACAACCAGGTGGAGCTCGTTAACTACAAGGTTCTTGATTGGGGTTGTTAACCTGGGCCAATCAGGAAAGCCCTGGTTAACCGATATAACCAGGAGATCATAAAACAAAAGGCAGCTAAGCAATAACTTTCCAACAACTCGAATATACCTGGGCTTTATCTATTTATAGCATCATAGAGTCATAGAGATGTACAGCATGGAAACAGACCCTTCGGTCCAACCCGTCCATGCTGACCAGCTATCTCAACACAATCTAGTCCCACCTGCCAGCACCCAGCCCATATCCCCTCAAACCCTTCCTATTCATATACCCATCCAAATGCCTCTTAAATGTTGCAATTGTACCAGCCTCCACCACATCCTCTGGCAGCTCATTCCATACACGTACCACCCTCTGCGTGAAAAAGTTGCCCCTTAGGTCTCTTTTATATCTTTCCCCTCTCACCCTAAACCTATGCCCTCTAGTTCTGGACTCCCCGACTCCAGGGAAAAGACTGCCTATTTATCCTATCCATGCCCGTCATGATTTTGTAAACGTCTATAAGGTCACCGTTCAGCCTCCAAAGCTCTAGGGAAAACAGCCCCAGCCTGTTCAGCCTCTCCCTGTAGCTCAAATCCTCCAACCCTGGCAACATCCTTGTAAACCTTTTCGGAACCTTTTCAGGTTTCACAACATCTTTCCGATAGGAAGGAGAACAAAATCGCATGCAATATTCCAACAGTGGCCTAACCAATATCCCGTACAGCCGCAACATGACCTCCCAACTCCTGTACTCAATACTCTGACCAATAAAGAAAAGCATACCAAGCGCCACCTTCACTATTCTATCTACCTGCGACTCCACTTTCAAGGAGTTATGAACCTGCACTCCAAGGTCTCTTTGTTCAGCAACACTCCCTAGGACCTTACCATTAAGTATATAAGTCCTGCTAAGATTGTCTTTCCCAAAATGCAGCACCTCGCATTTATCTGAATTAAACTCCATCTGCCACTTCTCAGCCGTTGGCCCATCTGGTCCAGATCCTGTTGTAATCTGAGGTAACTCTCTTCGCTGTCCACTATACCTCCAATTTTGGTGTCATCTGCAAACTTACTGACTATACCTCTTATGCTCGGATCCAAATCATTTATGTAAATGACAAAAAGTAGAGAGCCCAGCACCGATCCTTGTGGCACTCCACTGGTCACAGGCCTCCAGTCTGAAAAACAACCCTCCACCACCACCCTCTGTCTTCTACCTTTGAGCCAGTTCTGTATCCAAATGGCTAGTTCTCCCTGTATTCCATGAGATCTAACCTTGCTAATCAGTCTCCCATGGGGAACCTTGTCGAACGCCTTACTGAAGTCCATATAGATCAGATCTACTGCTCTGCCTTCATCAATCCTCTTTGTTACTTCCTGAAAAAACTCAATCAAGTTTGTGAGACATGATTTCCCATGCACAAAGCCATGCTGACTATCCCTTGCCTTTCCGATAGGAAGGAGAACAAAATCACATGCAATATTCCAACAGTGGTCTAACCAATATCCCGTACAGCCACAACATGACCTCCCAACTCCTGTACTCAGTACTCTGACCAATAAAGAAAAGCAGACCAAGCGCCGCCTTCACTATTCTATCTACCTGCGACTCCACTTTCAAGGAGTTATGAACCTGCACTCCAAGGTCTTTGTTCAGCAACACTCCCTAGGACCTTACCACTAAGTATATAAGTCCTGCTAAGATTGTCTTTCCCAAAATGTCCTTGCCTTTCCAAATACATGTAAACCCTGTCCCTCATGATTCCCTCCAACAGCTTTCCCACCACCGACATCAGGCTCACTGGTCTATAGTTCCCTGGCTTGTCTTTACCGCCCTTCTTAAACAGTGGCACCACGTTAGCCAACCTCCAGTCTTCGGCACCTCACCTGTGAGTATCGATGATACAAATATCTCAGCAAGAGGCCCAGCAATCACTTCTCTAGCTTCCCACAGAGTTCTAGGGTACACCTGATCAGGTCCTGGGGATTTATCCACCTTTACCCATATCAAGACATCCAGCACTTCCTCCTCTGTAATATGGTCACATTTCTTGGTCAGCATGGATGAGTTGGACCAAAGGATTTGTTTCCGTGCTATACAACTCTATGACTCTATCACTTTAAATGGGTGATAAAATCAAAAGAAGCTAAGCTATAACCAGGAGATTAGAATCTCCTCAGTTGAGGACTGACTCTGAGCTGCCTGGCCGCAGCCAATGTACTGGGCATGAGTAAATAATGGGTGCTTTGGTGATGGGATTCCAGCCTCTGTGCAATTATTTTACCATCTTATCCTCATAAGTCTGTACCCCACTGGTAATCAAAAATCTATCAATCTTTACCTTAAACAGACTCAAAGACTGAGCTTCCACAACTCTGTGTGATAGAGAATTTCAAGGATTCAAAATCCTCTGAGTGAAAAAGAACTCCTTGTTTTGGACCTGAATGGTACCCACCTTACTTCAATAGAGTATAAATGCATTCTCTCCACCCACACTGTCAATTTACTTAATATCTTCAAAATGTCACTCAACTTTCAACTTAACCTTTGAACTTCCAAGGAAAACGCTCTCGTTTTGCCATCACCAAGATACAGATAGTAATTTTGAGTGATTAAAAGAAATCAGATGTGAACCTTAAAACAGCCTGCCCTGCATCAGTTGTTCGTCAAATCATTCAGGACATGAGGAGACCATTCCTCCAACCCTTTAATACAGAAATCCAGTATCACCCTGTGTACTTCTTGTGCGTTGGATGAAATGCAATTGGAACAATCAGCTCTCATTTACTTTGGAAATTACTTACAATTTACAGTACTTGCATCTTCCCATATTTCTCTATAAAGTAATCAAATTCATGTAAAATAACCTGTGTGCTCCAGCAAGACAAAGATTTTAAAATTGTTTCACATCAATCAAAATCGATCCAACTTTTCCTTGACGTAAATATCATTAACCACAATTGCTATCCATCTACTTCGAAAGGAAGTTGCTGCTGTTTTGTACCCTATATACTGAGAGCAGTTTATTGCCACAATTATGCACAGCCCCAACAGAAGATTTAGCAGAGAGCACGTGTTTCAGGTCTGGAACATTGTGGTCATGAAACTGAAGCATCTCTTGTCCCAAGGTGACACCATTTCAAAAGGCCTTTGAAGGAGTTCACAGTTCACCAAGACTGAGAGTGGAAAATATGTCCTTTTCAAAGAGTGATTGAAGAAACATCTCAAGGTAATATTTCCAGAGCAAGCTGAGTCAGAAACAACAGGGGGTGCATTGTGACTTGACAGGTGCCAGAATATCAGAGCCACACACTCTGGAATATTCTATACTTTATCCTTTTACTTTCAAGAATAACCCATTAGCCATTGTTTCTTCTTAGAAAAAACTAATTTTTGCAATGAAAAGTATTCCCTTTCTCTTTTTTTTTCCTGAAGAGTGTGGGTGGCTTAGGGATATTTAGAGGGTATACATTCATACTTCTATATTCCTGATTGTGTATAATTACCAATTATTGGATTTTATGGATATGTTTCTTTTGGATAATAAATCCATAAACGTGTTTACTAAGGAACCTGATTGATAAATCATGTTGTTACACCCTGTTTTTGATGTTTATGTCACAACCTTGTGCAATTGCCTTATGGAGAAAGAACTTTATTTTCTCTTTTGTGGAATGTTCATTGGATAAATATTTGGATGAAAATAAAATAGAATTGGATAGATGGGCTTTGGATTGGTTTCACAGGTCGGCGCAACATCAAGGGCCAAAGGGCCTGTACTACACTGTGGTGTTCTATGTCCTATGAATAAACTCATGTGGTTTTGCTAGAAGGACATGAGCAGCCTCATGTGAATATGTTCATTGACAGACCATCACACTAACAAAGCTACAAAAATAAACTTATAATCCAGCAACCAGATTTCACTCTAGGATCTGGTTTGTCCAGGATAACGTCAGCTGTGATCATAAGAGGAGAGTGTGAAGTCTACTTCCTCCTGACATTCAGTCGGTATAGAGCACTCCTGAGGCATTCTGTCAAGATCACCTGCAGATTCTCTGTAATGTTATTCTATTCAAAGTTATTCCAACATATTCTCAGTCTGCAGTTTGGGAAATCAACACAAAGTTGCTTTGTTTTCTTTTGCTCCATTATGAGCTGTGGATATCACTGTACAGGTACAGCCTCATTGCCTCAAGAGAAGGTAATGGTGACTCAGGTGGCTTATGCGTTTCATTTTAGAGAGCAGCTTAAAATCAACCATATAGCTATAGGTCTGGAGTCATACATAGGCCAGACCAGGTAAGGATGGCAGATTTCCGTCCTTAAGGGCACTCGTCAGAAAGATTATTCAGAAAATCTGATAGTTACGAGTTCATTCAATGAGATCATGGCTGATCTGGTAATTCTCAATGTTAAGTAACCCTGGATTCCGTTATGGATTAAAAATCTGCCATCTCTGCCTCGAATATACTTAATGACCCAGCCTCAACAGCCCAATGTGATAAAGAATTTCACAGGTTCACTCCGCTCTGAAAGAAAAAACCCTCCTCAATTCTGCCTTAATTGGGTGACCCATTATTCTGAGATGATGCCATTTTGTCCTCGACTCTCCACATCTCCCGTGTTAAGTGTCCTGTGAAATGTCACTGTTTTAGTAAGGTTGCTGTCCATTCCTCTCAACTCCAAAGGGAATAGGCCCAACCTACTCAACTACTCCTCAGAAGATAAGCCTCATAACCAAACTAATGAACCTTCTCTGAACTGTCTTGAAGCCAGTAAAACTTTAGCAAGCCTACCCAATTTTTATATTCCATTCCCTCTGAAATAATAAAGGCTAACATTCCTGCTGCCTTCTCTGTTACCTGTTGAACTTGCATGCTAGCCTTTGTCTGGTTTATGCCAGGTGATGGTGCAATGGTAATTTCCCTGGACTAGTAATCCAGCACCTCAGTCCAGTGCTCAGGGTATGTGGTTCTGATCCCAACATGGTGATAATGATGTGAAATTTGAATTGAATAACCTCCGAAGCCTGTAAACAGCAGTTCAAACAGAGCCACTGGTTACCAGCACCTTTGTGCAATAAGAAGATGGACACATTCTCAAAACGAGCTTTTTCTAGTAAGAAGGTAGCCTTCACATTACCTTGAATACATTGGCTGGCAAATGGGACATTTACTTATTATCACAGAATGAACTGCAAAGTATTCTCCATTTTAAAAGAATGAGAAAGAGGAATTGCATTTATTTACCACTTTTGGCAGGATAGCCCTGCCAATGTAGTCCTTTTGAACTGTTTTAACTGATGTAATATAACAATGTCTGTTAGGTTGCTACTTGGTTAGTTTGTTTCTTTACTTGCCCAGACTATTCAGTAGCAGGGTATTTAGCAAGTTTAGTTGGAAGTGTCCTTGCGTGGTTAAAGTTTTGTACACTGCTTGCTGAAAGTACAAGCTGGTAATGGCCGAGGAATGGAAAAGCTGCACCTGGGATCTGTGTGAACAGACCAAATGTCTCTATAATCTCCTTAAACAAGGCAACTGAAGGATTGTGAAACAAACAGTTCTTGGACTGGGACAGCAGAAAGAATTAAAAATGGCAAAATGTCTCTCAAATCAGGTTCAGGGAAAAAAAAAATCAGAGTATAGGAAAGATTAGATTAAGAAGGAAAGGAAAAAAAGAGAGAGAAAAGAAACAATGAAAAAAATTAATTTATGATTTGAAATTTTTAAAATCTCCAACAACCATTAACAGCTGAAAGAATGTGATTTTTTTTCTTTAATAGCTACCTTTCGGTACCTTTCAGAGAGTTTAACTGGTAGAAGTTAATACTTGTCATTTTGCTTGTGATGATAACATTTAATTTTCCATGGCCTACTGCACCAATACAACAACTTAACACATTTCACTGATGAGCTGGGCAGCAAGATGCAACTATTGCAAAGTTAATGGAGGAACAGGGCAAATTAGTCCACCTTTGGAATACTTGGGACTTGAACTCGGGCCTCCCATTCAAGGCATATGGACATTACCACTGCATCATCCAATCATTTCTCCAGCACTGAGGTTAGACTGACTGGCCTGTAGTTTCCTGGTTTATTCCTTGCCCTCTTCTTGAATAACGGTACTACTCTGGCACCTTTCCTGTGGTCAGAGAGGAATTTGAACATTTTTTTCCCAGTGCCTCTGCGATTTCCTCCCTTGTCACATACAAACAGATATTCATTTAACCATGGACACGCACCTTCCCTCAAGTTGCAATATCACTTACCAAGGAGCACAAGCCTTGGCATTAGTTTAAAATATTATTTCACGATCACTGTTCAGCTCCAATCCATGTGCCCTTGGCAGGGCTGAAATCACACCTCAAGATTAATGTTACAACACCCTCCGAATCACACTACACATTCCATGGATGAGTTCTTTCTATTGATGGCATCTCTGCCTGAAGTAACTATCTTCTCAGCAATGTTCCTTTGCTCATTTTGTACTTGTGAAATTCACCTGAAACTGACAACTACATAATTGGATATCAGACACCAGCTAAAAGTTTTTTTGATAAAATTCTCTGTATAGAATTTTAAAATAAGAATAATACAGAGCAGCAGGAGACCACAGAGTCCATTTGACCGGTGCTGGCTCCATGAACGAGTTGAAGATTGATCCAATTCCCCTATAAATTTTTCTCCAGTCTTGCAGCCTCATCCTTTTAACTAGGTATCTCATTCCCTTTTGAAGTTGTGATTTATTTTGCTTCCACTGCCTTTTCAGGCAAGGTCACCAGCAACTCGTTAACAGAGTTATCAACTTCTGGAGAGACTGCCACAATGTGGGGATGTTCATTGATGATTGCATAGTGATCAGCGACATTCCCAGCTATGTACATATTGAAGCACTCTGTTTCCCCATGCAGTCATGTTTGGACAATATCCAAGCTTGTGCTGATAAGTTACAAATAACATGTAACATTCATGCCACACAATTCCAGTGAAAAGCCATCTCCTACAAGAGAGAATCTCACCATCGCCCCTTGACATTTAATAGCATTAATCATAATAGACTAACCAATGTCAGCATCCTAGGGGGCTACCACTGACCAGAACCTGAATTGGACTAGTTGTATAAGCACAGAGGCTATAAGAGCAGGATACAGGATTCCTGCAGCAAGTAACTCACCTCCTGACTCCCCAAACCCTGTCCACCATCTACACTGTCAGGAGTGTGATGGAATACTCCCCACTTGCCTGGATGGGCCAGCTCCAACAACACTCAAGAAGCTTGACACCATCCAGGACAAGGCATTCCATTTGATCATACTCTGAATTTCATGTGAAATATTTACTCCCTCCGTGAGTGATGCACTGTCGCAGCAGTGTGTACTGTCTGCAAGATGCATGGCAGAAATTTGTCAAATCTCTTTAGACAGCACCTTCTAAACCCCTTCCATCCAGACCAGGGCAGCAGATACATGGGAACACCAAATCTACAAGTATACTGTATGCCTCCTTTACCACTTTATCTACATGCCTGCTACCTCAGGGGACCAGTGGCAATGCACACCAAGGTCTCTCTGATCCTCGGTGTCCAACCTTTCACCATGTTCATCCACGTACATCACCTCACATTTATCCAGATTGAATCCCAGCTGATTGATCTGACCAGCTGATCTATCCCCTTATAATCTAAGTCTATCCTCCTCACTACTTCCCACCTCTTCAGTTCTCATATGATCCACAAACTTGCTGATTAATCCTCCGCCAATTAGGTGTAAATTGTTTATATCAACCACAAACAGCAAAGGTCCCAAAACTTATTGATTGATTTATTGTTGTCCTGTGTACTGAGATACAGTGAAAGGTGTTGTTTTGCATGCTGTACAGGTAGATCGTACCATATGAAGTGCACCAAGGTAGCAGACAGAGTACAGAATACAGTGTTACAGCCACAGAGAAAGTGTAGAGAGAGAGATCAGGATTAACATTTGAGAGGTCCATTCCAAGAGTCTGATAACAATGGGAAGGAAGCTGTTCTTGAATCTGTTCATACGTGTATTCAAACGTTTATATCTTCTGCCCAAGAGGGAAGAGGGTGGAACAGAGTGTAACCGGGGTGGGAGGGGTCTTTGATGATGTTGGCTGCTTCTCTGAGGCAGTGGGAAGTGCAGATGGAGTCAATGGATGGAAGACTGATTTGCCTGATGGACCAGGCTGTCCCTGCAGAACCCAACTGGACATAGACTTCCAATCACAAAAATACCCCTTCTCATTACCCTCTATTTCCTGCCACTCAGCCAATTCTAAATCCAATTTTACTGTATTCCTTGGATTCCATTGGCTCTTACCTTTGTTATCAGTTTCCCATGAAGGACCTTTATCAAAAGTCTTGCAGAAATCCAAGTAGACTACATCAAAAGCATTGTCCTCATCAATCCACCTGGTCCATACTGCTTTTCCAAATACAGATTAACCCATTTTTTCTTATCAATCTGTTCAAAGAAATTATTACACACCTCGGCAGTAGGTGGGATTTGAACCTGAGCCTCATGATCTAGAGATTTGGGCACTACGACTGCACCACAAGTGTACTGTCTCTCAGAATTGTTTCTAATAGTTACCCCACCACTGAGGTTAGTCTGATTGGCTTGCAGTTTCTCGGTTTATCCCTTCCAGGCGTATGGCACCTTTCCTGTGGCCAGAGAGGAATTGAACATTTTTGCCAGTGCCCTTGTTATTTCCTCCCTTGTCTTACCCAACATCCTGGGATCCACTTCATCTAGCCCTGGAGATTATTGATTATTAAGCTTGCCACATCACTCCAAACCTTTCTCTGCCTATGTTGATTTCTTTCATTATATCACAGTCCTTCTTCCTGATTAGGAGACCAATACCATCATTCTTAATAGTAAACACCGACACAAAGTCTTCATTCAGAACCCTACCTAAATCCTCTGGCTCTGTGCACAAATTACCAAACATGGTCCTTAATGGTTCCTACTCTTTCCCTAGTTATCCTTTCATTCTTAAGATACTTGTAAAATAATTCAGGAATTTCCTTTATTTTACCTGGATTTATTCTATCATGCTCCCTTTGCTCTCCTAAGTTCCTTCATAACTTTCCCCGTGCACATTCTTTCCTCATCCAGGGCCTCTGCTGACGTGAGTGGCTGGAATCTGTAAAAGCCTCCTGTGTTCCCTTTATCCAACGCTGTATATCCCTCGATCTCCAGGATTCACAGGATTTAATGGTCCCATGCTTTGTCTTTATTGCAACAAGTTGGCCCCGTGTTTTGCCTATTTCCTTTTTGAATGTGTCCTATGCTCTGACACAGATTTACCTCAAAGCATCTGGTCCCATTTCACTCAGGCCCAATCCTACCAGGTTGCATAAAAACCAGTCCTTTTCCAGTTTTGAATTTTGATTTCAGGCCATCCTTGACCCTTTCCAGAGTGACCCTGAATCTAACGGAGTTATGATCAATGACTGCAAAATGCTCCCCCATTGATACTTCAACCACTTGCCTGGCTTCGTCACCTAAACTTAAATCCAGGACCATTCCTTGTCTTAGAGAACATTCTACATGATGGCTTAAAAGAAAACCCCTCCAGTGTACATTTTAAAACCTCTGCTTCTTTTAAACCTTTCACACGATGCCCTCACAAGGCAACACTATGTTTACCCCAGGTCAGGTTGGGGAATCTAAAATCCCCCACTATCACTACCCTATTACTTTTACACTACTCTTAAATTTTTCTACATTTCTGCTCTAATCTTTCATAACCGAGAGTACACTCCCAACAATGTGACTGCCCCTCTTTGATTTTTAAATTCTACACGTGACTTCAAAGACATCATCCTCTCCTATTGCTGTAATAGATTCCCTGATCTCCTCCTCTTTTGATTATTAATGATCTAGTTGAAGGAACTGAGGGCATTCTGGCTAAGTTTGCAGATGATACAAAGATAGGTAGAGGGACGGTAGTATTGAGGAGGCAGGGAGGCCTCAGAAGGATTTGGACAGGTTTGGACAGTGGGCAAAGAAGTGGCAGATGGAGTACAACATGGGAAAGTGCGAGGTCATGCTCATTTATAGGAAGAATGGATTAGATTCCCTACAGTGTGGAAACAGGCCCTTCGGCCCAACCAGTCCACACCGACCCTCCGAGTGTAACCCACCCAGAAGCACCCAGACCCATTTCCCTCTGAATGATGCACCTAACACTATGGACAATTTAGCATGGCTAATTCACCTGACCTGCACATCTTTGGACTGTGGGAGGAAATTGGAGCACCTGGAGGAAACCCACACAGACAGTTACCCAAGGTTGGAATCAAACCTGGGACCCTGGTGCTGTGAGGCAGCAGTGCTAACCACTGAGCCACCATGCCGCAGGGCTATAGGCTATTTTCTAAATGAAGTGCAAAGTGAGTTAGGAGTTCTAGTCCGGAATTCTTTCAAGGTAAACTTGCAGGTTGAGTCAGCAGTTAGGAAGGCAAATGCAATGATGGCTTTTATTTTGAAAGGACTTGAATATAAAAGCAAGGGTGTACTTCTGAATCTCTATAAGGCCCTGGTCAGAACACATTTGGAGTATTATGCACAATTTTGGGCCCTATATCTCAGGAAGGACGTACTGGCCCTGGAGCGTGTTCAGAAGAGGTTCACGAGAATGGTCCCAGGAATGAAAAGCTTAACATATGAGGAATGTTTGAGGACTCTGGGTCTATACTCGCTGGGGTTTAGAAGGATGAGGGGGGGATCTAATTAAAACGTACAGAATACTGTATGGCCTGGACAGAGTGGATGTTAGGGAAGATGTTTCCATTGGTAGGAGAGACTAGGACCTGAGGACACAGCCTTAGAGTAAAGGGAAGACCCTTTTAGAATGGAGATAAGGAGAAACATCTTCAACCAGAGAGTGGGGAATCTCTGGGATTCATTACCACAGAAGGCTGTAGAGGTCAGACCATCGAGTATGTTTAAGATGGAGACAGATAGGTTCTTGAGTATCAAGAGGATCAAGGGTTACAGGGAGAAAGTAGGAGAATGAGGTTGAGAAACTAATCAGTCATGATTGAATGGCACAGCAGACTTGATGGGCTGAATAGCCTCATTTCTGCTCCTGTGTCTATGTCTGCTGGCTCCTTCTCTGTCTCTCCTCACAACACTATCTGCTGGAATACTGAGCTGTCAATCCTGCGCTCCCCAGCCATGTCTCAGTGACAACAATGACATCCTACCCCATGTTTTAATTTGTGCCCTCAATTCATCTGCTTTGTTTGTCAGATTCCTGAATTAAAATAAATCCCATTATTTGTGCCAATACCTTAACTGGCCCCTAATTTCTCTGCCTTCTTGAGTCCCTTGCTGTCTCATTGAATTTTGGTTGTTGATCTCCCCCTGCTGGATCCCAACAATCCCTCACTCCTGTCAGGTTAATTTGAACCCTCCCCTTGGGCTGTGACAATGGCTATAATGCAGTTAGAGAGGGAGCTCCAGGATTTTGACCCAGTGACAGCAGCATATTTACTGACATGAGTAACTTGGTCATTGAGTCATGGAGATGTATAGAACAGAAACAGACCCTTCAGTCCAATTTATTCAAGCCAACCAGATATCCTAAATTAATCTAATCCCATTTGTCAGCACTTGGCCCATATCCCCCTAAACCCTTCCTCCTATTCATATACCCATCCAGGTGTCTCTTAAATGTTGTAATTATACCAACCTCCAACACTTCTTCTGGCAGCTCATTCCATATACACATCACCCTCTGCTTGAAAAATTGCCCCTTACGTCCTTTTAATATCTTTCCCCTCTCACCCTAAACCTATGCCCGCTAGTTCTGGACTTACCAACCCAGGGAAAATACCTTGTCCATTTACCCGATCCATGCCCCTCATAATTTTATAAACCTCGATAAGGTCACTCTTCAGTCTCGGATGCTCCAGGTGAAACAGCCCCAGCCTGTTTAGCCTCTCCTGTAGCTCAGATCCTCCAACCCTGGAAACATCCTTGGAAATCTTTTCTGAACACTTTCAAGTTTCACAACGTCTTTCCTGTAGCAGAAAGACCAGAATTGCACACAATATTCCAAAAGTGGCCTAACCAATACCCTGTACAGCCACAACATGATCTCTCAACTCCTATACGCAATACTCTGACCAATAAAGGTGAGAAATGACAGATGATGCTGTTCCCATGTATCTGCTGCCCTTGTCCTTCCAATGGTAAGGGCTTTGATTCTTAAATTCGTACAGGACATGACAGGCTAGATGTGAAGACATTGTTTCTCCTTGAAGAAGAGTCTTACAGATCCATAGCACCAAAAAAGGCCCTTCAGCCCATTGAGTCTATGCCAGTCAAAAGCAACCATATAACTATTCTGATCCTACTTTCCAGCACTTGGCCCATACCTTGGTATCACAAGTGTACACCAAAATACTTTTTCAATGGTATGAAAACGTCTGCCTCTCTCACCCTCACAGGCAGTGTTGCAGATCCTCACCACCCTCTCGGTGAAAATGAATTTCCTCACATCCCCTGCCAGCCTTCGACCCCGTTCCCTTCAGTCTCTGCCCCCTGATTATTGATCTTTCCATTAAGACATTAAGTCTCTTCCTGGATCCTCATAATTTTATACATTTCAATCATGTCCCCTCTCAATCTCCTCTGTTCCAATTAAAACAACCCCATTCTGTCCAATCGCTATTCATAACTGCAACTCTCCAATGCAGGCATCATCCTGGTAAATCTCCTCTACACCCTCTCCAGTGCTATCGTTCCAGAACTGTACACCATATCCTAGCTGTAGCCTAACCTGCATCTTATTCAGGCAGGCAAAAGTGAGGAGTGCAGATGCTGGAAACCAGAGTCTAGATGAGAGTGGTGCTGGAAAAGCACAACAGGTCAGGCATCTGAGGAGCAGGAAAATCGACATTTCGAGTAAAAGCCCTTCATCAGGAATGGAGGCAGGGAGCCTCCAGGGTGGAGAGATGCTGCCTGACCTGTTGTGCTTTTCCAGCACCATTCTAACCTAGACCCTGCATCTTATTCAGTTATGGTATAACTGCCCCTGGACCAGAGGGCATAATCTCAGCAGAAGGGGTTGATCATTTAAGACAGGGATGTGAAGGAAGATCTTCTCTCAGATGGGAGTGAATCTATGGAATTCTTTGCCACAGAGGGCTGTTATTAGGTATATTCATGGCTAAGATAGAGGGGAAGGGAATCGGGAAGGGAATCAACGATCAAGAGGTAAAAGCAGGAAAGTAGAGTTGAGGGTTATCAGCGTTGAAGAGTGTGGTGCCAGCCATTGTCACATTGAATGACAGAATAGAATCTATGGACTGAATGGCCTACTTCTCCTCCTACCTCAGTGTATAGTCTTACAGTTTGGAAGGAGCTGTCTAAGGAGCCTTGGTGAAATTTGGCAGTGCATCTTGTGGATAATGCACACTGCTGCTACTGAGCATTGGTGGTGGAGGGAATGGAGATTTGTGAATGTGGTGCCAATCAAGCAGCTGCTTTGTTCTGGGGGATGGTGTTGAGCTTATTAAATGTTGTTGGAGCTGCTCCAAGCAAGTGGAGAGTATTCCATCAGTCTCCTGACTTGTGTCTGTAGATGGTGGACAGGCTTTGGGGAGTCAGGACGGGAGTTAGTCACCTCAAGATCTTGTACCTGTTCTTGTAGCTGTTGCATTTATATGGCTAATCCAGTTCCAGTTCTGATTAAAGGTACCCCCTTCCTCCAGGACATTGGTATCAAAAAGGGTTCTGCAGCTTTGGGAGCTACAGAAGTTAAAACAAAACCTTTCAAAAGGCAGAAATGAGTATAAGCAAATCTTCAAAGAGAGGATACAGTATAATTGAATTTGCAGAGATTTAATCCTTCTCTGTTTGGGGTTGAGGTAAGGACTGGAAATCTTAATGGAGCTCTGAATTATCAATGAATTGTGAAGTATATCAGGAACCCATTCACAGGGAAGTGAGGATTGCAGATCCTGCAGATCAGAGTTGAGACTGTGGTGCTGGAAAAACACAGCCAGTCAGGCAGCATCTGAGGAGCAGGAGAGTTGATATTTCGTGCATAAGCCCTTGCATTTCTGATGAAGACTTATGCTTCAAACATTGATTTCCCTGCTCCTTGGATGCTGCCTAACCAACTGTGCTTTTCCAGCAATACACTTTTTGAAAGGAACCCATTCAGTCCATAGAATCTGGACTGATTATTTTGAAATGCAGTCCAGTTGCTTCCACTCTGTGAGTCTTACCTCTTATTCCTGCAAATATTTACACTTCAAATCTTTATCTAACTCCCTTTTGAAAGCTACTCCTGAGTCTTTATCTTTCACCCTAACAGAAAGTGCATTTCAAATCTGAGCCCCTCGGTGTTTTTCTCCTGCTACTCTTGATTCTTTTGCCAAACACTTTTTTTTTGTATCCCCTTCAGTAGTTGACCCATCAACCACTGCACACATTTTGTTTTTCTTTATTCTAAATAAACCTTTTCTAATTTTAAACACCTCGAGTTAATCTGCACTAAAGACACTAAGACCAGCATGTCCAGCTTCTCACTGAAACTGGAATCTCTCATCTCAGGAACTATTCCAGAAGATCTGTTCCATACCATTTCCTAAACTTCTCATTCTTTCCTCATATCCACAATCCCCCAATAAATAGAAAACTAAATATTGAACCATTGCAGAAAAGAATAAAATGGACTAAAAGCCATAATTAGAGTTGTTGAAGGAAAGTGCATTAAAAATGTGAGCTTAAAGAAAGTTAATGGAATGGAAGTAGATTGAGAGAGGGTATGAGAGATAACTTTGGAAAGGGGATGTAAAGAATTTCAATGTCATTGTCATTCAGCAGTTATCTTCAATACCATTCGTTTTGATGATGCTATGGTAAGAAGCAGAAATAGTGAATTGACTGAAATTTCAGCTACAGGCAAAGTTGGCCCAGTTTGCTCCTAGATGTGTTTTTATTATTCTAAATGATTCATAATTAGAACAAGTGTGTTATGACGGATTGGTTGTTGTCACACTAACAGTGGGTGACAATCCCCTTCCTGTGCTTCATACAGTGTTTTGTGAGGACCTGCCTACTGTGTACATAACCGTGCTGATGTTTGGAGGGACCTCTTCACCCATTTACTACTTGGTCAAAGAAAGTAGTTTGGATTCCCCTGCAGGAATCTTAACCCTGAAATAACTCGCAATACCCAAAATGTGAGCATACAACATTTTCTGGAGATTTTGATCTGTGCATTATGGGTGTATAATCGGACCCTTGCTTTTCCAGATACATAATAATGATCTGGATCTTGGTGTTTGGTATCCAGGGGACAATTTCCAAGTTTGCATGTTGTTACCACTAAACTTGGAAGAATTGTCATGTTGGTCTTGCTTTTGTGCAGCCATAACTTTGTATGCATTGCTCTGTCTAAATACCCTATGATCTGTCTGTCCTTGTCTGTTATGATCTGCCTACACTGCATGCAAAACAAGACCTTTCACTGTAGTTAGGTACACGTGACAACAATAAACCAAATCAAATAAACTGTGAGGAAGATAATGTGGAACTGCAAAAGAATATTAACAAGTTGATGTGACAGGCGATACATTTTGGTCAGAATCACAGTGAAAGACAATACAGTATAGCAGGTCCAGTTGGTAAGAGGGTGCATGAGCAGAGGGAATATGGTGTATGAATATACAGATCTTTGAAGATGGTAGGACAGATTGAGATTCAGACGGTATCATCGGCTTTAATACTAGAAGCATTGAGTACAAGACCAAGGAGGCGATGTTAATCTTGTACAAGACACTTGTCAGATTGTGTATAGTCCTGGGCACATTACAGGAAAGATGTGAAGAGAGAGAGTGGGGCGATTTACAGGAATGGTTCCAGGAATGAGAAACTTCAGTGATCCGGAAAGATTGAAGAAGTTGGGGCTGTTCACCTTCGAGAGAAGGCGGCTGAGAGGAGATCGCATAGAGGTATTCAAAATCATGGGTGGGCTAGACAGAGTAGACAGGGAGAATCGATACCTACTTATAAAAGGATCCAAAATAAGAGGGTGTAGATTTAAAGTGCTGTGCAAACATAGCATTGGTGTTGTGAAAAAATAACTTTTCACCCAGTTCTGCCTGGAAATGTGTTGGAGGCAGGAGCATTCATGAAGGGCATTGGATGGTTATTTGAATAGAAATGGTGTTCAGGGAAATGGGGAAAAGGCAAGGCAATAGACAATAGGTGTAGGAGTAGGCCATTCTGCCCTTCGAGCCTGCACCACCATTCAATATGATCATGGCTGATCATCCTTAATCAGTATCCTGTTCCTGCCTTATCTCCATAACCCTTGATTCCACTATCCTTGAGAGCTCTATCCAACTCTTTCTTAAATGAACCCAGAGACTGGGCCTCTACTACCCTCTGGGCAGAGCATTCCACACAGCCACCACTCTCTGGGTGAAGAAGTTTCTCCTCATCTCTGTCCTAAATGGTCTACCCTGTATTTTTAAGCTGTGTCCTCTGGTTCAGCACTCACCCATCAGCGGAAACATGTTTCCTGCCTCCAGAGTGTCCAATCCTTTCATAATCTTATATGTCTCAATCAGATCCCCTCTCAGTCTTCTAAACTCAAGGGTATACAAGCCCAGTTGCTCCAGTCTTTCAGTGTAAGGTAGTCCCGCCATTCCAGGAATTGACCTCGTGAACCTACGCTGCACTCCCTCAATCGCCAGAATGTTTTTCCTCAAATTTGGAGACCAGAACTGCACACAGTACTCCAGCTGTGGTCTCACCAGGGCCCTGTACAGCTGCAGAAGAACCTCTTTGCTTCTGTACTCAATCCCTCTTGTTATGAAGGCCAGCATGCTATTAGCCTTCTTCACTCCCTGATGTACCGGCATGCTTACCTTCATTGACTAGTGTACAAGAACACCCAGATCTCTTTGTACTGCCCCTTTACCTAAATTGATTACATTTAGGTAGTAATCTGCCTTTCTGTTCTTGCCACCGAAGTGGATAACCATACATTTATCCACATTAAACTGCATCTGCCATGCATCTGACCACTCACCTAACCTGTCCAGGTCACCCTGTAATCTCCTAACATCCTCATCACATTTCACCCTGCCACCCAGCTTAGTATCACAAGCAAAATTGCTAATATTATTGCTAATACCATCTTCTATATCATTAATATATATTATAAAAAGCTGCGGTCCCAGCACTGATCCCTGTGGTATCCCACTGGTCACTGCCTGCCATTCTGAAAGGGAGCCGTTTATCACTATTCTTTGTTTCCTATCAGCCAACCAACTTTCAATCCATGTTAGTACTTTGCCCCCAATACCATGTGCCCTAATTTTGCTCACTAACCTCCTATGTGGAACTTTATCAAAAGCTTTCTGAGATTGGCACAGAGTAACGATGCTCATTGAACAGCAGTGCAGACATGATGGGCTGAATAGCCTCCTTCTGTGCAGTATTTAAAGAGACTTGGAGAAGCTGAGTGTGGGGGAAATATGGGCTCACCCCACTCCCAGCTTTCCATATACCTCTTTATTGATGGAATGTCAGTCCTGACTCGGTAAAAAGATGAAAAGTTAATAAAATGCAAACATTCTCATTGGGTGGCTGGGCAAGTTGTTGATCACTGTTGTTCATAATAATGTAATGAAATTGTTTGGGAGAATCATAGAACCAGTCAGCAAAGCCACTGGAAATATTTGAGCAACGTGACTGTGTCTTCTCATTCCATGATCTCTGAAAAGTCAAAAGTCACATGACACCAAGTTATAGTCCGTTAGATTTATTTGAAAGTGACTTCACCTGATGAAGGGGCAGCGCTCCGAATGCCTATGATTTTAAATAAACCTTTGGGACTCTAACCTGGTGCCGTGTGACTTCCATCTTTGTCCATCCCAGTCTAACCCCGGTACCTCTGCTCTGTCATAATTTTATATTAGAAATACATGCAGCACAGGGATCAAAAGGTGGAATTGCTGAAAGTTTTTAGATGAAATTATTGTTTGCTGTAAGCAGTTTGGAAGTCAGTTTGGAGGATTAAAATGTAGAATCAATTTGGGTTAAGATAAGAATAGCTAAAGGAAGGAATCACTGGGAAGTGTAGTTTATAAGTTCCTTGACAGTAACTCTGTTACAGGATGAAGATAGAACGGTAGCTTACAGAAAATTATTTGAAATAATTCTGGGTAATTAAATTCCTTATGTAGACTGGATAAATCAAATGGGCACAAGTGGCCTGGTGGATGAGCTCATCGAGTGTATTTGGGATAGTCTTTTGAACAAAATGTCCCAGAATCAATCAGATTTGAGCTGCTTCTGTATTATGATCCCACAGTAAAGTATCCCCTGGGTACCAGTGATCATAACATGATAAAATTTCACCTTCAATTTGAAGATGGGAGAAGTGAGCCTGAAATTAGTGTTTTTGACTTCAAGGCAAATGTAAGGTTATGAAGACAGAACCAATTAAAATAGAATGGGAAAATAGGTTAATAGGAAAGAAAACAGAGAAAAAACATCAGACGTGTAAAACTCTCAACAAAGAGATATTTCATTGAGAAAGAAAGATTGTGTGAGAAGGATATACCATCTAGAGTTGATAAAGGAAGTTAAATTTGCTATCAAAATTAAAGAAAAGATATATATTGCTCAAAGATTTGTGATCACTCAGGAGATTGAGAACATTTTAGAAACCAGCAAAGGATGATTGAAATTATAATAAGGCGAACTTATCATGTGAGAGAAAACAGACAAGAAATACATGGTCAAAGCTTTTACAAATATAAAGTGCTTGTATATAGCTAAAGTGAGCATTGATCCTTCAGAGAGCAGAGCTTGGGGAATTAATGAAGAGAAACAGGGAAATGGCAGAGATGTTGAATGAGTATGTTGTACCTGTCTTTATTATAGAGACACACAAACCACCCCAGGAATACTGGGAAAGCAGGGGGAGAAAGGGAGGCAGGAGCTTGCAACAATCACAGCTCTAAAGAAAAAATACTTGGAAAACTTGCTACAATCTCCATAGAGATTGATAACTTTCAAAAATTTACTTGAATTCCAGTGCCTGGAGGAAAGAACCACATGATAGATTTTAAGTTTTAAAACGTGTTACAATAAAGAAGGTAAATGCAACAGTGATTAAACAGAACAAGCAATTTATACTTGAAACTATATAAACATTTCCCCACTTTATATTTCGAGCAAGTGAAAATCTTCAGCCAATTGTTATATTTTGCATCGTCCTTTAAATAGAGATATTATTCTCCTAAAACAAATTCCAAATTTATTCTAATCCCACCCCATCCTATTCTCCCCCATTAGAAATGTTTCATTTTCCTTTTCTCAATCAGATAACCTTCACTTCCAGAACTGACTTCTATTCTGAGGGTTTACACCTGAAAGTTCTGTCTGGATGAAACTTTCAGCATCCTTTAAATCAACAGATAGATCTTTCTGCATAAATCATAAAAAGCTAGCATCCAAGTTCAATAGATAACAGGGAAAGCAATGTTAGAACATAGAACATAGAACATAGAACAATACAGCACAGAACAGGCCCTTCGGCCCACGATGTTGTGCCGAACTTCTAACCTAGATTAAGCACCCATCCATGTACCTATCCAAATGCCGCTTAAAGGTCGTCAATGATTCTGGTCTTTATTTCAAAGGGAATGAAGTATAAAGTGAGGATTGCAGATGCTGGAGATCAGAGTTGGAAAGTGGCCCTTGAAAAGCAGCAACCGAGGAGCAGGAGAGTCGATATTTTGAGCATAAGATATTCATCAGGAATGTGGAAAGTGTGGGTAAGGGGGCTGAGAGATAAATTGGAGGCTGGGGCTGGGGGAGGGGAGGGGAGGTAGCTGGGAAGGCGATAGGTAGATGAAGGTGGGGGGTGATTGTGATAGGTCAGAGAGGAGGGTGGAGCAGATAGGTGGGAAGGAAAATGGGTAGGTAGGACAGTGCCAAGTTGGAAGGTTGGATCTGGGATGAGATGGAGGGAGGGGAAATGAGGAAACTGGTGAAGTCGACATCGATGCCATGTGATTGGAGGGTCTCAACTTCCACCTTGAGATCCAACCAAATGGCATCAATATCGACTTCTCTAGTTTCTTTATCTCTCCTCCCCTCTGCCACCTCATCCCAGATTTAATGCTCCAATTTGGTACCATCCTCTTGACCTGTTCATCTTCCTTCCCACCTACCGGCTCCACCTTCCTCTCCGACCTATCACCGTCACCTCCCACCTGTATCCACCTATCGCTTTCCCAGCTACCTAGCTCCAGCTCCACCCTCCTATTTATCTCTCAGCCCCCTTCCCACTTTCCTGATGCCTGAAACATTGACTGTCCTGCTCCTCGGATGCTTCCTGAACTTTTCCAGCACCACACTTTTCGACTATAAAAATAGAAAGGTCTTGCTTAACCTGGTTATAGGCCCCAGACAGACCCCAGCTGGAATACTGTGAACAGTTTTGGGCTCCTTCTCGAAGGAAAGATAGACTGGTTTGGAAGACAGTCCAGAGAAGGTTCACTTGGCTGATCCCAGGAATGGAGGGACGACCTTAGTAGGAAAGGTTGGGTAGATTGGGCCTGTACTCAATGGTGTTCAGAAGAATGAGAGGTGACCTTATTGAAATATGCAAGATTCCCAGGAAACCTGACAGGGGAGGTCAAGTTTCCTTATGGGAGAGTTTAGGGCCAATGAGCAGAATATTGTGTAATATCACCATTATTTGCAACAATTGGATTGTATTATTTGCCTTATCTCTCTTGCAGGGTGCAACGTAAATGTCCCCTTATGTTCAAAAGGTGAATTCTGCAGATTTATCTATTCTTTTGATAGCCACCCTCAGCCACTGTGATTTTCTATTCAGTATCAAGATCACAATTTGCAAACACCAAACATTCAGTAAATATTTCTTGGAAAGAGAATGTAGTAGAATATTGAGGTAAGAGGTCCACTGAGGAGTGGGCACTGAGGAAGAGAACCCTGGGCTGGTCATGGTTCCAGGGATGAAATTACACTGTGATCTAAAACATAAACTGTAATTATACACAATACAAAATAGAAGCTGTTTGTGAATCTGTGATGCTGGAACAGTTTATAGAATTGCAATCAACGTTTTGGTGATGACTTGGAGGTGCCGGTGTTGGACTGGGGTGTACAAAGTTAAAAATCACACAACACCCAAGAATGCAACTTTTTAAAAAAAGGTTTTGTGATTTACACATGAAAGAAGTGAAACTATCACTGTATTCTAACAGATGAAAGGCTTAACAGACAATCAATTTTTCAATGTTTAATTTCAGTTACATCACACTGCAAATTTTTGCAATAAATTCTGTGTTACGATCGAGCCCTCCACAATCAACTGATGAAGGAGCGTCGCTCCAAAAGCTAGTGCTTCCAATTAAACCTGTTGGACTATAACCTGGTGTTGTGTGATTTTTAACAATGTTTTGGTGAGATTGTTTAATTTTTATTTGAATATATTTTTGAAGGTAACGTTTTGATTGAGGAAAAATTTGAGCAATAAATTGGTGATTGCAGCACATTGTAATGATCTTAGTCTAAGTGTTCCCCAAGGTTTACACCAGTGGGCATAATACTTACCTTATGTCTGCGTATGTTGGAGACTAATTAGTGCAGACTTGTTGCTTGGCCTAGGCAACAACTGCACCTCTCATTTACCATGTGACGATTAAAATGAGAGAAAGTGAACTAAAAGGAGCCCCTTGGTCAATAATTCTTGAATTGAACTCCTGAAGGTAACAGATGGCCATCTTTCCTGTTGTAATGAGCTCAGAAGGGGGGAGACAAGGGTCACACTGATTAACGTGAGATAAACCCTCTGCTGGAAAAGGCAGAGGAAGAGAGGGAGAGATCCAGCTGGTGAGTGGATCTGATTTGCCAATCGGCTTTGGAGAAACAGGTCGACTGATGACTTGATGAGAAGAACATTCTAATTAAAATTTTTGCAGAAATTCATAATGTGATGAAGTAGAGGCCTGGTCTTTTAAATGAATTTTAAATGAAAATGAGAGAATTAATTCAGGGCCCAGTAATACTTGTACATGTCAGCCAGTGAAACATGAGAACAGGGTAGCAATTTATTGCCACTTGTATTTATGAAAATACAGAGACATATGTATAGATTGCTCCATTTTATAGACAATATAGACAATATGTGCAGGAGTAGGCCATTCTGCCCTTCGAGCCTGCACCACCATTCAATATGATCATGGCTGATCATCCTCAACCAATATCCTGTTCCTGCCTTATCTCCATAACCCTTGATTCCACTATCCTTGAGAGCTCTATCCAACTCTTTCTTAAACAAATCCAGAGACTGGGCTTTCACTGCCTTCTGGGGTAGAGCATTCCACACACCCACCACTCTCTGGGTGAAGAAGTTTGTCCTCATCTCTGTCCTAAATGGCCTACCCCTTATTTTTAAGCTGTGTCCTCTGGTTCAGGACTCACCCATCAGCAGAAACATGTTTCCTGCCTCCAGAGTGTCCAATCCTTTAATAATCTTATACGTCTCAATCAGATCCCCTCTCAGTCTTCTAAACTCAAGGGTATACAAGCCCATTCGCTTCAATCTTTCAACATAGGATAGTCCCGCCATTCCAGGAATTGACCTCGTGAACCTACGCTGCACTCCCTCAATAGCCAGAATTTGGAGACCAGAGCTGCACACAATATTCCAGGTGCGGTCTCACCAGGGCCCTGTACAGTTGCAGAAGAACCTCTTTGCTTCTATACTCAATCCCTCCTGTTATGAAGGCCAGCATGCTATTAGCCTTCTTCACTACCTGCTGTACCTGCATGCTTACCTTCATTAACTGGTGTACAAGAACACCCAGATCTCTTTGTACTGCCCCTTTACCTAATTTGACCCCATTTAGGTAGTAATCTGCCTTCCTGTTCTTGCCACCAAAGTGGATAACCATACATTTATCCACATTAAACTGCATCTGCCATGCATCTGTCCACCCACTTAACCTGTCCAGGTCACCCTGTAATCTCCTAACATCCTCCTCACATTTCACCCTGCCACCCAGCTTTGTATCATCAGCAAGTTTGCTAATGTTATTACTAATACCATCTTCTATATCATTAATATATATTGTAAAAAGCTGTGGTCCCAGCACTGATACCTGTGGTACCCCACTGGTCACCGCCTGCCATTCCAAAAGGGAGCCGTTTATCACTACCCTTTGTTTCCTATCAGCCAACCAACTTTCAATCCAATCTAGTACTTTGCCCCCAGTACCATGTACCCTCATTTTGCTCACTAACCTCCTATGTGGAACTTTATCAAACGCTTTCTGAAAGTCCAGGTACACTGCATCCACTGGATCTCCCTCGTCCATCTTCAGAGTTACATCCTCAAAAAATTCCAGAAGATTAGTCAAGCATGATTTCTCCTTCATAAATCCATGCTGACTCTGACCTATCCTATTACTACTATCCAGATGTGTCGTAATTTCACCCTTTATAATTGACTCCAGCATCTTTCCCACCACTGAGGTCAGACTAACTGGTCTATAATTTTCTGCTTTCTCTCTCGCTCCTTTCTTAAAAAGTGATACAACATTAGCCTCCAATCCGCAGGAACTGATCCTGAATATATTGAACTCTGGAAAATAATCATAATCACATCCACGATTTCTCGAGCCACCTCCTTCAGTACCCTGGGATGTAGACCATCAGGCCATTCCTGATGAAGGGCTTTTGCCCGAAACGTTGATTTCGCTGCTCGTTGGATGCTGCCTGAACTGCTGTGCTCTTCCAGCACCACTAATCCAGTATTTGGTTTTCAGAATCTGCAGTCATTGTTTTTACCCAGGGACCTTTCAACCTTCAGACCTAACAGTCTCTCCAACACCAATTCCTGGCAAATATAAATTCCCTTAAGTTCAGGTCCTTCAGCCACTGTTACCTCAGGGAGATTGCTTGTGTCTTCCCCAGTGAACACAGATCTGAAGTACCAATTCGATTCTTCTGCCATTTCTTTGTTCCCAGTAATATATTCCCCTGTTTCTGTCTTCAAGGACCCAATTTTATTCTTAACCATTTTTTTGCCTTTCACATACCTAAAAAAGTTTTTACTATCCTCCTTTATATTTTTGTCCAGTTTACCTTCGTACCTCATTTTTTCTCTGCGTATTTCCTTTTTAGTAATCCTCTGTTGCTCTTTAAAAGCTTCCTAGTCCTCCGTTTTCCCACTCATTTTTGCTCTGTTATACTTTTTCTCTTTTAACTTTATATGTTTTTTAACTTCCCTCGTCAGCCACGGCCACCCATGCCTCCTCATAGGATCCTTCTTCCTTTTTGGAATGAACTGATCCTGCATCTTCTGCATTATACCCAGAAATATCTGCCATTGTTCCTCCACGGTCATCCCTGCTAAGGTATTGCACCATTGAACTTTGGCCAGCTCCTCCCTCATAGCTCCATAGTTCCCTTTATTCAACTGAAATATTGTCACTTCCGATTGTACCCCCTCCCTTTCAAATTGCAGATTGAAGCTTATTGTATTATGGTCACTACTTCCCAATGGCTCCTTCACTTCGAGGTCCCTGATCAATTCTGGTTCGTTGCACAATACCAGATCCAGAATCGCCTTCTCCCTGGTAGGCTCCAGCACCAGCTGCTCTAAGAATCCATCTCAGAGGCACTCCACAAAGTCTCTTTCTTGAGGTCCAATACCATCCTGATTCTCCCAGTCTACCTGCATGTTAAAATCCCCCATAACAACTGTAGTAACATCTTTGCGACAGGCCAATTTCAGCTCCTGATTCAACTTACACCATACTACTGTTTAGGGGCCTGTAGATAACCCCCAAGAGGCTCTTTCTACCCTGAGAATTTCGCAGCTCTATCCACACTGACTCTATATTCCCTGATTCTAAGCACCCCCACACAAGGGACTGAATATCATTCCTTACCAACAGGGCCACCCCACCCCCTCTGCCCGTCAGTCTGTCCTTACGATAGCACGTGTAGCCTTGAATATTCATTTCCCAGGCCCTGTCCACTTGAAGCCATGTCTCAGTTTCCCCACAATATCGTAACTGCCAATTTCCAAAAGAGCCTCAAGCTCATCCATCTTATTTCTAATACTTCGTGCATTCATGTATAGTATTTTAAATTTGTTACTGCCCTCACCCTTCCTATCAACCGCTATTTCACTCAACCTTACGGCATGAACCTTTTTGAGTTTTCTACTTCATTGATACCGTTGTCTTTCTTGACTTCCCTTCCTAACTTTCCCTTCCATTTCCTTCTTAAACCTCCAGTTTGTCCCCTCACCCCCCCCCCCCCCCCCCCCCCACTCCCGCTATTTAGTTTAAACGCATTTTGGTCCCATTTTCTTGACATAAACTGTAAAAAGAGTAAGTTGAGACAAAGTTAGGACAAAGTTTATCTTTTGTCCCCTCCATGGTTCCTGGATTTAGAGAGTTGCGTTGGGACACCACCAGTGAAGCAGCACCCTGAGGCCACCAAGGCAAGGATTTCTGGACCAGACCCACCGCACTGGTACTGACACACCATAGTCAGGGGGGACAGACCGGACCCACCGCACTGTTGCTGACACACCATAGTCAGGGGGGACAGACCGGACCCACCGCACTGTCACTGACACACCATAGCCAAGGTGGACAGAACAGACCCACCGCACTGTTGCTGACGCACCATAGCCAGGGGGGACAGACCAGACCCACCGCACTGTCACTCCCACACCATAGTCAGGGGGGACAGACCAGACCCACCGCACTGTCACCGCAGCTGAAGCTGTTATTGAGGCTGTTGAAATGTCAGTCACTGCCTGAAGGCACCATCTTGTTGCCATAACCACGAGGAACCAATGTCTGGATCCACTGCACTGCTGCTGCTGTCACTATAACCACGGCTGAACCGTCCACACCACCTCAGTATGAACAGACCAGCCCCAGACCCACTGACAATGTCGCCGTCTGTAAAACCACGGTCACCATGGCCATGAGAACCTACATCCCCATCCACTACACTGCCCCTACTACAGCAGGATCACCCCCCCCCACTACCCCAGCACCTCACTCCCACATCCCCTTCCCCCCAGCAACCCCTCAATCCCACCCACCCCACAGCAGGCCATCACTCCCACCTCCCCCCAGTACAAAAGGACCTCACTCCAACCTCCCTCCACCACAGCCACAGAGAGGAGGAAAAGATGTTCCTTGATACAGAAGAGAAATGATAAAAACAAAAAAAAAGAAGAAATGAAGCTAAAGACCTCGATCTCACTTTCTTGACATTGAACTTTGCGCGAAACTAGCCAAAACCAATTGGTTTTTACGATGAGCAAGATTATTCTGTCATGTTCCAGCAACGTTTCCAGTCTTTTTAAATCCCAGCAGGATCAGATCCTGTCTTCAGCAGAACATCAGTGATAGGGGAAATGGGAAAAGTTTGATCAGGAATAGTCAGCACGGATTTGTTCCAGGGATATCCTGTCTGACTAACTGAATGAAGTTTTTTGAAAAGAGTGACTAAATATACTGGTGAGGACTTTGCAGTTGGTATGATTTATAAAGATATCAGTAAGGCCTTTGACAAGGTCTCACATGGAAGGCTGGTCCAAAAGATAGGAGCCCATGGGATCAAAGGCAAATTGGCAAACTGGACCAAACCTGGCTCCAGACTGGAGGCAGAGGGTGAGGGTGGAGGATGGTGTTTGTGATTGGAAGCCTGTGACCCGCGGTATACCACAGGGATTGGTGCTAGGACCCTCACTGTTTTTTATGTGTATTAATGACCCGAGGGTGAATGTAGACAGCATACCCCCTGTAAAAACACCATTCAATCTTCCCAATTCCTTCGCCTTTGCCGCATCTGCTCCCAGGCGGACCAATTCCAATACCAAACAACCCAGATGGCCTCCTTCTTCAAAGACCGCAATTTCCCCTCAAACATGGTTGACGATGCTCTCCACCGCATCTCCTCCACTTCCCGCTCCTCCGCCCTTGAACCCCGCCCCTCCAATCGCCACTAGTCCTCACCTACCACTCCACCAACCTCCAGATACATCGGATCATCCTTCGTCATTTCCGCTACCTCCAAACGGACCCCACCACCAGGGATACATTTCCCTCCCCTCCCCTATCAGCACTCCGGAAAGACCACTCCCTCCGTGACTCCCTTGTCAGATCCACACCCCCCCCCACCAACCCAACCTCCATTCCCGGCACCTTCCCCTGCAACCGCAAAAAATGCAAAACTTGCGCCCACACCTCCCCCCTCACTTCCCTCCAAGACCCCAAGGAATCCTTCCATATCCGTCACAAATTCACCTGCACCTCCACACACATCATTTACTGCATCCGCTGCACCCGATGTGGCCTCCTATACATTGGGGAGACAGGCCGCCTACTTGCGGAACGTTTCAGAGAACACCTCTGGGACACCCGGACCAACCAACTCAACCACCCCGTGGCTGAACACTTCAACTCCCCCTCCCACTCCTCCAAGAACATGCAGGTCCTTGGCCTCCTCCATCGCCAGACCATGGCAACACAACGCCTGGAGGAAGAGCGCCTCATCTTCCGCCTAGGAACCCTCCAACCACAGGGGATGAATGCAGACTTCTCCAGCTTCCTCATTTCCCCTCCCCCCCACCTTGTCTCAGTCCCAACCCTCAGACTCAGCACCGCCTTCTTGACCTGCAATCTTCTTCCTGACCTCTCCGCCCCCACCCCCTCTCCGGCCTATCACCCTCACCTTAACCTCATTCCACCTATCGCATTCCCAATGCCCCTCCCCCAAGTCCCTCCTCCCTACCTTTTATCTTAGCCTGCTTGGCACACTTTCCTCATTCCTGAAGAAGGGCTTATGCCCGAAACGTCGATTCTCCTGCTCCTTTGAGGATATCCTTGTGACAAATCTGGGCTGACTATCCCTGATCAATCCCTGCCTTTCCAAGTGTTGATTAGTCCTGTTTCTTAGAACTTTTTCCAGTAATGTCCCTCCCACTGATGTCAGACTAACTACTCTGTAAGTTGTGGTTCTGTTCGCTGAGCTGGGAATTTGTGTTGCAGACATTTCGTCCCCTGTTTCCTCCGGCATTTATAGTGGTAAATGTCGGAGGAAAGATCACAGAAGCGCTTCACAGGAGGGTCCCAAGCACTGAGGATGTCACCTAGACAGGGGACGAAATGTCTGCAACACAAATTCCCAGCTCGGCGAACAGAACCACAACAACGAGCACCCGAGCTACAAATCTTCTCCCAAACTTTGCTCTGTAATTACCTGGCTTATCCTTGCTCTCCTTCTTGAACAAAGAAACCACATTACCTTTCCTCCAGTCATATGGTATTTCACCTGTCACCAGCAATGTTTAAATATCTCCACCGGGTCCCTAGCTCTCCTCCCTTACCTACTCCCCCCTCCCCCATAGCACTCTCTAATGCTGCTCAACAGGTCCTGGGGATTTATGCACCTTTATGGCAGAAAAAGCAATCTAATACTTCCTCCTTATTAATCTTAACATGGTCTAGAACCTCACAATCCGAATTAAAATTTCCAGCTGCAACATCTTTCTCCCCTGTGGTCTCGAATAACTTTTCCCTGGTAATCTTCTTGCTCTGAATATATTTATAAAAAGCCTTGGAGTTTTCCTTGATCCTATCTGCCAGAAATATATTTCAAGGCCATTCTTCGTCCTCCTAATATCTCTTTTAAGCACCCCTTATAATCTCCACAATTCCCTGTTTTTAATGTGCTGCATCTGACATGTGTCTCCTTCTTGGTCTTTATCAAACTTTTGATATCCCAAACTATTCTTCACCAAACTCTCGAATTGTGAAAAATCTTTTGATGCAGCCAGTGCTTAAAATTTGCAATGGACTGCCTAAAGGAATATTTGGAGCTTCACCACTTTCCAAAGAGAGTTAGATAGGCACCTGACTGGAAAGAGAATTCTAAGGCTGTGGGGAAAGGGTTGTGGATTGGACCAGCTAAGTTGCTCTTATAGAGATGAAGAATGGCTTGACAGGTCAAATGGCCTCCATGAGTTGTAACCCCTCTCATAAAACTACAGCTCAGTCTCAATGTTACAAAGAATCTTACATTGAACTCTGACTTCGCTTCTCCTGAAGAGATTAGACCTCAGTCCTGACACAAATGATCCTCTGGATGCAAAAGGCAATAGCATGTTTTGAGAAGATTTGTAGCTCAGGTTGAGGTTCTGGATGTAGGTTTGCTCATTGAGCTGGAAGGTTTGTTTTCAGACGTTTCATCACCATACTAGGTAACATCTTCAGTGAGCCTCCAGACCAAGCACTGCTGGTATTTCCTGCTTTCTATTTACCCAAAGAAACCCAAACACATAAATAGAAATCAGGAAATACCAGCAGTACTTGGTCTGGAGGCTCACTGAAGATGTTACCTAGAATGGTGATGAAACATCTGAAAATGAACCTTCCAGCTCAGCGAGCAAACCTACATCCAGCAAAAGGCAATATCAGACAGTGGTTTGAACCAGTGCCTTTGATTGTATTTCAGTTATTTTACAGATGTGTTCTTTAAGTGACAAGCCTTGATCAGTGAGAATGTTCATACCAACCACAGGAATAATGTCATTCAAACTGGCTGCTGAGAACAGAAATTTGCTTTAACAGATGTAACAGGAAGTTCATGCCAAACTCATATCAAACTGTAACATCTTAATGTAAATACATGTTAAACTTCCATTTACTAATTGACATTAATTAGCCGCAGATTTTCTTTCATGTAAGACATTAGCAATATATTTGTGACAATTGGGTCTCCTGTCATCAGTTAGGTGACTTATCCAGGAATGATTGAGATGCACTGTTTGAATAATATTATTTCGCTGAGATTCTATAGCACCTTGCAACATAGATCATCTTTTTCCATCATACAAATCTCTAGCAAATGTCACCATCCTATTTATAAACCTGGAGCACAGAGCTTTCGGGGGACAGCAGTCAAAACTCATAATTCAGGAAGTTACTGTGTCATATTTGTCTCCAGATTAGGTCTTTGTACATCTTTCATCTTGCCAGCAACAGCATTATTGTAGTGAAGCCACGGGGGATCATTGAGATAGAATATGCCCAGGCTTGACCTATTCCTGCTGAGACCATATTACATAGAAGCAGCCATTCAGCCCATTGAGTCTGGTCCACCATTTGATCATGGCTGATATGCTTCTCAACTCTTACTCCTGCCTTCTCCTGATAACCTTTGATCCCTTTACTAATGAAGACCCTATCTGTCTCTACCTTAAATACACTCAATATCTCCACCTCCACAGTTCTCTGTGGCAATGAGTTCCACTGATTCCCCACCCTCTGGATGAAGAAATCCCTCATCTCAGTTCAAAAGGGTCATCTCTTCACTCAGAGGCTGTGCCCTCAGTTCCTAATCTCTCCTATTAGTGGAAATGTCTTTCTCACATCCACGTGATTCAGCCCTCTCAGTATTCTGTAAGTTTCAATAAGATTCTCCCTCATCCTTCTAAACTCCATTGTGTACAGACTCAGAGTCCTCAACCGCTCCTCATATGACAAGCCTTTCATCCCCAGCATCATTCCTGTAAACGTCTTCTAGATCTTCTCCAATGCCAACACAACCCTCCTTAGATACAGAGCCCAAAACTGCTCTCAATATTCCAAATGCGGTCTGACCAGAGCCTTATACAGCCTCATCAGTATATCTCTGCTCTTGTATTCTAACCCTCTTGAAATGAGTGCTAACATTGCGTTTGACTTCCTAACCGCCAACGGTACCTGCATGTTAACATTAAAAGAATCCTGAGTTAGGATTCGTAAGTCCTTTTGTGCTTCAGATATCTGAAACCTTTCTCCATTTAGAAAATCCTCTACGCCTCTATTCTTCCGACCAAATTGCATAACCTGATAATTTGCCACATTGTATTCTATCTGCCATTTCTTTGTCCACTCTCCCAGCCTGTCCTAGTCCTTCTGCAGCCTCCCCACTTCCTCAACACCTACCTGTCCTTCCACCTCTCTTTATGTCTTCTGCAAACTTAGCAACAGTGTGCTCAGTTCTTTTAACCTGTTTGTAAATGTATAATGTAAATAGTTGTGGTCCCAACACTGACCCCTATGGAACTCCACTGGTCACCAGCTGCCATCCTGAAAAAGACCCCTTTATCTCACTCTCTGCCTTCTACCAGTGAGCCAATCCTCTACCCAGGCCCTAACACCATGGGCTCCTATCGTATTTAGCAGCCTCCTGTGGCAGGTCCTTGTCAAAGGCCTTCTGGAAATCCAAATAGGATCACTGGCTCTCTTTTGTCTAACTTGTTCGTTACCTCCTCAAAGAATTCTAACAGAATTGTCAGGCTTGACTGCCCCTTGATAAAGCCATGCTGATTTGACACTACTTTAAGGAGAAAGTGAGGACTGCAGATGCTGGAGATCAGAGCTGAAAATGTGTTGCTGGAAAAGCGCAGCAGGTCAGGCAGCATCCAAGGAGCAGGAGAATCGACATTTCGGGCATAAGCCCTTCTTTAGGAAACTGAAAATGTGTTGCTGGAAAATGCATTCCTGATCTTATCCTTAATCTTATCCTTAATCATGGTCTCTAAAATCCTACCACAGACCAAGGTCAGGCTAACTGACCTATAGTTTCCCATCTTCTGCTTTGTTCCCTTCTTAAACAGGGCGGTTTCATTAACCATTTTCCAGTTCTCTGGAACCCTCCCTGACTCCAGTGATTCTGTTTCAGATTTATATGTTTGATGAAACCTCTCTCTTTGACTAAGACTTTTGGGTGAGAGACTGTGAGTCAGAAATCAAAGCCTCTCAGCCTTAACAATTGTCAAACTGGTTCCTGGTGCTTCCACCTGTGTGGATAAAGTTCATTGCTGCAGGAGCTAACTCACCCGGGTCCACTAACTCACCCTGGTACATGACTGTAGTCCAGGAAATCACAGTGGTGTGGTCTACCCTGATGGTCCTCCCTGGAAGAAGACAACCTTCCTCTGCATCACTCCTTCACCAGTTTCTGTCAAAGAAGTGTTCTGGAAGGTTCCATTCCATTAGAGGAAGTGGCTGAAAGACATTCTCCTTGGTGTGTTATGGCTGACACTATCTTCAATCAAACCTTGATATTCTGAAACCAAATTGTAACATAGATTAGATTAGATTAGATTAGATTATTTACAGTGTGGAAACAGGCCCTTCGGCCCAACAAGTCCACACCGCCCCGCCGAAGCGCAACCCACCATACCCCTACATTTACCCCTTACCTAACACTACGGGCAATTTAGCATGGCCAATTCACCTGACCTGCACATCTTTGGACTGTGGGAGGAAACCGGAGCACCCGGAGGAAACCCACTCAGACACGGGGAGAACGTGCAAACTCCACACAGATTGTGAATGCAGTGAGAACCCTTCAGTTTTATTTCATTCACTCACAGGACACAGGCATCACTGGCTGGGCCCCAGCAGTTATTGCCCGTCCGTAGTTGCCCCTTGAGAAGGTGGTGGTGAGCGCTTTCAGGAACTGCTGCAGTCCCTGTGCAATGTCCATTTTCAGCCACAATGGTCAATTGGAAGTGAAAGCTGTCTGAAGATATGAATCATTACTTTAATGAAACCCCTTCATGAAAGCTCCTCCAAAGGCACAGTCAATAAAAGGCAAGAATATCAGTTTCTTGCATCACACAAACAAGATTAGGAATTGCTGACTCGAGCACAGTATTTGGTCCTGCACTGTGGCCAAAACAAAAAGCTCACAAATCCCCATGGGTGGAGTAACATACACCAGAACTGTAATTTCCAAACAATACTCTATAATATTTGTGATCTGATTACAAAGATGACCTTTTTAATGTTGTAATGGCCTCAGTCAGTAGCTTCTACACCACTGAAACATTCTTACGTTTTTTTATCCTGAGGAACTATATTTAGCGATGAGATGTCTTTGGTATAATCACATGCTTTCAGCATTGCCATGGTTATGTTCTGAAGAAAACTGGCTCAAATATCTTCATCACTTCAACTGTGCCTTGGGAATGCTTTGTGTGAAGTGAACATTGAAGTCAAAATTTTCTGAAATGTTGGTGTTAGAATGTAGAATATACAACAGAAAATAATACAGGAACAGGGTCCTTGGCCCACCATGTCTGTACTGACCATAATGCCATTGTAAACTAATCCCACCTTCCTGCACGTGGCCTGTATCCCTCTATTCCCTGCCTGTTCAAGCCTCTGTCGAAATGCCTGTTAAACACCACTAATGTATCTGCTTCTGCCATCTTCCCTGGCAGTGTGTTCCAGGCACCTACTACCCATTGTGTAAAAAACATGCCTCTCATATCTCCCTTAAACTTTCCCCACTCACCTGAAACCTTTGCCCCCTATGTTTGATATTTCTATGCTGGGAAAGACATTCTGACTATCCAATGCCTCTCATAATTTCATGTATTTCTATCAGGTCACCCGTCAGCCAAATGGGTCGAGTATGATGTCCACCTTCTTTCCCACCTTATCCACTGGTGTTGCCACTTTCAGGGGGCTATGGAATTGCCCTTAAGATCCCTCTGTATATCAATATTCCTAAGGGCCCTGCCATTTACTGTATACCTTCCCCTTGCAGTTGACATCCCAAACTGCATCACCTCACACTTTTTTGGATTAAACTCAATCTGCCATTTCAAGATGATCTATATCCTGCTGTATCCTTTGATAACCTTCCCCGCTATTCATAACTTCACTAATTTTCTTATCATCTGCAAACTTACCAATCAGGTCACCGACATTTTCATCAAAATCATTTACATAAATAATAAAAGTATGGAGGTCCCAGCAGAACACTACTGGCCACAGATCTCCAGTCAGAAAAATTCCCTTCCATAACTACCCTCTGTCTTCCATGGCGAAGCCAATTTTATATCCAACCACCTGCTGTCTGCCATGGTCAAGTGAATTTTATATCCAATTTACCAAGTTACCATGGATTCCATACAATTTGATCTTCAGGAACAGCCTACCACCAGGGACCTTGACAAATGTTTTGATAAAGTCCATGAAGACAACATCCACTGACATACCCTCATCAATCTTCTTCATCAGTTCCTCAACAAAACTCAATCAAGTTTGTGAGACAAGACCTCTCCTACATAAAGCCATGCTGATTACCCCTAATTAGTTCATTCTTTTCCAAATGTGGGTAAATCCTTTCCCTAAGAATATTCTCAAATAACTACCCTACCACTAACGTAAGGCTCACTAGCCTCTAATTTCCTGGATTATCTCTGGCCTTTCTGAAACAAAAGAAAAACATTGGCTATTCTCCATTCTGGAACCTGTGGCTAAAGAGTATACAAAAATCCCTGACAAAGCCCCAGCAATCCTGCCTCCTTTAATATCCTGGGACAGATCCCATCAGGCCCAGGGACTTCTCTGCCTTTCAAGATTCATACCACTACCACCTCCTTAACATTGACATGCTCAACAATATCAACACGTTCCTCCCTAATCTTACCATCATCCTTGTCCCTCTTCTCTTTGCTGATTATTAATGTAAAATACTCATTAAGGGCTTCACCCACTTCCTCCAGCTCCATGCTTAGATTCCCTGCTTTGTTTTTGAATAGACCTCCTTAATCCTGTTTGACAAGGACATTCCATGGGACCTTATAGCCCTCCTAATACCTTGAGTGTATTTAAAATAGAGACTGATAAGCCTTGATTAGTAAATGGATAGAGGGTTACAGGCAGAAGGCAGGAGAATGGGTTTGAGAAATAAATCAGCCATTTTGAATGGCAGAGGAGAATCAATGGGCCAGTTGACATAATACCTGTTCACAGAGCTGATGGTTTTAGGAATTAAGTTCCTTCCTGCTTCCAAGGCCCTCGTCTAACTTCCTAAATTTACGCACACTTCTTTTTTCTTTATGATTAATCTTTCAATATCTCTTATCGTCCAGCTTTCATAAATCTTGCATCCTTATCTTTCATCCTCACAGGAACATGCTAATTCTGAATTCTAGCCTTTAAAAGACTCCCACAAGTCAGATGTGGATTTACTCTCAAACAGTCACCCCGATCTAATATCTCCTGTGCCTTATAGTTGCAATTGTCTTTCCCCACTTTAGCACTTTCACCCAAGGGCCGGTTTTATCTTTATCCAAAACTATCGTCAAACTTTAGGAATTGTGAGAACTGTTCCCAAAATGCTCCACACTGAAACTTCAATCAATTGGGCCGGACTCATTCTGCAAGATCCAGTCTATCCCTTCCCCAGTTGGACAACCTACAATTGTTCAAAGAAACCCTCCTGGATGCACCTAATAAATTCTACCCCAATTAACAGAGTCCCAGTCAATACTAGGGAAATTTAAATCACCCACTACAACAGCCCTGTTGTTTTTATATCTTTCCATGATCTGCTTCCTTATCTGTTCCTCTATCTCCCGCTGGCTATTGGGAGGCCTATATTAAAACCCCATCCCAATGATTGCACCTTCCTTATTCCTGAGCTCTAGCCATACGGCGTCACTGGGTGAGCCCTCCCCAGTGTCCTTTCTTAGTGTAGCTGTGATATTCCCCTTAGTCACTAACGCAACTCCCCCACCCCTTTTTAAATCCCTCTTTATTTCAGCTGAAACATCTAAACCCTGGGACACTGAGCTGCCAGTCTTGCCCTTCTCTCGACTAAGTTTCTATAATGGCTGCAAGATTGTAGCCCCATGTACTAATCCAGGCTCGAAGCTCATCAGACTAACTGGTTATACTACTTGCACTAAAACAAACACAGTTCAGACTGTCAGTTCTGCCCTGTTTATTAACCTGGCCCTGCCTGTTCTTACGATTAGACTGACTTGACAATCTCTACCTTCTCCTCAATTACTCCACATTAGATTACATTACAGTGTGGAAACAGGCCCTTCGGCCCAACAAGTCCACACCAACCCGCCGAAGCGCAACCCACCCATTCCCCTACATTTACCCCTTTACCTAACACTATGGACAATTTAGCATAGCCAATTCACCTGACCTGCACATCTTTGGACTGTGGGAGGAAACTGGAGCACCCAGAGGAAACTCACGCAGACACGGGGAGAATGTGCAAACTCCACACAGTCAGTCACCGAGGCGGGAATTGAACCCGAGTCTCTGGCACGGTGAGGCAGCAGTGCTAACCACTGTGGCACAGTGGTTGTGGGCGGCATGGTGGCACAGTGGTTAGCACTGCTGCCTCACCGTGCCAGAGACTCGGGTTCAATTCCCGCCTCGGTGACTGACTGTGTGGAGTTTGCACATTCTCCCCGTGTCTGCGTGGGTTTCCTCCGGGTGCTCCGGTTTCCTCCCACAATCCAAAGATGTGCAGGTCAGGTGAATTGGCCATGCTAAATTGCCCGTAGTGTTAGGGGCAGGGCTGAATGTCGGGGAATGGGTCTGGGTGGGTTGCGCTTCGGTGGGTCAGTGTGGACTTGTTGGGCCGAAGGGCCTATTTCCACACTGTAAGTAATCTAAATCCACATGCTGACCAGAAGCTCTCACCACCTGGGAAGCTGGTCCCACGGGGATTACCTGAGCTTGCTGGGGGTGGGGTGGAGGTCCTTGGTTCATGAGCATTGCATCCTTGACTAGGGGTCTCACCAGCCTGGGACACTGGGCCCACAGGAAGATGTCCATCTACCCATTCCAACCCCTTGCACTTGAATATCCTTTCAATCCTCGCCTTGGGTGTTCATACCCCCAGTTCCTTCACACACCCCGTCCGCAACCCCACCACTGCAGTCCTCTCTCTCAGGAGGATCAGTCCCTGCTCCCCTGGGTACTCCAAGTAGACCTAAGGCAGTCTACGCCACGTTTGATAGTGTTGCTACCCTGGAACTTTCAGGGCAGGATGCCCAGGCATGAAGCAATTAAATAGCCACCATGGGGTTGGGCTGGTTGGGGCATTGAGCGAGAGTTGGGACTCACAGCAGTAGTTCCTGGGGCCCATTCAGGAATTGATTCCTTCTTGGCTCCCAGAGCCGGTGTAAAAGTGGGCTCCACCAGACACCTCATTGGAAAGGAGAGCAAGCTAACTTTGCATTTCACTTCACCAATTATGAGATGGCTCTTCTTCAGAACTGTTCTGTCCAGGAGTCATATCAGACTTGAAATGTTAACTCTGTTTCTCTGTCCACAGATGCTGCCGAACCTGCTAAGTTGTTCCAGCATTCTCTGAGTTTGTTTTGGCTTTCCAGCATTCACAGTATTTTGCCTTTATTACTGCAGTGGTGCTAAATGAGTTAATAATCCAGAAAGCAGGAGTCTGTCAATGTCAAAGTATTTGAGATATGTTAAAGGCATAGTACAGGCCTTAAGTTCAAAAAGGCTAAGGGCTACATTTCCACTGTCTGCTTGATGGATGGAAATTACTTCAGCGATACATTCTTGGGGTGGGGGGGGGGGGGGGGATACGAGTTGTGAAATAGTGTTCCATTGCTATTACCAAACTGGCAATGGTGCGTTTCACTTCTTTAATAAGTAAGTGTGATAAAGCTATTATTGTGACTTAAACACAAATATAAGGTCAGAGAGGTTTTCCTCTTAGATTAGGAAGTAGTTGCAATATTGCAACATCATTGTAATAATGTTCTACTCACCTTTGATTTCCAAGTACCCACCTCCACACCCCCATTGGGGCCAGGCATCTCTAGTCCTGTACTCTCTTCAGTTTTCCAAAATCCTTGGGCTACTTTAATTCCATCCTCTCAGCCCCTAATTTCTTTCCTCTACCATTGTCAGTTTTGCCTTCACTAACCAGGAACTTTAGTATTCAATCCCTTCATCTCTCTTCCTTTACAACACTCATTCAGGCACCTGTCCACTTGATCAAACATTCCATCCCCTCTCATAATGTCTCTCAATGCGACTTGCTGTATGACTACTTTTCTGTGGGGCACAGGAAATTGAACCAGGTTAAATGCAAATTAATATTATTGTCTAATGTTCAGATTTTGCTGTTCCAGCTGTTTCTTCTTATAGAATTTTTTAAACCTCTGTGAACATCAAGATCAGGCATGTTAATAGTTGTGTTCAGAATGAAACTCTTCCCATAATTGATACCTATCCCTGTGTTCCATGTTGTACAGATAGAGGCAGAAAAAAACTCAATAAAATAAAGGTGTAGCTTGATTTCAACTCCCATTACATACCAACTTCTGTAACATACCAACTCTCACAACATCCCAACTGCAAAATATGTGAAGAGAGAAAAACTGGTGAAGTCAAACGTAGGTCCCTTGCAGTTAGAGTTAGGTGAATTCATAATGGACAACGAAGAGATGGCAGACCAGTTGACCAAATACTTGGGATGTGTCTTCACTAAGAAGGATACAAGTAACGTTCAGGAAATGCTGGGGAACAGAAGTTCAAGCATGAAGGAGGAACTGAAAGAAATGGTAATGGGGAAAATGGATGGGACTAAAACCCAGTAAGTCCCCAGGGCCTGATTCTCCACATCCCAGAATACTTCAGGAAGTGGCCCGAGAAATAACGGATGCATTGGTGATCATTTTCCAACATTCTGTAGACTGTGGAAGAGTTCCAATGGACCAGAGCGTAACTAAAGTAACTCCACTCTTTCAAAAAGGAGAGAGAGAGAAATTGGGGAATTATAGGCCGGTTAGCCAGATATTGGTGGGGGGAAAGATGCTGCAGTAAGGTGGTGACAGATTTGGTTCTAATCAGCATGGATTCACTGAAGGGGAAACATGCTGGACATGACTTCTGGAATTTTTTGAGGATGTGACCAGTAGAGAGGACGGGGTAAATCAGTGGATGTTAGGTATCTGGACTTTCAAAAGGCTTTGATAAGGCTCCACACAAGAGATTAATAAGGAAAATTAAAGCTCATGGCTTCAGAGGTAATATACTGATATGGACAGATAACTAGTTGGCAGACAGGAAGCAGAGTTGGAATAGAACATAGAACATTCCAGTGCAGTACAGGCCCTTCGGCCCTCGATGTTGCGCCGACCTGTCATACCAATCTGAATACTGGATTAGTGGTGCTGGAAGAGCACAGCAGTTCAGGCAGCATCCAACGAGCAGCGAAATCAACGTTTCAGGCAAAAGCCCTTCATCAGGAGCCCATCTAACCTACACTATTCCATGTACGTCCATATGCTTGTCCAATGACGACTTAAATGTCCTTAAAGTTGGCGAATCTACTACCGTTGCAGGCAAAGCATTCCATGCCCCTACTACTCTGAGTAAAGAAACTACCTCTGACATCTGTCCTATACCTATCACCCCTCAATTTAAAGCTATGCTCCCTCGTGCTCGCCGTCACCATACTTGGAAAAAGGCTCTCCCTGTCCACCCTATCTAACCCTCTGATTATCTTATATGTCTCTATTAAGTCACCTCTCAACCTTCTTCTCTCTAATGAAAACAGCCTCAAGTCCCTCAGCCTTTCCTCGTAAGACCTTCCCTCGATACCAGGCAACATCCGAGTAAATCTCCTCTGCACCCTTTCCAAAGCTTCCACATCCTTCTTATAATGTGGTGACCAGAACTGTACACAATATTCCAAGTGCGGCCGCACCAGATTTTTTGTACAGCTGCAACATAACCTCATGGTTCTGGAACTCGATCCCTCTATTAATAAAAGCTAAAACACTGTATGCCTTCTCAACAACCCTGTCAACCTGGGTGGCAACTTTCAAGGATCTGTGTACCTGGACACCAAGATCTCTCTGCTCATCTCCAGTACCAAGAATCTTACCATTAGCCCAGTACTTTGCATTCTGGTTACTCCTACCAAAGTGAATCACCTCACACTTGTCCGCATTAAACTCCATTTGCCACCTCTCAGCCCAGCTCTGCAGCTTATCTATGTTAATAGTCCTTTTCAGAGTGGCAGGCAGTGATGAGTGGGGTACCACAGGGTTCAGTGCTGGGGCCCCAGTTGTTCACAATATACATTAACAATTTGGAAGAAGGAATTGAATACCATATCTCCACATTTCTAGATGACACTAAGCTGGGTGGCAGTGTGGGCTGTGAGGAGGATGCTAAGAGGCTGCAGGGTGACTTGGACAGACTGGTTGAGTGGGCACATACTTGTGGCAAATGTAATATAACGTGAATAAATGTGAGATTATCGACTTCAGTGACAAAAACAGGAAGGCAGATTATTGTCTGAATGGTGGCAGTTTAGGAAAAGGTGAGGTGCACCGAGACCTGGGTGTCATGGTGGAACAGTCACTGAGGGTTGGCAATGTAGGTGCAGCAGGCAGTGAGGAAAGCTGATGGCATGTTGGCCTTGATAGTGAGAGGGTTGGAGTATCAGAGTAAGGATGTCTTGCTGCAGTTATACAGGGCCTTGGTGAGGCCATACCCTGAGGATTGTGGGCAGTTTTGGTCTCTGAGTCTGAGCAAGGAGATTCTTGTTATTGAGGGAGTTCACCAGACTCATTCCCAGGACGGCAGGACTGGCATATGAGGAAAGGCTGGATTGACTGGGCTTGTACTCACTGGAATTTAGAAAAATGAGGAGGAATCTCAAAGAAACATATAAAATCCTGATGGGACTGGACAGGCTCAATGTGGGAAGAATGTTCCTGATGTTGGGGAAGTCCCAAACTAGGGGTCACAGTGTAAGAATAAGGGGTAAGCCATTCAGGACTGAGATGGGGAAGAATTTCTTCACCTAGAGAGTTGTGAACCTGTGGAACTCTCTCCCACAGGAAGCTGCTGGGACCAATTTATTAGATAGGTTCAAGATGGAGCTGGATATGGCCCTTGCAGCTACAGGGATCAAGTGTTATGGAGAGGGGGTGGGAATGGAATACTGAGATTGCATCATTAGCCATGATCATATTGAATGGTGGTACAGGCTTGAAGGGCCGAATGGCCTACTCCTGCACCTATTTTCTATGTTTCGAAGTCAACTCCCATAACATACTAACTACCCTTGATCTTACATTTAACCATTTAATTAAGACTAACTTTAGACTGTAGATGTTTTAAATCAAATTGCTCAGACATGTTATGGCATACCTCTGAAGCAGGTGAGACTTAAATGTGAGCCTTCTGGCTCAGAGGCAGGGAACTACCATTATATCACAATATCCACTGTTTTCGATTGTGACTGATCCTCATAAGAGGCTGCCCCAAGTCATTGTCAATTTATCTGTCATATGAGCGAGGCCACTCCTAATTTCTAGTGGGCCTCAGGACCTTGGGATTTGTCCATATTGTGAAGGTCTCAACCAATAGGGAAAACGGGAGCCAGGAAAATATGATGTCAGTGTCACCCCTACCTGCTTGCTTCTGTCTGATTAAGAGGGGGTTGATGGTGACATCATCACCTTTCAAACTCTGAATGGCTCTGATAATGCAAAGACAGAAGATGGTTCTGCCTGTTAGAGAGACAAAAGCTATAAAATAACACAATTGTTAATAAATCCAATAAATAAGTCTGCAGACAATTCCTTTTCCAGAGACAATGTGGAACTTGCCCCTCCACACAGTCATGGAGGTGGTTGTGGTTCTGGTGAAGCCAGTTCAGCATGGGGTAGGAGGACTAGAAAGATATGTTCATGGGTTGGATGAAGAACCGTGAGAGGGGGCTCCTATGGAGCTGAAATATTAAAATGTAAGGTCTGACCCAATGAACTGTTGCTTTGCTGTAAAAATGATGCAATTTCAGGAAAGCAAACTGGGCCATTGCTGAGCGTAAAATTGACCACTGGATATTTATTGTCGTTCCAAACTCAGTCACAAATCTAAACAGCAAGGGTACTTCTCCTGTCTGGCCTGTCAATGTATAATTGATCAATCCATACTAAGCTGCTTCTTCACCCTGACTGCTAAACTGACAGTCGAAAACTCTCTGACATAGAGCTGTTCATCAGAGCATCATCCACCTGGGACCTCTTACAGCTTCATAGTCCATCACAGCCTCAGATAAAACTGATGGCAAAATCACAGCTTCAGTTTGGTAGCGATCGAGTGAGGTGGTTTGGTTCATTAGTCTGTGTAAATACTGTGAATAACTCTCAGTTGAGGTGTAATGTGAAAAACAGATCATGCATAACTAACATATTCGGAATTATATCAGCACAGGAATCTGTCACCTTCTGACATATGAATCATAACCTAACTACCTGAGTAAGAAGGAGAGAAAGCATGCATTTATATATCATCTTTCACATCCCCAAAATATCCAAAAGTGTTTCACAGCCAGTCAAAACATTTAACGTTTGGTCACATGGTAATGCTAAGAAATGTTGGCAGCCAAATTGGACACATCACTCACACAGGCAGCACTGACAGGTCAATCTGCTTTTAGTCATGAACAGAATGATAATATTCACCAGGACTACATTAATTTGAAAGGGAAGGCAGGGTCTAGACTTGAAGTGGATCAGCTTTATTGTCGCATTTACTCAAATGAGTGCTTTGAAGAGTTTACAAGTCAGGCAGCATTCAAGGAGCAGGAGAATCGATGTTTCGGGCATAAGCCCTTCATCAATTTCCTGATAAAGATATGAAGCCCGAGATATCGATTCTTCTGCCCCTCGGATGCTGCCTGACCTGCTGTGCTTTTCCAGCACCACACTCTCGATTCTGAACTTCAGTATCTGCAGTCCTTACTTTCTCCTTCCAGAGTTTACAAGTCGCTACTTACTATGGCCATCTTAGGTACAAAGGTACCAATATATAGATTCTTGAGTTCAAGATTTTAGAAAAAAATTAGAAAAATGAAGAAATAAAAATTTCAGCACAACCCACGCTGGCACTGAACCTTCAGTCTGCATCGGGTCTTGACTCCAGTCCGTGTGGCGCCTTGACTTCAGTCCACCCTGGGCCTTGACTCGAGACTGCACTGGACCTTGACTCCAGACCACACTAGACCTTGATTCCAGTCTGAGTGGGTCTTGAATCCAGACTGCACTGGGCCTTGACTCTGGTTGGGTGGGGCCTTGACTCCAGTCCGCACCAGGCCTTGACTCCAGTTCATGTGGGGCCTTGGCTCCAATCTGCATTGGGCCTTGACTCCAGTCTGCACCAAGTCTTGACTCCAGTTCGTGTGGGGCCTTGACTCCAGTCCACACTGGGCCTTCACCTCAAGGCTCCTGAGGCCAAGAGACCACTCTGGAATCATCGTGAGATCGGAGGTCTACGCTGCGTCACTACAAGACTGTCAAGAGGATGCCATGGCAGGCCAGGATGGCACCTACTGGATCTGCACTGAGGCAGGGAGTGTGAGGTCGAGAAGAAAGAAGAGACAAGATTGTGAGATAGGTTAGGAACATAAACCACGGTGTTCGGGATCCTCTAGGAAGCTTATAAATGCCCATGGAGGTCAGAGTAGGAGGCCCACAGGCCCTGTGTTTATCCCGTAGGTGGAGACAGGCCCTGGGGCATCTGCCATTTTGGTGACAGAGTCTGGGGGCGTTAACACCATAACCAGAATAACTCTAACAATGCAGATCTCCCACAGTCCTGCACAGATCTGTCAGCCTGGAGTCTGTGTTCAAGTGTCTGAAGTGGGGCTTGAACCTACCACCTTCTCATTTCAAAATAACTAAGCCACACCCAAAGAACAGGCCATGTGACTTTTCCAAATAAAATTATATGGTTCTTCAGTTAGAACAAGACCAGAGGTAATTATTTTGCTGCGTGTGGAACTTTACTCATAGAAACTGCCCAATGTATTTTACCATGCTGTTCAATTTTCAATTTGTTTTCCCTCAGTGGAGACATTTAGCCATAATAATCGATCTATATTGTGCCATAATGTGAGCTGCTGTTCTGGGCAATTGCATGTTGAAACCTACAGGTTGTTTTTGAGGCTGAATCATATTCTTAATATGTGATATGTCTGAACTCAGTGTGAATGCAACAAAACGCTGAGATTAAAAATACATTGCTTGGGACCAGGAAGGTTATGTTAGTTTCAGAGTGTACCACAAAGATCACATTATTTTCAAAAATTGAAGGAATTGTGGATGCTGGAATTCAGAAACAAAAACACAAACAGAAACTCCTGGAAAATCTCAGCAGGTCTGGCAACATATGTGGAGAGAAATCAGAGTTACCAAATTGGGTCCAGTGACTCTTTCTCAGAACCGATCATAGCTTGGAAAAGGTTGATATTAATAACCAGAAGGTAGAGTGGGAGTTGGGTGAAAGTAAATAACAGGGTGGAGATTGAGCCCAAAGTGGGGGAGAAGTAGTTGGACGACAAAGGAGTTGAGAAAGGTCAGCCGAGGGGAATTTGTTTTGTCAATTTTTTTCTCACTGAGCTCTGAACTGTTTAACATAAAAGAGTTCCATATAATGACTGAGCAAGTTAAAAAAAAAGTGTATCATTGTCTCCACGAGACCCATTAAATTTAGGGGTTGCTTTGACCTTTCCACAGGATCTGTGTTTTCCCTTCCATTTGAATGTGTGAGACCTCTGCCTGTTCCACATTCATAAGGCATTATAAATGATATTTTTCCTCTATTTGTCAATATTAAGCAAAAGATAAAACATGCACCATTAAATTGTATTTCTTTATGTTAAAGCAGAAAAGATGTGAAAGAAATCGCATGCCCATGGCGACCAACAAAATTCTTCACAATCATTCTGTAATGTCAAGAGAACAGGCTGTCAATTAGTACACAACACCCAAAATCAATAATTAGACAAGTGACAAGATAATCTCTTGGACCAACTAAGTTGATTAAGGGATGAAGGTTCACCAAGAAATCTAGCCATAAGATCCTTTAGATCCACCCAAGCAAGGAAGCCCTCAACTTGACTTGATTCTCATTTGAAATCAAGCATCTTCTGAGTACTGCACAAAAATGTCTGTCTCAATTCTATACTCTAATCTCTACAGGAGGAATTATGTGGGTGACCTTCGCTTATAATAGTGAGAGTCTTGAGTGAATTTAAATTCTGAAAGGATTTTGTGCGATGAGAATACCAAGGGACAAGGCACAAAAGAGGGTGAATAAAGCTGACATACAGCTCAACTCTAACTGAATGACAGACTAGACTACTAGCTCCAAGAGCTGAAGCAATTGCTCATGTTGTTACTTGGTCATTGAATCAAATCTGATGCTGTGGAGAATGGGATTTGATAGATAGCTCTCTGCACTTTGTTAGGTACAAGTGCATTGGCCACTCATTCTGATTCTTATTTTTCAAGTAATAACATTGGAGCAAATATTGTATCTTTGACTGACCATATGCATTGGCCCATTGTGATTGCTGGGTTTGTCAGACCCCCTGTAATGTGATGTGGGAAGGTACATGTACACAACAGCTTGATGCTGTGATCTCCTCAGAATTGTCCCTGTCAATGAATCAGACTGAAGGAGGTTTTGGTATTACACACAACGTAGCCATAGTCAAACACAGCCAGAGTAACAGTGCTCCTCAGATCTGGAGACACAGCTCCCTGGTCAAACTGGGGTCAAGGCAGACTACTTTCCATATAAATAAACCCAACTCTCATGCTTCTTCCTCTTTGAAATGAAAGGTGAAGAACATCCAGAGTAATTTCTGAATGTTTTTGACAACAATTGCAATATTCCATTCACAATGAAGATGAGACATTCACCATGATCAGAACCTGTCTTCCCAGAATCAGGCATTAATAGATGACCAAACCAATGCACAGTCTAGATTAGAGTGGTGCTGGAAAAGCACAGCAGGTCGAGCAGCATCCAAGGAGCAGGAAAATCAACGTTTCGGGCAAACGCCCTTCATCAGGAATGAGGCTGGGAGCCTCGGGGGTGGAGAGATAAATGAGAGGGGGTTGGGGTTGGGTGGAAGGTAGTTGAGAGTGCAATAGGTGGATGGAAGTGGAAGGATCTATATTCATTCCAACCTATCTGCTCCACCCTCCTCTCCGACCTATCACCTTTACCCCCACCTCGATCCACCTATTGCACTCTCAGCTACCTTCCCCCAGCCCCACTCTCCTCTCATTTATCTCTCAACCCCGGAGGCTCCCAGTCTCATTCCCAATGAAGGGCTTTTGCCTGAAACATCAATTCTCCTGCTCCTCGGATGCTGCCTGACCTGCTGTGCTTTTCCAGCACCACTCTGGCCTTGACTCTAATCTCCAGAATCTGCAGTATCCTTCTTCTGGTTGACCTGAACCAATAGATAGCATATCCCTATTGCGAAACCCAGAAAATGGCAATTTGAAAAGGCTTTTGAAACAGATTCAAATAATCTTGATAAAACCTTGTCACTGTCCAGTTGAAAGACTGTGCTTCATGCAGTCATGATAAAGAGTCAATGAAAAGGTTTATTGTTCTTCACATGTCCTCTTGCCAATGTTCTGAGGAAGTGTCACTGGATCTGAAACGATAACTTTGCTTTCTCTCTACAGATGCTGCCAGAACTATTTTTATTTCTGTCTCTGATTTACAGCATCTGCAGTTCTTTCCTTTTTTTTGTTTGGGAAATTTGGTCTTATATTTCAGAATCTCTAGTTGGTTTGGATGGCCTGTTCACAATGTGGCAGAAGTTGCAGTAAATCATTAAGATGACTGGGATTGACAGTCAACTGGAAGACTCCGAACTGGGCCAGACACATTTGTAGACTCCTGCTTCCAGACTGGTTGAGGGCCAGGTTTATCTAACAAGGTTTCCAGCAGTCAGTCATTTCAACATCGCTGGTGTCCAGAACGCTGCTGCTTTGAAGGCTCATTCTGCCAAATGGAAGTGATTCATCTGCCTGTGCCAGGAGCACAGTTTGGTGAGAGTTCAACTTACAGTGACCTCTGCGTGTAGCCACCCGCACAAAGGGTCAACAGTTGAAGAACACCCATGGTGTCTCATTCTGTGAATTACAAAGTAGAATGTTCTGATCCACGGGCTATGTCTGTGCCATTTGAATTTGTTCCTGTACAAATTGAAGCCAGACCTTATTTAATTGATGGCTCTTGTTCCTATTCACTCACAAAGCTTTCTTCACTGGCCTTCTCTCAGGCCTGAAGATTAATGAGCTGTGAACTTGCTTGTAAGATTCCTTCCTGAGCCCACATCCATTATTTTCCCTTCAGCTTGTACCTATGTTTTCCTGTCAATCTTCAGCCTTGCAGAGTGATTAACCAATTTCTGTTATTTGGTTTTGAATTATTGTTGCATTAAGAAAAGCAAATGAAAGAGTTTGGAACATAAAACAGTACAGCACAGTACAAGCCCTTTGGCCCTTGATGTTGTGCCAGCCTTTTATCCGACTCTTAAAATCAAAATAACCGACATACCCTTCAGTGTACTATTATCCATCTGCCTGTCCAAGGGTCACTTAAATATCCCTAATGTCTCTGACTCTACTACCACCGCTGGCAGTGCATTCCACACACTGACCACTCTCTGTGTAAAGAACCTACCTCTGAAATCTCCCCTAAACCTTCCTCCAATCATCTAAAAATGATACTCCCTCATGATAGCCATATCCATCCTGGGAAAAGGTCTGGCTAATCACTCTCTCTAAGCCTCTCAGCATCTTGTACAACTCTAACATGTCGCCTCTCATCCTTCTTTGCTCCAATGAGAAAAGTCCACGCTCCCTCAACCTCTCTTCATAAGACATGCCCTCCAGTCCAGGCAGCACCCTGGTAAATCTCCTCTGTACCCTCTCTAAACCTTCCACATCCATCCTATAATGAGGCGATCAGAACTGAACATAATATTCTAAGTGTGGCCTAACCGGGGCTCTGTAGAGCTGCAGCATAACCTCACTGCTCTTAAACTCAATCCCCCGGCTAATGAAAGCTAACACACCATACACCTTCATAACAACCTTATCAACTTGGGGGGCAACTTTGAGGAATCTATGGTCATGGACCCCAAGATCCCTCTGTTCCCCACGCTGCCAAGAATCCTGCCTTTAACCCTGTATTCTGCATTCAAATTTGACCTTCCAGAATGAATCACTTCACACGTTTCCAGGTTGAATTCATCTGCCACTTATCAGTCCCGCTCTGCATCCTGTCAATATTCCATTGCAACCTACAACAGCCCTTCACACTACCCACAACTCCACCAACCTTTGTGTCATTGCCAAACTTACTAACCCACTTGTTACGACACAGGGTAAACCCCCCTGCTCATTTAAACCAACAACACAGAAAAAACTTACTCTGTGCTGTAATCTGTGAAAATTCGAAAGGCAAAGAATTATCTCAAAAGTAACTATTTAAAGTAAAAATTAACAACTTTATTTTGTTAAAGTCTAACAGAGAATAATTAACTAACGACTATTTACAACTCATTTATCTAAACTTATCTTTTACCTTCCCCTCCACAATACTGGTCCAATAAAAATCTCAACTAAGATTTATAAAATAATTCAAATTTCAAAACCAGCCAGCTGTCAAGCCTTCCCTTTGTATCTTCCTCTGTAAGTTTGCTCTCCAGGTCAGTGTTGATGTTTTTCTCTGTGCAAACTGCTTCTCCAGATAGGTCCCTCTCAGAGTTCTTACTAGCAACCTACATCTGTTGGTCTTTTGGCAGTTCTCTCTCAAATATTCAATTTTTTTCCTGGTTTTATACCCCCAAAACATTGGATTGTTTCACTGGTTTTAATATTGTCAAAATTCCAAATTCAAACTTGATTGGAGTTTGGTATCTTGGGGCATAATTTAAACTGGCCAAATTTGATTTTTTTTGTCTCATAGTAACCCACCCAGTGTTAGCTGTTCTGACAAAGCATTACATTGTTACCTTGTTCCGGACTCTCTGTGCCTCTAAGTCCTCACTAGCTTTCAGCTCTCTTAAAGGTACAGTACCCTTTACACCTTCATAACACACCCATCTAAGTCATTTATAAAAATCTTGCTATTTGCAGAGATCCTAACTTTGCAACAGGAAAATGTTTATTTTAATCAAAGTCTTTTAAAGCATTGATTTTGGCAGCTGAAGAATCTAAGTCTTTTTAAACGATGAACATTCCTTTCTCTGCATCGTGTAATCTAACCTCCTCATTTAGATTAGATTAGATTACATTACATTACAGTGTGGAACAGGCCCTTCGGCCCAACAAGTCCACACCGACCCGCCGAAGCACAACCCATCCATACCCCTACATTTACCCCTTACCTAACACTATGGGCAATTTAGCATGGCCAATTCACCTGACCTGCACATCTTTGGACTGTGGGAGGAAACCAGAGCACCCGGAGGAAACCCACGCAGACACGGGGAGAACGTGCAAACTCCACACAGTCAGTCGCCTGAGGCGGGAGTTGAACCCGGGTCTCTGGCGCTGGGAGGCAGCAGTGCTAACCACTGTGCCACCATGCCGCCCACATGCCTTAATTACCTAAGCAGGGCACAGTGTGTTCTGCAGAGAGTAGCTCATCCCCTTCCTTCCCTAAGTTTTTCAATTGCCCAAAAGACACAAGGTATGAACATGACTCTCCCTGTGCCTGGATTGGTGGTGTTTCAACAATAGACAAAGGGGAGAGGACCCATTTATGTCCTTTGACGCCTTATATTACACCCATTTTTCTTCTCTATTTCTCTTTCACTGCCATTAACAATCACTTTGTCTATTGTACTGGGCTTCTACACCATCAGTTCCCTCTGACCCTCCTCTTCCGTTACCTCTGTCAAAAATGTAAGAACAATTTCCAACGCCTTTCAGTTCTGAAGAAGTCATATTTGCTTTGAAATGTTTACTTTTTTCCACGTATAGAGTCAGCTATTACGAGGGGACATAGCTTTAATTTAAGGGTTGGTAGGTATAGGACAGATGTTAGGGGTAGATTCTTTACTCAGCGAGTCATAAGTTCATGGAATGCCCTGCCAGTAGCAGTGGTGGACTCTCTCTCTTTATGGGCATTTAAACGGGCATTGGATAGGCATATGGAGGATAGTGGGCTAGTGTAGGTTAGGTGGGCTTGGATCGGTGCAACATCGAGGACCAAAGGGCCTTACTGCGCTGTATTTTTCTATGTTCTATGTTCTATTAATCTGTTCCACACCCAACAGGTAATGCCAGATCCACTGAGTTTCTCCAGCACAGAGTTTTGTTTTCAGATTTCCAGCATCCGCAGGATTTTGCTTTTATGTAACAGTGGTCAAAATTTTGCATGTAGGTTTGCTCGCTGAGCTGAAAGGTTTATTTCCAGATGTTTCGTTACGTTACTAGGTAACACCGTGGGCGGCACGGTGGCACAGTGGTTAGCACTGCTGTCTCACAGCGCCAGAGACCCGGGTACAATTCCCGCCTCAGGCGACTGACTGTATGGAGTTTGCACATTCTCCCCGTGTCTGCGTGGGTTTCCTCCGGGTGCTCCGGTTTCCTCCCACAGTCCAAAGATGTGCAGGTCAGGTGAATTGGCCATGCTAAATTGCCCGTAGTGTTAGGTAAGTGGTAAATGTAGGGGAATGGGTGGGCTGCGCTTTGGCGGGGCGGTGTGGACTTGTTGGGCCGAAGGGCCTGTTTCCACACTGTAAGTAATCTAATCTAATCTTCGGTGGACCTCATGCAAAACAATGCTGAAAGTTCCTGCTTTCTATTTATATGTTTGGGTTTCTTTGGGTTGGTGATGTCATTTCCTGTGATGATGTTATTTCCTGTGGCAAAGTCACTTCCTGTTCCTTTTCTCAGGGGGTGGTAGCTGGGGTCTAACTCGATGTTTTTGTTGATAGAGTTCCGGTTGGAATGCTATGCTTCTAGGAATTCTCGTGCATGTCTCTGTTTGGCTTGTCCTAGGATGGATTTGTTGTCCCAGTCAAAGTGGTGTCCTTCCTCATCCGTGTGTGAGGATATTCGTGAGAGAGGGTCATGTCTTTTTGTGGCTAGTTGATGTTCATGTATCCTGGTGGCTGGTTTTCTGCTTGTTTGTTCAATGTAGTGTTCGTTACAGTCCTTGCACGGTATTTTGTAAATGACGTTAGTTTTGCTTGTTGTCTGTATGGGGTCTTTCAAGTTCATTAGCTGCTGTTTTAGTGTGTTGGTTGGTTTGTGGGCTACCATTATTCCAAGGGGTCTGAGTAGTCTGGCAGTCATTTTGGAGATGTCTTTGATGCAGGGGAGAGTGGCTAGGGTTTCTGATTGTGTTTTGTCTGCTGGTTTGGGTTTGTAGCTGAGAAATCAGCAGACTGTGTTGATTGAGTACCCATTCTTTTTGAATACACGGTATAGGTGATTTTCCTGTACTCTGCATAGATCCTCTGTGCTACAGTGTGTGTTGGCTTGTTGAAATAATGTTCTGATGCAGCTTTGTTTGTGGGTGTTGGGATGAGACAAAGATATGCACAAGAATTCCTAGGAGCATAGCATTCCAACTGGAATTCTATCAACAAACACATTGAGTTAGACTCCATCCACCACCCACTGAGGAAAGGAACAGGAAGTGACTTCACCACAGGAAATGAAATCGCCATCCCAACGAAACTCAAACACGTAAATAGAATGCAGGAATTTTCAGCATTATTTCACATGACGTCCACTGAAGATGTTACCAAGTAAGGTAACAAAACATCTGGAAATGAACCTTTCAGCTCAGCGAGCAAACCTACATCCAAAACCACAACCTGAGCTACAAATCTTCCCAAAACTCGCTAAATGGTCAAAGTGGTTCCGGGTCTGAGGGATGGGTGGGTGGAGAGTTGTATTTTCTCATCATCAAGAACATTGAGAGGACATTTGATAATCATGAAGGTTGTAGTCAGACATGATGACGAGAATTGACTTCCACTGACAGAGAGCTGACCAAGGACAACAGATCACTGACTTAAGGTGATTAAGAAAACAACCATGACTTTCATAAGGAAGATTCAACCGTGACTTTCAAAGGATTTGAGGAGAGAAAACTTGAGGGTGGCAGCAGAGAAAGTGGGAGTCGCTGAAATACTTTTATGGAGAGCTAGCACAGACATTGTCACTGATGTCCTTTACCTGGTCTGGCTTCCATGTAATTCCAGACCCAAAGCAATATGGTTGACTTTTAACTGCCCCCTTGATATCTAGGGATGGGCCATGAATACCGGCATGACAGCGACATGCACATTCGATGAAGGTTCATTTTTCAAAATTGTTGCGCTGAGTGGTCTCTTTCTGTGCTGTAGTGACTCTGGAATTAATGATTCGGAGAAAAGTTTTGAGAAAATCAGCCTTTAGCCATTTGGTCTTGAGGCAGACACACTAAAAAAACAGTGACAGAGACACTAACAGTGACAGACACACTAACAGTTACAGAAACACTAATAGTCACAGGCACACTAACAGTGACAGAAACACTAACAGTGACAGACACACTAACAGTGACAAAAACACTAAGTTACAGAAACACTAACAGTGACAGAAACACTAAGTTACAGAAACACTATTCGTGACAGACACACTAACTGTGACAGAAACACTAACAGTTACAGAAACACTAATAGTGACAGACAGACTATCAGTTACAGACACACGAACAGTGATAGAAAAACTAACAGTGACAGACACACTAACAGTTACAGAAACACTAATAGTCACAGGCACACTAACAGTGACAGAAACACTAACAGTGACAGACACACTAACAGTGACAAAAACACTAAGTTACAGACACACTAACAGTGACAAAAACACTAAGTTACAGAAACACTAACAGTGACAGAAACACTAAGTTACAGAAACACTATTCGTGACAGACACACTAACTGTGACAGAAACACTAACAGTTACAGAAACACTAATAGTGACAGACAGACTATCAGTTACAGACACACGAACAGTGATAGAAAAACTAACAGTGACAGACAGACTAACAGTGACAGAAACACTATGTTAGAGAAACACTAACAGTTACAGACACACTAACAGTGACAGATGCACTAACAGTGACAGATTCAGTAACAGTGACAGACACACTAACAGTGACAGACACACAAACTGTGACAGAAACACTAACAGTGACAGACACACTAACAGTTCCAAAAACACTAATAGTGACAGAAACACTAACAGTAACAGAAACACTAATAGTGACATACACACATACTAACAGACACTAACAGTGACAGACACACTAACATTGTCAGAAACACTAACAGTTACAGACAGGCTAATAGTAATAGACACACTAACAGTTACAGACACGCTAATAGTAACAGACACACTAACAGTTACAGACACGCTAATAGTAACAGACACACTAACAGTTCCAAAAACACTAATAGGGACAGACATATCAACAGTTGCAGAAACACTAATTGTTACAGAAACGCTAATAGTGACAGACACACTAACTCTTACAGAAAAACTAACAGTTACATACGCATTAACAGTGACAGAAGCACAAAGTTACAGAAACACTAACAGGTCCAGACACAGTAACAGTGGCAGAAACACTAACAGTGACAGACACTCTACCAGTTACAGACACACTAACAGTGATAGAAAAACTAACAGTGACAGACAGACTATCAGTTAGAGACACGAACAGTGATAGAAAAACTAACAGTGACAGACAGACTATCAGTTACAGGCACACGAACAGTTATAGAAAAATTAACAGTGACAGACAATCAGTTACAGACACACGAACAGTGATAGAAAAACTAACAGTGACAGAAACACTATGTTAGAGAAACACTAACAGTTACAGAAACACTAAAAGTGACAGAAACACTAAGGTACAGAAACACTAAAAAGTGACAGACACACTAATAGTGACAGACAGACTAACAGTTACAGACACACGAACAGTGACAGGAACACTAACTGTGACAGACACAAAAATAGTGACAGACACACTAACAGTGACCGACACACAAACAGTCACATCAATACTAACAGTGACAGATTCAGTAACAGTGATAGACACACTAACAGTTACAAAAACACTAATAGTGACAGAAACACTAACAGTGACAGAACAACTAATAGTGACATACACATATTGTGACAGACACTAACAGTGACAGACACACTAACATTGACAGAAACACTAACAGTTACAGACACACTAATAGTGACAGATGAACTAACAGTTACAGGAACACTAACAGTGACAGACGCACTAACATTGACAGAAACAATAACAGTTACAGACACACTAATAGTGACAGAAAAACTAACAGTTACAGAAACACTAAAAGTGACAGACACACTAATAGTGACAGACACACTAACAGTGACAGACAGACTAACAGTTACAGACACACGAACAGTGACAGGAACACTAACAGTGACAGACACAAAAATAGTGACAGACACACTAACAGTGACCGACACACAAACAGTCACATCAATACTAACAGTGACAGATTCAGTAACAGTGACAGAGACACTAACAGTTACAAAAACACTAATAGTGACAGAAACACTAACAGTGATAGAACAACTAATAGTGACATACACATATTGTGACAGACACTAACAGTGACAGACACACTAACATTGACAGAAACACTAACAGTTACAGACACACTAATAGTGACTGATGCACTAACAGTTACAGAAACACTAACAGTGACAGTCACACTAACAGTTACAGAAACACTAACAGTGACAGACACATGAACAGTGGCAGAAACACTAATAGTGACAGACACTCTACCGGTTACAGACACACTGACAGTGATAGAAAAACTAACAGTGACAGACAGACTATCAGTTACAGACACACAAACAGTGATAGAAAAACTAACAGTGACAGACAGACTATCAGTTACAGACACACGAACTGTGGCAGAAACACTAACAGTGACAGACACTCTACCAGTTACAGACACACTAACAGTGATAGAAAAACTAACAGTGACAGACAGACTATCAGTTACAGACACACGAACAGTGATAGAAAAACTAACAGTGACAGACAGACTAACAGTGACAGAAACACTATGTTAGAGAAACACTAACAGTTACAGAAACACTAACAGTGACAGATGCACTAACATTGACAGAAACAATAACAGTTACAGACACACTAATAGTGACAGAAAAACTAACAGTGACAGATTCAGTAACAGTGACAGACACACAAACTGTGACAGAAACACTAACAGTGACAGACACACTAACAGTTCCAAAAACACTAATAGTGACAGAAACACTAACAGTAACAGAAACACTAATAGTGACATACACACATACTAACAGACACTAACAGTGACAGACACACTAACATTGACAGAAACACTAACAGTTACAGACAGGCTAATAGTAACAGACACACTAACAGTTACAGACACGCTAATAGTAACAGACACACAACAGTTCCAAAAACACTAATAGTGACAGACATATCAACAGTTGCAGAAACACTAATTGTTACAGAAACGCTAATAGTGACAGACACACTAACTCTTACAGAAAAACTAACAGTGACAGACTCACTAACAGTGACAGAAACACTAGCAGTTACAGACACACTAACAGTTACAGAAACACTAATAGTGAGAGATATACTAACCGTGACAGACACACTAACCGTTACAGACTCGCTAACAGTGACAGACACACTAACAATTACAAAAACACTAATAGTGACAGAAACACTAACAGTTACAGAAACACTAACTGACAGACACACTAATAGTGACAGACACACTAACCTTGACAGAAACACTAACAGTGACAGAAACACAAACAGTGACAGAATTACTAACAGTAACAGAAACACTAAGTTACAGAAACACTAACAGTTACAGACACACAAACAGTGACAGAAACACTAACAGTGACAGACACACTAACTGTTACAGACATACTAACAGTGATAGAAAAACTAACAGTGACAGGAACACTAACAGTTACAGACACACTAACAGTGACAGACACACAAACTGTGTCAGAAACATCAACAGTGACACACACTAAAGTGACAGACACATTAACAGTTCCAAAAACACTAATAATGACAGAAACACTAAAACTGACAGTAACACTAATAGTGACACACACACACATACTGACAGACACTAACAGTGACAGACACACTAACATTGACAGAAATACTAACAGTTACAGACACACTAATACTGACAGAAACACTAACAGTGACAGACACAGAAATAGTGACAGAAATACTAACAGTGACAGACACACAAACAATCACAGCAATACTAACTGTGACAGATTCAGTAACAGTGACAGACACACTAACAGTTACAAAAATACTAATAGTGACAGAAACACTAACAGTGACAGAACAACTAATAGTGACATACACGTATAGTGACAGAAATACTAACAGTGACAGACAAACTAACATTGACAGAAACACTAACAGTTACAGACACACTAATAGTGACAGAACCACTAACAGTGATAGATACACTAACAGTGACAGAAACACTAGCAGTTGCAGAAACAATAACACGACAGAAACACTAATAGTTACAGAAACACTAACAGTTACAGACACACTAACAGTTACAGAAACACTAATAGTGAATGAAATACTAATCGTGACAGACACACTAACCATTGCAGTCTCACTAATAGTGACAGACACACTAACAGTAACAGAAACACTAATAGTTACAGAAACACTAATAGTGACAGACACACTAACAAAGACAGGAACAGTAACAGTTACAGAAACACTAACAGTGACAGAAACGCTATGTTACAGAAACACTAACAATTACAGACACACTAACAGTGACAGACACACTAACAGTGACAGAAACACTAAATTACAGAAACACTAATTGTGACAAACTAACAGTGACAGAAACACTAAATTACAGAAACACTAATTGTGACAAACTAACAGTGACAGAAACACTAACAGTTACAGAAACACTCACAGTGACAGAAACACTCATAGTCACAGGCACACTAACATTGACAGAAACGCTAACAGTTACACACACACTAATAGTGACAGAAGAACTAACAGTTACAGAAACACTAACAGTGACAGAAACACTAACAGTGACAGACACACTAACAGTGACAGACACACAAACTGTGACAGAAACACTAACAGTGACAGACACACTAACAGTGACAGACACACTAATAGTTACAGAAACACGAACAGTGACAGACACACAAACAGTGACAGAAACACCAATAGTGACAGACACAAGAACAGTGACAGAAACACCAACAGTGACAGACACACTAACAGTGACAGACAAGCTAACAGTGACAGAAACAAAAGCAGTGACAGACACACTAACAGTGACAGACACGCTAACAGTGACAGAAACACTAACAGTGAGAGAAATACTAAGTTACAGAAACACTAACAGTTCCAGACACACTAACAGTGACATACATAATTACAGTGACAGACACACTAACAGTGACAGAAACACTAACACTTACAGAAACACTAAAAGTTACAGACACACTACCAGTGACAGAAACACTCATAGTTGCAGACACACTAACAGTGACAGACACACAAACAGTTTCTGAAACACTAACAGTTACATAAACATGATAGTCACAGACACACTAACAGTGACAGAAACACTAATAGTTACAGAAACGCTAATAGTAACAGACATACTAACAGTTGCAGAAACACTAACAGTGACAGACACACTGATATTGACAGAAATAGTAACAGTTACAGACACACTAATACTGACAGACACACTAACAGTGACAGACAGACAAACAGTTACAGACACACGAACAGTGACAGGAACACTAACAGTGACAGACAAAGAAATAGTGACAGAAATACTAACAGTGACAGACACACTAACAGCGACAGACACACAAACAATCACAGCAATACTAACTGTGACAGATTCAGTAACAGTGACAGACACACTAACAGTTACAAAAATACTAATAGTGACAGAAACACTAACAGTGACAGAACAACTAATAGTGACATACACGTATAGTGACAGACACACTAACAGTGACAGAAACACTAACAGTGACAGACACACTAACAGTTACAGACACACTAATACTGACAGAAACACTAACAGTGACAGACACAGTAACAGTGACAGAAACACTAACAGTGACAGACACACTAACTGTTACTGACACACCAGCAGTGATAGAAAAACTAAAAGTGCCAGACAGACTGACAGTTACTGAGACACGAACAGTGACAGACAAGCTAATAGTGGCAGAAATACTAACAGTGACAGACATACAAACTGTGACAGAAACACTAACAGTGACAGACACACTAATAGTGACAGACACACTAACAGTGACAGAAACACTCATAGTTACAGACACACTAATAGTGACAGACACAATAATAGTGACAGACACGCGAACAGTTTCAGAAACACTAACAGTTACATAAACATGATAGTCACAGACACACTAACAGTGACAGAAACACTCATAGTTATAGAAACACTAACAGTGAGAGAAATACTAAGTTACGGAAACACTATCAATGACAGTCACACTAACGGTGTCAGAAACATTAACAATGACAGAAACACTAACAGTGAGAGAAATACGAAGTTACAGAAACACTAACAGTTACAGACACACTAACAGTGACAGAAACAATTACAGTGACAGACACACTAACAGTGACGGAAACACTAACAGTTACAGAAACACTAAAAGTTACAGACACACTACCAGTGACAGAAACACTAATAGTGACAGACACACGAACAGTTTCAGAAACACTAACAGTTACATAAACATGATAGTCACAGACACACTAACAGTGACAGAAACACTAATAGTTACAGAAACGCTAATAGTAACAGACATACTAACAGATGCAGAAACACTAACAGTGACAGACACACTGATATTGACAGAAATACTAACAGTTACAGACACACTAATACTGACAGAAACACTAACAGTGACAGACACACTAACAGTGACAGACAGACAAACAGTTACAGACACACGAACAGTGACAGGAACACTAACAGTGACAGACACAGAAATAGTGACAGAAATACTAACAGTGACAGACACACTAACAGTGACAGACACACAAACAATCACAGCAATACTAACTGTGACAGATTCAGTAACAGTGACAGACACACTAACAGTTACAAAAATACTAATAGTGACAGAAACACTTACAGTGACAGAACAACTAATAGTGACATACACGTATAGTGACAGACACTAACAGTGACAGACACACTAACATTGACAGAAACACTAACAGTTAGAGACACACTAACAGTGACAGAAACACTAACAGTGACAGACACACTAACTGTTACTGACACACTAACAGTGATAGAAAAACTAAAAGTGACAGACAGACTGACAGTTACAGAGACACGAACAGTGACAGACACACTAATAGTGACAGAAATACTAACAGTGACAGACACACAAACTGTGACAGAAACACTAACAGTGACAGACACACTAATAGTGACAGACACACTAACAGTGACAGAAACACTAATAGTGACAGACACACGAACAGTTTCAGAAACACTATCTGTTACATAAACATGATAGTCACAGACACACTAACAGTGACAGAAACACTAATAGTTACAGAAACGCTAATAGTAACAGACATACTAACAGTTGCAGAAACACTAACAGTGAAAGACACACTAACAGTGACAGAAAGACTAAGTTACAGAAACACACGAACAGTGACAGACACACTAACAGTGACAGACACACTAACATTGACAGAAACACTAATAGTGACAGACACACGAACAGTTTCAGAAACACTAACAGTTACATCAACATGATAGTCACAGACACACTAACAGCGACATAAACACTAATATTTACAGAAACACTAATAGTGAGAGAAATACTAAGTTACGGAAACACTAACCGTGACAGACACACTAACAGTGACGGAAACACTAACAGTTACAGAAACACGAAAAGTGACAGACACACTACCAGTGACAGAAACACTAATAGTGACAGACACACGAACAGTTTGAGAAACACTAACAGTTACATAAACATGATAGTCACAGACACACTAACAGTGACAGAAACACTAATAGTTACAGAAACGCTAATAGTAACAGACATACTAACAGTTACAAAAATACTAATAGTGACAGAAACACTTACAGTGACAGAACAACTAATAGTGACATACACGTATAGTGACAGACACTAACAGTGACAGACACACTAATACAGACAGAAACACTAACAGTGACAGACACACTAACAGTGACAGAAACACTAACAGTGACAGACACACTAACTGTTACTGACACACTAACAGTGATAGAAAAACTAAAAGTGACAGACAGACTGACAGTTACAGAGACACGAACAGTGACAGACACACTAATAGTGACAGAAATACTAACAGTGACAGACACACAAACTGTGACAGAAACACTAACAGTGACAGACACACTAATAGTGACAGACACACTAACAGTGACAGAAACACTAATAGTGACAGACACACGAACAGTTTCAGAAACACTATCTGTTACATAAACATGATAGTCACAGACACACTAACAGTGACAGAAACACTAATAGTTACAGAAACGCTAATAGTAACAGACATACTAACAGTTGCAGAAACACTAACAGTGAAAGACACACTAACAGTGACAGAAAGACTAAGTTACAGAAACACACGAACAGTGACAGACACACTAACAGTGACAGACACACTAACATTGACAGAAACACTAATAGTGACAGACACACGAACAGTTTCAGAAACACTAACAGTTACATCAACATGATAGTCACAGACACACTAACAGCGACATAAACACTAATATTTACAGAAACACTAATAGTGAGAGAAATACTAAGTTACGGAAACACTAACCGTGACAGACACACTAACAGTGACGGAAACACTAACAGTTACAGAAACACGAAAAGTGACAGACACACTACCAGTGACAGAAACACTAATAGTGACAGACACACGAACAGTTTGAGAAACACTAACAGTTACATAAACATGATAGTCACAGACACACTAACAGTGACAGAAACACTAATAGTTACAGAAACGCTAATAGTAACAGACATACTAACAGTTACAAAAATACTAATAGTGACAGAAACACTTACAGTGACAGAACAACTAATAGTGACATACACGTATAGTGACAGACACTAACAGTGACAGACACACTAACATTGACAGAAACACTAACAGTTAGAGACACACTAACATTGACAGAAACACTAACAGTGACAGACACACTAATACTGACAGAAACACTAACAGTGACAGACACACTAACAGTGACAGAAACACTAATAGTTACAGAAACACTAATAGTGACAGACACACTAACAAAGACAGGAACAGTAACAGTTACAGAAACACTAACAGTGACAGAAACGCTATGTTACAGAAACACTAACAATTACAGACACACTAACAGTGACAGACACACTAACAGTGACAGAAACACTAAATTACCGAAACACTAATTGTGACAGACAAACTAACAGTGACAGAAACGCTAACAGTTACAGAAACACTAACAGTGACAGAAACACTCATAGTCACAGACACACTAACAGTGACAGACACACTAATACTGACAGACACACGAACAGTTTCAGAAACACTATCTGTTACATAAACATGATAGTCACAGACACACTAACAGTGACAGAAACACTAATAGTTACAGAAACGCTAATAGTAACAGACATACTAACAGTTGCAGAAACACTAACAGTGAAAGACACACTAACAGTGACAGAAAGACTAAGTTACAGAAACACACGAACAGTGACAGACACACTAACAGTGACAGACACACTAACATTGACAGAAATACTAACAGTTACAGACACACTAATACTGACAGAAACACAAACAGTGACAGACACACTAACAGTGACAGACAGACTAACAGTTACAGACACACGAACAGTGACAGGAACACTAACGGTGACAGGCACAGAAATAGTGACAGAAACACTAACAGTGACAGACACACTAACAGTGACAGACACACAAACAATCACAGCAATACTAACTGTGACATATTCAGCAACAGTGACAGACACACTAACAGTTACAAAAATACTAATAGTGACAGAAACACTAACAGTGACAGAACAACTAATAGTGACATACACGTATAGTGACAGACACTAACAGTGACAGACACACTAACATTGACAGAAACACTAACAATTACAGACACACTAATAGTGTCAGAAGCACTAACAGTTACAGAAACACTAGCAGTTACAGACACACTAACAGTGACAGAAACAATTACAGTGACAGACACATTGACAGTTAATGACACACTAACAGTGACAGAGACACTAATAGTTACAGAAACGCTAATAGTAACAGACATACTAACAGTTGCAGAAACACTAACAGTGACAGACACACTAACATTGACAGAAATACTAACAGTTACAGACACACTAACAGTGACAGAAACACTAACAGTGACAGAAAGACTAAGTTACAGAAACACACGAACAGTGACAGGAACACTAACAGTGACAGACACACTAACATTGACAGAAATACTAACAGTTACAGACACACTAATACTGACAGGAACACTAACAGTGACAGGCACACTAACAGTGACAGGCACACAAACAATCACAGCAAAACTAACTGTGACAGATTCAGTAGCAGTGACAGACACACTAACAGTTACAAAAATACTAATAGTGACAGAAACACTAACAGTGACAGAACAACTAATAGTGACATACAGGTATAGTGACAGACACTAACAGTGACAGACACACTAACATTGACAGAAATACTAACAGTGACAGACACACAAACAGTGACAGAAACACTAATAGTGACAGTCACACTAACAGTTACAGAAACACTAACAGTGACAGACACACAAACATTGACAGAAACACTAACAGTGACAGACACACTAACAGTGACAAAAACACCAACAGTGACAGACACACTAACAGTTACAGACACACTAACAGTGACAGAAACAATTACAGTGACAGACACATTGACAGTTAATGACACACTAACAGTGACAGAGACACTAATAGTTACAGAAACGCTAATAGTAACAGACATACTAACAGTTGCAGAAACACTAACAGTGACAGACACACTAACATTGACAGAAATACTAACAGTTACAGACACACTAACAGTGACAGAAACACTAACAGTGACAGAAAGACTAAGTTACAGAAACACACGAACAGTGACAGGAACACTAACAGTGACAGACACACTAACATTGACAGAAATACTAACAGTTACAGACACACTAATACTGACAGGAACACTAACAGTGACAGACACACTAACAGTGACAGGCACACAAACAATCACAGCAAAACTAACTGTGACAGATTCAGTAGCAGTGACAGACACACTAACAGTTACAAAAATACTAATAGTGACAGAAACACTAACAGTGACAGAACAACTAATAGTGACATACAGGTATAGTGACAGACACTAACAGTGACAGACACACTAACATTGACAGAAATACTAACAGTGACAGACACATAAACAGTGACAGAAACACTAATAGTGACAGTCACACTAACAGTTACAGAAACACTAACAGTGACAGACACACAAACATTGACAGAAACACTAACAGTGACAGACACACTAACAGTGACAAAAACACCAACAGTGACAGACACACTAACAGTGACAGACACGCTAACAGTGACAGAAACAATAACAGTGACAGACACACTAACAGTGACAGACACGCTAACAATGACAGAAACACTAACAGTGAGAGAAATACTAAGTTACGGAAACACTAACAATGACAGTCACATTAACAGTGTCAGAAACATTAACAATGACAGAAACACTAACAGTGAGAGAAATACTAGGTTACAGAAACACTAACAGTTACAGACACACTAACAGTGACGGAAATAATTACAGTGACAGACACACTGACAGTTACTGACACACTAACAGCTACAGACATACTAATAGTGACAGAAGCACTAACAGTTACAGAAACACTTACAGTGACAGACACACTAACAGTGACAGAAACACTAACAGTGACAGACACACTAACAGTGACAGACACTCTAACTGTTACTGACATACTAACAGTGATAGAAAAACTAAAAGTGACAGACAGACTGACAGTTGCAGAGACACGAACAGTGACAGAAACACTAACAGTGACAGACACACAAACATTGACAGAAACACTAACAGTTACAGACACACTAATAGTGACAGAAGCACTAACAGTGACAGAAAAACTTACAGTGACAGACATGCTAACAGTGACAGAAACACTAACAGTGAGAGACACACTTAACAGTGACAGACACGCTATCAGTGACAGAAACATTAACAATAACAGAAACAGTAACAGTGAGAGAAATACTAAGTTACAGAAACACTAACAGTTACAGACACACTAATAGTGACAGACACACTAACAGTTACAGACACACTAACAGTGACAGAAACACTAACAGTGACAGACACACTAATAGTGACAGACACACTAACAGTCACAGAAACACTAACAGTGACAGACACACTAACAGTGACAGAAACACTCATAGTTACAGACACACTAACAGTGATAGACACACTAATAGTGACAGACACACGAACAGTTTCAGAAACACAAACAGTTACATAAACATGATAGTCACAGACACACTAACAGTGACAGAAACACTCATAGTTACAGAAACACTAATAGTGAGAGAAATACTAAGTTACGGAAACACTAACAGTGACAGACACACTAACAGTGACAGACACGCTAACAGTGACAGAAACAATAACAGAGACAGACACACTAACAGTGACAGACACACTAACAGTGAGAGAAATACTAAGTTACGGAAACACTAACAATGACAGTCACATTAACAGTGTCAGAAACATTAACAATGACAGAAACACTAACAGTGAGAGAAATACTAGGTTACAGAAACACTAACAGTTACAGACACACTAAGAGTAACAGAAACAATTACAGTGACAGACACACTGACAGTTACTGACACACTAACAGTTACAGACACTCTAATAGTGACAGAAGCACTAACAGTTACAGAAACACTTACAGTGACAGACACACTAACAGTGACAGACACACTAACTGTTACTGACACACTAACAGTGACAGAAAAACTAAAAGTGACAGACAGACTGACAGTTACAGAGACACGAACAGTGACAGACACACTAACGGTGACAGAAGCACTAACAGTTACAAAAAAACTTACAGTGACAGACACGCTTAACAGTGACAGAAACACTAACAGTGAGAGAAATACAAAGTTACGGAAACACTAACAATGACAGTCACACTAACAGTGTCAGAAACATTAACAATGACAGAAACACTAAAAGTGAGAGAAATACTAAGATCCAGAAACACTAACAGTGACAGAAACACTAAAAGTTACAGACACACTACCAGTGACAGAAACACTCATAGTTACAGACACACTAATAGTGACAGACACACAAAGAGTTTCAGAAACACTAACAGTTACATAAACATGATAGTCACAGACACACTAACAGTGACAGAAACACTAATAGTTACAGAAATGCTAATAGTAACAGACATACCAACAGTTGCAGAAACACTAACATTGACAGAAATACTAACAGTTACAGATGCATTAATACTGACAGAAACAATAACAGTGACAGACACACAAACAGTGACAGAAACACTAATAGTGACAGTCACACGAACAGTTACAGAAACACTCACAGTGACAGACACACAGACATTGACAGAAACACTAATAGAGACAGACACACTAACAGTGACAGAAACACCAACAGTGACAGACACACTAACAGTTACAGAAACACTAACAGTGACAGACGCACTAAGAGTGACGGAAACACTAACAGTTACAGACACACTAACAGTGACAGAAACACTAACAGTTACAGACACACTAACAATTACAGAAACACTAGCAGTTACAGATACACTAACAGTTACAGAAACACTAACAGGGACAGACACACTAACAGTTACAGAAACACTAACAGTGACAGACACACTACAGTGACAGAAACACTAACAGTGACAGACACACTAACAGTTACAGACACACTAACAGTGATAGAAAAACTAACAATGACAGACAGACCAACAGTTACAGACACACGAACAGTGACAGGAACACTAACAGTGACAGACACACTAATAGTGTCTGACACACTAACATTGACAGAAGCACTAACATTTACAGAACCACTAACAGTGACAGACACACCAATAGTGACAGACACACTAACAGTTACAGACACACTACAGTGACAGAAGCACTAACAGTTACAGACACACTAATAGTGACAGAAACACTAACAGTGACAGACACATTAACAGATACAGACACACTAACAGTGATAGAAAAACTAACAGTGACAGACACACTATCAGTTACAGGCACACTAACAGTGATAGAAACACTAATAGTGACAGACAACTAACAGTTACAGACACACGAACAGTGACAGGAACAGTAACAGTGACAGACACACTAATAGTGACAGTCACACTAACTGTTACAAAAACACTAATTGTGACAGAAACACGAACAGTGACAGAAACACTAATAGTGACATACACACATACTGACAGACACTAACAGTGATAGACACACTAACATTGACAGAAACACTAACAGTTACAGACACATTAATAGTGACAGAAGCACTAACAGTTACAGGACCACTAATAGTGACAGACACACTAATAGTGACAGACAAATTAACAGTTACAGACACACTCATCGTGACAGAAACACTGACAGTGACAGAAACACAAAATTACAGTAACACTAATAGTGACAGACACACTAACAGTGACAGAAACACTAACAGTGACATACACACTAACAATGACAGAAACACTAAGTTACAGAAACACTAAGAGTTACAGACACACTAACAATGACAGAAACACTAACAGTGACAGACACACTAATAGTGACAGAAACACTAACAGTTACAGAAACACTAACTGACAGACACACTAATAGTGACAGACACACTAACCATGACAGACACACAAACAGTGACAGAAACACTAATAGTGACAGTCACACTAACAGTTACAGAAACACTAACAGTGACAGACACATAAACATTGACAGAAACAGTAATAGTGACAAACACACTAACAGTGACAGAAACACCAACAGTGACAGACACACTAACAGTGACAGACAAGCTAACAGTTACAGACATACTAATAGTGACAGAAACAATAACAGTGACAGATACACTAACAGTGACAGACACACTACAGTGACAGAAACACTAACAGTTACAGACACACTTATCGTGACAGAAACACTAACAGTTATAGACACACTACAGTGACAGAAAAACTAATAGTGACAGAAAACTAACAGTGACAGACACACTAATAGTGACAGTCACACTAACTGTTACAAAAACACTAATTGTGACAGAAACACGAACAGTGACAGAAACACTAATAGTGACATACACACATACTGACAGACACTAACAGTGATAGACACACTAACATTGACAGAAACACTAACAGTTACAGACACACTAATAGTGACAGAAGCACTAACAGTTACAGGACCACTAATAGTGACAGACACACTAACAGTTACAGACACACTCATCGTGACAGAAACACTAACAGTTACAGAAACACTGACAGTGACAGAAACACAAAGTTACAGTAACACTAATAGTGACAGACACACTAACCGTGACAGAAACACTAACAGTGACTTACACACGAACAGTGACAGAAACACTAAGTTACAGAAACACTAACAGTTACAGACACACTAACAATGACAGAAACACTAACAGTGACAGACACACTAACAGTGACAGAAACACTAGCAGTTACAGAAACACTAACTGACAGACACACTAATAGTGACAGACACACTAACCTTAACAGACACACAAACAGTGACAGAAACACTAATAGTGACAGTCACACTAACAGTTACAAAAACACTAACAGTGACAGACACATAAACATTGACAGAAACAGTAATAGTGACAGACACACTAACAGTGACAGAAACACCAACAGTGACAGACACACTTACAGGGACAGACACGCTAATAGTGACAGAAACAATAACAGTGACAGACACACTAACAGTGACAGACACGCTAACAGTGACAGAAACACTAACAGTGAGAGAAATACTAAGTTACAGAAACACTAACAGTTACAGACACACTAAGAGTAACAGAAACAATTACAGTGACAGACACACTGACAGTTACTGACACACTAACAGTTACAGACATACTAATAGTGACAGAAACAATAACAGTGACAGATACACGAACAGTGACAGACACACTACAGTGACAGAAACATTAACAGTTACAGACACACTTATCGTGACAGAGACACTAACAGTTACAGACACACTTATCGTGACAGAAACACTAACAGTTACAGACACACTACAGTGACAGAAAAACTAACAGTGACAGACACACTAACAGTTACTGACACACGAACAGTGACAGGAATACTAACAGTGACAGACACACTAATAGTGACAGACAAACTAACAGTTACAAAAACACTAATATTGACAGAAACACTAACAGTGACAGAAACACTAATAGTGACAAACACACATACTGACAGACACTGACAGTGACAGACACACTAACATTGACAGAAACTCTAACAGTTACAGACACACTAATAGTGACAGAAACACTAACAGTTACAGAAACACTAACACTGATATAAAAACTAACAGTGACAGACAACTAACAGTTACACACACACGAACAGTGACAGGAACACTAACAATTACAGACACACTAATAGCGACTGACCCACTAACAGTGACAGACACACTAACATTGACAGAAACACTAACAGTTACAGACACACTTATCGTGACAGAAACACTAACAGTTAGAGACACACTACAGTGACAGAAACACGAACAGTTACAGAAACACTAACAGTGACAGACACACTAACAATGACAGAAACACTAACAGTGACAGACACACTAACAGTGACAGAAACACTAGCAGTTACAGAAACACTAACTGACAGACACACTAATAGTGACAGACACACTAACCTTGACAGACACACAAACAGTGACAGAAACACTAATAGTGACAGTCACACTAACAGTTACAGAAACACTAACAGTGACAGACACATAAACATTGACAGAAACAGTAATAGTGACAGACACACTAACAGTGACAGAAACACCAACAGTGACAGACACACTTACAGGGACAGACACGCTAATAGTGACAGAAACAATAACAGTGACAGACACACTAACAGTGACAGACACGCTAACAGTGACAGAAACACTAACAGTGAGAGAAATACTAAGTTACAGAAACACTAACAGTTACAGACACACTAAGAGTAACAGAAACAATTACAGTGACAGACACACTGACAGTTACTGACACACTAACAGTTACAGACATACTAATAGTGACAGAAACAATAACAGTGACAGATACACGAACAGTGACAGACACACTACAGTGACAGAAACATTAACAGTTACAGACACACTTATCGTGACAGAGACACTAACAGTTACAGACACACTTATCGTGACAGAAACACTAACAGTTACAGACACACTACAGTGACAGAAAAACTAACAGTGACAGACACACTAACAGTTACTGACACACGAACAGTGACAGGAATACTAACAGTGACAGACACACTAATAGTGACAGACAAACTAACAGTTACAAAAACACTAATATTGACAGAAACACTAACAGTGACAGAAACACTAATAGTGACAAACACACATACTGACAGACACTGACAGTGACAGACACACTAACATTGACAGAAACTCTAACAGTTACAGACACACTAATAGTGACAGAAACACTAACAGTTACAGAAACACTAACACTGATATAAAAACTAACAGTGACAGACAACTAACAGTTACACACACACGAACAGTGACAGGAACACTAACAATTACAGACACACTAATAGCGACTGACCCACTAACAGTGACAGACACACTAACATTGACAGAAACACTAACAGTTACAGACACACTTATCGTGACAGAAACACTAACAGTTAGAGACACACTACAGTGACAGAAACACGAACAGTTACAGAAACACTAACAGTGACAGACACACTAACAGTTACAGACACACGAACAGTGACAGACACACTAACATTGACAGAAACACTAACAGTTACAGACACACTTATCGTGACAGAAACACTAACAGTTACAGACACACTACAGTGACAGAAACACTAACAGTGACAGACACACTAACAGTTACCGACACACGAACAGTGACAGACACACTAATAGTGACAGACAAACTAACAGTTACAAAAACACTAATAGTGACAGAAACACTAACAGTGACAGAAACACTAATAATGACATACACACATACTGACAGACACTGACAGTGACAGATACACTAACATTGACAGAAACTCTAACAGTTACAGACACACTAATAGTGACAGAAACACTAACAGTTACAGACACACTAACAGTGACAGACACACTAACATTAACAGAAACGCTAACAGTTACAGACACACTAACAGTGACACACTAACAGTGGTAGAAACGCTAACAGTGACAGAAACACTAACAGTTACAGACACACTAACAGTGACAGAAACACTAAAAGTGACACACACTAACAGTTACAGACACACTAACAGTGATAGAAAAGCTAACAGTGATAGGAACACTAACAATTACAGACACACTAATAGTGACAGAAACACTAACAGTTACAGAAACACTAACAGTGACAGACACACTAACAGTGACAGACACGCTAACAGTGACAGACACACAAACAGTGACAGGAACAGTAACAGTGACAGACACACTAATAGTGTCTGACACACTAACATTGACAGAAGCACTAACATTTACAGAACCACTAACAGTGACAGACACACTAATAGTGACAGACACACTAACAGTTACAGACACACTAATAGTGACAGAAACACTAACAGTGACAGACACACTGACTGTGATAGAAAAGCTAACAGTTACAGAAGCACTAACAGTTACAGACACAATAATAGTGACAGAAACACTAACAGTGACAGACACACGACAGTGACAGAAACACTAACAGTGACAGACACACTAACAGTGACAGACATACTAACAGTTACAGACACACTAACAGTGTTGGAAAAATTAACAATGACAGACAGACTAACAGTTACAGACACACGAACAGTGACAGGAACACTAACAGTGACAGACACACTAATAGTGTCTGACACACTAACATTGACAGAAGCACTAACATTTACAGAACCACTAACAGTGACAGACACACCAATAGTGACAGACACACGAACAGTTACAGACACACTAATAGTGACAGAAACACTAACAGTGACAGACACACTGACAGTGATAGAAAAGCTAACAGTGACAGAAGCACTAACAGTTACTGACGCACTAATAGTGACAGAAACACTAACAGTGACAGACACATTAACAGATACAGACACACTAACAGTGATAGAAAAACTAACAGTGACAGACACACTATCAGTTACAGGAACACTAACAGTGATAGAAACACTAATAGTGACAGACAACTAACAGTTACAGACACACGAACAGTGACAGGAACAGTAACAGTGACAGACACACTAATAGTGACAGTCACACTAACTGTTACAAAAACACTAATTGTGACAGAAACACGAACAGTGACAGAAACACTAATAGTGACATACACACATACTGACAGACACTAACAGGGATAGACACACTAACATTGACAGAAACAGTAACAGTTACAGACACACTAATAGTGACAGACACACTAATAGTGACAGACACAATAACAGTGACAGACACACTAACAGTGACAGACACGCTAACAGTGACAGAAACACTAACAGTGAGAGAAATACTAAGTTACAGAAACACTAACATTTACAGACACACTAAGAGTAACAGAAACAATTACAGTGACAGACACACTAACAGTGACAGAAACACCAACAGTGACAGACACACTAACAGGGACAGACACGCTAATAGTGACAGAAACAATAACAGTGACAGACACACTAACAGTGACAGACACGCTAACAGTGACTGAAACACTAACAGTGAGAGAAATACTAAGTTACAGAAACACTAACAGTTACAGACACACTAAGAGTAACAGAAACAATTACAGTGACAGACACACTGACAGTTACTGACACACTAACAGTTACAGACATACTAATAGTGACAGAAACAATAACAGTGACAGATACACTAACAGTGACAGACACACTACAGTGACAGAAACACTAACAGTTACAGACACACTTACCATGACAGAAAAACTAACAGTGACAGACACACTAACAGTTACTGACACACGAACAGTGACAGGAATACTAACAGTGACAGACACACTAATAGTGACAGACAAACTAACAGTTACAAAAACACTAATATTGACAGAAACACTAACAGTGACAGAAACACTAATAGTGACAAACACACATACTGACAGACACTGACAGTGACAGACACACTAACATTGACAGAAACTCTAACAGTTACAGACACACTAATAGTGACAGAAACACTAACAGTTACAGAAACACTAGCACTGATAAAAAAAACTAACAGTGACAGACAACTAACAGTTACACACACACGAACAGTGACAGGAACACTAACAGTGACAGACACACTAACAGTTACAGACACACGAACAGTGACAGGCACACTAACATTGACAGAAACACTAACAGTTACAGACACACTTATCGTGACAGAAACACTAACAGTTACAGACACACTACAGTGACAGAAACACTAACAGTGACAGACACACTAACAGTTACAGACACACGAACAGTGACAGACACACTAATAGTGACAGACAAACTAACAGTTACAAAAACACTAATAGTGACAGAAACACTAACAGTGGCAGAAACACTAATAGTGACATACACACATATTGACAGACACTGACAGTGACAGATACACTAACATTGACAGAAACTCTAACAGTTACAGACACACTAATAGTGACAGAAACACTAACAGTTACAGAAACACTAACAGTGACAGACACACTAACATTAACAGAAATGCTAACAGTTACAGACACACTAACAGTGACACACTAACAGTGGTAGAAAAGCTAACAGTGACAGAAACACTAACAGTTACAGACACACTAACAGTGACAGAAACACTAAAAGTGACACACACTAACAGTTACAGACTCACTAACAGTGATAGAAAAGCTAACAGTGATAGGAACACTAACAATTACAGACACACTAATAGTGACAGAAACACTAACAGTTACAGAAACACTAACAGTGACAGACACACTAACAGTGACAGACACGCTAACAGTGATAGAAAAACTAACAATGACAGACAGACCAACAGTTACAGACACACGAACAGTGACAGGAACACTAACAGTGACAGACACACTAATAGTGTCTGACACACTAACATTGACAGAAGCACTAACATTTACAGAACCACTAACAGTGACAGACACACTAATAGTGACAGACACACTAACAGTTACAGACACACTAATAGTGACAGAAACACTAACAGTGACAGACACACTGACTGTGATAGAAAAGCTAATAGTGACAGAAGCACTAACAGTTACAGACACACTAATAGTGACAGAAACACTAACAGTGACAGACACACGACAGTGACAGAAACACTAACAGTGACAGACACACTAACAGTGACAGACACACTAACAGTGTTGGAAAAATTAACAATGACAGGCAGACCAACAGTTACAGACACATGAACAGTGACAGGAACACTAACAGTGACAGACACACTAATAGTGTCTGACACACTAACATTGACAGAAGCACTAACATTTACAGAACCACTAACAGTGACAGACACACTAATAGTGACAGACACACTAACAGTGACAGACACGCTAACAGTGATAGAAAAACTAACAATGACAGACAGACCAACAGTTACAGACACACGAACAGTGACAGGAACAGTAACAGTGACAGACACACTAATAGTGTCTGACACACTAACATTGACAGAAGCACTAACATTTACAGAACCACTAACAGTGACAGACACACTAATAGTGACAGACACACTAACAGTTACAGACACACTAATAGTGACAGAAACACTAACAGTGACAGACACACTGACTGTGATAGAAAAGCTAATAGTGACAGAAGCACTAACAGTTACAGACACACTAATAGTGACAGAAACACTAACAGTGACAGACACACGACAGTGACAGAAACACTAACAGTGACAGACACACTAACAGTGACAGACACACTAACAGTGTTGGAAAAATTAACAATGACAGGCAGACCAACAGTTACAGACACATGAACAGTGACAGGAACACTAACAGTGACAGACACACTAATAGTGTCTGACACACTAACATTGACAGAAGCACTAACATTTACAGAACCACTAACAGTGACAGACACACTAATAGTGACAGACACACTAACAGTGACAGACACGCTAACAGTGATAGAAAAACTAACAATGACAGACAGACCAACAGTTACAGACACACGAACAGTGACAGGAACAGTAACAGTGACAGACACACTAATAGTGTCTGACACACTAACATTGACAGAAGCACTAACATTTACAGAACCACTAACAGTGACAGACACACTAATAGTGACAGACACACTAACAGTTACAGACACACTAATAGTGACAGAAACACTAACAGTGACAGACACACTGACTGTGATAGAAAAGCTAATAGTGACAGAAGCACTAACAGTTACAGACACACTAATAGTGACAGAAACACTAACAGTGACAGACACACGACAGTGACAGAAACACTAACAGTGACAGACACACTAACAGTGACAGACATACTAACAGTTACAGACACACTAACAGTGTTGGAAAAATTAACAATGACAGGCAGACCAACAGTTACAGACACACGAACAGTGACAGGAACACTAACAGTGACAGACACACTAATAGTGTCTGACACACTAACATTGACAGAAGCACTAACATTTACAGAACCACTAACAGTGACAGACACACCAATAGTGACAGACACACAAACAGTTACAGACACACTAATAGTGACAGAAACACTAACAGTGACAGACACACTGACAGTGATAGAAAAGCTAACAGTGACAGAAGCACTAACAGTTACTGACGCACTAATAGTGACAGAAACACTAACAGTGACAGACACATTAACAGATACAGACACACTAACAGTGATAGAAAAACTAACAGTGACAGACACACTATCAGTTACAGGAACACTAACAGTGATAGAAACACTAATAGTGACAGACAACTAACAGTTACAGACACACGAACAGTGACAGGAACAGTAACAGTGACAGACACACTAATAGTGACAGTCACACTAACTGTTACAAAAACACTAATTGTGACAGAAACACGAACAGTGACAGAAACACTAATAGTGACATACACACATACTGACAGACACTAACAGTGATAGACACACTAACGTTGACAGAAACAGTAACAGTTACAGACACACTAATAGTGACAGACACACTAATAGTGACAGACACACTAACAGTTACAGACACACTCATCGTGACAGAAACACTAACAGTTACAGAAACACTGACAGTGACAGAAACACAAAGTTACAGTAACACTAATAGTGACAGACACACTAACAGTGACAGAAACACTAACAGTGACATACACACTAACAGTGACAGAAACACTAAGTTACAGAAACACTAACAGTTACACACACACTAACAATGACAGAAACACTAACAGTGACAGACACACTAACAGTGACAGACACGCTAACAGTGACAGAAACACTAACAGTGAGAGAAATACTAAGTTACAGAAACACTAACAGTTACAGACACACTAAGAGTAATAGAAACAATTACAGTGACAGACACACTGACAGTTACTGACACACTAACAGTTACAGACATACTAATAGTGACAGAAACAATAACAGTGACAGATACACTAACAGTGACAGACACACTACAGTGACAGAAGCACTAACAGTTACAGACACACTTATCATGACAGACACACTAACAGTTACAGAAACACTAATAGTGACAGACACACTAACAGTTACAGACACACTAACAGTGACAGAAACACTAATAGTGACAGACACACTAACAGTTACAGACACACGAGCAGTGACAGGAATATTAACAGTAACAGACACACTAATAGTGACAGACAAACTAACAGTTACAAAAACACTAATAGTGACAGAAACACTAACAGTGACAGAAACACTAATAGTGACATACACACATACTGACAGACACTGACAGTGACAGACACACTAACATTGACAGAAACTCTAACAGTTACAACACACTAATAGTGACAGAAACACTAACAGTTACAGAAACACTAACAGTGACAGACACACTAACATTAACAGAAACGCTAACAGTTACAGACACACTAACAGTGACACACTAACAGTGATAGAAAAGCTAACAGTAACAGAAACACTAACAGTTACAGACACACTAACAGTGACAGAAACACTGACTGTGATAGAAAAGCTAACAGTGACAGGAACACTAACAATTACAGACACACTAATAGTGACAGAAACACTAACAGTGACAGACACACTAACAGTTACAGACACACTAACAATGATAGAAAAGCTAACAGTGACAGAAATACTAAAAGTTACAGACACACTAATAGTGACAGAAACACTAACAGTGACAGATACACTAACAGTTACAGACACACTAACAGTGACAGAAACAGTAATAGTTACAGAAACACCAGTAGTGACAGACACACTAACAGTTACAGAAACACTAAAAGTTATAGACACACTAACAGTGACAGAAACACTAACCGTAACAGACACACTAACAGTGACTGACCCAATAACAGTGACAGGCACACTAACATTGACAGAAACACTAACAGTTACAGACACACTTATCGTGACAGAAACACTAACAGTTACAGACACACTAACAGTGACAGAAACACTAACAGTGACAGACACACTAACAGTTACAGACACACGAGCAGTGACAGGAATATTAACAGTAACAGACACACTAATAGTGACAGACAAACTAACAGTTACAAAAACACTAACAGTGACAGAAACACTAATAGTGACATACACACATACTGACAGACACTGACAGTGACAGACACACTAACATTGACAGAAACTCTAACAGTTACAGACACACTAATAGTCACAGAAACACTAACAGTTACAGAAACGCTAACAGTGACAGACACACTAACAGTGACACACTAACAGTGACAGACACATTAACAGATACAGACACACTAACAGTGATAGAAAAACTAACAGTGACAGACACACTATCAGTTACAGGAACACTAACAGTGATAGAAACACTAATAGTGACAGCCAACTAACAGTTCCAGACACACGAACAGTGACAGGAACAGTAACAGTGACAGACACACTAATAGTGACAGTCACACTAACTGTTACAAAAACACTAATTGTGACAGAAACACGAACAGTGACAGAAACACTAATAGTGACATACACACATACTGACAGACACTAACAGTGATAGACACACTAACATTGACAGAAACAGTAACAGTTACAGACACACTAATAGTGACAGACACACTAACAGTTACAGACACACTCATCGTGACAGAAACACTAACAGTTACAGAAACACTGACAGTGACAGAAACACAAAGTTACAGTAACACTAATAGTGACAGACACACTAACAGTGACAGAAACACTAACAGTGACATACACACTAACAGTGACAGAAACACTAAGTTACAGAAACACTAACAGTTACACACACACTAACAATGACAGAAACACTAACAGTGACAGACACACTAACAGTGACAGACACGCTAACAGTGACAGAAACACTAACAGTGAGAGAAATACTAGGTTACAGAAACACTAACAGTTACAGACACACTAAGAGTAACAGAAACAATTACAGTGACAGACACACTGACAGTTACTGACACACTAACAGTTACAGACATACCAATAGTGACAGAAACAATAACAGTGACAGAAGCACTAACAGTGACAGACACACTTATCGTGACAGACACACTAACAGTTACAGAAACACTAATAGTGACAGACACACTAACAGTTACAGACACACTAACAGTGACAGAAACACTAATAGTGACAGACACACTAACAGTTACAGACACACGAGCAGTGACAGGAATATTAACAGTAACAGACACACTAATAGTGACAGACAAACTAACAGTTACAAAAACACTAATAGTGACAGAAACACTAACAGTGACAGAAACACTAATAGTGACATACACACATACTGACAGACACTGACAGTGACAGACACACTAACATTGACAGAAACTCTAACAGTTACAACACACTAATAGTGACAGAAACACTAACAGTTACAGAAACACTAACAGTGACAGACACACTAACATTAACAGAAACGCTAACAGTTACAGACACACTAACAGTGACACACTAACAGTGATAGAAAAGCTAACAGTAACAGAAACACTAACAGTTACAGACACACTAACAGTGACAGAAACACTAAAAGTGACAGACACACTAACAGTTACAGACACACTAACAGTGATAGAAAAGCTAACAGTGACAGGAACACTAACAATTACAGACACACTAATAGTGACAGAAACACTAACAGTTACAGAAACACTAACAGTGACAGACACACGACAGTGACAGAAACACTAACAGTGACAGACACACTAACAGTTACAGACACACTAACAATGATAGAAAAGCTAACAGTGACAGAAATACTAAAAGTTACAGACACACTAATAGTGACAGAAACACTAACAGTGACAGATACACTAACAGTTACAGACACACTAACAGTGACAGAAACAGTAATAGTTACAGAAACACCAGTAGTGACAGACACACTAACAGTTACAGAAACACTAAAAGTTATAGACACACTAACAGTGACAGAAACACTAACCGTAACAGACACACTAACAGTGACTGACCCAATAACAGTGACAGGCACACTAACATTGACAGAAACACTAACAGTTACAGACACACTTATCGTGACAGAAACACTAACAGTTACAGACACACTAACAGTGACAGAAACACTAACAGTGACAGACACACTAACAGTTACAGACACACGAGCAGTGACAGGAATATTAACAGTAACAGACACACTAATAGTGACAGACAAACTAACAGTTACAAAAACACTAACAGTGACAGAAACACTAATAGTGACATACACACATACTGACAGACACTGACAGTGACAGACACACTAACATTGACAGAAACTCTAACAGTTACAGACACACTAATAGTCACAGAAACACTAACAGTTACAGAAACGCTAACAGTGACAGACACACTAACAGTGACACACTAACAGTGACAGACACATTAACAGATACAGACACACTAACAGTGATAGAAAAACTAACAGTGACAGACACACTATCAGTTACAGGAACACTAACAGTGATAGAAACACTAATAGTGACAGCCAACTAACAGTTCCAGACACACGAACAGTGACAGGAACAGTAACAGTGACAGACACACTAATAGTGACAGTCACACTAACTGTTACAAAAACACTAATTGTGACAGAAACACGAACAGTGACAGAAACACTAATAGTGACATACACACATACTGACAGACACTAACAGTGATAGACACACTAACATTGACAGAAACAGTAACAGTTACAGACACACTAATAGTGACAGACACACTAACAGTTACAGACACACTCATCGTGACAGAAACACTAACAGTTACAGAAACACTGACAGTGACAGAAACACAAAGTTACAGTAACACTAATAGTGACAGACACACTAACAGTGACAGAAACACTAACAGTGACATACACACTAACAGTGACAGAAACACTAAGTTACAGAAACACTAACAGTTACACACACACTAACAATGACAGAAACACTAACAGTGACAGACACACTAACAGTGACAGACACGCTAACAGTGACAGAAACACTAACAGTGAGAGAAATACTAGGTTACAGAAACACTAACAGTTACAGACACACTAAGAGTAACAGAAACAATTACAGTGACAGACACACTGACAGTTACTGACACACTAACAGTTACAGACATACCAATAGTGACAGAAACAATAACAGTGACAGAAGCACTAACAGTGACAGACACACTTATCGTGACAGACACACTAACAGTTACAGAAACACTAATAGTGACAGACACACTAACAGTTACAGACACACTAACAGTGACAGAAACACTAATAGTGACAGACACACTAACAGTTACAGACACACGAGCAGTGACAGGAATATTAACAGTAACAGACACACTAATAGTGACAGACAAACTAACAGTTACAAAAACACTAATAGTGACAGAAACACTAACAGTGACAGAAACACTAATAGTGACATACACACATACTGACAGACACTGACAGTGACAGACACACTAACATTGACAGAAACTCTAACAGTTACAACACACTAATAGTGACAGAAACACTAACAGTTACAGAAACACTAACAGTGACAGACACACTAACATTAACAGAAACGCTAACAGTTACAGACACACTAACAGTGACACACTAACAGTGATAGAAAAGCTAACAGTAACAGAAACACTAACAGTTACAGACACACTAACAGTGACAGAAACACTAAAAGTGACAGACACACTAACAGTTACAGACACACTAACAGTGATAGAAAAGCTAACAGTGACAGGAACACTAACAATTACAGACACACTAATAGTGACAGAAACACTAACAGTTACAGAAACACTAACAGTGACAGACACACGACAGTGACAGAAACACTAACAGTGACAGACACACTAACAGTTACAGACACACTAACAATGATAGAAAAGCTAACAGTGACAGAAATACTAAAAGTTACAGACACACTAATAGTGACAGAAACACTAACAGTGACAGATACACTAACAGTGACAGACACACTACAGTGACAGAAACACTAACAGTTACAGACACACTAACAGTGACAGAAACAGTAATAGTTACAGAAACACCAGTAGTGACAGCCACACTAACAGTTACAGAAACACTAAAAGTTATAGACACACTAACAGTGACAGAAACACTAACCGTAACAGACACACTAACAGTGACTGACCCAATAACAGTGACAGGCACACTAACATTGACAGAAACACTAACAGTTACAGACACACTTATCATGACAGAAACACTAACAGTTACAGACACACTACAGTGACAGAAACACTAACAGTGACAGACACACTAACAGTTACAGACACACGAGCAGTGACAGGAGTATTAACAGTAACAGACACACTAATAGTGACAGACAAACTAACAGTTACAAAAACACTAATAGTGACAGAAACACTAACAGTGACAGAAACACTAATAGTGACATACACACATACTGACAGACACTGACAGTGACAGACACACTAACATTGACAGAAACTCTAACAGTTACAGACATACTAATAGTGACAGAAACACTAACAGTTACAGAAACACTAACAGTGACAGACACACTAACATTAACAGAAACGCTAACAGTTACAGACACACTAACAGTGACACACTAACAGTGACAGACACATTAACAGATACAGACACACTAACAGTGATAGAAAAACTAACAGTGACAGACACACTATCAGTTACAGGAACACTAACAGTGATAGAAACACTAATAGTGACAGACAACTAACAGTTACAGACACACGAACAGTGACAGGAACAGTAACAGTGACAGACACACTAATAGTGACAGTCACACTAACTGTTACAAAAACACTAATTGTGACAGAAACACGAACAGTGACAGAAACACTAATAGTGACATACACACATACTGACAGACACTAACAGTGATAGACACACTAACATTGACAGAAACAGTAACAGTTACAGACACACTAATAGTGACAGACACACTAATAGTGACAGACACAATAACAGTGACAGACACACTAACAGTGACAGACACGCTAACAGTGACAGAAACACTAACAGTGAGAGAAATACTAAGTTACAGAAACACTAACAGTTACAGACACACTAAGAGTAACAGAAACAATTACAGTGACAGACACACTGACAGTTACTGACACACTAACAGTTACAGACACACTCATCGTGACAGAAACACTAACAGTTACAGAAACACTAACAGTGACAGACACACTACAGTGACAGAAACACTAACAGTTACAGACACACTAACAGTGACAGAAACAGTAATAGTTACAGAAACACTAACAGTGACAGACACACTAACAGTTACAGAAACACTAAAAGTTATAGACACACTAATAGTGACAGAAACTCTAACAGTGACAGATACACTAACGGTGACAGACACACTACAGTGACAGAAACACTAACAGTTACAGACACACGAACAGTGACAGGAACACTAACAGTGACAGACACACTAATAGTGACAGGCACACTAACAGTTACAGACACGCTCATCGTGACAGAAACACTAACAGTTACAGAAACACTAACAGTGACAGAAACACAAAGTTACAGTAACACTAATAGTGACAGACACACTAACAGTGACAGAAACACTAACAGTGACAGACACACTAACAGTGACAGAAACACTAAGTTACAGAAACACTAACAGTTACAGACACACTAACAGTGACAGAAACACTGACAGTGACAGACACACTAACAATTACAAAAACACTAATAGTGACCGAAACACTAACAGTAACAGAAACACTAACTGACAGACACACTAATAGTGACAGACACACTAACCTTGACAGAAACACTAACAGTGTCAGAAACACTAACAGTTACAGACACACTAACAGTGACAGAAACACTAACAGTGACAGATACACTAACAGTGACAGACACACTACAGTGACAGAAACCCTAACAGTTACAGACACACGAACAGTGACAGGAACACTAACAGTGACAGACACACTAATAGTGACAGACACACTAACAGTGACAGACACACTACAGTGACAGAAACCCTAACAGTTACAGACACACGAACAGTGACAGGAACACTAACAGTGACAGACACACTAATAGTGACAGACACACTAACAGTTACAGACACACTCATCGTGACAGAAACACTAACAGTGACAGACACACTAACAGTGACAGAAACACTAACAGTGACAGACACACTAAGTTACAGAAACACTAACAGTGACAGACACACTAACAGTGACAGAAACACTGACAGTGACAGACACACTAACAGTGACAGAAACACTAACAGTGACACACACACTAACAGTGACAGAAACACTAAGTTACAGACACACTAACAGTTACAGACACACGAACAGTGACAGGAATACTTACAGTGACAGACACACTAATAGTGACAGACAAACTAACAGTTACAAAAACACTAATATTGACAGAAACACTAACAGTGACAGAAACACTAATAGTGACATACACACATACTGACAGACACTGACAGTGACAAACACACTAACATTGACAGAAACTCTAACAGTTACAGACACACTAATAATGACAGAAACACTAACAGTTACAGAAACACTAACACTGATAGAAAAACTAACAGTGACAGACAACTAACAGTTACAGACACACGAACAGTGAAGGAACACTAACAGTGACAGACACACTAATAGTGACAGACAAACTTACAGTTACAAAAACACTAATAGTGACAGAAACACTAACAGTGACAGAAACACTAATAGTGACATACACACATACTGACAGACATTAACAGTGACAGACACACTAACATTGACAGAAACTCTAACAGTTACAGAAACACTAACAGTGACAGACACACTAACAGTGATAGACACACTAACATTAACAGAAACGCTAACAGTTACAGACACACTAATAGTGACAGAAGCACTAACAGTTACAGAACCACTAACAGTGACAGACACACTAATAGTGACAGACACACTAACAGTTACAGAAACACTAACAGTGACAGAAACACTAATAGTTACAGAAACACTAATAATGACAGCCACACTAACAGTGACAGACACACTAATATTTACAGAAGCACTAACAGTTACAGACACACTAACAGTATCAGAAACACTAATAGTGACAGACACACTAACAGTTACAGAAACACTAATAGTGGCAGACACACTAACAGTTGCAGACACACTAACAGTTACAGAAACACTAATAGTTACAGACACACCAGTAGTGACAGACACACTAACTGTTACAGACACACTAACAGTTACAGAAACACTAATAGTTACAGACACACTAACAGTGATCGAAACACTAACAGTGACAGACACACTAACAGTGACCGACACACTGACACTGACAGACACACTAACAGTTACAGAAACACTAATAGTGACAGACACACTAACAGTTACAGACTCACTAACAGTTACAGAAACACTAATAGTGACAGACACACTAACAGTTACAGACTCACTAACAGTTACAGAAACACTAACAGTGACAGAAACACTAATAGTGACGAAACACTAACATAATAGTGACATTTCTTGATGCTTATAAATGTCAAGATAAAAGCTAAAAAAAAGCATTAAATCATAAAAGAACAAACTGCTTTGACCCTGGTTGTAGCAAATAATGTAAAGTCCAGCCTGACTGGCAGTCTTACTGATTTGCCAGCTGGTTGCAGAGTGGAATAGATTTGATCAAGGCTTTTCTTAGCAAGAGAACACGATACTGTCACTGATAACAGAGCTATAAACAATGAGGACTGTTCTGAATGCCAGACAGTTCTGAACACGAGGTCGGAGATCACATACCTGACTTCAAACTGTGTTACGATTCTGGGAGGAATGTTGTGTCAGTGATCTTTTAGTCTTAGAGGTTATGGGTGTATTTCAAAGTCCTTGCTGATTAACCAAAGGAGACTTGAGCTAGTTGCTCCACAGATTTGAGTCCCTTGATCCACCCTGCCCTAATTTATAGTAATTGATTCACATCTTTAAATTTAGCTCAGTTTCCATTCTGAGTCTTACCAAGAAGTCATTTCCCATTACACAATACTTCAATGCTGATTGGTCACAAACATCCTTTAAATCCTCAGCAGAATTCCAAAGGTTCCAAGTGCCATGGCTCCATCCATTCCATTCCTTGCAGTTTGTTGAAGAAGAGAGAGCCCACAGCTGTTCCTTATTTGAAATAGATTTACTCCCGGAGTAAAATATGACAAGTATATCCCTGACCACTCCACTCTGCACCCACATCAATAAATATATCTTTTTGTGACGAGCATTAATGGAAGAATTTGGGACTGCTCTTGGAGAATGGTGGCTGAAAGGAGATTCGATAGAGGTTTTTGAAATCCAGAACAGAGTAGGTAAGGAAATGCTGTTCCCACTCATAAAAGAAAAAAACAATGAAAGAGCATTGATTTAAAGTGATGTACAAGTAAAACAGAGGTGATGACAGAAAAGGTTTTTCACCAAGTAGTTAGAGTGTGGAATGTGATGGAGGCAGGTTCAATTGAGGCATTCAAGAGGGGCATTGGATGGAATTGGATAGAAATGGTATACAGGAAGATTGGGGAAAAGGCAGGAGATTGGCATAGGGTAATAGAATAGGCACAGGTATGATGGGCTATTTCTGTTTAGAAAATATGACATTGTTAATTGAGTAGGCCACAGAGTATGTTTTCAAACAGACCTGGACAGCTGCTGTCAAAGTGGCTGAATGTACACCCGGTAATTCACACAGCTGCCAGACAGACTACCCAGACTGGGCATTGACTATTAAATACAATCAGATTCAATGTCAGTGAATTACTGTCCCCTGAACAATACAATGACACTTCCTTCCCATAGTGCAGTGATCAGAACTGCACAGAGTACTCCAGCTGTGGCCTAACCAAAGTCCTGTACTGCTCCAACATCACCTCCCTGCTCTTATAATCTATGCTTCAACTGATAAAGAAAAGTGTCCTGTATGCCTCATTAACTGAGGAGAAAGTGAGAGTGTGGTGCTGAAAAAGCACAACAGGTCAGGCAGCATCCAAGGAGCAGGAAAATTGATGTTTCGGGCAAAAGCCCTTCATCAGGAATGAGCTCACTGAGGGCTGATGAAGGGCTTTTGCCTGAAACATTGATTGTCCTGCTCCTTGGATGCTGCCTGACCTGTTGTGCTTTTCCAGCACCACACTCTCGACTGCCTTATTAACCAGCCCTGCCATGTTCAGGGATCTGTGGACACACATCCCAGATCCCCCTGTTCCTCTGAGCTTCCTAGTGTCCTGCTATTCATTGAGTACTCCCTTATTTTGTTCCTGTTTTCAAAGTACATCAGCTCACATTTATCAGGGTTAGATTCCAAATTCATTTATACTGTCCTGCGACCAAGCACCTTCTTCCTCACCGTCAACTCTCGTTTCATTTCCGTCAGTGCACTCTTCAAATTGTCAAAATGTTTGGGACCAAAAGTTTTCTCTAATTACCATGGGCCACTCGAAATTATTATCAATGAGAATTGTCTGGTACATTTTCTGATCGGTGATACCTTGAGAACTGTTCAAGTCTATTCTCATATCAAGTATTTTCACTTGGAGATAATATTTTCTTTGGTTAATTTAATGTAACAAGGCAATGTAAGATGTGGATGTAAATTTGTCTGGCTCTTTTTGGCTTTTTGTTTTTCATTGTATTTAAATAAATTAAAATCTACACCAAAGGCATCATGATAAAATGTAAAAACCACTTCTTCAATTGGCTTTTGAGAATCCCCAATACCTATATTATGTTATTTTTCAAATGGCTTTAATTATTTCAATTATTAATCCAATGAGCTACAGAAAATGTGTTAGGATGTTGTTTTGGGAGGGAATTGTAACATAGTTGTTAAAGCAACTTACATTCAAATTATGATTAAAATTATGAGATTGTCACTGCCATTACAATTTGAAGCAGATATTTTTGAGGGATTTTGGGTAACTTTATCTCAGAACAATTATTCATTTTTCCATCTTTCAGCATTTTTATATCTGCTCAGGAAATAAAATGGACATTTTTACAAAGTTTGTGTTTCTTGATTAGCAGGAGGATTAATATTTCAGGTACATTAAGTCACATTAAATCTGGAAAGTTATCACAGTGTATGCATTCTGGCTCTGACATAGTGACCAAGTGTAACCAGTGTAAGTGTCCCTGAGGTCATCTACCCAAGTTTCTTTGGAATAATTCAATTCAGTCAGATTGTGTTAATTTTTTTTATGGAGTATAATTGAGGAGAAAAGTCAGGGTCAGAGAGAAAGGGTTTTGTGCAAAATTAATGGCTAATAACAGAGGGAAGAAATGGTCCTGTTGAATAAACAATTGCAATCTAAACTCACCCAACTGACATCAATAGGAACTTAGGAACAGGCCATTCAGCCCCTCTAGTCAGCTCTGCCATTCAATAAGATCATGGTTGATCTGTGACCTATCTCCATATTCCCGCCTTTGGCCCATAATTATATGACTCTCTCACCTAATAAAAATTTGTCTATCTCAGATCTAAATTTAACAATTGAATTAGCACCGAACACCATTTGTTGAAGAGAGTTCCAAACCTCCAGTACTCTTTGTCAATCAAAGTGATTGCCAACATCTCCCTGACTGGCCTGGCCCTATTTTGTAGACTATGGCCCCTGGTTCAGTGGAGATAGTTCATCGTTAGGGGAGGTGTTGGTCCAGTGACATTATTGTTAGACTAGAAATTGGGGACATGGATAAAGTTCTGGGGAACAGGGTTCAAATCCCATCATGACAGATGGTGGAATTTGAATTCAATAAATTACTGGAATTAAGAGTCTGATGATGACCATGAATCCATTGTCAATTATCAGGAAAAGCGGATCTGGTTTATTAATGTCCTTTAGGGAAGGAACTGCCATCCTTATCTGGTTTGGCCGATATGTGACTCCAGACCCACAGCAATGGGTAATTAGGGATGGGCAATAAATGCTGGCCTAGCCAGTGATGCCCTCATCCTGTGAATGAATTTTTAAAAACTACCTCGTCTTTCCCTGTAAATGTCCTGAACACCTCAATCAGACTACCCCTTAACCTTTTAAATGCTAAAGAATAAAGACCAAATTTGTCTAATCTCCTCATAACTTAACCCCTGAAATTCAGGGATCATCTTTATAAACCTGCTTTGAATTCCCTCCAGTGTCAATCTCTCCTCCCTTAGGTATGGTGCCCAGATCTGTTCCCACTTCTGTAAGTGCACTAAGACAATATGCAGCCGTTTAACTCTCTGCTAGGTAGACTCAGGAGTCTCTCAGGATCCAACCGTGTCTATCAGACCCAGCTTAGTCTTCAACTGAGGGTGTCATGACCCTTGCTTGTTAAGTAGGTGCGAGGCTGGCTCTGGCATTTGCAATTTGGTGATGGTTGAAAAGGAAATCTGGGCACATAGAAACCAAAAAGATGAGTAGTTTGATCCTTTGTCTTTATGGGAGAATGGCTTCATATCACTGAGTGTCATTGCTGCTTCATGACTTCAAATGAGAGAATCATTAATTTCTTACTCACAAGTTTAAAATCTACCCCAAAGAATGAAAATCAAAAGCAGTCTTTGGTGTGAGATGCCTCCAGCGTTTTGTTTTACTTGCTGCAGCTTCATTGACTGACCACAATACAGGAAACTCGCTCTGGATATCCTGGCATTAACAAATCCAAAAGGTGAATAGAGGAGGATTTCAGAGGGTATATTTGGGGAAAGTTTCCCAGCATGTTGGACTGGTTAGCAAGGTTAGACCACATGGAATCCAAGGACAGCTAGCTATTTGGGTACAATATTGGCTTGAAGTTTGGAGTCAGAGGGTGATGGGAGAAGATTGTTCATCGGACTGGAGGCCTGTGACCAGTCGTGTGCTGCAAGGATCAGTGCTGGGTCCACTGCTTTTTGCCATTTGTATAAATGATTTGGATGTGAACATAGGTGGTATAGTTAGTAAGTTTGCAGATGACACCAAAATTGGAGGTGTAGTGGACAGCAAAGAAGGTTACCTCAGAGTACAACAGGTTCTTGATCATGTGGGCCAATGTGCCAAGGAGTGGCAGATGGAGTTTAATTTAGATTAGATTCCCTACAGTATGGAAACAGGCCCTTCAGCCCAAGTCCATACTGACCCTCCAAAGAGTAACCCTCCCAGACCGGTTTCCCTCTGACTAATGCACCTAACACTATGGGCAATTTAGAATTGCCAATTCACCTGACCGGCACATCTTTGGGAGGAAATCAAAGCACCCGGAGAATGTGCAAATTCCACACAGACAGTTGCCCAAGGCTGGAATCATGCCTGGGTCCCTGGCGCTGTGATGCAGCAGTGCTAACCACTGAGCCACCATGCCAGTGTGAGGTGGTACATGTTGGAAAGGCAAATCAGAGCAAAGCTTATTCACTTAATGGCAAGTCCTGGGGAGTTTTGCCGAACAAAGGGATCTTGGAGTATAGGTTCAGAGTTCCTTGAAATTGAAATCACAGGTAGATAGGATAGTGCAGAAGTCCTTTGGTACACTAGCCTTTATTGGTCGGTGCATTGAATATAGAAGTTTAGAGGTCATGTTGCAGCTGAACAGGACATCGGTTAGGTCACTTTTGGAATACTGTGTGCAATTCTGGTGTCTCTGCAATAGAAAGTATTCTGTGAAAAGATATTGTGAAACTTGAAAGGGTTCAGAAAAGATTTGCAAGGATGTTGCCAGGGTTGGAGGGTTTGAGCTATAGGGAGAGGCTGAATAGGCTGGGGCTGTTTTCCCTGGAGCGTCAGACACTGAGGGATGACCTTATTGAGGTTTTATAAAACAGTGGCTCAGTGGTTAGCACTGCTGCCTCACAGTACCAGGGACCTGAGTTCAATTCCAGCCTCGGGTGACTGTCTGTGTGGAGTTTGCACATTGTCCCCGTGTCTGTGCGGGTTCCCTCCGGGTGCTCCTGTTTCCTCCCACAATCCAAAAAAGTGCAGGTCAGGGTGGATTGGCCATGCGAACTTGCCCATAGTGTCAGGTGCATTAGTCAGGGGGGAAAGGGGTGTGGGTGGGTTACTCTCTGGAGGGTTGGTGTGGCCTTGTCGGGCTGAAGGGCCTGTTTTCACACTGTAGGATTCTAATCAAATCTAATCTAAAATCATCAGGGACATGGATAGGGTGAACAGACACAGTTTTTCCACCCAGGGTAGGGGAGTCCAAAACTACAGGACATATGTTGAAGGTGAGGTCTAATGCATCAGTGGGATGGGAACATGAATTGTAGTTCCAGTGTACAGGAGGTCGACAGTAGTGAGGGAACCTGCGCAGAAGTTTAAGCTCTTGTCAAGAGGAAGAAGATGACTTATGTGAGGATGAAGTGTGAAGGCTCAGTTAGGGGGCTTGAGAGTGATAAGTTAGCCAGAAATAATCTAAAGAGAGGGCTAAGAAGAGCCAGGAGGGAACATGAAAAGTTGTTGGCGGATAGGATCAAGGAAAACCCTGAGGCCTTCTAATAGGTATATCAGGGATAAAAGAATGACTGGAGTAAGATTAGGACCAATCAAAGACTGTAGTGGACAGTTGTGTGTGGAATCTGAGGACATAGGGGAGACACTTAATGAATACTTTTCATCAGTATTCACACTGGAAAAGGGCAATGTTAGTGAGAATACAGAGATACAGGCTACAGGATTAGATGGGATTGTGGTTGACAAAGAGGAGGTTTTAGCAATTTTGGAAGCTCTGAAAATAGATAAGACCCCTGGAATGGATGGGATTTATCCTCTGAGTCTCTGGGAAGCCAGGGAGGAGATTGCTGAGCCTTTGGCTTTGATCTTTATGCCATCATTGTCGACAGGAATAGTGCCAGAAGACTGTAGGATAGCAAATGTTGTTCCTTTCTTCAAGAAGAAGAGCCGGGACAACCCTGGTAATTATAGACCAGTGAGCCTTACTTTGGTTGTGGGTAAGGTGTTGGAAAAGGCTATAAGAGACAGGATGTATAATCATCTGAAAAGAAATAATTTGATTAGGGATAGTCAACATAGCTTTGTGAAGGGTAGGTCATGCCTGACTAACCTTGTTGAGTTCTTCGAGAAAGTGACAGAACAGGCACTTGAAGGTAAAGTGGTTGCTGTGGTGTATATGGACTTCAGTAAGGCGTTTGATAAGGTTCCACACAGTAGGCTATTGCACAAAATACGGAGTTTTGGGATTAATGGTGATTTAGCGGTTTGGACCAGAAATTGGCTAGCTGAAAGGTGGTGGTTGATGGGAAATGTTCATCTTGGAGCTCAGTTACCAGTGGTGTGCCGCAAGGATCTGTTTTGGGACCACTGCTGTTTGTCATTTTTATAAATGATCTGCAGGTGGGTGTGGAAGGATGGGTTAGTAAATTTGCGGATGACACTAAGATAGGCAGAGTTGTGGATAGTGCTGAAGGATGTTGGAGGTTACAGAGGGACATAGATAAGATGCAGAGCTGGATTGAGAAGTGGCAAATGGAGTTTAATGTGGAAAAGTGTGAGGTAATTCACTTTGGAAGAAATAACAGGAATGCAGAGTAGTGGGCTAATGGTAAAATTCTTGGCAGTTAGATGAACAGAGAGATCTCAGTGTCCAGGTGCATAAACCCCTGAAAGTTGCCACCCAGGTTGATAGGGTTGTTAAGAAAGCATATGGCGTGTTGGCGTTTGTTGGTCGGGGGATTGAGTTCGGAGCCACGAGGTCATGCTGTAGCTGTACAAGACACTGGTAAGGCTGCACCTGGAGTATTGTGTACAGTTCTGGTCACCGCATTATAGGAAGGACGTGGAAGCTTTGGAAAGGGTACAGAGGAGATTTACCAGGATGTTGCCTGGTATGGAGCGAAGGTCTTATGTGGAAAGGCTGAGGGACTTGAGGCTGTTTTCACTGGAGAGAAGAAGGTTGAGAGGTGACTTAATAGAGACATATAAGATAATCAGAGGGTTAGATAGGGTGGACAGGGAGAGCCTTTTTCCTCGGATGGTGAAGGCTAACACGAGGGGACATAGCCTTAAATTGAGGGGTGATAGATTTAGGACAAATATAAGGGGTAGTTTCTTTAGTCAGAGAGTACTAAGGGTGTGGAAGGGCCTGCCTACAACATTAGTAGACTCTTTAAAGGCATTTAAATGGGCATTGGACATACATATGGATAATAATGGAACTGTGTAGGTTAGATGGGCATCAGATTAATTTCATAGATCGACACAACATTGAGGGCCGAAGGGCCTGTTACTGTGCTGTACTGTGTTCTATGTGAGAGGGAAAGGTTTAAAAGGGACCTAAGTGGCAACTTTTTCATGCAGAGAATGGTGAGTGTTTGGAATGAGGTGCCAGAGGAAGTACTGGATGCTGGTACAACTAAAACATTCATCGGCATCTCAATGGGTATATGAATAGGAAGGGTTTAGAGAGATATGGGCCAGGTGCTGGCAAATGGGACCAGATTAATTTCGGATATCTGTTCAGCATGGATGGGTTGGACTGAAGGGTCTGTTTCCGTGCTGTACAACATTGTGATTCTACGACTCTATTAAGTTCTGGATCAGACTATTTTGGATTTGGTGATGTGTAATGAGACAGGTTTAATAAATGATGTCAGAGTAAAAGATCCCCTCGGTAACAGTGACCATAACTGGGTAGAATGTAAGATTTCCTTTTGAGAGAGAGGAACTTGGGTCAGAAACCACTGTGCTAAGATGAAATAATGGCAATTACAAAAGAATGAGGATAGAGCTGGCTGGAGTGGATTAGGAAAGAAGTTTAGCAGAAAAGATGGTTTGCAAACAATGGCAGATGTTTAAGAAAAGACTTTTCAGAGATTTTTAGTTCATGACTCACAGTAAAGATATTGCCCAGCAAGGAAGAAGGATTCTCGGAAGGTGATAAACCAAACATAGTTAACCCCGGAAGTTAAGAATAGCATCTAATTCAAAGAAGAAAACATACAATGTGACAAAGATTAATGGCAAACCAGAGGATGCAGGAAGTTTTAAAAGCCAATCAAAGATGGCTACAAAACAATGATAATGAAAATAAACTTTCAAAATAAATTGTCAAAACAAATTCCTGCAGATGCTGGAATCTGTATTGAAAACAACAAATGCTGGAGATCCCAGCGGATCAGATAGCATCCATGATGAGAGAGACCAAGTTCATGTTTGCAAGTAATAGCGAGGCAGATAGCCAGAGTTTCTTTAAATGTATCAAAAGGAACAGAGTCCAAAGGGAAGATGGGCCCCTGGGAAAACAAGGCTAGGGAAATAATAATGGAGAACCAGGAAATGGCTGTGGAACTAAATCCTTTACAACCATCTTCACAGCAGCAGACCCGAATAAAATTCCAAAATTACTAATTAATCAGGCCAAAAGGAAGAAGGAAAATGAGTACATTAACTATCACTAGAGAAAAAGATGCAAGGGAAACTAATTGGGTTAAATACCAACAAGTCCCCTGGACCAGACGGGATGTATCTCGTATGTTAGAGAGATGTTGGATGCTCGGGTAGTAATCTTCCAGAATCTGGGGTTTCTGGAAAAGTCCCTAGGCATTGGAAAATCGCCAATGTCATATCTTTTATTTAAGGAGACAAAACAACAGTAACTATAGGCCAGTTAGCTTAATGTCTGTTAGTAGGAAAATGTGAGAGTCTTTATGAAGGAAGTAATAGCAGATTATTTAAAAATAGATAATATAATCAAATAGAGTCAATGTGACTTCATGAAGGGGAAATCATGCTGGACAAATCAGTTAGAATTCTTTGAGGAGATAACAAACAGGATGGATTACAGAGATATAATATATTTGGATTTTCAGAAAGCTATTCATAAGGTACCACAAATGAGGCTATTGGACAGGATGAAAGCCAATGGTGTTGGATGTAGTAGGGGAACCTCTATTATCCAAATGTGATAGGCGGGCACTATTTCTTTTGGATAATCAAGTACTCGGTTAATCGATTAAATGCCTTTCCTCTGGGGCTCAGAGTTTTTAAAGTCTGTTTCCCGTTTAGGAGACAAGGCAGCACCCAGCGCATCAGGTTCTGACACCAACTCGCCCCCCCCCCCCCCCCCACCCCACCAGCCCTGTCCAACACACCCCTCCCCCAACAACATCCAACACCTTCCCCTCCCCCAACCCCATCCAATAACCCCCCAACCCCATCCAACACCACCTCCTCCCACAACCCCGTCTAATACCACCCCCTTTCCCCCAACCCTGTCCAACACCGCCCCCTGACCCAACCCTGTCCAACACCGCCCCCTCCCCAACCCCGTCCAACACCGCCCCATCTCCTAACCCCGTCCAACATTGCCCCCAACACCCCCAACTCACAACCCGACTCCACACCGCCTCACTGTCCCCATCCAACACCGGCCCCACCTGCTAACCCAGCACACACCCACTTCCTCTCTGGGGCAGCTGGACTGGACACCAACAACACGACTGCTGCTGCTCACGCTCACACACACACACACAATTTTTTACTGCAATGTTTTGACAGGTTCCATCTTTGCCCTGTACAGGACAATGTTGGAGAGATTATCTGGGGATGGGGGTTTAGGGTACACCCCTGTGTAGAACTCCAGGGAAAGTGTGGAGAGAGAGAGAGGGCAGGAGGTCAGTCATTTGGAAACGGTGCCGGTTTAATCACTGTAAACAAAAGACACAATCAGTGTTGGAAACACGTCTTTGATGGGTGGGGTGGGGTGGTGGGTGTTGGATGGGGTTGGGGGAGGGGCGGACCTCGAGATCTCCTTCGGATAATCCGGTTTGCAGATAATTGGTATTCGGACAATCGAGGTTCCTCTGCATTAGCCTGGGTGAAGGCTTTGTTAACTAATAGCAAATAGAGTGTTGGAATAAGAGGAGTACTTTCAGAATGAGGACGTGTAGCAAGTGGAGTATGACAAGGCTCAGTGCTGGGACCACATTATTTACAGTAGTTATTAATGACTTGGATGAGTAAAGTGAATATATTTCTGATGGAATCTGACCTGGGCACCATACAGCTGATGCATCACTTCACTTTTGTTAGAATTCCATGCCCTTAAATAAAATCTTTCCATTGATTTGTTTTTGCAGTTTTCTGCCAATGTTTAGTGTTGACATACACAGTCATCAGAGTTCCTTTGTTCCTTCACAACTCCTAATCTCTTATCATTCAGGATCTTGAAACATGGAAAAGAGAAACAACAATAAGGCTTTCGGCCCTTTGTGCATAATCCACTGCTCCACCATTCAATAGGGTCATGGCTGAGATCTAACTCAGTATCTTTTCACACTTTCTCCCCATTCCCTTTGATCCTTTTAGTCCTAAGAATAGCTAACTCCTTTTGAAAAAATTCAATGCCTTGGACTCAATTGCTTTCTGTGGCAAAGACTTCCTCAGGCTCCCCAATCCCTGAGTGAAGACATTTCTCCTCATCTCAATCCTAAATGGCCAACCCTGTATCCTTAGACTGTCATCCATAGTTTTTTTTTAGATTAGATTAGATTACTTACAGTGTGGAAACAGGCCCTTCGGCCCAACAAGTCCACACTGCCCCGCCGAAGCGTAACCCACCCATACCCCTACATCTATATCTACCCCTTACCTAACACTACGGGCAATTTAGCATGGCCAATTCACCTGGCCTGCACATCTTTGGACTGTGGGAGGAAACCGGAGCACCCGGAGGAAACCCACTCAGACACGGGGAGAACGTGCAAACTCCACACAGTCAGTTGCCTGAGGCGGGAATTGAACCCGGGTCTCTGGCGCTGTGAGGCAGCAGTGCTAACCACTGTGCCACCGTGCCGTTCTGAACTCTCAGGTTTTTGGGAACATCCTTCCTTTGTTTACCTCATTAAGTCCTGATAGAATTTTATAAGTTTCCAACCAGTGCAGGGTTTACCCCCTGATTCTGATTGACTCTGGTTTTATGAGGGCTCCTTGATGCCAACTTGGTCGAACGCAGCCTGGATACATCACTTTTGCCAAATGCTTCAGCACTCGCCCAATGGACAAGTCAGCATACCCAGGAGTTCTGTTAGCAAGTCTTGTCAATATCTTTTCTTTAATCAAGCTGTTCCAATGCTTTATGAGACTATCTTTGTCCTGTCCTTGTAACTTTGTCTTTCACCAATTTAACTGTCCCCATTCCCAATTATCCTGCCCTTTCTGATGATGAGAGTATCAGCAGTATGAAGGTTTACATAATCTTCCAGTGAATCCTTCTGTTTGTATATCCCTGTACTCAGTTACATTTTGTGGAAAAAAACTGCACCCTAGAGAAAAGGAAACCATTGAGTGAAGTGTATTTGAGTCATTTCCATCTGAGATGCTGTTCCCAATAATATCACTTTTAACCTTGTCATTGTTTTACCACTTTGTGTGAACAATGACCACGGCTGGTTATTGTAGTTTAGTTTTTAAAGAAATAAATAATTTCTAAGGAATATTGAAAATATTACAAAACGACTTGTGAATCCTGTGATTGTCACAGGATCTGTCCTGGGCTGCTCACTTATAAACACAGTTTCAACTTTCTTGGACACAGTCCCAGTTATGAACTCACTACAAAAAGGAAAGTACTTTGCCATTTAAGATGGTCAAGGTCAGAAGTCACAAAGCACCAGGTTATAGTCCAACAGGTTTATTTGAAGAAAATTTGAAATACATTTCTTGGACCATAACCTGATGTTGTGTGACTTCTGACTTTGTCCAGCCCAGTCCATCACCAGCCCCTCCACGTCATTTAATACAGAAATAAGGCGATTTCCTTTCCTCTCAGGTGACCTTGAGACTTTGCAACTTATTTCCTCAAAGAGTGGTGAGATTGGGTGGTGAATATTTTTAAGGCAGAGGGAGACAGATTCCAGACAAGGGAAGGAGATAAATGTTACCACGCGTTGGCAGGAATGTGGGTGAGGGCACAGTCAGATCAGGCATGAGGCAGCCAAGAGAGAGAGAAGTCAGGAAGCCTTGCCCCACTTCAATTCAGATAATAATTTGCCTCCAGTAGAATACAGCAATGTTCACGTTATCCCTTTGAGTTATTGAGTCACAGAAATGAACAGCACAGAAGCAGACCCTTCAGTCCAACTAGTCCATACCGACCAGATATCCCAACCTAATCTAGTCCTATTTGCCAGCACTTGGCCCATATCCCTCGAAACCCTTCCTATTCATATACCCATCCAGATGCCTTTTAAATGCTGTAATTGTACCAGCCTCCACCACTTCCTCTGGCAGCTCATTCCATATACGCACCACCCTCTGCGTGAAAAGGTTGCCTCTTATCATCCCTTGAAACATAAAAAATACTGGGACATGGGCAACATTGCATTGAAAGATCCAACAACTACTTATTACATTAATTTATACAAATATTCAATATAAAGGCACATCATTGTCTGGACTAAAGCTAAGATGGTTCTGTTAGCAGGCCATGCTTCAAGTGATCCCCAAGTAAGATGGAGTTTGGGTTCTTTGAGATCAGGTCACATGTTTGATCCAGAGATAGTGCCATGAGCAGGCTTCTTAAAGAGACATAACACAAATTCATGCATGCCTTCTACTATTTTTGCAGAATCGCAGATTTGTTCTGGTACAGAAGGAGGCCATTGTACCTGCACCAGCTCATTATACAAACATCATTCCCAAGTGCCAGTCTCCTGCAATTTCCCCAATTTTATCCAAATAATCATCCAAAGCCATCCTTAATGCCTTAGATTGAATATTCCTTCACCCCACATCCAGGCAATACATTCCAGACCCTAAATAGTCACTGAGTGAAAAAGAGTTTCCTCACTTTTCTCTTACTTTGTTTTATGTCTGCCCCCTTGTGCTTTTTACTTTTATGAGTGGGAACAGTTTCTCCCAATCTAGCCTCTCATGATTTTGAAAATTTCAGTTGGATCTTCTGTCAGCTTTCTTCTTTCCAAGAAGAACAGTTAAACTGTCTCACTCTATCCATATAACTGACGTTTCTCATCCCTGGAACCTTTCATCAGTTGCTTTTTGGACTGATTGATCAGCCGCTATTTGACAGAGACCCTGAAAAGATTCTTTAGGCTAAACCCAGCATGAAGGTGTTTTTCTTTTGTACCTGTTCCATCCATCAGTACCCATAACAAAGAAGAAACCATTTTGATCAATCCTTTTCTCAAATTACCTGGCCAAATAATTTTGGCTTGGTTTTCCCTTAATTGTGTTGCTCAGGAGGTCATTTCAAGGGCAGACTTTTAAAACTGACAACTGAAACGTTGTGGGCTAAACTTTCATTCATGTAACACCCACATCAACACATGTAACCCTTCATTCTGTCAGTTCTCTAAGGACTGGTAGAGAGGCCAGACATTTCCTGCTTGTCTCTCCATTGTTATCGTTAAGGAGATTATACTGACTGTAACTGGTCAGAGCACACAGTGCTGTCTGCCAATGATAACATGGTATTCTGCAAAGTACTTTCTGCCCGACATCCTTTTTCGCACCCAGTGTGTTGAGATCAATTGCATGAAAATTCAATAAGAGCCACACTCTCCAAGAATAAGTGAAAACCCAAGAATAGGTTGGTGCAGTGGCTCCAAGGCCATTGAGAAATGTTTTTACAAAATGTAAAACTCAGCTCATGGCAAAGTGGGGTTTGTGTGTTTGTGTAAAATGGACAGTAGTCACTTTTCATCATATTCCTTTCAATGATTTCAGTGGAAAGCAAGTAGCATTAATAATGGCTACTGAATTCCATATCAACAATTTAACGCCATCATCAAAAAGTAAAACACAGTCACTGCTAAGAAACAATGGTCCAATTGCCTCGGATGTAATCTTGAACCCAGATTCCAAAGCTGAAAGTTTACTCTATATATTTGGTCATTTATTCAAAATCATTAAGTGTTAGTTTGTATTGATGTACAATGAAATTCAACCTGGAAAGTTGTGAAGTGACTCTTTTGGAAGGTCAAATTTGAATGCAAAATACAGGGTTATAGGCAGGATTCTTGGCAGCATGGAGGAACAGAGGGATCTTGGGCTCCATGTCCATAGATCCCTCAAAGTTACCACCCTAGTTGATAAGGTTGTAAAGGAGGCGGATGGTGTGTTGGCTTTCATTAGCAGGGAATCGAGTTTAAGATCCACAAGGTTATGCTGCAAATCTATAAACCCCCAATTAGATCACAGTTGGAATATTGCGATCAATTATGGTCGCCTCATTATAGGGAGGATGTGGAAGCTTTCAGGAGGGTGCTGCCTGGACTAGAGGACATGAAGGAAGTTTGAGGGAGCTAGAGCTTTTTCATTGGAGTGAAGAAGGGTGAGAGGCAACTTAATAGAGGCGAACACGATGATGACAGGCATAGATAGAATGGATAACCATAGACTTCTTCCCAGGGAGGAAATGTCTATCATGAGGGGACATAATTTTAAGATGATTGGAGGATGGTTTAGGGGAGATGTCAGAGGTAGGTTCTTTTCCCAGAGAGTGGTGGGTGTGTGGAATGTACTGCCAGCGGTGGGATTAGAGTCAGAGACACTAGGGACATTTAAGTGACTCTTGGAGAGGCATATGGAAGATAGTACAATGAAGGGTATGTAGGTTAGTCTGATCTTAGAGTAGGATAAAAGATTGGCACAACATCGAGGACCGAAGGGTCTGTACTGTGCTGTGCTTTTCTCTGTTCGATGTTCTATGTTCTAATGAAGAATAAACTTCTAGAGGGCTCTAAAAACTGGTGCTTCCCTGGCAGCAAGTTTTATTGTCAATATGATCAACGTAATTCACAATTTGATGAAATTTAATCTTTGCTAAAAACCTCACAAGCAGTATTTATCGAGTACATTCTAAAAGGAACATCATTGAGCTCAGTAATTATGAACGCATTTCACACAATGTATATATCTGAATACCACATCTCACAAGTGTCATCAAACTAAAGTAATCTCATCGCCTCAAATACATCTTTCAGTTTGCATTTATATAGCAGCTTTAACATAGTAAAATGTCCTTCCAGGAGTTTTGTTACACAATGTTTGATAGCAAATCACTTCAGGAGATATCGGGACAGCTGATAAAATGCTTGGTCCGGGAGCTACATATTTACGTGCATCTTGAATGATGAAAGGAAGTTAGGGAGGATGACAGTCTCCAAATTATTTGAGCTCCTTAGGCATCACTGCACAGTTTGGAATTTACTGGGAGTTGAGCAGCATTCTTCATCTCCCTGTTACTTCCTCAAAACATTCTGTTACGTTTATAAGGTGTGACCTTTCGCTAAGTAAATCATGCTGATTATCCCTGATTAATCAGTGCCTCTCGAAGTCTCAGTCAATCTTACCTCTCAATGTCGATTATTGTAATTTTCTACCACTGAGGTCAGGAAGATAAGCCAATTAATATTTGATGTATCCATCATGGCCTATAGCTTCAGTAGATACCAAACTGTCCTGATTCCTATTTGATTATAAGACCACCCCGTCATGACACTGCAGAGACAGCTCCAGCAGAGTTGTTAACAGGGAGATGACTCCGGTTAAAGCTGATCTTCCTAGGCCTGAGGAGGAGCCTATCATCTGTAAAGTACAATATTCACAGATCTCTAATTCTCTGATACTCACTTGTATCTAGTGAGGATTAGAAAATGATCTTCAGAGCAGGTGCTAGTTTCTTCCTTGCTTTCTCTAAAAGCCTCGGATTCAATCCATCTGGCTCTGATGGTTTACCCACCTTTGGGAGCTCAGTCACTGCAATAGTTTCTTTCTCATTCTGCTTAGTTTATTGATTATTTCACATTGTACCTCTTTAATTAGAAATGTCTGCGTCACCTCTGTCCTTAGTTGATATGTTGGCAGTGAGTTCCAGGTTGCAATGATAGGATGGAAGTTGTTCCAGAGACTGTGAGGAGGACCCAATGTTAGGTCCCACACCTTTGAGCTCCTATGCTATTCTGCCTGTAAGTCCATGTGACATCATTATAATGGGTGGTGCTTACAGCACTCCTCAGTTTTAACCCTTTCAGACCTGTACACCCGCACACTAACTGACTGCTGTGTTTTCTAAAATACAAAAATTACTACATTATAAAACTACTGAGTTGGCTGTAAAATGCTTTAGGATGTCCTGAGCACATATGGAGTGATATATGTAAATGGAAGTCTGTCTTTCCTGGCTTCCTTCCTTGGACTTTGTTTTGGAAGAGGCTTCAAACTAAAGCCCCATCTGCCTGCTTAGCGAACGTCAGATTAGCCAATGTCATTGTTGAAAGGAGTTCTCCCAATCCTTTGACAATACTTCTCCCTCAGTCAGTATTGGTTAAAAGAGATGAATTTGTAATTTCTTTCTTCTTGATACTTGTGTGACATTCCTGGGTGAAAATGAGCTGCTATCTTACATGAAATGCCAACTGTGGTTGCAAAATAGTCTGCGAAGCTGAAAAGTGTTGTTTTATGTGCTGTACAGGCAGATCGTACCATACAAAGTGCATCAGGGTAGCAGGCAGAGTGCAGAATACAGTGTTACAGCCACAGAGAAAGTGCAGAGAGAGAGAGAGATCAGAATTAACATTTGAGAGGTCAGTTCAAAAGTCTGAATGGGGAGAAAGCTGGTCTTGAATTTGTATGAACTTGTGCTGTATAAAGCTCTTTCCTCACAAAATATTCATTAAAGTCAAAATCTTCCCCAAAAATAAACTCATTGTGTTTTCATAAGTACACTGGATACTGGTTACCTTATGTTTTGGAATGTTTATGTCTCTTTCTGAGCCAATTTGTTGAATAAACCTGTGTCCCAGGTGTCATTTTAATAATATTGAATTTAAGAATGGTCTAAGTGGAATTCAAATATATTTTCTTATGAAACAAACAAAAACAGAAAGTGCTGGAGAAACTCACCAAGTCTGGCATCATCTGTGGGGATAAACAGAGTTACTATTTTAAGTCCAGTGACCAGTTCCGAAGAAGAGTCATTGGTCTCAAAACATTAACACTTTTTTCTCTCTCTCCACAGATGCTGCCAGATCTGCAGAGTTTTCCCAAAATGTCTGGTTTTGTTTCTGATTTCCAGTATCATAGTTCTTTGTTTTGTTTGTAACATTATAAGCATATGTACAGCATTTACTCTTGTGAACTGGAACACCGGATTCCATGTCTCATTTTTAATTGGTTAAAACTATATGGCAGTTGGGGTACCAGTTTTGTATATAACACCCAGATCGTGTTTACACAGTTCCAGTTTGTCAGGACCCAGTGCAGCTTTAAACACTACAGCCCATCTCCATTGGATTGGCTATCCATGCCCCTGTCCTTCAAACCCTCCACATAGCAGTACGCTCAGGGCAGATTTACGAGAGCTACAGACAACCCCAAAGAAGGGATGAAATAGCATTGACATTGCATTATGTCCATTCCCCTCCCCCCCCCCCTTTCCCCTTAACTCTTGATTCCCCTACTGCTCAGGGGAGGTCTTGCTGCAGCTGTACAAGATGTTGGTGAGATCACATCTGGAGCACTGTGAGCAGTTTTGCTCCCCTTATTAAAGAACATATATTGTTTAATTGGAGACAGTTCAGAGAAGATTCACTAGGATGAGCCCTGTCTTATGGAGGTACTGTGTTATGAGAAAAGGCTAAACAGGTTGGGAGTCTACTGACTGGAGTTTAAAGAGTGAGAGATGATTTCATTGAAAGAATTTTAAGGGCCATGACAGGGTCAATGCTGAGAGGATGTTTCCCCTCATGGGAGAGTCCAGGACCAGAAGACATTGTCTCAGGATAAAGGATCACCAATTTAAGATTGAGATGAGGGTTGTGAGACTCTGGAACTCCTTGCCATAGAGACCTGTGGATTAATTGGACATATCTCTTAAAGAATAGGCCTTCCCCTGTGCTGTAAGATTCTGAATCTATGATCTTTTGTAAGGTTTTTCTTATTTAAGTAGGTGAAAATCAATTTAGATATTACTTTCAGCTGTTTTTGTTCATTCATTCATAGTGTCTGGGCAACATTGGCCAGGTCAGCTTCTATTGCCCAGCTTTGATTTCCCTGAAAGAGGTCATGTTGAACCAGTGCAGTTCATAAGGTTCTTGGATACACACAATGCCCTGAGGGAGGGAGTTCCAGGATTTTGACCTGGCAACACTGAAGGAACAATGATATTTCCAAGTGAGGATGGTGAGTGGCTTAAAGTGGAACTTGCAGATAGTGATGTTCTCATGTATCTGCTACCCTGATCTTACTGGCGATAGAAGTCAAGGTTTGGAAGGTGCTGCCTAAGGAGTCTTGGTGAGTCATGCAGTGCTTTCTGTAGATAGTATACACTGCTAGTACTGAGAGTAGGATGATGAATGGATTTTTAAATGGACCTTCCTCCATCACACTCAAGATTTGTACCTTGTAGCAGATGGTCAGGTTTTGGGGAGACAGGAGATGAGTTACTTGTCAAAGGATGTTTAACCTGAACCTTGTCACCATCAGACAGTAAATCCTCTGTATCGTGAAATCACAAAGAACAAATTTGCTTATCCATGTAAAAATATAAGTATCAGCAAAATTCAACACCTGTGGGAAACCTGCCCTATCCCTGATTTTTACCCTATTTTTAAATGAGCTCTGCATTCACAAATTTCATCATTCGTCGGGATTCTGTGGAACAGAGCCCTCGCAGATACAGAGGAGTGATGGTATTCATACAGCTGGTTCAGTTCTGATCAATGGTAACCCCAAGTATGTTGATATTGGGAAATTCGGTGATGATAACACCATTGAATGTCAAAGGGTGATGATTAGATTCTCCATTACTGGAGATGGTCATCGCCTGGCATTTTGGTGGCATAAATATTGCTTCCACTTGTCAGCCCAAGCCTGGATATTGTCCAGATCTTGCTGCATTTGAATGTGGATTGCTTCAGTATCTGAGGAGTCACTAATTGCATTTCTTACATGTTCCACTGCTGGTGAAGTTTGCATTTTATTTTACCTTGAATTAATCACATGATCTTTTTTTCAAGAAATGTGATACAGTGTTCTAATTAATCTGTAACACATCTACAATAAACATTGCAAACCTGTATTCTCGGCATTGGACCTGAGTAGCATTATGAAAGAAATTAGGCTCATTTTTTAAAAAATTGCTGTAAGCATTTCCTTGAACAGAATACTTGGTTCTTGTACCAACTGATCAATCTCATTAATATTTAGCAGTTTTAAAAAAGTAATTATTTCCAGTGCTTTGCCTACAAATGCCAACTTGATGCCAGTTATCAATAAAACATAAGGTTATAGTCAGGATTTTGTATTGTCTTTTACCTAATTACACCAATTGAGGGCAGGTTATTGGTCTGCTAATGTGTGCACAACTTGCACATTTCATTGTCTTGTATACTGGGAGAATATATGAGCCTTTTAATGATCTCTGCAATATCTCAGCTAAGCACCAGTCCCAACCAGGCTCTTAGCTGACAATGAAGTGTCAGTCAGTTGTGAATCCAAATCCCACTCAAGCCCAGTAACCCAGGCTGGCCAACCAGGAGGTGCTGCACTGTTGTAGGTAGCATCATTTGGAAGTGATTTTAAACTGAAACCCCACCTCCATTTTCAGGTAAAAATAAAAGGTCCCACATTCTATTTAGAAGAAAAGCAGGTGAATCCTCCCTAATGTCCCAGTCATTATTAATCCCCAACCAATATTAATCGAAACCTTACCCCAGTACTTTTTTGTGAAAGCTTTCTGTTTGCAAATTGTCTGCTGTGTTTCCTCATGACAATAATGACAACACTTTAAAATACCGCACTGCTCACAAAGGGCTTTGAGATTTCTAGTGGTGATAAGAGGCACTGTATAATCCAGATCTTTCTCAATGTCCTGCATTATAGCTGAGATCCAAAATCATTTGATTTAGTGACAAACTTACTACCAATGGGATTGAGTTGATAGATTTTAAATTGTAACTTATTTCTGGGAATAATCAATAAGCAATAAGGTATTTTATAAATACATGTTCTTCAATCATCTCATACCTTATTCTTTGCTCATTCCATCCAAAAGAAATTGAAAACTTCATTCAACTATAAATGTTTGCCATGAAAAAGTTATGCACAGATTTTAAGGCTTCACTCAAATCTTTGTCGATTTTTCCACTTCTCTTAAATTACTGAATTCAGTGTCAAAATCATGTTGCCTGCTTCCAAATAAATTCGATAATCAGTTTTGTCACAAAGCAGTCCAAATTTATCTTGAATTTATTTCAGAATTTATTTTGACCAATTCTGTAAAGGTCAGTGGAAATGAATAACCAGATGTCTGGAGGTATGGAATGTGTTCTGAAGAAACCTAACAAGGTAGACTTCCTCCCGAGTGTGTCTCAGAGGCAAGGTATATTGCATCAGAGCAATAATTCCTGGGCATTGGCAGTTTGAAGAATACTGATACTATCAAACCAAGCAGAATGTGTTATCAGCAACATCTTCCTTCAGTATTTTACAGACATGACACTCCTGACTCTGCATGTTGATAACTACTGGCTGAACTTAAGATTATTAATTTAGCCTACAATCTTCCATTCCCAAATGGAGAGTTGTTTTCAGGACTGACATTGGGAGGCAGATTGGCTCAGTGGTTAACACCGCTACCTCATAGCACTAGGAACCTGGGTTCAATTCCACCCTTAGGCGACTATGTGGAGTTTGCATGTTCTCTCTGTGTCAGCATGGGTTTCCTCCCACAGTCCAAAGATGTGCAGCTTAGGTGAATTGGCCATGGGAAATACAGGGTAGGGGGTGTGGGTCTAGGTGGGCTGCTATTTGGAGAGTCAGTGTGGACTTGATGGGCTGAATAGCTTGCTCCCACGCTGTAGGGATTCTATAATCAAAGAATGAACTTTCCAGTTTGCAGGAAGCAATTTATTGTCATATCAGGTCAGGATCTAGAAGTCCAATGTGGTAGCACGTCCATCAAAAAGCAAGAAACTAGAATGGGTTAAAGACACACACGAGAGGTTTGTAATTCTCAAAGCCATGATAAACGGGGAAGAATATGGTGTTTTAAATGTTTATTGCTCCCTGCCCTTCCCCTCAAATTTTTGGTAGATACATTCTCTAAATTAATCAGTCTCGAGTCCCAGCATATGATAGGGGGAAATTTTAATTGTCCCATGGATCCCACGGTAGGCAGGTTGCCCAAAGGCCCCCTGATACCCTCTGTACCCTCTGTACAATTAGTGGATCTGTGTGTGGAGTTAGAGTTGGTGGACATCTGAAAGTGAATTCACCCTACAGGCAGGGAGTTTATGTTTTTCTCCAATCACCAGGTGCCACACCAGGATTGATTTATTTTTCTGACCCCCATTGCAACCCTGGACTTGGTGGCATCTTGTACGATTGATAATGTTACTATCTCTGATCATGCTCCAGTGTACCTGTTGGTTAAGATTAACGACGTTGTAGTGGGTCCAAGGCACTGGCAAATGGATCCCTTTATCCTACTGGATAATAAGTTCGTGGAGTATTTCTCTAGGGAATTTCAGGCATTCTGAGACATTAACTCCAGCTCGATTAGTAGCCCATCCGTCCTTTGGGAAACAGCCGAAGCCTATGCCGGGGGTTAGTTATTTCCTACTCTGTCAGTAGGGCAGAAGGGTGAGCAGCAACGTCTCCTTGAAGCATGGTTGAAGGCAGCTGAGAAGGTTTACTTTGACAGACCCTTGTTGGTCAAGTTACAGAGGATTATGGAACTGTGGTTTGCTTTGAATTCCATGCTCATGCAGACAGCAAAGAAGGAGCTTACTTTCACAAAGCAAAGGTTATACGAGCACAGTGACAAGCCAAAGCCAGGCAAATACTTAGCATATCTCAGCAGGAAAAGGAGTGCCACTCAAGCTATTACGACGATTAGGGAAGGGTCTGTGAACCAGCATGAGATTCCAAAAAGATTAATGTGGCATTCCAGAGATTTTCCTCTGATTTATACCAATCTAAGGTTTGTGAGGAGGGGCACGCCAAGATGGAGTCCTTTTTCAAGGATCTGGAGCTCCTGGGCATGACCCCTGAACAAGAGTCTTTTCTCAATGCCCTATTATCAGAACAAGAGGTACAGGAGGCTGTGCAGCAGCTTCAGAGTGGAAAGGCGCCTGGTCCTGATGGACTTCCCAGTGAATTCTCTAAGGAATTTATAAACATACTGTCAGGCCTGATGCTCAAAATGTTCAGTGACTCTCACCATTGTCTCCCACCATCTCTAAGAGAGGCCAATATTTCCCTTATTGTTAAAAAAGGCAAGGTCCCAGAGGACTGTACTTCTTACATTAAGACTGGAGACTGTGTTACCCTCTATTATTAAAGAGGATCAGAGGGCCGCACAAAGGGCCGCAGATCCTCCAATAACGTTAGGAGGCTGCTTAATGTAATCCAAGCATGCCAACAGCAGTCAACACAGGGATTGGTGATTTCTCTAGATGCAGAGAAGGCATTTGACTGAGTTGAGTGGCCGTACCTTTTCTATACTCTAGACCGGTTTGGTCTGGGCGAATTCTTTATAAGATGGATAAAGGTTCTCTATAGTGACCCTCTTGCTGCGGTCATCACCAACGGGGTACGCTCAAGCAATTTTAATATTTTTAGGGGCAGCTGGCAGGGCTGTCCCCTTTCACCATTACTTTTTACGTTGGTGATTGAACCATTGGCAGAGACCATTCATGGGGATCCCAATATAACAGCTCCAGAAGTGGGGTCAAAATTACAGAAGATTTCATTGTATGCAGACGATGTCCTAATTTTTTTTTCTCAAATCCAGCAGTTTCGGTGCCTTGCTTGATACAATGCGTCAGTGCATTTGGCGCCTTTTTGAGGTACAAGATTAATCTTACAAAATCAAAGGCTATGCCTATGGGTGGTCTAATGAAGGTGCTAGGTCTTGAGGGCGAGTTTTATGTATTTGGGCATATTCATTACTCCAGTTCTGGATCCGCTGTTGAAAGCCAATTTTGTTCAATTATTTGACAAAAGCAAACAAGACCTGATTCGGTCAGATAGCTCTTATTAAGATGAGTATTCTTCCGCGTTTGTTGTATCTTATATGGATGCTCCCCTAATTTTCGATAAGCAAACACTCAGGAGACTGAATGGCTGGTTCAGCTCTTTTGTTTGGCATCGTAAGCGGCCCCTCATTAAATTAGCCAAACTGCAACTGCCTCACAGACTGGGGGGAGTGGATCTCCCAGACATTAAAAACTATCAACTAAGCTCACTTCTATCTCATGTGAGTGATCGGATTTGTGGGGACCCTCTTTCAATATGGTTAGATATTGAAACCTCTCAGGCAAGGTGCTCCCTTACTAACTTGGTGTTTTGGACAAAATGAGGACAGTTAGGGAATATTGCCATTACCCAATAGTTATCAATACTGTTAAAGCATGGAGGGCAATTCGGCAGAGGGAAGGCAATATTGGCAAAACATCGTTTCTTATACCTATGGCGGGTATGCTGGGTTTTCAGCTGGGGTTGATGGATTCAGGATTCAAACATTGGGCAGCTAGGGGTGTGTCTTCCATGGGCGATTTACTTGAGGGAGACACAATGATGTGTTAGCACGGAAATACGAGCTATCTAGCAGGGACCTCTTTCATTTTTTTCAAGTTAGGGATTTTGTTCAAAAAAAGACTACAGTTTTGACTGATTCCCTACAAATTTGACATAGAGAGGAGGGTGCTCAGTGCTAGGAGTACACTTTCTGTCAGCACTTTATATCATCAATTGGGGAGCGGGGATGCCCCCCTCAGATGAGTTTGATCACCTCTGGAGAGTGTGGGAGAGAGAGCTGTGTGTTGAGGTCTCCTCAGAGGCATGGGAAGATACTTGGGAAAATGCAAGAAAGATATCAATTTGCAATAGGACCCATGTTTTACAGTTGAAGATTCTCCGCATGGTCCACTTGGCTCCGGACCATTTGTCAAAATTTAAACCAGGGCTATCTTCAACATGTCCCAAGTGCAAGGTGTGTACGGGCATTCTTACCCATTGTCTCTGGTCCTGTGGCAGTCTTCAAACATACTGGAGTGCTGTGGCAGGTACAATGGAGGGGTTTTGGGTCTAAGGGCTGAGAAGGACCCGATCTCTCTTCTTCTGGGCCTGCCCAGTGTGTTCCCTGTAAATGCGCATTAGAAAAAACTTTTCAACATCCTCACTTTCTGTGCAAGAAAGGCTATCTTGCTTGGTTGGGTATCCGAAAATCTCCCAGGCCTGTCGAGTTGGCGTAAGATTGTTATGGAGCTTATTCCCTTGGATATTCTCACAAGTATGGTACACCACAAAACTGAGAATATCTATATGACATGGCAGTCTGTTTTAGATAATCTGGACACAGATTTGTCTGCCACACTAATAAGGGCTTTTATATAACAGTAAGAATTGTGCTTTAGGAGTCCAATATCCAGAGAGAGGGAATTGTGAAAGCATGAATAGGTGAAAATTAAAGCTCTCGATGTTCAAAAGTTAGTGTTTTGTTTTGCTGAGATATATTATTATTATTTATTTAGTTAAGTAGTTAGTTGGGTTTTTAAATATATATATTTTTATATATATTTATACATATTTAGGGGAGGCGGCACGGTGGCTCAGTGGTTGGCTCTGCTGCCTCACAGCACCAGGGTCCTGGGTTCAATTCCAGCCTCAGGTGACTGTCTGTGTGGAGTTTACACATTCTCCCTGTGTCTGTGTGGATTTCCTCCAGATGCTCCAGTTTCCTCCCACAGTCCAAAGATGTGCAGGTCAAGTGAATTGGCCACGCTAAATTGTCTGTAGTGTTAGATGATTTAGTTAGAGGGAAATGCAGGGTAGGGGAATGGGTCTGGGTTGATTACTTTTCGGAGGGTCAATGTGGACTTATTGGGCCAAATGGACTGTTTCCATACTGTAGGGAATTTAAATCTAATCTAACATTTGTACAAGAGGGCGGTTTGGGTTTTTAACATTTTTTTTTGATGTTCCTTCTTTGTATTGTTTTGTATTTATTGTAATGTTAAAAATCTATTTTTCAATAAAAATATATTTTTTAAAAAAGCAAGAAGGACATTTCACCCCTAGGTATTTTAAACGTAATGTGACTAAAATATATTTCTAATCATAGGTTTATTCTGTTGTGAAATAAAGAAGTTATGCCTGAATATCATCTTCGACAAGCGTGTATTGGTTATCGTTCAGACATCATTAAAACATAGCCTTGCAAAATTGGAGACTTCTGCCCTGGTTTTACACTTGAGAAATTGTCATAACTGGATTTGATTTCTCTCCTGTCATATCTGACTGATGAACGAAATGTTTTGACAAAATATTACCTTCAGTAGAAGCTACCCTGAAATGTGTCAGTTCCTGACCTGCACACCTTAACACCAATTAGGATCAATTGGTTTCTGGGGTTTTTTTTCCATCAGATGTCTCTGGGCAAAGCAATATAAACCTGACTTGTAAGGACAGCTGTTGTGCATTGACCACAGTTCATCTGTTTTTTTTCTGACTGCAGAAGTATTAGCCATAGGGTAAGATGGTGTGGAAGGGTGGTCCCATCATGTTGGCAGCTCTCAACTGTGGAAATGGATGCTGCTGACAGATTCACAGATCAAAGTTTGACTGTGGACCCATCCAACACCAACAGGTTTATGACTAGGATATCAGAGAGCAGCGCAGGAAGAGTGTACATTGCTGCTTTGCCATCACTTCCTGAATAAAATGCGAATCACCTCCTTTCACATCTGAACTGGGTAATATTAGCAACTTCCAAGACAAAGAACTCCAGGCATAACCACAGTGTTATTGCATGATGTTAATTTTAAAAGTACCTGCTGTGTCAGGAGCACCATGGTCCTTTTTTAAAAAGAATAATAACATCTTTCATGTTCTCTGGATGTCCCACATGGTGTGTAGTTCACAAATTAATTTCAAAGTATAGCTGTGGTGCATTTCAGGATCATTTGTACACAGGAAGGACTCGTTAAGGAGCAGTCAGACCAGTTTCTGATGTTACTGATTGAGGGGGGACTGTCAACACAGACACTCATTGCTTTTCTTCAAACCATATCAGGAAACCCTTTTTCAGGATCCATTCCAAACAGGGAATGAGGCCATGCCATGGTTCCAAGGCCTACTTCTAAAGCCTGCCTTTCTGACCATGTAGCATGCCCTTAGTAATGCAGGGAGGTGTCAGCCCAGATCAGCAGGAGCAGGACGATGACCTTGTAACTTCGAAAATACTTCCAACTGGGTCAAACTTGTGTTGGATTGGAATATGAGGAAGCACTGTGGTCTTCTTGCACAATACAGTGGGCACTGTGAGAGGGTCAGTGCTGAGGGAGTGGGTACAGTCAGAGGGTCAGTGCTGAGGGAGCGGGCACTGTCAGAGGGTCAGTGCTGAGGGAGCGGGCACTGTCAGAGGGTCAGTGCTGAGGGAGTGAGTACAGTAAGAGGGTCAGTGCTGAGGGAGCGGGCACTGTCAGAGGGTCAGTGCTGATGGAGCGGACAGTGTCGGAGGGTCAATACTGAGGGAGTGCCGCACTGTCGGAGGGTCAGTACTGAGGGAGTGCTGCACTGTCAGAGGGTCAGTACTGAGGGAGTACTACACTGTCAGAGGGTCAGTGCTAAGGGACTGCCGCACTGTGGGACAGTCAGTGCTGAGGGAGTGCCGTACTGTCAGAGGGTCAGTGCTGAGGGAATGCTGCACTGTCAGAGGGTCCGTACTGAGGGAGTGCTGCACTGTTGAAGGGTCAATATTGAGGGAGTGCTGCACTGTGGGAGGGTTAATACTAAGGGAGTGCCACACTGTCAGAGGGTCAGTGCTGAGAGAGCGGGCTGTCGGAGGATCAGTGCTAAGGGAGTGCCACACCGTTGGGAGTGTCAGTGCTGAGGGAGTGCACAAAGTCGGAGGGTCAGTGCTGAGGGAATGCTGCACTGTCGGAGGGTCAGTACTGAGGGAGAACCACACTGTCGAAGGGTCAATATTGAGGGAGTGCTACACTGTCAGAGGGTCAGTGCTGAGGGAATGCTGCACTGTTGGAGGGTTAGTACTGAGGGAGTGCCGCACTGTCGAAGAGTCAATATTGAGGGAGTGCTACACTGTCAGAGGGTCAGTGCTGAGAGAGCGGGCTGTTGGAGGATCAGTGCCGCGCTGTTGGAAAGTAAATGCTGAGGGAGTGCTACACTGTCGGAGGGTCAGTGCTGAGGGAATGTTGCACTGTCGGAGGGTCAGTGTTGAGGGAGTGCTACACTGTCGGAGGGTCAGTGCTGAGGGAGTGCCGCACTGTCGGAGGGTCAGGGCTGAGGGAGTTCCGCACTGTCCGTGGGACAGTGCTAAGGGAGTGCCGCACTGTCAGAGGGTCAGTGCTGAGGGAGTGCCGCACTGTCAGAGGGTCAGGGCTGAGGGAGTGCCACACTGTCAGAGGGTCAGGGCTGAGGGAGTGTTGCACTGTCGGAGGGTCAGGGCTGAGGGAATGTTGCACTGTCGGAGGGTCAGTGTTGAGGGAGTGCTACACTGTCGGAGGGTCAGTGCTGAGGGAGTGCCGCACTGTCGGAGGGTCAGGGCTGAGGGAGTTCCGCACTGTCCGTGGGACAGTGCTAAGGGAGTGCCGCACTGTCAGAGGGTTAGTGCTGAGGGAGTGCCGCACTGTCAGAGGGTCAGTGCTGAGGGAGTGCCACACTGTCAGAGGGTCAGGGCTGAGGGAGTGCTGCACTGTCAGAGGGTCAGGGCTGAGGGAGTGTTGCACTGTCGGAGGGTCAGGGCTGAGGGAGTGTTGCACTGTCAGAGGGTCAGGGCTGAGGGAGTGCCGCACTGTCAGAGGGTCAGGGCTGAGGGAGTGCCGCACTGTCAGAGGGTCAGGGCTGAGGGAGTGTTGCACTGTCAGAGGGTCAGGGCTGAGGGAGTGCCGCACTGTCAGAGGGTCAGGGCTGAGGGAGTGTTGCACTGTCAGAGGGTCAGGACTGAGGGAGTGCTGCACTGTCAGAGGGTCAGGGCTGAGGGAGTGCTGCACTGTCAGAGGGTCAGGGCTGAGGGAGTGCTGCACTGTCAGAGGGTCAGGACTGAGGGAGTGTTGCACTGTCAGAGGGTCAGGACTGAGGGAGTGTTGCACTGTCAGAGGGTCAGGACTGAGGGAGTGCTGCACTGTCAGAGGGTCAGGGCTGAGGGAGTGTTACATTACTGGAGATGGTGTGTATTGGGTGGAACGTAAAACCAGGGCCTGTTTGGGAGCTGTAAAAGATTCCATGTCACTGTTTTGAAGGAGAATAGGGGAGTGGTGTCTGCTGACTTAATGGTCAATATTTATCCATTAATTAAAATCACAAACTAGATTCCCTGACCATTATCAGATTGCTGTTTGTGGCAGCTTGCTGTGCGTGGTTTCCTGCATTGCAGCATCTCACAAGGTGCCTGCTGATTGTGAGAAACAGTGTGTAAAAGGTGAACTCTCTTTATTCCCTGGTCCCTGTACCAATGTGTAGTGTCCTGACTAGGACATTACTGGCTGATGCCTGGTGGCAGTGGGTCCTGAGTCAGGTAGACCTGAGTCAGCACCACTGCCAGCTTGTCCCAAGCTTTCCAGTTTAATTGCTTGGAGCTGATTAGTTACCTGGCCAAGGGCTCCAGGCATCTTTCCAAAACCCAAACTATTAACCGTGTTTCACCCCTGAATGCACCAATTAATAGACAAACATTCTTGCTGTTTCAGTAAGAACCTTGCACAAGACATTATTGAGAGAAGCTGAACAGGCTGGGGCTGTTTTCCCTGGAGCATTGGAGGCTGAGGGTTGACCTTCATGAGGTTTATAAAATCATGAGGAGCATGGTTAGGGTGAACAGACACAGTCTATTTTCCCCAGGGTAGGGGAATCCAAAACGACAGGGCATAGGTTCAAGGTGAGAGGAGAAAGGTTTAAAAGGTGACTCAGGGGCAACTTTTTCACACAGAGGGTGGTACGTGCATGGAATGAGCTGTCAGAGGAAGTGCTGGAGGATGGTACAATTGCAACATTTAAGAGGGATATGGAGGGATATGGGCCGGGTGCTGGCAAATGGGATTAGATTAGGTTAGGATATCTGGTTGGCATGGACGGGTTGGACCAAAGGCTCTGTTTCTGTGCTGTCCATCTCTATGATTCTATGATTGCAGGGAATATTTAGTCAGAGTTCTGCAGAAGTTAATGGGCAGTGACCATTTCTTCGTCCCTCACTGTGTTAAAGTCTGCAAGAAACTGCAGGCTCCTCCTGCCAACATTCCTACAGGCTTTGATCTCAAATACAATCAGAAATTGGTGGAGAACTTCAGCAGGTCTATGGAGAGAAAGCAGAGTTAACGTTTCAGGTCCAAAGTGACCCTTTCTTAGTCTGCTGTTCTAAATTCAGGTTAATCTCCATCGTCGAGAGTGGTTTACAACCTTTCTCTCACCTCCACCCTCACCCCGCAGTATTTTGCAGGGTCTCTCTCCCTATTGTACATTTCCTGACTGTAAAAGGTACTTGTGTGAAACATCGACCTGGTGACGGTGAAGCAGTGAGCACTTTCTGAGTGTGGAGGTTTGTCAAATAATCATGTGGGACTCTTGCAGCACTCAATAATCACAGCCACAAAACCAAAAAAAAAATCCCCACCCCAACCCCCAAAGGGTTGGGAGTTTAAGACAGAAACAGAGAGAGAGGATGCTCGTATTTGGCTTCTCCCGGGGCTGGAGCTGCTCCATGTACCGAGGGAGGGTGGGAGGGAGGGAGTATGTTCGAATCCCACGCAGTTCCTATTGCTCCGAGTCGCAGCCAGTAGCGATGACATGTGATCACTCATTCATTCACAGCAACCACACAGCCCGAGCCTTTTAAATGACATCAGGCTGATGCTAGCGCTGTAGCTGCATTCCCTGGGTGAGATGTACCCTGAGTGTCTGCTGGTTGTGCTTCGGCATAATGCACAGGTTGATGAAAACAGCCGCTGTCTTGGGTTCTAATAATGGGCGCTATCTTCTGGATTCTTTCTACAGTGACTGCATTATTGAAGAGAAAACGGTGGTCCTGCAGAAGAATGACAATGAGGGCTTTGGATTTGTGCTGCGTGGGGCTAAAGGTGAGCGATGAAAATCCTTTCTAATCCGCCTGAAACATCCGTGAGGTTAGGGAACGGAGAGACTGAGCACATAGGGATGGAGCCAGCGGCGAGTGCTAACAGAGTTGAGTGTGTGTTCTCTGGCTTCCATTAGTCGGTTCAATTACATTTTTTTTATTCCAGGAAGATGCAATGTAACATGTATCTGTGTCTGAATGTAATCCTGCCTCTGATTTGGAATACAGTCCTCTCTGTCTTCCCCTCTTTGCCACAGCTGACACGCCAATTGAGGAATTTACGCCAACTCCAGCCTTCCCTGCACTTCAGTATTTAGAGTCAGTAGATGAAGGAGGTGTGGCATGGCAGACAGGACTGAGAACGGGTGATTTCTTGATTGAGGTAGGCCAATCATGAGTTAACTTCCTTGCTGTAGCTTTGAGTTGCTGCTCCATCCTCCCGTTGCTCTGGGAATGAAAGTTGCTTCTATCCAATTACATTCTGCAGTTTACACTCCACCAATCGCGTCAACTCCTGAAAGATTTAATAACATTGTTAGAATGTCAGAATGTTATTGTTAGTAAATATTGACTTGTTTCCTGCAGCCTGGAGGCAAAATCTTAAAGCTTTCTTTCTTTTGCAAATGTGCCCTGCCTGTTTAACATGGATGGGGAATCTTGGTTTTGAAGTTTTGCAAACAGCATTGCTGTCAAGAGCTGAGCATAAAGTCGTAATGTGTTTTGAGTTGTTGATGTGCTTTCTGTGTGCGAGCTCTCAGTACATTAGGTGCCTGGGTTCTAAAGGACTGTTTGATGTCAGATATTGCCCTAATGATCATTCAACAACCCTATCAATGTGGGAGGTGCTGGGAAAGTGACTTGAATTCGCTTCCGAGTTGCCCTAAAGTGGTGACCTTGCTTTACAACAGTGACTTTTTAGGGCATGTGCAGCAGCAGTGAGGGGCAGAGAGGTGTGTCCCTGTCTACAGAGACATGACCCATTTTTTTACTCTGAAAGGTATTTGGTACCCCAGTACTTTCAATTGTAACAGTGACTATTGAAATAACTTGAAACATTGTTGTCTGAACATGGCTGTTCCAGATTGAACCTGCTGTTGTGGGATCTCCCACTTTTTTAGAGTGAAGATTGTAAAATTCTCCTGCTAAACATTTCCATTCAAATCAACATGCCTATTAAACATGGGAATGTAATACACTATTGACTAAAACGTGACATGAATTTTTAATACCATTTGTGAATTTGTCAAAAAAGATGAAGAGGTTAAATGATTGGTTTAATATTGTCACATATGTTCTTGCCTTCCTTAGTATGGGATGTGGGGATTGGTGGAGGCTGGTCATTGGTATAGCTGACCTTTGGTGCCCATGTCCGAAAACCCTGGAGAAGGTGGTAGTGCTCTGCCATGAGCAATGCAGTCTGTGTGTGCACCACCCACCGTGCCGCTAGGAAGCGGGCTTTAAAGTTTTGACCCAGTGATGTTGACGGAACAGTAATTTGGGTTTTCGGATGGTGAGTGAACTGAAGAATTTGAAAGGTTCTATGGAGCTGCAATTCTGACAATCCAGATGGTAAAAGGTCACAGATTTGTTGAATAGGACAGTTAGTACCTGAAAGGGTTAAAACAGATTGGCATTCCACCCATCAGGTCATAAAAGACTGTTATTGGGAGGAGCTAATCAGTTCTGTACCTGTTGCTACATTGCTTCAATTAAACTCAATTTAACAATCAAGAATATTGGAATTAGTTACTCAATACTATACAATAAACATTATCTGTTCAATGAGGACAGAGTCTGTCTTCTGCAACATTTGGGCATCCTTTCCCACATGGTGTCAGTGTCTAGACTAATGACAGCAAGAAGGATTGGTGGTAGTGAAATTATCACAGGTGATTCTGGCAGGAGCCTGCAGGCAATATGTGGAGGAGTTGGCACGTGAGTTTATCATGGGGTTTGGAAGGAGCTGTGGAAGGAGCATTGATAAGTGCAGCAAATTGTGCACTGATGTGTGGGGGAGGTGAATGGACGGTGACGGTGATGGTGGGGAGAGTAGTCGATGAGCTGCTTTCTCTTGTGTTTCTTCTTTAATTACTCAGGGATGTGAATGTCACCAGATGGGTCAAGTGTTTATTGTCCATCCCGGATTGCCACTTGGAGCTAGTGCTGTGCTGGAGTGTAGGGTTACCCACAATGCCGTAGGGAGAGAGTTCCTGGTTTCTGACCCAGTGACACCGAAGGAGCGGCGATATATTTCCAAGTCAGGATGGGAAGTGGCTTGGAGTGGAACTTGTATGGGGTGGTGTTCCCATGTATCTGCTGCTCATCCTTTCAGATAGGAGTGATATTGGAATTGTTAGGAGTGAATTACATGCACATGCCTTTGGTTGTTTGTGGTTGGTCTGACTGTTTACTGTGAAGAGATCAGCACAATCCTTGGTTGACCTGGGAACATTATTCTGGGCAGAGGAAACCCAAGCCTGCTTAGGGACTTCAAATTGTTCATGTACTGCATTTGACAGCCATTTGAATTATTTCCTGATTTGTATTCCACAACTCCTTTTATTTTAGACTTTGCATTTAGGATTTATAAATCAGATCATCAACCCTTTTTAAGTATTTTTCATTAAGAGTACAGTACAATTGATTATTAGCATTGGTGATTTAGGTACGTAGCTAAATCAACAAAAAAGCAGCACCTCCTGAATGGACTGTTTTAAAGTTCAATCTCATGCTGGCTTATTTCCAGCCTCCTCAACTCTTGTTCAGTATTCATGGTGTCACACGTCAGGTTACTCTGAGTGAAATGTGATTTTACCAGTGAGACAATTGGTGAACTGAGATTTCAGTGTTCGCACATGATGTAAGGGAGGGATGCTGCATTAAAATGATTATCCATTTGAATTTTAAGAACTAAGGGAGGTTTCTTGGTGCATCAGCCTTTAGACAGTTATTGCATTTGAAACCCAGGTTCTGTTTCTCCTCTTATTTAAATGAAATTTCACTGATGGACTGGATACAAAATTTCTTCTGTCTCCCTCTCCCACTGCTCATCTTCTCTTCTGCTGCGATACTGCAGATTATTTTAGAATTTCTGCACTGTTGAATTATTTGTTGACATGGTGACAACCAACATTAAACCTGCCTCCAGCAAAACTGCAAGCTTCCATGAAGCATTCAACTTTTTGCTGGCTTGTTGTCAGTAACATTTTAAAAAAGTACGTATCCGATATCCGACAAATCCATTGGTGTTCATTCAAAGTCTTGGGTGTGGGGTGGGTGCGACAAATTAGAGAGCAAAAGACTTACTCTGGGTCACACTGAAATGTAATTCGTCTATCAGGCAAGTTGTCTGAAGTAATGACTGTCTTACTAAAAGCAGGATGGCCTGCATTATAGTATACAGTATCGACAATATAATTTATTCCCCACTTACGGAGCTGCCAGAGGAAATGGTGGAGGCTGGCACAATTTAAAAGACATCTGGACCAGTATATGATGAGGAAGGGCTTATACGGAGCAGTATATGTTGGCAACCAGTTGGCACCAGTACTGGGGAAGGAGGAGCTGTTCCAATGGGACGGACTCCACTTGAGACATGCTGGGATCAGAGTCTTGGCAAATTGCCTGACTATAGCTGTGGATAGGGCTTCAAACTAAACAGTGGAGGATGGGTTTAATTACATGGAAGATTATAAAATCAAAGGTGAAGGAGAAGATAAGAGTGCTAGTTAGTGATGGGGCTGATTGTTAACAGAAAATAAAAGGAAGGGACAGAATGGGTGGATTTATATTGCACCAAGAAACCACAGAAGTATTGGGAAGTTTGACAATAGAACAGACGTAAAGGCTTTGGATGTTGATGCATGAAGCATTCGGCATAAGGTAAATGAATATGATCTCGTAGCCATTATGGAGATATGGTTACCAGGAGATCAACATTGGGAATTTCATGTTCAGGGATTTTTGACCTTTCAGAGTCAGGAGGGATGAAAAAGGTGGTGAGGTAGCACTGTTAGTAAGGGATGAATGAAGGACGGTTGTGAGAGCTGATTAGACTTGGATGATGCAGAGTCTGTTTGGGTGGAAGTCAAAAAACAGCAAGGGAAAGAAGACCTTGGTGGAATTGTGTACAGACAGTCCACCTAGAATTGTTCTGTGGGAAAGGCTACTAACCAACAAATAATAGAAGCATGTGAAAAGAACACAGCAATAATTATGGGTGACTTCAGTCTTAATGTTGCCTAAGGTAATAAATTTGAAAAAGTAGCTATGGCAACAAATGCATAGACTGCATAAGAGTGGATAAATCCCCAGGACCTGATCAGGTGTACCTGAGAACTCTGTGGGAAGCTAGAGAAGTGATTGCTGGACCTATTGCTGAGATATTTGTATCATCGATAGTCACAGGTGAGGTGCTGGAAGACTGGAGGTTGGCAAACGTGGTGCCATTGTTTAAGAAAGGCGGTAAGGACAAGCCAGGGAACTATAGACCGGTGAGCCTTACATCAGTTGTGGGCAAGTTGTTGGAAGGAATCCTGAGGGACAGGATGTACATGCATTTGGAAAGGCAGGGTCTGATTAGGGATAGTCAACATGGCTTTGTGCGTGGGAAATCATGTCTCACAAACCTTTTTTTTTTGAAGAAGTAACAAAAAGGATTGAATAAAGCAGACCAGTAGATGTGATCTAGATGGACTTCACTAAGGCGTTTGATAAGGTTCCTCATGGGATACTGATTAGCAAGGTTAGATCTCATGGAATACAGGGAGAACTAGCCATTTGGATACAGAACTGGCTCAAAGGTAGAAGACAGAGGGTGGTGGTGGAGGGTTGTTTTTCAGACTGGAGGCCTGTGACCAGTGGAGTGCCACAAGGATCGGTGCTGGGTCCTCTACTTTTTGTCATTTACATAAATGATTTGGATGTGAGCAGAAGAGGTACAATTAGTAAGTTTGCAGAAAACACCAAAATTGGAGGTGTAATGGACAACGAAGAGGGTTATCTCAGATTACAACAGGATCTGGACCAGATGGGCCAATGGGCTGAGAAGTGGCAGATGGAGTTTAATTTAGATAAATGCGAGGTGCTGCATTTTGGGAAAGCAAATCAGAGCAGGATGTTTACATGAAATGGTAAGGTCCTAGGGAGTGTTGCTGAACAAAGAGACCTTGGAGTGGAGGTTCATAGCCCCTTGAAAATAGAGTCACAAGTCGATAGGATGATGAAGAAGGCGTTTGGTATGCTTTCCTTTATTGGTCAGAGTATTGAGTACAGGGGTTGGGAGGTCATGTTATGGCTGTACAGGATATTGGTTAGGCCACTGTTGGAATATTGTGTGCAATTCTGGTCTCCTTCCAATCTGATAGATGTTGTGAAACTTGACAGGGTTCAGAAAAGATTTACAAGGATGTTGCCAGGTTGGAGGATTTTGAGCTACAGGGAGAGGCTGAACAGGCTGGAGTTGTTTTCCCTGGAGCATTGGAGGCTATGTAGGTGACCTTATAAAATCTTGAGGGGCATGGATAGGATAAATTGGCAAAGTCTTTTACCTGGGGTGGGGGAGTCTGGACTAGAGGGCATAGGTTTAGGGTGAGAGAGGAAAGATATAAAAGAGACCTAAGGGGCAACCTTTTCACGCAGAGGGTGGTACATGTATGAAATGAGCTGCCAGAGGAAATGGTGGAGGCTGGTACAATTTAAAAGGCATCTGGACCAGTATATGATGAGGAAGGGCTTAGAGGGATATGGGTCAAGTGCTGGCAAATAGGACTAGATTAGGTTGGGATATCTGGTCGGTATGGACTAGTTGGACTGAAGGGTCTGTTTCTTTGCTGTACATCTCTCTGACTCTGACTCTATTCACCTTATCTGTGCCTCTCCATTTTTATGAACCTGTGGGGGGCAGAGTACTTGTGTATATTTAAGGCTGAGATTGAGAGATTCTGGACCAGTCGGGGAATCAAGTGTTACAGGGCAAGGGCAGTAAAGTGGATGGGAGCAATATTAACACAGGGCCAATGCCCTACTCCGACTCCCATTGCTTTTGCTCTTATGGTCGTATTAAGGTATTTCCAAGGATATTGAAATGCACATTTGTAGATTACAATCTTTAAGAATTCATTTGAAATAGATTCTGTAATTGAAACAAATGCGGTGATATATTCATCGGCTTTTTAATTGCCCACAAAAAACAAAAGATGTTTGCAAGTTGAGAGACAACATGGAGACTTCTGTTATTCCAGTCTCATTCAGAAATGATAAACTGTAATTGTAAAAGGGTACCCAGAATCAGTCCTATTACATTCTGTCATTGCATGAAGGCATCGCTGACAAGGGTGACAAATAATGGCCAGCATTTCTTGTCACAACTGAATGGCTTGCTCAATCACTTCAGAGGATTGTTAAGAGTCAGCCACTTGGTGGGTCTGAAGGCCAAACTAGGTAAGGATGATATATTTCCTTTTTCCAAGGGTCAGTACTGTCTTTACAGTGATAGTTAATGCTGTGGTCATGATTCCAGAGACTAGCTTTCAATTCCAGATTTTTATTAAAATAATTTCAATTCCAGCAGCTACTGTGGTGCGATATGAACCCATGAGCTTGACCCAGGAACTTACAATTCCACTGACATTAGCACAACACTACCATTGCCTCTTTAGATACTTTGCTCATCAATTTAGTCAGTGACCTGAGGAATTTGTTTCTCACTGCAACCAGTTACGATCTGGAATGCAGTGCTCAAGGATGTAGTGGAGGCTGATGTGATTGAAACTGCTGGAGAACCTCAGTGGGGCTGGCAATCTCTGTGAAAGGAAGATCAAGGAACAGTTTGAGTCCAATAGGACACTTGGTCAGAATTGAAAGAAGCTGGAAAATGGTTATCTTTATGCTGTGGACTGATGGGGTGGGGAAGGGGCAGATATAATGCTGCCTTTTTGAAAAGGACTTGAAAACTCCTGGAGGGGAAAAAGATTTCAGGCTGGTGAGGAAAGGATAGGGGAGTGTGGCTAGCTCAGTTGATCTTGCAGAGAGTTGCTATAGGTCTGTGGGGTTGAAAGACACCATTCTGTGAATTCACAATTGAGTGTGCATCTCCACCCTCTCCATCGATACCAGGCAGTGAATGGGTTAATCCACCAGGAAACACAGGAGACAATTGCAACATGTTGGTCCCAAAAACTCTGTTTTTTAACAAACAACTACATTTTTCAGTGATCCAAGAACATGTTCTTCCTGGAAACCCTTCAATTTCCCCCAAAACACCTGTCTTGCTTTCACTCAGTTGTAAATCTGCTCCCAATGTCCCCTCTCCCACCAGTTCATTCTCCGTCTCAAACCTGACCAGGTCTTTGACAGGCACAGCTGCAGCCTGGTGCCCACTTACAGAATGTCCTTGATTTAACAGGTCAGGCGTGCTTTAATCGAGCAGTGGATGGTAGTTGAAAGGGGTGAATGGTCTGTTGCTGTTCTCATGTTCCCATGTTCCTAACTAGCTCACTACATGCTGCTGTCACATCAACTGCAATTGGGCAGTTAAAAATGTGTTTTGCTGATTTCATGCCCATTCGAAGTGGAGGTCTAAGTAGGATTGCTTCCTGATTAAAACAGCTCTCAGGGTTTTCAGTTAATTGTCTTAGCAATTTCAGTTGCTCTGACTAACCATGCTTTTGCCGAGCAGAGAAAGGAATACATTTTATTATCCCATGACTATCGGGTACCCTGCTTTGATGAATATTACAAGTTTTGTAATCATTTGAAGCTTCCTTTCTGAATTGTTCTGTTGAGAAACATTCTAATGATCTAAATGCGTACATCTGAAGACCACCCTCCAAATAAGGGACAAGAGCAATGAGTGGATAAGTTTAAACATGTTTCATTTTTAAACAATTCCTGCTTCAAACCAAGAATACTGTCAAATGGTAACTAAGACGGTGTATTAAAAAAAGACTTTTTCTGTTCACTGAGCTATTTAGCACTGCAGTTAGAACAGTAACGCAGAGCAACAGTCACCTAGCAACATCCATTCCATTCTCCTACTAGCCAAAATGCATGACAAGCAATGTCCGTTAGAACAGAATCACTGGCACAGCATTTCAACAATATTGTTCAAAATACTGATTCCAGTTGAAACACAAATTAACATGAGCTCAGTGAATTGAAGCAAAGGGTGAAGGATCCCTTAATAAATCATTTTGTATAAATGTCCATGGCCATTGGCTGACACATGCTGAAGGAAGGGTGTTTCAACCTTTGCTCTGGAAGGTGAGGATATTAAATTAATTTTATCATCGCCAGACTCAGACTTGTTTTTAAATTCTTTGTGTCTAAATGAGGGTTACTTCAGAATAAGTATTAATTGCCCCATTTCAATTTCTAATTTTCAAAAGACTATGCTATTTTTCTGTTGAAAATTCTGAAGGTGATTTCTTTGTGGGCTCCTAACCCTTTTCCATACCTGAATAGCAGCATATCAGGTATTGGAAACAGAATTGAGGTTTGGTGGCAAATTTCAGGATGATCTGGATAGCCCAGTGAAATCAATGTGCTGTCTACTGATGAAATGTAGCACAGCAACATAGGAACTGATGCATTTTAAGAGGCCATTCTTTATGGTGACAATGACTTTTTTTCCATTTACATTGGGGGTTTGGAGGGGTTTTCTCTTCTTTCATGGGGGGGGATGTGTGTTTCTGGCAAGGTCATGGTTTTTTGCTAATTCCGAATTGCCCAGAGGGCAGTTGAGAGCAAACCACATTTCAGTGGGTTTGAAGTCCACGTCTAGGACAGACCCAAGAAAGGGAGGCAGTTTCCTTCTTTAATGTGCATTAGTGAATCAAGATGGGTTTTTATGACCAGTGATAATGGTTTAATGGTCATTGTTACTAAGAGTAGCTTTAGATTCCAAGTTTATTAAATTCAAACCCCACCACAGCAGGTGATGGAATTTAAAATCCATGTACTCAGTGGATTAAGCTTAATTTCTGGATTAATAATCCAGTGACTACACCACGGCACACTCTCTCCCTAATAGGTATGTACAGAGCTATTGATCTGCATTTGGAAGGTGCTCCTGTGGCATAATGAGAGAATAATATCGATTTAAATACATATGATTTTGAGACCCAAAAAATTTAATTTTCACAGTATAAGATTACATTTTTTTGATTTTACAAGTAAAAGCTTAAAATGAAAAACTTTAACCAGTGATTTATAAAGGTTTAACATCAATCTGAAGTGTCTAGTTCTGCGCACCCTTCTTTCGGGAGGTTATCTCGGCTTCAGATGGGGATCGGAATCCTCTAGATGGGAACTGGCTATTATTTGGAGGCAATGAGGTGAAAGGGAAATTTAACCAAAATGTTTAAAATTATGAAGGATTTTACTCTTGAAAATTTCACAAGAAACAGTTGGTGAGTGGGTCCGTAACTAGAAAACACAAATTTAAGATTATTGGCAAAAGAATCAGGTGAAAGATAACGAACTTCACGCGGGTTGTTATCTGTGTTGTACTGCCTGGAAGAATGATGGATGTGAACTTAATAGTACATTTTCAAAAAGAAATTTTGTATATTGAAAGGAAAGATTTGCAGAGCTTTAGTAAAAAGTTTGAGGCTTTGAGACTAAGTGATAACCCTTTATGAAGAGTTACAATGAGCCAAATCTCCCCTTGTGGAAAAATCTGTGATTCTTAAGGAGGCAACCTGTTGTGAGGATTCACTTTTTTTCATTTGCTTTGGAATCCTATCAATGAAATTTACATTGTGTAGATTTAATGTTAGCAACAAGTTGAAATGCCTTCATATTGACCATAATGTGCACCAGAAGTGTTTTGATTAGAAGTCTATTTGTTCTTTGGACAATTGAACAGTCTGATTGAAAGCAGTGGATTTTTATTTTTCTTTATCACAAATAGTCTGTTGTTCAGAATTTACTCAATAACTGTTTGATTCAAAAAACACTGCATGATATATGGGTTACATTAGCTATTCACTCCCTCTCTAGCCCTCAAGCACCAGTGAGAATTAATCGGCATTTATCTAAATACTGCTTTGAAAAATCAAATATTCTATTGTAACTGTATTTTTGTTTTGGATGAGATGTTAAACTGAGGCTCAGTCTGACGTTTCACATGAAAGTAAAGATCCATTTACTCTGGGGAAGTACAGAGGAGTTGTCCCTGATTGTTTTTTTTTCCCTAGTCATCTCTTACCCAGTTTAATTCAAAACATTTGATCATTTGGGTTGGTACCTGTTTGCTGTTTGTTTGTGGGAGCTGCAGTTTCAACTGAACACAATGCCTGTACATCATTAGCTGGAAAGAGCTTTGGGGTTAAAGGGGCTGCATTAATGCACGTCTGACTGTGATCTGGAGAGTAAGAAACACTAATGTTGTTCAACAAGCCAATCAGAGACAAGCTTCCCACTGTCCATTGAGATATTGAGAGTGAGTTTCTTCTGATTTTACTGCCAAAATGTTTCTAGAAACTTGTCAAAAATCCCCATGTTCACAAGAAGTACAAAGATGGGAACATTATGGAAGGAAACTCAGCCAGGGACCTCACAATCAATAAGAAGAACTGTTTATAGTTACGTAAAGGTAGTTAGGGCAATGTTGGCCTACTAAAGACTGAAGGGGAAAGACTCCAACTTCAGTTCTGAGGAGGGGCCACTCAACACAAACAATAACTCAATTTTTCTCCATAGCTGCTGAGTTTTTCCAGCAATTTCTATTTTTATCTCTGATTTTATAGCATCCATAATTCTTTCAGTTTTTATTGAAAGTGGGAAATTGTCAATGACTTTGGGGAAATAGCAGATGTGTTAAATACTGACGCAACATAATTATTAGATTAGATTACTTACAGTGTGGAAACAGGCCCTTCGGCCCAACAAGTCAACATCAACCCGCCAAAGCGCACCCACCCATACCCATTCCCCTACATTTACCCCTGCAGCTAACACTACGGGCAATTATTTACAGTAAAAAAGGAAGATAGCTTACCAAAGATCCTGAGGAAGTTAACAGTGGGTCAGGGCTAGATCTGAATGAAATTGACGTAAATAAAGTATCGATAATGAGAGTAAAGAACGACAAATCCCTGAGACCTAATGTGTTTCCATTTGTGGGTGGTATGTAAAGAAAGTCTGGGAGCATTTTACAGACATCCTAACTCTAATCTTTCCGAGTTCCACAGATGCAGGAGTTGTCCCTCTGGATTGGAAAATTGCACACATCACTCTGTTTTTAAGAAGAACAAAACATAAAAAAACAGGGAATTAAAAACCACTTCGCCTAACATCTGTGATGGGAAATTGTTGGAGTCTATAATCAAGAATGGGGTAACTGAACACCTTGAAAATTCTGTTAATCAGGGAGAGTCCATATGGATTCAGGACAGAAAGGTCATGCCTGACAAACCTCATTGATTTCTTTTTGTAAAGATCATTAAGATAGTCGACGGGGGAAGAGTCATAGAGATGTACAGCATGGAAACAGACCCTTTGGTCCAACCCGTCCATGCCGACCAGATATCCCAACCCAATCTAGTCCCACTTGCCAGCACCCGGCCCATATCCCTCCAAACCCTTCATATTCATATACACATCCAAATGCCTCTTAAATGTTGCAATTGTACCAGCCTCCACCACTTCCTCTGGCAGCTCATTCCATACACGTACCACCCTCTGCGTGAAAAAGATGCCCCTTAGGTCTCTTTTATATCTTTCCCCTCTCGCCCTAAACCTATGCTCTCTAGTTCTGGACTCCCCGACCCCAGGGAAAATACTTTGTCTATTTATCCTATCCATGCCCCTCATAATTTTGTAAACCCTTATAAGGTCACCCCTCAGCCTCCGACGCTCCAGGGAAAACAGCCCCAGCCTGTTCAGCCTCTCCCTATAGCTTAAATCCTCCAACACTGGCAACATCCTTGTAAATCTTTTCTGAACCCTTTCAATTTTCACAACATATTTCCGATAGGAAGGAGACCAGAATTGCATGCAATATTCCAACAGTGGCCTAATCAATCTCCCCTACAGCTGCAACATGACCTCCCAACTCCTGTACTCAACTCTGACCAATAAAGGAAAGCATACCAAATGCCGCCTTCACTATCCTAAATGAATATCAGTTTGTATCTGACAAGAGAGGAAATAGCAGAGGCACTGGGAAAAAAATGTTCAAATTCCTCTCTGGCCACAAGAAAGGTGCCAGAGTAGTAGCGTTATTCAAGAAGAGGGCCAGGAATAAACCAGGAAACTACAGGCCAGTCGGTCTAACCTCTGTGCTGGGGAAATGATTGGAAGCAATTCTGAGGGACAGTATTCTCATGATGCAGTGATAGTGTCCATATGCCTTGATCGGGAGGCCCAAATTCAAGTCCCACCTACTCCAGAGGGGACAATTTTTGCCCTGTTCCTTCTTTAAATTTGCAATAATTGCATCTTGCTGCGAATGTGTTAGGTTGTTGTATTGGTGCAGTAGGCCATGGAATGTCAAAGGATGTTGTTTATGTGGACTTCCAGAAGGCATTTGATAAATTTCCGCCAAAGAGGCTGTTAACTAAGGTAGAGGTCTGTGGAATTGAGCCCAAATTACTGAAATGGCTGGGAAATTGTTTGAGGCAACTGCAAGTATAGAACATGGGAAGGTGCTCAAATTGGCAGGATGGGACCAGCGATGTTAGTTCTTCACAATATTTATTAACAACTTGGATATTGTCATAGAAGGTCATTTATCCAAATTTGCTGATGATGCAAATTTAAGTGGCAGTGTAGATGACAGTATCAAATTACAAAGGGGTGCTGAGAGACTGACTGGGCAAAACTGTCACAGTTGGGGTTCAGTGTCAGCAAGTGTGAGGCCAGCTATTTTTGGATCAGTAAAGGGTAGATCATGGTATGAAGTTAAATACAGCAGATGTCCAAAGAGGTTTGGGGGTTCAGCTACATTGCTTTTTAGATTGCCACATACAGCAGAAAATAATCATTGAAAGCCATTGGAATGCTGCCCTTTATATCTCGGGGACTGGAGTACAGGGATTAGATGTTAAGGTGCAGTTATACAAACTCTGGTTAGACCCCACCTAGAGCACTGTGAGCAGACCTTAGAAGGAGATAGTGACCTCCGAGGGAGTACATTGTATATTTACAGGAATTATCCCTGGACTTCGGGGGTTAGGTTATGAGGAGAGATTATGCAAATTAGTGCTATTTTCTCTTCAACATAGGGTGAGGGGTGATCTGATTTGAAGTCTTCAAGTTTTTAGCAAGAAAAGCCAGGTTAGATAAAGGTAAACTATTTCCACTGGTTGGGGATTCTAGAACAAGGGGCATAGATTAAAATTTAGGGCCAGATCGTTCAGGAGAGATGTTAGGAAACACTTTAACACACAGAGGGTGGTAGATATTGGATCAGTTGTTAATTTTAAATTTTGATTTTGTTTTTTTTTTGTTAAGTAAAGGACATGGGCCAGAGGCAGATCTGTGGAGTAAGGACACAAATCAACCATGATCTCATTGAATGGTGGAATGGGCTTGAGGGGCTGAATGGTTTACTCCTGTTCTGATGGTAAAGATTGCAAACTGGAATCCTTAAACGAATGGGTAGGTACAGCACTTGGTGGCTGATACTATTGACAGTGAGGATGGTGTGACTGACTGGTGAAGGAAATGCAGTGTTGTATGACAGCACTCTGCCATGGTTCCTCTGATAACTGCTCACATTGCATCATGAGCAGTACTGAAATGTTATGTAACATGCAAATGAAACATTTCAACAGCATTCATTTAGAAAGATGAAGTCAGAAATCTAGACCAGATAAATGCAATGTTGAAGGAATGGAATTGAACTGGAATCCTTGTCTCGTCCTGAATGTAGTCAATAAAACAGAAAGTGGACACACTGTGGTTGGGTTGTGGGGGAGAATTCAACATTGGATGGTTTCTAATACTTGGAAGGCATAAGATGAAAAACATTTGAAGAATGATGTAAAACAAGAGTGCTTATAGGGGAAGCTTGTCAGGGAAGAATGTCATTATAAAACTTGAGGCCACATTTGCAATGTTGTCTAATTCTGATCACCGCACTGTAGGAAGGATGTGGAGGTTTTGTAGAGAAAGAGGGTTAACAAGGATGTTGCCTGGATGGAGTGTATCAGCTATAAGGACAGATTAGACTAACTGGGATTGTATTCACTGGAGTGTCAGAGGCTGAGGGGGTGAGCTGATGGAAGTCTATGACTCTCTCTCCATGGTGTCTGCATGTAAATTAGTGTGGGCAGAGAGTTGAGCCCCAAAGTCTGGTTTAAAGTATAGATAATCTTTGTATTCATTTGAATAGATTGTAATTATTACTGAAGTAAAATTCTTTTGATTTTAAACTTGCTTCATCCTCCTACAGTAAATATCCGGGTTTGCAACTTCATGAAGAAATAAAAATGCTACAGGCCTCCACTGGATCATAAAATAATCATTTTAATGAAAAATATTGTACACCCAAATCTACTGAAGGCAGGCAGTCACTATGTGTTTACAGATTCCCCACCATCAAGGAAGAGGTTTACAGTTGTGATGTTATTGTTTTTATCATATCCAAGTTGGGAACTGATTTGGATTTTCAATTAGGCGATTGGTTTGTATCACAGGAGTCAATAACATGGGGGAGGAGGGGGGAGGAAGGCTTTTAATTCTGCCTCTACCATTCTCCCTGAAAACATTGATCAAACTGAGAGGCAAATTTAAGATTTAGGTAAGGTCAAGTTTCAACTTTCAAAACCATTTTGTTTTTAACCTATTTCTTCTGAGATGTAGAGACTGAATGTTCTCTGACCTACATACAAGATAGAAATTGTATGGAATTCTTTAGTTGCTACAGTCAATTGTATAAGCAACAGAGATACATTTATGAAGAGGTTTCATGTTTAATATTTTAAAACATTCATTTTCCCACAATCCTTTGAAAACATAGTAATTTCCAGCTTAGTGGAAATACTTGGAATGGTTTCTTTGAAAGAGGTCATTGAATGGTGCCTGTAGACACTGAAAATTGTTTTTTTTAACCAAAGGTCTTTTAATCTTTAACCAAGAACTGCTTGTTCAGTTGTAAATCCTGCTGAGGCTGTTGGGGACAGGTACTGTTGGGGACAGGTATTGGTTTTACCTGATCTTGAGTTCAGGGACAAGAAGCTGGGGAAGAGCAACCCAGCTGGTCACTCCACTTTCTGAATGAGAATCCCTCTGGTTGAGTTCAGGATGAAAGCTCTTTCCTCTCTGGAAGTGTGATTGCAGGAACTTCTTTAATATTGTATTTTCTGACAAGCTGTTTCTGTGAGGCTCCTGAACTAAAACTATTGGATTCTAGATTTGACAAGACATGCCAACATCAGATTGACTGACTCCAGAACATCCTGCATGTTATCCTTTTGTCCGAAGAATGACCCATTAGACAAATACCGGTTTCTCAAAACCAATCTCTGCGGAGAAATTCTCTTCAATTTTCTTTCGACCTTCATGAAGCATGTGTGTGTTTGTGGAATATTTAGAGGGTAAATATTTTATACTTCTATATTACTGACTGTAATTATATATGACTGACTGACTGTATCTTTGCCAATACGTCTGTAATTGATGTCTGCAACTTGAGGAACTTTGGATCCAAGTTGAATACCTAGAATTTGAGCTGCAGGCATTGCACCAGATCAGGGAAGGGGATAGTTTAACTTTACTCCATATCCTGCAATTTGGTAATTCGACATTGGCCTGTGACAGAGACAGGAGAGTGTGATTATATGTGGACCCAGGAGGTTAAAATTGTGAAGCTATGGCCCCTGCAATTGTCTAACACTTACAAGGTGGATGCAAGCTGTGTGGACATGAGTGGGGACTGCAGGCAGGATGTGCAAACTGACCACAACACCTGAGTACAGTGAGTCATTTAAATTGGGCAAGGCATTAGGAATGTAGTAAACATAGCAGACAGTCCAATTAGGGGAATAAATCCTGTCTCCACACAGGAGTACCGAAGCCTCTGGCTCCCTGATGCCAGGGTTAAGGACATCACCTCAGGGCTGGAAACAGAAAATGCTGGAGAAGCTCAACAGGTCTGGCAGCATCTGTGGAGAGAGAAAGTGTTAACTTTGAGTCCAATTTGACTCTTCTTCAGAACTGTCCATGTTCGGTACCAACAGATTTGATAGGACTAGGGAGGAGATCTCACTGAGAATTTGAAGAGTTAGGAGCTGAATTAAAATGCAGAACCTCACAGACTCTCTGGATTACTACCTGAGCCGTGGACACACTGTCACGGAGTAGATAATGTCCACGAGTTAAATGTGTGCTTCAAAGATTGGTGTGGATGGATGGGTGTCAGTTTGTGGAGCATTGGCACAAGTTCTAGGTAGCATAGAGCTGTTCTGCTGGGGCAGGCTTCACTTTAAAGGTTTCGGGACAGTGTTCTGACAAATCAAATAATTAGGGATACAGGGGTTTTTTAAACTAATTAGGGGAGGGGTTTGGGAGAGGGCAAATGAAGGCAGCATTAAGGGGGTTGCTATACAGAGAGTAGAGTGGGATAGGACCGAGAACATAAACAGAAAACAGTAGTAAAAAGGGTTAACAATGGTTTTAACAAAAAGGCAATATTGATGTCTGAATGTACATCGTATTCAGAACAAAATACCGTACAAATACAGTTAATGCACATGGTGTTATGTCCTTAAAGAGACATTGGTTATATAGCAATGTAGGATATAGCAGCAGGAGTAGGCCATTTAGCCCATCAAGTCCCCTCCTTTCAATATAGTTGTGGCTGGTCCCAGCTTTCTCCCCATAACCTTTGACCCCTTTAGTCCAAAGAATTGCATGTTCCTATATTTCTTGAAAGTCTTCAATGTTTTGGTCTCAACATTTTTTCCTCTGGCAGAGAATTCTACCCACTCCTCACTGCCTCGGTGAAGGAATTCCACATCAGATCAGTCCTTGGACTGTTACCTCTGGTTCTGGGTTCTGTGATCACCGAATGCCTTTCCTGTATCTACCTGTCTGATCCTGCTAGAATTTTAGAGGCTTCTGTGTCCTTCCTGCCCCCAAATGTATCTAAACTCCAGTAAATCTAGCCCAAAGTGATAACTCTCTCCATACTAGACCATTCTTCCTCCAATATGAAGACCAAAACCGCACACAGTATTCCAGGGGTGGTCTCTTCCATCAAGGCTCTGTCCAATTGCAGTAAGACAACTTGCTTCTGCGCTTGAATCCTGTCACTACGAAGGCCAGCATATCGTTTGCTTTCTCACTTTGTGCTGCGGCTGCCTGCTTATTTTCAGCCAATGACGTACAAGAACACACAGGGTCCCATTGCACCTTCCCCAGCCCCAATGTATCACCATTCAGATAGTCCTGACTGTTGACCCTGATCCTATTCCCATCTTCCAGATGATCTGCTATTATATCTTTTTCTCCACTGCCATTGTCACGGTTAACTGGTCAATAATTCCCTGTATTCTCTCTGCCTCTGTTCTGAAGTAGTGATGTTTCACTAGTTACCCAACAATCCTTTGGTTGTCCAGAGTCTGTAGAATTTTGGAAGATGGCCATTAGTGCATCTCTTGTTGCTGGGCCCACTTCCTGAAGTATTCTAGGGTGAAGGCTATCAAACCTTTGGGGTTTATCTGGAAGCTTGTCTCTGCTTGTTATATTCCACAAAATGACCAATGAAAGAGCCTTCCACAATAAATTGATGTTGAAGGGAACTTCACGTGTGAGCTACTAACACTTGCCTTGATCCGAGTCCTGATTCTGTTTCACTCGGGATGTTAATGGAAGCTTCAATATTCTGCCTTTTCCATCTCGCCTGTTAATGCATTGATAATAAGATTGACATGACCTGGAGTGACCTCCCCATTCCCCTTAGACAAATCAGACAAAATCCAGAACCAAAAACACAAGAAAATTCCCCTTCACTCTTTTCAAAAACCAAAACCAGTCCAGGTAATTGACCAGGCCATTTACAGGATGAGGGTATCACTGACCAGGCCACCATTTATTCTCCATCCCTAATTACCCCAGAGGGCAATTGAGCGTCAGCCACATTGCTGCAGGCCTGGAGTCACATGTAGGCCAGACCAACGTAAGGATGGCAGATTCCTTCCCTAAAAGACATTAGTGACCCAGATGAGTTTTTCCTGACAACCGGCAATGGATTTGTGGTCATTAGAATCTTATTCCCAGATTATTATTGCATTGAAAGTCCCCCATCTGCCATGGCAGGATTTGAACCCAGATCCCTAGAACACAAATTGCTGGAAAAGCTCACCAGGTCTGGCAGCATCTATGGACAGAAATCAGAATTAGTGTCACTGGACCCAAAGCATTAACTCTGCTTTCTCTCCAAGATGCTGTCAGACCTGCTGAGCTTTTCCAACAATTTGTTTTTGTTTCAGATTTAGTGTCTGTAGATCCTTTCAGTTTTCCCAGAATGTTACCTGGGTGTCTGGATTAACTGAAGAAGGGCTCTATGCCCGAAACATCGATTCTCCTGCTCCTCGGATGCTGCCTGACCTGCTGTGTTTTTTCCAGCAACACATTTTTCAACTTCATGTCTGGATTAACAGTTGAGTGATAATACCATGAGGCTATCATCTCTCCATATAACCAAATACAAACGCAGAGAAACTCAGCACGCCTAGCAACATCTCTGGGGAGAGAAACGGCTAACATTTCAAATCTTATATGATTCTTCAGAAACAATATTACTTAAATTATTCAATCACTGACATGTGTCTACTGTCAGTTTGGCCAGTATTTATTGCCTGCTCCTGGTTTGCCTTGGAGGTGGGGGTGTGCTGTCATCTGTGGGATTGGGCTACTCAGTGCTGTTTGTGAGGGACTGACTGACTGTCACTCATCCAAAATCCTATGTCATGATCAGATCTCAAAGTTCTTCAGAACTAGCAAATTGGAAAACAGTCAAGCCAGATTTTTGAAACATTAACCCTAATTCTCTTTCTCAACAGATGCTACCAGACCTGCTGAGTTTCTCCAGCATTCTGTGTTTATCTCAGATTTTCAGCATCTATTGTATTTTGCTTTAATTTGAGGCTAAATAATACACTAGCCAAAAACTTGTAGTTTGGCATTCCAGATGAAATATTATAAATACAGGAAGACAAGGTGGTTTAACAGATTAGTAATCCAGAGACTAGGAATATTTATCTGGTGACGTGAATTTGTATCCCATTAGGTAGCTGGTGAGTTTATATTCTGTCAAATCAAAGGTAAAAATGATTATGAAATAGTGCGTTCCTGTAAAAGCCCACCTGGTTCACTTGTGTCCTCCTCCTGCAGAAGGAGATCTGTTGTCCTGGTTCTTTCTGACCTTGCCCCAGAACAAGGAAGCTGATTTGTTTTCCTGCTTTCTGAAATAACCCCAGCAGAAACCACTCAGGGAGCTCAGCAGCACACTCTCATAGCTGAGGGTAGGTAACCAATGCTGGTCTTGTCTGAGACACCCACATGCCAAGAATAAAAAACGTTACAGAATTGAATTCACATGGTATGGCTGTCCAGAATTTAGATGCTTGTTAAAGGTCAATTTTACCTTGTAATACTTTGGAAATATGTGATTTCATCTTTGTTTCATCAGAATTGGTATGACTTCTCTTTTCCTCCAGGAACCACTTTCAATTCACTGTTTGTTTGACTGTAGAGTAAGTCTAGAAGCCAAATGTACAAAGGCCAGCCTTGTAAAGATAGGAGGTTATACTCTACCTGTTACCAAGATACTCTCAAATCTCACACCCAGCAGGAATTCACTCTCCATTATTTAAAAACTCCATCAAAAACATCCTGCTTTTAAAAAAAAAATGACTGTGACTGGACTTTGTACAAAGCAGTATGATTCCCCATTTGGAAAATTCTCAACTAGAGCTGGGATCAGGTAGCTCTCTGACTCTAGTTTTAACAGTGACATAGAGGTGTTAGCTTCTTTTGAAATTAGATTTTTGGTAAGAGAGAATTTGAGTATCACTGCAAAATAAACAGATATGTATGGCTGTGTTCTTTACAGACTGGAACGTGTGTGTGTGTGTGTGATGTTCGATTTCAATTCTGCAAAATAGGTGGTGGCTATTTTCTGGTTAATTTCACAGGACAATTCTTTGACTAATCAGGGTCACCCTTCCTGGTTTAAATTTATTCAAAACTTGGCAATTATCTGTCAGTCATCGCACCAGTACATTCTCCATGGTAACTCCTCTGCCAATGAGTCCATTTGCCAACCAATCAGTGCTGTCCTCACAGTATAAACTTTTTGAATTTGGTAATTCTTGCAAATTGTCCTGATGTGTGCAAGATACAAAGCCTTGACAAAATGTCTTTTTGCAATATTTTACAAATGATTTGTTCACTGGGAAGTGGTTACTGCTGGTGTGATTGTCTTTTATTGACAATCTTGGATTTCCCTCGAAGGTGGTGGTGAGCTGCCACCTTAAACAGTTACAATCTATAGTTTCAGGCCACTTGCCGTGCTATTTGTGACAGTGTTGCAATCAGATCCCAAGCAAGGATCTCTAATTGGCTACAGTTTCAGATAGAAGACCCCAGCTTTAAACTCCCAGAGAAGGAGCGACAAACTTTATGCACATAGTCCCTCAGCTGGGTACTGCCTCAGTTAGTTGAAAAGAATCCCTTCTCTTGTACAGACATTTCTCCCTGATCAAAATGAACTGTGTTTTAAGAGGAAGTCAATTTAACCAAACTTTCCATAATTCATCAGGTGAGTGTACTAAATAATAATCACTATTTCAGACATGATACATGTAGATCAGAAAACGGTGAGTCTAAAAGAGAAAAGTTAAAAGACTGATATGATGGTTAGCTTCTTAATTGTTTGTGAGGCATGATAATTGAACATTACACTGCTGCAGTAGAGATTGTCCGGAGCATCAGGTTTTAAGGTGAACAGTTACTTCTACAATCCTTAGTTTTACAGAATGATTACAAACAGAAACTGGAAATTCTGGAGAAAGACAGCAGGTTTGGCAACATCTGTGCAGAGAAAGCAAGCGTAATGTTTTGGGTCCAGTGACCCTTCCTCAGATCTCCTTCTTTAAACTCAAAATGTTAATGTTGGTTCTCTCTCCACAGATGCTGCCAGAACTGCTGAGCTTTTCCAGCAATTTCTATTGAAGGAATTCTTCAGAAATTCTGAAGAACCAAGGACCGTATGACACAGGTACAGGCCCTTTGGCCCAACCAGAAGAGTATTCGCAAAACCAGAACTTTAACTTTGTTCCTTTTCTACAGATGATACCAGACCTCCGAAATTTCTCTCGCATTTTCTGTCTTTATTTCGGATTTCCAGCATCTACAATAGTTTGCCTTTTATTTGATTGAGATTCTGTTGTTCTGATGCCTTTGAATAGTCATTAACTTCCAATATTTCAGCTTTGTTTTCCTGTTTCTTTAACATCTTTGCAGTGAGTGAGAGAGGACCTTTACCTGTAATACAGAGCCACCAGAATGCAGGCTGCTACGTGAGAATTCAGTCCCACTCGTCTATTCCATTAGAATTAAATGGCTTTTTAACCCCCAGTTCTTCTCTGTCCTTCACAGAGAAAAACGTAAAATGTACCTGTAATTTGGGATATAATCTGGAGGGGATGGATTGCTGTTGAGCAGAGGATTCTCTCCCTTTTTGATCTTTCTGGTCACAGGAGATCACAGTCCATTCTGTTTGAAACTCGTCTTTGATGCCTTTAAGGTGTTGCATGCCATCACTCCCACAGATGTTTGTAAGTTGGGAACCTCCTGCAAATCATTTGGGCATTGTTACCGCAGCCAGTATTTGCTGCCCATGCCTGAAACTGAGAAAAAAACAGCAGATGCTGTAAATCAAACAACTTTTTTGAAAAGAGAACAACATATTTTGGAATTCAGGGCTAAAAACAGCCATAGTATTTTGGGGCCTTGCCCCATTCTCATGACAACGAGGGAACAACGTTGTATTTCCAAGTCAGGATGGTGAGTGGTTTGGATGGAACTTGCAGGGGGTGGTGTTCCCATGTATCTGCTGCTCTTGTCCTTCTAGATTAAAGTAGTCATGGGTTTGGAAAGTGCTATCTAAGGAACCTTGGGCAACGATTAGGAATGAAAGTCAAATTGTAATATCTGAACTGGCCGGCAAATTATATATCTGGATGTGCAGCTTCCCCCAAGATACTTGCATAATCTGGGCAGTATTGACTATATTCGCATGTGCTCAAATTTCCACAGTTGTAGAATATCGGAACATGTAACACATTCCATTGTCCTAGTGCTAGATCCCTTCAATAGTCAATGTGCCTTGAAATTTCCACCCAAAATGTTTGGCTACATGCCCCTCCCCTCCCCTCTATCACGACCAGTGCATTGTCTGTTTTGCTTTGTCCATCATATTGGACACATTGATGCCAAATTCAGGAGGAGCCAGTGGGTGTAGTAATAATGTTACTGGATTAGTAACTCGGAGACCCAGGCCAATGACCTAGGGGCATGGGTTCCAATCACACAGCAGCCAGTGGAGCAGAGGTTTTTAATAAATCTAAACATCAGCAACGGTGCACATGAGAAAAAAAATCTGAGCCAAAAAGGGCAGCCCAGTGACTCAGTGGTTAGCACTGCTGCCTCACAGCGCCAGGAACCGGTGTTGGATTCCAGCCTCAGGTGATTGTGTGGGGTTTGCACATTCTCCCTGTATTTGCATGGGTGCCCCGGTGTGCTCCCACTAATCCAAAGATGTGCAGGCCAGGTGGATTGGCCGTGCTTAAAACAAGATTACAGAGATCGGGTGAGAGAGGGTAGGATGCTCTTCGAGGCTTGGTGCAGACTGGGTAGGCCGAGAGGCCTCGCTTCTATATTGTAGAGCTCTATGATTCTAACTATGGTTGCTAGAAATCAAAGACCGAAATTGCTGGAAAATCTCAGCAGGTCTGACGGCATCTGTGGAGAGAAATCAGAGTTAATTGTTTCGGGTTCAGTGACTGTTCTTAAGAACTGAATGGTGCCCATAAACACCAGCCCATTGTTTGACCTAGAATACTCTTTACTCATGTCCTTCTGAAGGAAAGAAAATGTGTCGTCCTTGCATGTTCTGACCCAAATGTGACTCCAGACCCACAGTGATGTGGTTGACACTGGATTGGCTCAGCTTCAGGCAGGCATCTGTGAAGAGAAATCCGAGTTAACCTTTCAGATGGAGTGACCCTTCCTCACTGGACCTGAGACATTAACTCTGATTTCTCACCACAGATGCTGCCAGACTTGCTGAGCTTTTCTAGAAATTTCTGGTTTTGTTTCTGATTTACAGAGTCCGCTGTAACTTTGGTTTTTATCTCAGTTTCAGACATGGGTAGCAAATACTAGCTCTGACAACAATGCCCAAATCTGTGAATGTTTTACAGGAGATTCCCAATTTACAAACATCTGATAATCCCATACAGTGGTATTAATTTTAAAGATCTGAGAGGTGGACATTTGCTGTAATTCTGAATGGCAACTCCATACTTTCCCATACATTCCTGATGAAGGGCTCCGGTCCGAAATGTTGATTTTTCCTGCTCTTCTGAAGCTGCCTGACCTGCTGTGCTTTTCCAGCACCACTCTTTATCTTGACTCTATACTGACCCGCATTGTGTTCTAGTTAGTGACCCATTCGCAACCTGCCTGTATTTTTTAAAATAAAGAACACCTGAGCTCAAATGAATCAATCAGTAATGACACGTGGTGACACTAACCCCAACAGAGTCCTGATCACCGTGCTCCAATCATTTTAATTGGAAATGACATGAAGTTCTATTAGTTGATCTTCCTTCGTCAGTCAGACCTGTTCCCAACAAACAATGGTAGCTATTATCTGTCCAACTGCAGTGACTGGTTACACAGTTTCAGTTGAAGTGTTTAATTCAGTCAGCTTGAGACCTTGGTATAGCTAATAATTATTTACCATTAACATTCCAAAAAATCAAGTAATCAATCTTCAGTTCACCGAGTTTGAGTAGAAAGCTGAGTACCACTTCACCTTGACATAACTAGCACAGTGTGCAGTAAATGGAGCATGTTTCCCTAGTTCATCACCAGCAGGAACTACAGGTCCTGGTACTGACACCACTCTCATTTTTTTTACAGTTCCAAATGAGGCCCATTTGTGCTGGTGTATCTGTAAACTTTGGGCAGCATAGTGGCTCAATGGTTAGCACTATTCCCTCACAGCACCGGGGACGTGGGTTCAATGCCGGGCTCGGACGACTGTCCGTGTGGAGTTTGCACATTCTCTCTGTGTGGGTTTCCTGTGTGCTCCGGTGTCCTCCCACAGTCTAAAGATGTGTAGGTTAGGTGGCTTGGTCATGGGAAATTACCCATCCTGTCCAGATGGGTTAGCCACAGGAATTGCAGGGTTACAGGGATAGGGTAAAAGTCTGGGTCTGGATGGGATGCTCTTCAGACGGTCAGTGTGGACTCGATGGGCCGAATGGCCTGCTTCTACATTGTAGGGATTCTATGGTTCTGCCACAATAACTCAAGATTGTCTTGAACTTTCACAAGCAATCGAGTGATCAAACACACCTGAGCAGTTAGGGTGCTGACACACTGAGAAACCAGCCCAGATCCCGAATCAGTTGGGCATCAAGGGTTCCAGGGAAAAGGCAGGAAAATAGATGTGCGAGTTATGTCAAAGTGAAGTGGTACCCAGGTTTCTGCTCAAACTCAGTGAACTGAAGATTGATTACTTGATTCTTTGGAATGTTAATGATCAGCCATGATCCTATTGAATGGGGAAACAGTCCCTAGGGGCTGAATAGCCTCCTCCTGTTGCTGTTTCTGTAGCCTGGTAATGGTCCAGAGATAAGTTACTATATGTGTGGGGAAATATACAATTTATGCTGACTGATCAATGAATACATTTCCTGATAATTCTTCAGGCAAATATTTTGGATTCTCTCAGATTTTTTGAAAAAATGTGGCTGGAAGCCACATTTGCAATAGATTGGTTCACAAAACTTCACAAGCAAATGAAAATCCCTAACCACATGGATGCATTAGTCTTACCAGGAAAGTCTAACCATGTCTTTTGTTGAGGTCTGTATATTGCTGAGGTGCTTAAGCTGTGAATTAATGCAATGACCAGATACATCCACAGGGAGATGCAACTGGGATAACCCCAGATGTGGGAAAACTGGAGGAACTGCATTTGGGCCCTATCACTCAGTGAACACCTCTGCTGATTTTCTTTTGGCTCTATTTATAAGAAAGGTTCAATGAGTGGAGCTGAGAACCCACCATTTACTGCAATTGGACAAGGATCAAATTGATTTCCAACAAGTGTGACATGCATGCTGCTAGTGTAGTAGAAAGCTGTGTAAAATATCAGGGCTTTCTGATGACAACAGTCTGCATATGTAATGGTCAATACAATTTATTGTAAGTTTCTGAGATTTGAGGCAGTAACATATGGATTTACTCTCTGATGTTAATCATTGACATGCAAGTATTTCTGAATAGCAGACCATAGGAACAGGGAGCAGGAGCAGACAATTCAGCCTCTTGACCATGTTCTGTCATCCCAAACCATCATACCTGAGCTTATCATGGCTTCAACTGCAGTCTGCTGCCCACTCCTCATCAATTAAAAATCTGTCCATCTCCTCGTTCATCTTAATGTCCCAGCATCCGCTCCCCCTGGGCTAGTGAACTCCATAGATTCATGATCCTTTGAAAGAAGCAATTCCTCCCCATCTTACTTTAAAGTTGCTGTCTCTCATCTGCAGCTTTACCTCCAAGGGCAGTAAGGGATATAACGTAGAACATAGAACATTCCAGCACAGTCCAGGCCCTTTGGCCCTTGATGTTGCGACGATCTGTGGAACCAATCTGAAGCCCATCTATCCTACACTATTCCATTTTCGTCCATATGTCTATCCAATGACCATTTAAATGCTCTTAAATTTGGTGAGTCTACTACTGTTGCACACCCCTACTATTGAGTAAAGAAACTACCTCTGATATCTGTCCTATATCTATGACCTTCAATTTAAATCTATGTCCCCTCGTGTTAGCCTTCACCATCTGAGGAAAAAGGCTCTCACTGTCCACCCTATCTAACCCTCTGATTTATCTTATATGTCTCAATTAAGTCGCCTCTCAACTTTCTTCTTTCTAATGAAAGCAGCTTCAAGTCCCTCAGCCTTTCCTCATAAGACCTTCCCTCGATACCAGGCAACATCCTGGTAAATCTCCTCTGAACCTTTTTCCAAATCTTCCACATCATTCCTATAATGCAGTGACCAGAACTATATGCAATCCTCCAAGTGCGGCCACACCAGAGGTTTGTACAGCTGTAGCATGACCTCATGGTTCCAAAACCCAATCTCTCTACCAATAAAAGCTAACACACCATACCCTTAACAACCCTATCAGCCTGGGTGGCAACTTTCAGGGATCTATGCACATGGACACTGAGGTCTCTCTCATCTACACTACAGAGAATCTTACCATTCGCCCAGTACTCTGCATTCCTGTTGCTCCTTTCAAAGTGAATCACCTCACACTTGTCCGCATTAAACTCCACTTGCCCCCTCTCAGCCCAGCTCTGCAGCTTATCTATGTCCCTCTGTAACCTACAACATCTTTTGGCACCATCCACAACTCCACCGACCTTAGTGTCATCTGCAAATTTACTAACCCATCCGGTTACACCCTCATCCAGGTAATTTGTAAAAATGACAAACAGCAGTGGCCCCAAAACACATCCTTGTGGTACACACTAGTAACTGAACACCAGGATGAACACTTCCCATCAACCACCACCCTCTGTGTCTTCTTACAGCTAGCCAATTTCTGATTCAAACCACTAAGTCACCCTCGATCCCATACCTCCGTATTTTGTGCAATCACTAATAATGCTGGCCTTAATTGCCAATGATGTTCTGATCCTGTGAAAACATATATCCTTTCCTTGACCTGGTATATGCTCAAGGTCTAAAATAAATAATGCAGCTTTTACACTCATTCTGAACACATCATGAGATATAAAGCAATTGCTCCAACACACTGCACCCAGTCTGTTATGATTATTTGGTGTCTCTACAGCTGTATCTATGTTCAGCTCGATTAACTGGCTTTATTGGTGATAACATTGATGATTCAATTGAATGTGGCATGTGTCCATTCTCACGTTTTACAGTTGCCTCAGAAAATGTGGAAGAATTCATGCTTCATTTTATTTATGCCTATTCTGACAAAAATATTACTTTCACCTCCCTTCCCATTGGTCCTCCTCCCCAAACAAACTTCCCATCCGATTTGTGGCAGTGGGAAGGCAGGACCCATTTAGTGAATGATCCTCCAACAGTCCATCAAATACTGTTGTGAAAGCATGGGTTACAGCTCTCACTATGTGTACAATATACACTCTTCCGTGTCTTTAATCTCCTGCGTTAGGTGTGTTTGCCGCTTTAAACAAGGGCTGAACTTCAGTCTTCTAGGACCTTGCCTGTGACTAAAGAGGATACAGTGATATCTATCAAGGCTCCAGCAATCTCCACTGTGGGATTCTGGGTTAGATCCCATCAGGCCCTGGGGACTTGTCTACCTCATGCTTTTTTAAAATACCATTCTTTTACATGCCTGAGAATATCAACCAACCTCTCTCTAAACTCGCCATCCACATATCCTGCTCCTTGGTGAATACTGATGCAAAGTACTCATTAAGGATCTTACCCAGTTCCTCTGGCTTCATGGCTCCCACAAACCGGATGGGAAGTTTGTTTGGGGAGGAGGACCAATGGGAAGGGAGGTGAAAGTAATATTTTTGTCAGAATAGGCATAAATAAAATGAAGCATGAATTCTTCCACATTTTCTGAGGCAACTGTAAAACGTGAGAATGGACACATGCCACATTCAATTGAATCATCAATGTTATCACCAATAAAGCCAGTTAATCGAGCTGAACATAGATACATGAATTCCTTCCTTTGTCCTTGAGTCCCTAGCTACCCTCTTGCTCTGAGTATACGTATAAAATGCCTTGGGATTTGCCTTTTCTGACTTGCCACGGCCATGTCATAGCCCTTTTTTCTTTAGCTCTCCTAGTTCCTTCTTTAAATTACTTCCTCCTTTCTTTATATTCCTTGAGGGCTTTGACTGATTTCAGTTTCCTAAATATACTCTCTCAAATTTCTTTCCTTTTTTTTGAACTTTCAATATCTCTTTTAATATCCAGGATTCCTGAATCTTGCAATCCTTAATTTTTCACTCTCACAGGAACATGTTGGTCCTGAACTCTGATCAATTGCCTTTTGAGATTCCCACAGGTCTGACATGGATTTACCCTCAAACAATCGCCCCCTCCCAATCCAATTTCTCCAGTTCCTGTTGGATCTTGTTGTAATTTGCCGAACCCCCAATTTAAACTTCCACCTGAGAACCAACCTTATTCATAATGGTCCAAACATTTATGGAATTATGATAACTGTTCCCAAAATGCTCCCCACTGAAACCTGGCCAGGCTCCTTCATCAGTACAAGGTCTAGTATGGCCCCAGCTCAAGTTGGACTATTTACATCCTGACTCCAGGGCACATCTAACAAGTTCTGTCCCATCTCAGCCTCTGACATTAAGGGTGTCCCAGTCAATACTGGGGAAGTTAAAATCACCCACTACAACATCTTTCACATCTTTCCATAATCCACTGCCTTCTCTGTTTCTCTATCTCTCGCTGGCTCTTGGGAGGCCTATTTTATAACCCCACCCAATTTTATAACCCAATTATTGTACCTTCCTTATTCGTGAGCTCTAGCCATACAGCATCACTGGGTGAGCCCTCCAAGGTGCCTCTCAGTGTAGCTGTGACATTCTCCTTAATTAGTAATGTACCTCCCCCACCCCTTTTATATCTCTCCTATCTCACCTGGAACATGGAGCTGCCAGATCTGTCCTTCTCTCAACTAGTTTCAGTAATGGCTCCAACATTGTTGTTTTACTTGACTTAACCTTTGCCTTCTCCACAGTCACTCCACCTGCTGGACCTACTTCTCTGCTTTTGTTTCCTGCCATACTAGTTTAAACCCTCCCCAGTGGTACTAGCAAACCTCTCTGCCAGGAAATCGGTGCCCCTCCAGTTTTGTGCAACCGTCTCCTTCTTGTGCAGGTCTCTCCTGCCCTGGAAGACATCCCAATGATCCAGATACCTGAAACCATCCTTCCTGCAACAGCTATTTAGCCATGTATTTAACGGTATTATCTTCCTATTCCTAACCTCACTGGAACATGGGAGTAATCCTGAGATTACAGCACTAGACATCCTGCTTTTCAACTTCCTACCGATCTCCCTGAACTCCTTTTGCAGGACCTCCCTCTTCCCCCCCCCCCCCACCGCCTATATCGTTCGAACCAATATGGACCAAGACCTCAGACTCCCCCTCGCCCTTCAAATTATCCTGTGCCTGCTCAGAGACATCTTTGACCCTGGCACCAGGGAGACAACACACCATCCTGGAAGTGTTGCTTATTCTTGCAGAAATGCCTGTCTGTGCCCATACCTACACAGTCCCCTTATCACTGCTATTCCCCTTCACTTTGACCCTCCCTACTGTACAATAACGCCAGTTGTGGTTCCCACTGAACTGGCTGCAGCTGCTTTCCCCTGAGGTGCCCCCTCCCCCCCGCCCCCCAAAACCCCAATCTCCCCATACCACCACCACTCTCATCAAAACCTAGAACAGTGTTTCTGTCTGAGAGGGGAATGGCCACAGTAGACTCCTCTCTCTACCTGCTGGCACCTCCCAGTGGTCACCCATCAATCTGGCTGAACCTTTGGAGAGACCACATCCCTGAAGCTCCTGTCTATAAAACGTTATGCCCCCTTTGTTTCTCACTGAGTCCAATCACCGCTCCAACCAATCCACACAGTCTGAGAGAAGCTGCAGGTGGAAACACTTCCTGCAGACAGAGTTGTCAGGGACACTCCCTGTTCTCCCACAGCTCACAGGTGGAGCACACCACGGCACTACTTCCTCTCTCTATTGGAGTTAAAGGAAAGACCTTACCTAACCTACTTATCCCTGGGTACTACATTTAAGCATGGCCAAACTATTGAACCTGCACATCTTTGGACTGTGGGAGGAAACTGGAGCACCTGGAGGAAACCCACGCAGACACTGGGAGAATGTACAAACACAGTCATCTGAGGATCAACCAAATCATGGACCCTAGCACTGTGAGGCAGTAGTGTTCACCTTGTGCTACCACACTACCCTAATGTTGCCTAAATGCTGGTTGTGCCCATCGCCTTTTCAGCATCCAGAGCCTCCAGGTGTTTCCTGATATCGCGTAGAGCAAATGGAATTGGCTGATACTGGAGACCACTGAAGGAGGCTGAGATGGATCATCCACTCAGCACTTTAGGCAAAAGATGGGTGTAAATTCTTTAGCCTTGTCATTTGCACTAATTTGTTAATCTCCTCAGAGTAAGGAATGTTAAATATATTCTGAATTCTTTCAAAAGAGTATCTCCCTGAGAACTGGAATTAAATTGAGTGAACTTCATTATTTTCCCATCTGAAACCTTTGCTACTTTTTAAATTTTGTTTTTCTTTCTCCTGCAATAGCTGAAGGTCAGGAGTAAGATTGAGAGATAAATTGGAGAGGCTAAGCATAATGGGTGGAAACTCCTGTTTTTCCAATCCATTGTTCCATGATTCCTACATTAACTTGAAAGACAATTTTAACCAGGCCAAGTTGCTCAGATTGTAAATACTGTATGTTTCATGTCATGCTAACTAGTCAAATAACTCTAAGCTCAGAAGTTTGAGCCTTAGCCTGTGGTGAGTTAGCAGAGCTCCAACAGGGCTGTCATTGTGAGATGGTATTTAGCTCCAAGTTTCTTGAATCTGGAAATAATTACCCTCTGGGTCTTCTTTTCCATCCCCCAGCTGGTCATGGGCTTGGACACTGGTGTGACACCTTGTTGATTGTTCGAGTTGAGAGTTTTTGAAGTGGACAGTCTAGCTTTGAAAATGCTGTGTCCATGCCTTTCACCTTCCTGAGAAATCAAGGGTTAGAATATAAACTCCAAACCTGGGTAACAGCTGCTTTGACATGGGCTGTCATTTCCAGAGGGATCGTTGATTTAAGGAGACAGACTACGCTTTGAAAGTGGAGACATGGATGCTTATAAATATATTCTCAGTTATTTTGCAGGAAGGAAGGGATTGGACAACAGGAGATTTTGTATTTGCATAATGCCTTAACAATCATAAAGCAAGAGCACTTCAATACAAAGTATGTTGTTAAGTTACATTGGTCAAATAACTTTAAGATTTGCCTTAAAGTCAGGTGAAATGCTTGGAAGGAACTCTAGTTTGGCACCAAGGTTCCAGCTCCCAGTAATGGAGCAGCCAGTACTGTGAATACACACAGAACCGGAATGAGAGGCGTGAAGCAATCCCGCGTTTGTGGAGCCAGGAGGAGGTTGCAGGGATTGGGAGGTGAGGCCATGGAAGGATTTCAAACAGGGAGGTTTTGTTTTAAGTCGATGTGTTGTTTAACTAGGGGCAGGGTAGATCAGCAAATAGTGGGGGAATGGGGGAATAGGTGAATAGGGCTTACTGCATGGACAATAGAGTTTTTGGGTGATCTTACGTCCACAGGGTGTAGGACGTGAAAGAACGACTGAGGAATCATTGAGTTTTGAGATGAGGAAACTTGAATGAGAGTTTTGACAGCAGATTAATTCTGACATTGGTAATGTCAGACTGGAAGAGAAATGCTGATAAAGACATTCAGACCTTGTTTTGAGTATAATTGAAATGCTACAATTCAGTTTGTTTTTTGATAGAATTAGTTTTGAAATCCAGTACAGTAGCAATTGTGCAGAATAGAACTGGGATTGTAGTGGGGTGGTTCAGATTGAAGAGCTGTAAAACTGGTGGATGGATTGAATGCCCATATTCTTTTCATTCCAGGAGATACATTCACATGATTTTTGATGTGTCCTCTTTCTTGTTAATGTGTTACATTTTATTTCCCAGTTATGAACTGGCTTAGAGCAGGCTTGAGGGCTGAAACTGCTTCTCCTGTGTTCCTAATCGAAGCAGATTCCCAGAGGAAACTCAAAAACGCATCTTAGTACATGTGGATAGCAGCAATTCTCAAATTTCTCCAACATCCTCTTGTTTTAGACCAGTTACACAAGATAATGAGATCTGCAACAAAGTCAAACCCAGCCACAAACAAAGATCAATTTGCTCACTACAGTTTTTAAATCTGCCACAATTAACATTTAAAAGTCAAAGCCAGGCATAACACTTTGTTATTGGACACCGTTTTTGAGATCGACAGTAAGAACAAAGTTCAGCCTATGGGACTCAAGATGGCAGTGACCTTGCCTAACTGCTGTGGGAAGTTCCGATTGTTTTTTCAATCCTCATGTCGGACATTTTAAGATGCAACTAATGATGTACGCTGAAGGAGAAGACTGTTCAAGATCAATGAGTTATGTTGCAATGGAAAATATAAAAGCTAATGGCAAAAGTGGAAGCAAACTGAACCTTTCCATTTACATCTGACCACGTTTCTCATTCAAATTATTTCACCATTTGGTGGCTTCTGCTTCAGTCTTGGGGCAGTCATTGAGACCTAACCACCACCACCCCCCCCCACCCCCCTCACCCCCACCCCCCTCACCAAGCTTTCTCTCATCTGCTGCTGCATCTCCTCATGGGTTAGTATCAGATTTGACAATATCCCATGACACTTTACAATATAGAACATGACACATAAATATAAGCTGTCGTTGCGATCCTGCTTAATTTGAAGTGACCATGATTTTAAAATGAAATGAGTATAATTCAAAAGAAAGTTAAAATAAAAAAACTGGAAGAACGGAGGAAATCAGAAACAAAAACAGAAGTTGCTGAGAAAGCTCAGCAGGTCAGGCAGCGTCTGTGGAGAGAAAGCAGAGGTTAATGTTTTGGTGTAGTGACCCTTCGTCACAATGGATTAAGATATGTGGTTTTGTCCCATGCAGAACATGCATTCACGTGATTTTGAAACATCTCTTCCCATCTGTATTTGGTTTTATCTCTCAGTAAATATAGAGTAATGCTACGTTTTGCTGATGGTGGGATGTTGTTTCACTGACCAGCAGTGATGAAGTACATCTCCTCCTGGGATTGAGCATGCTGGTAAGGCAAGGCTGGGATCGCCGGTCTTTCCCTGTTCCCTCCTTCAGTCAGTTCAAGCTTTAACACCTGATTCACAGCGTAAGGTCTGTATTGTTAGGAGTTCCTTTGGAACTACATTGACACTCCTCTCCTGATCAGACAAATAGCTGACTCACTTTTGCAAACTGTATTGTCCCCTCAGCCTTGCATTTAAACCCATGTGTGCATTTCAAGAATAAACAAAAATTGTTTGTGTTTCGAAAGAAAAAACTTGCATTTAAGTAGCAGTTTTCAATTTGTTCAATGGAGGCTTTCTGGACAGTAGTGATGATTATTTGAATAGAAATAATGTGCACGGGTATGGGGGGGGGGGGGGGAAGCAGGAGATCGGCATCAGATAATGATGCTCATTTGAAGAGTTGGTGCAGATGTGATGGGCTGAAAGGTCTCCTGTGCCCTAAAATCTCCATTCAAAACTTCAGGGTATCGCTAAGAGTTTTATAACCAGGGAAGGACCTTGTGAAATGATTTGAATAGCTGTAATGGAGGATATTCACATGGACAGAGTAAGGTGTCTCTCAGAGCATTGAGTGAATGACCAGAAGATCTGTTTGTTGACAGTGGGTGAGGGTTTAATGCCAGGATTATTACAGGATGAGAAGAGGCCATTCAGTCTATCATGTCTGTGCTAACTCTGCAGATGAGTAGTTCCCCTCCAATCATTCTCTGCCTTCCCTCCATAGCCCGATACCTTCGAAGTCCCATCAGTATGATTGATCCTGCCTCCACCTGGTGGACAGTGTAGTTCAGCTCCGAACAACTTGCTGCATGAGAGAGCTTTCTACTTTATGCCACCATTTCTGTTTTGCCTCCAGTTTTTGTGCCCTGATTTTTGATCCTTCCAGCAATGGGAACAATTTCTCCCTATCGACACTGTCCAGACCCCTTATGATGTTTGTATATTTCAAATTTCACCCTTTTCCAAAGAAAACATTCCCAACTTCCTCAATCTGTTTACAGAACTAAAGTTCCACATTTGTGAGAATCATCTGTCTTTACGAAAGAAATGAACTTTGTAGTGAATGAAACCTTTGAAGAGCAGGTGTGCATGCTGGAACAGATAGAGATAGAGGAAGCTGATGTGCTGAAAATTTTGTCAAACATCAAGATTGACAAGTCGCCAGGCCCGGACAAGATTTGTCCTCGGCTGCTTTGGGAAACGAGAAATGCAATTGCTTCACCACTTGCAAAGATCTTTGCATCCTCACTCTCCACTGGAGTCGTACCTGAGGACTGGAGAGAGGGAAATGTAATTCCTCCCTTCAAGAAAGGTAATAGGGAAATCCCCGGCAATTACAGACCAGTCAGTCTCACGTCTTTCGTCTGCAAGGTGTTAGAAAGGATTCTGAGGGATAGGATTTATGACCATCTGGAAGAGCATGGCTTGATTAAATGCAGTCAACACGGCTTTGTGAGGGGCAGGTTGTGCCTCACAAACCTTATCGAGTTCTTTGAGGATGTGACTAGAAGGGTTGATGAGGGTTGAGCTGTGGATGTTGTGTATATGGACTTCAGCAAGGCATTTGATAAGGTTCCCCATGGTAGGCTCATTCAGAAGGTCAGGAGGAATGGGATACAGGGGAACATAGCTGTCTGGATACGGAATTGGCTGGCCAATAGAAGACAGCGAGTGGTAGTGGAAGGAAAATATTCTGCCTGGACGTCTGTGGTGAGTGGTGTTCCACAGGGCTCTGTCCTTGGGCCTCTACTGTTTGTAATTTTTATTAATGACATGGATGAGGGGATTGAAGGATGGGTCAGCAAGTTTGCAGACGACACAAAGGTTGGAGGTGTCGTTGACAGTATAGAGGGCTGTTATAGGCTGCAGCAGGACATTGACAGGATGCAGAGATGGGCTGAGAGGTGGCAGATGGAGTTCAACCTGGATAAATGTGAGGTGATGCATTTTGGAAGGTCGAATTTGAAAGCTGAGTACAGGATTAAGGATAGGATTCTTGGCAGTGTGGAGGAACAGAGGGATCTTGGTGTGCAGGTACATAGATCCCTTAAAATGGCCACCCAAGTGGACAGGGTTGTTAAGGGTGTTTTAGCTTTCATGAACAGGGGGATTGAGTTTAAGAGTCGTGAGATCTTGTTGCAGCTCTATAAAACTTTGGTTAGACTGCACTTGGAATACTGCCTCCAGTTCTGGTTGCCCTATTATAGGAAAGATGTGGATGCTTTGGAGAGGGTTCAGAGGTGGTTTACCAGGATGCTGCCTGGACCGGAGGGCTTATCTTATGAAGAGAGGTTGACTGAGCTCTGACTCTTATTGGAGAAAAGGAGGAGGAGAGGGGACCTAATTGAGGTATACAAGATAATGAGAGGCATTGATAGTCTCTGGCTATCGACTCTATTTCCCAGGGCAGAAATGACTAACACGAGGGGTCATAGTTTTAAGCTGGTTGAAGGAAAGTATAGAGGGGATGTCAGAGGTGGGTTCTTTACACACAGAGTTGTGAGAGCATGGAATGCATTGCCAGCAGCAGATGTGGAAGCGAGGTCATTGGGGACATTTAAGAGACTCCTGTACATGCGTATGGTAGAAATTTGAGGGTGCATACATGAGGATCAGTGGTTGGCACAACATCATGGGCTGAAGGGCCTGTTCTGTGCTGTACTGTTCTATGTTCTATGTTCTTTTCCAAAGAGACTTTTGCACACAGTGTGCATCCTTCACTGTAGCACCTCGAGCTGGCCCTGTGTTCGAGTTGAGGTTAAAGAGTGTTCTGTAACAGTTTAACTTAATCTATTTGCTCTTGTACTGTCTGCTCCCATATGAGCTGAGGATACTGTGCTTCATTCATCTCTCACTCCAACCTGCCTTACCACCTTCAATCATTAATGAAGCCAAGCACCCAGGCCCCTCAGGATCTGCACCCCTTTCAGATTCTTTATTTTCCATTGTCTCGATGTTCTGACTGGTCCTTCACATGTTTCCTGTATTAAATTTCACCTGCACTTGTCAGCACACTGCACTAACTTTCCTGTGTCTTTTGGTAGTGGTATGCAACACCTGCCCCCACCCCCAACAGTTCACACACTTGGAAATGGTGACCCAGTACTCTGAGGCCTCAGTCATCGATTGGAATGAGGAGCCAATCATTAACTTGTTCCTGCCTCCCATCACTCCATCTCTTATCCATGTTGCTACTCTCTCTTTTATTCTGTGAATAATACTTTTGTCAGTCCTTTCTGGAGGTCTCCCCTCTACAAAGTTAAAGGGATTGGCCTGCAGTTACCAAGTTTATCAGTACACATTCTCTTTTAGACAACGGTGTATGGACATTTTGCAAATCTGGGGGGCTGGTGCGTAATGGTAAAATCACAGGTTAACCTCAAACTAATGATCTGAGGATATGTTTAATCCTATCGGGGCAGACAGTAATATCAACTTCAATAAAAGCTGGAGCAAAGAGTTGGCCTAAAATCGGCCTAGTAATCCCAGTCAATCAGTGTTTTTAAAATAAGTGTCTGTTTCACTCTTGTCCACTTTTAAAGGAAAAGGTGCAGTCACATGACATCGGGGTGAGCTGGCAAGATGGGTACAGGACTGGCTTAGTCATTGGAGACAGAGGGTAGTGGGGGAAAGGTGCTTTTCAGAATGGAATGCTATGACTGGTGATGTTCCACAGGGATCCACGCTGGCACCTCTTCTGGTCATGGTCTACATAAGTGATTTGGAGGAAAATGTAGCTGGTCCAGTTAGTAAGTTTGCAGACTATAGAAAGATTGGTGGAACTGTGGATAGTGAGGAGGATTGTCAGAGGATACAGCAGGATATAGATCAGTTGGAGGCAAGGGCAGAAAAATGGCAGATGGAGTTTAATCCTGATAAATGTGAGGTGATGTATTTTCAGGTCAAGTACAGGTGGAAATTATACAGTGAATGGCAGAACCCTCCGGAATATCGATATGCAGAGGGATCTGGGTGTGCACGTCCACAGATCACTGAAGGTGGTAGTGCAGGTAGGTAAGGGAGTAAAAAAGGCCTATGGTATGCTTGCCTTCATTGAAAGGGGCACTGAGTAGAAGAATAGACAGGTTACCCAACAGCTTTATAAAACTTTAATGAGGCCACACTTGGGATATTACATACAGTTCTGGTCACCACAAGGTGAAGGATGTGTATGCTTTGGGGAGGGCACAGAAAACGTTTACCAGGATGTTGCCTGGTATGGGGGATTTTAGCTATGAAGAGAGGTTGGATATGGGTATGTGAATAAGAAGGGTTTGGAGGGATATGGGCTGGTGCTGGCAGGTGGGACTAGATTGGGTTGGGATATCTGGTCAGCATGGACGGGTTGGACCGAAGGGTCTGTTTCCATGCTGTATATCTCTGACTGGGTTTGTTTTCACTGGAACACAGGAGGTTGACAGGCAACCTGATGGAAGTTGATAAGATTGTGAATGACATGGACAGAGTGGAAAGGATGAGGCTTTTTCACCAGGGTGGAGGGGTCAATGACTCAGGGACACAGGTGCGAGGGGGCAAGTTGAAAAGAGATGCATGAGGGAAGGTTTTGATACAAAGGGTGGTGAGGGCCTGGAGCGCATTGCCAGTGAAGGTGCTGGAAGCAGACCCAATCATAGCAATCACCTGGATGAATACATGAATAGGAAAGGATTAGAGGGATACGGATCCTGTAAGTGAAGACCATTTTAATATGGAAGGGTAAAATGTGTCGGTGCAGGCTTGGAGGGCCGGAGGGCCTGTTCTTGTGCTGTATTATCCTTTGTTCTTTGAAATCTGCTGTCCTTGCTTGATCTGGCATATACATGACTCCAAGCCCCAGGAATGTGGTTGACACTGAACTGCTCTCAGGACAATTTGAGATGGGTAATAAATGCTGGCCTAGACAGTGATGCCCTCAGCTCTTGAACAAATGAAAATAAAATTCTCCTGCTCTGTCATCACCTGTGTGTCTGAGGGAAACTACAGACCTAACCCCTTTCAGTATAGATGGCCTATCCAGTTTTGTACCAATCTGAAACCTTTCTAGTTTCTGCATTCACTTGACTTTCACCTTCCCCACCTGCACAGCATCATTGTCCTTGCTTAAAAATGGATGCAAAATATTTATTTGAGTATCTTAATTGTAACTTCAGCCTCCACAAGTCAGTCCCCTTTTGTTTCATCTCAATAGGCCTCATTCTGCCAATTGTAGCATGTATGTTTGTATAAGCCTGTAAAAGGTTTAGGAAATAATATTGCTTGCTGTTTTTCTTGCTACATAATGTGATCAAAGCTTATAATATCATTGTTGTTTGGGACCTTGGGTTCTCAGGTAGAGTTAAATGGATTTTTGGTTTTAGTTTTGTGAATGTGGCAGAGAGTCCCTTTTGAACAGGGTGCTCAAAACAGTCATCCAAGAATGCATATGATTTGAGCTAAATGGTAGCAAGCCACATGGTTAGATAATTGTTCAAGTGTTTTACAAAGCTGCACTTCAATGAGGCAGAAGGCCAGAGACCATGATTAGGTTCAGTTCAAAAGAACAGATTCATTCCAACACCGTGACGGTGCCTTTTAGTTAGTGAATGTCTTAGGGGTGTCAGAGCATCAAAGAAGATTTACTGTCAGTAAGAAATGTTAGAGTCAGCCTGTATCCTGTTCATCCTGCGGGGAGAGACAGAATCTCACACATTGGAAATATGTAGAAAGCTTCTGAAAGGAAATGTTTATGTGTAAGACATTTCAAAGTGAAAGTAAGATTGATACTTTGCTGAGATTGAGTGTCAGTAAAGGATATTGCTGAGAAAAGTGAGTTAAATTTTTATTATTGTTTATAATGAGATTTTTCCAAATTTCCCATGCATAACTTTTTTTTTGTTTTAAATTTTCTGTTTCTTAATAAAAGTCTATTCTTGTTGAAAATACATTGACTTCTTATGAATGTATTCAGTGACTGACCGTAGTAATCAAATTGGAAAAATAAAAGCTATTATTTATCAAGCTAAGTTTCACTTTGGAAACTGACCTGTCTATAATAAACACCAGCTGGGATTACAGCCATATGAGAATAGTTTCTTTTTTGCTTTTTTTTTAAATTCCCCCTCTAAACTTTCTATTTTTGGCCTGAGTCCAAATTATAATATCCACTCTCTATCTGTTTTAAGCACTTTTTTTTTCATTTTAATCTTTCTCTTGTAACTTTGAGCTCTGAAATCTGTTGGTCTTACATTCCCACAAAAATTACCTTGACTTACCTCAAGCTATTTCTTTTGAAGCCGGCCCCTTGTTCAGGTACATTTCTGCCAGCCAGCCTATGATTCTGAACAAGCAAAATTGCAATCCTTCTTATCCCATTGACCCCACCTTCCTACAGTTAATTATTCAGACTTAGGAAGTTCCTTGCCAGCTTTCATAACCAGCTTAAACCTGATGATAACCAAAGTCCCCTAAATATTCCCCAATTGAGTTAATCCACTTGACCACCTTATTCCCAAGAACCAAATCCAATAATATATTCCTTGTTGTTGGACTGGACACATACTGCTGTAAGAAATTCTCCTGAAAACCTTCTCTGGGAAGCCCTGTCCCATATCACTTTATATCACTCATGTACCAGTTTATATTTGGATTATTATAGTCCCCGATTTATGACTGCCCTCTTATTCTTGCATTTCTCACAATGTCCTCACAAATGTATTACTCCAAATCCTTCCCAGGGTCGATGGATGACTCTGTACAAAACCATTGTACAAAACACTACATAGGACAAACAGGAAGACAGCTAACAATCCGCATCCATGAACACCAACTAGCCACGAAACGACATGACCAGCTATCCTTAGTAGCCACACACGCAGATGACAAGCAACATGAATTTGACTGGGACTACACTACTATTATAGGACAAGCCAAACAGAGAACAGCCAGATAATTCCTAGAGGCATGGCACTCATCCACAGATTCAATCAATAAGCACATCGACCTGGACCCAATATACCGACCACTGCAGCGGACAGCTGGAACTGACAACTGGAAGCGACCGAGACAAACCACTGTAAATGCGGGAGGAAACATCACAGAAGCGCTTCACAGGAGGCTCCCAAGCACTGAGGATGTCACCTAGACAGGGGACGAAACGTCTGCAACACAAATTCCCAGCTCGGCGAACAGAACCACAACTGTACAAAGTAATTGTACCTTCTTTGGCCCTTATCGCTAGCCAACTAGACTCTGCCCTCAAACCCTCTGGGACATTTTTTTTTCTCCAGCATTATGATATTTCCCTTCATTAATGCTGTCACCCCACTTCCTTCCCTTTCCTGTCCAATAACATCCTGCCCTTGAGCAGAATCTCTCTGTTGTCACCACGATATCATGCTTTGAGATGGCAATGTGTTTTTGCTAATCATTAATCTCATTTACCACACCTTGTCCATTGATTCAAATCCTTTATTCAGGCTTCATTATTTCCTCCCTTACTCCGAACACACGAGTAACTTCTTATTCCGACAATAATACTACTTAATGTCCCCTAATACTCCTCTGGCATTCTGACTCCCTCATCTCAGCTGAGTTAATTTAAACCCTTCCCCAAAAAAAATGTTCATTGCTCTCAAAGGATGGCAGAGAATCCTAGTGAGACCATGGACAAGGAGAAATGTAAAGGACTATAAAAGATCTGAAAATAATGGTAAAAGCTTGTTAAAAGGTTCAAGGGCGTATAAGAAATACAAGGACAATAAAGATTTTTACAATTTTGTATCAAGTCAAACAGGATGTCTTTCAGTAATGACTGAGATGGGTGATATTGTTGTTGGAACTCAGGAGATGCCAGTTTTAATAAATGGCTGCATGACATTGGTCTTGATTTGTTAAGGATGAAATGCTGGAGAAACAAGGAAAAATAATTTTTAAAAAATCATTCTTGGGACATGGACATCACTGGCCAGGCCAGTATTTTTTGCCTATCCCTAATTTCCCAGTGGGCATTTAAGAGACACTTGTATTGCTGTGGGTCTGGGGTCACATATAGGCCAGACCAGGTAAGGATGGTAGATTTCCTTCCCTAAAGGACATTAGTGAACCAGGTGTGTTTTACCGACAGTTGACAGTGAATTAATGGATTCATTAACAAATTCTGTGAGCAATAAAATTATTGATAGATCAACAGACTGCTAAAGATGGGAAATTCTTTAGAACATGATGCTGTCTAAATGAGGCAATTAAAGGCACTTGAGGAAAATATTGCTGCTTTAATCACAATCTTCTAAATTCTCTCTCTGGTTCAGAATTATTCTCTTAAGTTGGAAAATTGGCAGCCTAATTCCTCACTTGAAGAAGCATTCGGTATTTACGAGTTGAACATTTTAGCTTATTAGTGGAAGAAGTTGCTAGAATCTGTTCCAGATCATAACAGAATGTAGATGAGTATACGCTGATTGGAATCTGTACAGATTAGCAAAGGTTAAGTTACATTAACAAACACATTAATTATTTTGTGAGGGGATTGAATGTGATGGAGTACTTAAGGGAACACTGGACTTCAAGACATTTGACAAACATCCACAAAACCTTTAACAAAAGTGAAAGTGTGGAAGTGGAAGTGTTCTGATGGATTGGAGAGAGAGCTCACTGATGGGAAGGAAATGAATAGTCACAACCATGGAGACTTGTTCAAGCTGGGAGGATCTGAATGGTGGTGATGTCTGACAGCATTGTAAATTGTACAGATCCCAGAAGAAAGTTGCAAAGGGGTGAATGTGTAAAACAGTGGTGGATGGAGTTCACTGTGAGAAAGGGTGAGGCTACCTACTGTGGATCTGAAAATAGTGTTTCATGTTCTTAACTGGTATGTAGCAGGGAACTGTAGGTGAGCAGAGATTGAGGGATCCCAGTTTGGAAATTACTAAAATTGAGTGTACAGGCTGTACAGGACATTGGTTAGGCCACTGTTGGAATATTGTGTGCAATTCTGGTCTCCTTCCTATCAGAAAGATGTTCTGAAACTTGAATGGGTTCAGAAAAGATTTCAAAGAATGTTGCCAGTGTTGGAGGATTTGAGCTACAGGGAGAGGCTGAACAGGCTGGGGCTGTTTTCCCTGGAGCGTCGGAGGCTGAGGGGTGACCTTAGAGGTTTACAAAATTATGAGGGGCATGGATAGGGTAAATAGTGGATGGCACGGTGGCACAGTGGTTAGCACTGCTGCCTCACAGTGCCAGAGACCTGGGTTCAATTCCCGCCTCAGGTGACTGTGCAAACTGCACGCAAACATTCTCCCCGTGTCTGCGTGGGTTTCCTCCGGGTGCTCCAGTTTTCCTCCCACAGTTCAAAGATGTGCAGGTCTGGTGAATTGGCCATGCTAAATTGCCCATAGTGTTAGGTGAAGGGGTAAATGTAGGGGAATGGGTCTGGGTGGGTGCGCTTCGGCGGGTCGGTGTGGACTTGTTGGGCCGAAGGGCCTGTTTCCACACTAAGTAATCTAATCTAATCTAAAATAGGCAAAGTCTTTTACCTGGGGTCTGGGAGTCCAGAACTAGTGGGCATAGGTTTAGGGTGAGAGGGGAAAGATATAAAAGGGACCTATGGGGCAACTTTTTCACGCAGAGGGTGGTACGTGTATGGAATGAGCTGCCAGAGGATGTGGTGGAGGCTGGTACAATTACAACATTTTAAGAGGCATTTGGATGTGTATATGAATAGGAAGGGTTGGGAGGGATATGGGCAGGTGGGACTAGATTGGGTTGGGATATCTGGTTGGCATGAATGAGTTGGACTGAAGGGTCTGTTTCTGTGCTGTACATCTCTATGACTGTACGAGTGAAGAATTGTAGTCTGTTGGAATGTTGATCTTTTTATCTTTAAAGTGACTACAATACAAAGAGGTAAAAGTATGTCACAGCTGTTGCTGTCTGAGGCAGTCTCTCTGCACTGAAGATGGATTCTTCCACTCTGCTGTTGTGGCTCTAGAGGAGTCTAATTCTGCATTCTCACACCCAGCTACAGGGACTGCTGGTGAACTGGGTAGGATACTTGGCTCTATTAGATGTTGAATGTGGTTGGTTCTTTTGCACATAATTCTTCTCTGGGTGGCCTTGAGCAAGAGATTCCCATGGATCAGTGGGGCTACTACATTTTTCAGGGGAACTTTGTTCACAAAGCATATTCTCCATGACACTGCTAACCACTTGCCATGTAGAATCTTGGAATGCAGGGTTTTATTTGAGAAGTCCTGTTAAGAATGCAGATGATGTGGATCAACCCATCACAGTTGATTAGCAGTAGCCAGTGCCTCTAGGGACGTTGGACTGAGAGGGGTCCTGATATTGGAGCACACCTCCTACCTTTGGATGTTTCCCCAGTCCTTGCTGGTAATCCAGCAGAATTATTACACTACAGAAGGAGGCCATTCTCCCCATCATGCTGTACTGGTTCTATTACTTCTATCTCCTGCTTTTTTTCCTTGTCCCAGCAAAACATTACTATCCAAAAACCATCCCATATCCCTCTTGAGCGCCTCCGTTGGACCTGCCTCCACCACATTTCCAGGCTGTACATTCTACACCCAAATTACTCACTGTTTATTTTTCACATAGAATATAGAACATTCCAGTGCAGTACAGGCCCTTCGGCCCTCGATGTTGCGCCGACCTGTCATACCAATCTGAAGCCCATCTAACCTACACTATTCCATGTACGTCCATATGCTTGTCCAATGATAACTTAAATGTACTTAAAGTTGGCGAATCTACTACCGTTGCAGGCAGTGCATTCCATACCCTTACTACTCTCTGAGTATAGAAGCTACCTCTGACATCTGTCCTATACCTATCACCCCTCAATTTAAAGCTATGCCCCCTCGTGCTCGCCGTCCCCATACTTGGAAAAAGGCTCTCCCTGTCCACCCTATCTAACCCTCTGATTATCTTATATGTTTCTATTAAGTCACCTCTCAACCACCTTCTCTCTGAAAACAGCCTCCAGTCCCTCAGCCTTTCCTCGTAAGACCTTCCCTCCATACTAGGCAACATCCTGGTAAATCTCCTCTGCACCCTTTCCAAAGCTTCCACATCCTTCTTATAATGCGGTGACCGGAACTGTACACAATACTCCAAGTGTGGCCATACCAGAGTTTTCTACAGCTGTAGCATAACCTCATGGTTCCAGAACTCGATCCCTCTATTAATAAAAGCTAAAACACTGTATGCCTTCTTAACAAACCTGTCAACCTGGGTGGCAACTTTCAAGGATCTGTGTATCTGGACACCGAGATCTCTCTGCTCATCTACACCACCAAGAATCTTACCATTAGCCCAGTACTTTGCATTCCGATTACTCTGTCCAAAGTGAATCACCTCACAATCGTCTGCATTAAATTCCATTTGCCACCTCTCAGCCCAGCTCTGCAGCTTATCTATGTCTCTCTGTAACCTACAACATCCTTCGTCACCATCCACAGCTCCACCGACCTTAGTGTCATCTGCAAATTTACTAACCCATCCTTCTACGCCCTCATCTAGGTCGTTTATAAAAATGACGAACAGCAGTGGACCCAACACCGACCCTTGTGGTACACCACTGGTAACTGGACTCCAGGATGAACATTTCCCATCAACCACCACCCTCTGTCTTCTTTCAGCAAGCCAATTACTGATCCAAACTGCTATATCTCCCACAATCCCATTCTTTCGCATTTTGTACAATAGCCTACTGTGGGGAACCTTATCGAATGCCTTGCTGAAATCCATATACACCACATCAACCAGTTTACTCTCATCTACATAGAACATAGAACAATACAGCACAGAACAAGCCGAACATTTGTCCTAGCTTAAGCACCCATCCACGTACCTATCCAATTGCTGCCTAAAGGTCACCAATGATTCTGACTCTGCCACTCCCACAGGCAGCACATTCCATGGCCCCACCACTCTCTGGGTAAAGAACCTACCCCTGACATCCCCCCCCCCCCCCCCCCCCCCGCCATACCTTCCACCCTTCACCTTAAATTTATGTCCCCCTTGTAACACTCTGTTGTACCCGGGGAAAAAGTTTCTGACTGTCTACTCTATCTATTCCCCTGATCATCTTATAAACCTCTATCAAGCCACCCCTCATCCTTCACCGTTCCAATGAGAAAAGGCCTTGCACTCTCAACCTATCCTCGTACGACCTATTGTCCATTCCAGGCAATATCCTGGTAAATCTCTGCACCCTCTCCAAAGCTTCCACATCTTTCCTAAAGTGAGGCGACCAGAACTGCACACAGTACTCCAAATGTGGCCTAACCAAGGTCCTGTACAGCTGCAACATCACCTCACGACTCTTGAATTCAATCCCTCTGCTAATGAACGATAATACTCCATAGGCCTTCCTACAAGCTCTATCCACCTGAGTGGTAACTTTCAAAGAGCTATGAACATAGACCCCAAGATCCTCTGCTCCTCCACCTTACTAAGAACCCTACCATTAACCCTATATTCCGCATTCTTATTTGTTCTTCCAAAATGGACAACCTCACACTTGACAGGGTTGAACTCCATCTGCCACTCCTCAGCCCAGCTCTGCATCATATCTAAGTCCCTTTGCAGCCAACAACAGCCCTCCTCACTATCCGCAACTCCACCAATCTTCGTATCGTCTGCAAATTTACTGACCCACCCTTCGACTCCCTCTTCCAAGTCATTAATAAAAATTACAAACAGCAGAGGACCCAGAACTGATCCCTGCGGAACTCCACTTGTAACTGGGCTCCAGGCTGAATATTTACCATCTACCACCACTCTCTGACTTGGACCGGTTAGCCAGTTTTCTATCCAATTGGCCAAATTTCCCTCTATCCCATGCCTCCTGACTTTCCGCATAAGCCTACCATGGGGAACCTTATCAAATGCCTTACTAAAATCCATGTACACTACATCCACTGCTCTACCCTCATCCACATGCTTGGTCACCTCCTCAAAGAATTCAATAAGACTTCTCAGGCAAGGCCTACCCCTCACAAATCCGTGCTGGCTGTCCCTAATCAAGCAGTGTCTTTCCAGATACTCGTAAATCCTATCCCTCAGTACCCTTTCCATTACTTTGCCTACCACAGAAGTAAGACTAACTGGCCTGTAATTCCCAGGGTTATCCCTATTCCCTTTTTTGAACAGGGGCACAACATTCGTCACTCTCCAGTCCCCTGGTACCACCCCCGTTGACAGTGAAGACGAAAAGATCATTGCCAACGCTTCTGCAATTTCCTGTCTTGCTTCCCACATAATCCTAGGATATATCCCGTCAGGCCCGGGGGATTTGTCTATCCTCAAGCTTTTCAAAATGTCCAACACATTTTCCTTCCTAACAAGTGTTCTCTTCTCGCTTACCAGTCAGTTTCACACTCTCCTCTTCAACAATACGGTCCCTCTCATTTGTAAATACTGAAGAGAAGTATTTGTTCAAGACCTCTCCTATCTCTTCCGACTCAATACACAGTCTCCCACTACTGTCCTTGATCGGACCTACCCTCGTTCTTGTCATTCACATGTTTCTCACATACGCATAAAATGCCTTTGGGTTATCCTTGATCCTACCTGCCAAAGATTTTTCGTGCCCTCTCTTAGCTCTCCTAATCCCTTTCTTCAGCTCCCTTCTGGCTATCCTGTATCCCTCCAATGCTCTGTCTGAACCTTTGTTTCCTCAACCTTATGTAAGCCTCCTTCTTCCTCTTTACTAGACATTCAACCTCCCTCGATAACCAAGGTTCCCTCACACGACCAATCCTTTCCTGCCTGACAGGTACATACATATCAAGGACACGTTGTATCTGCTCCTTGAAAAAGTTCCACATTTCCACCACATCCTTCCCTGAGAGCTTATGCTCCTCAGATCCTGTCTTACAGCATCGTATTTACCCTTCCCCCAATTGTAAAACCTACCCTGTTGCACGCACCTATCTCTCTCCGTAACCAAGGTAAAAGTCACAGAATTGTGGTCACCATCACCAAAATGTTTACCCACTAACAAGCCCATCACTTGTCCCGGTTCGTTACCAAGTACCAAATCCAATATGGCCTCCCTCTGGTCGGACAATCTACATACTGAGTTACAAAAGCTTCCTGGACACACTGCACAAACACCGCCCGTCCAATCTACTTGATCTAAAGAGCTTCCAATCAATATTTGGGAAGTTGAAATCGCCCATGACTACGACCCTGTGGCTTCTGCACCTTTCCAAAATCTGTTTTCCAATCTGTTTCTCCACATCTCTGCTGCTATTGGGGGGCCTATAATAAACACCCAACAAGGTGACTGCTCCTTTCCTATTTCTGACTTCAGCCCATACTACCTCCAAAGGCAGATCCCCCTCGAACTGCCTTTCTGCAGCTGTTATACCGTTTCTAATTAGCAACGTTACCCCACCCCCTCCTTTTTTACCACCCCCCCCCCCCCCCCCCCCCAATCTTACTGAAACATCTGTAACCAGGAACCTCCAACAGCCATTCCTGTCCCTCATCTATCCATGTTTCCGTGATGGCCACATCGTAGTCCCAGGTACCGATCCATGCCTTAAGTTCACCCACCTTATTTCTGAGACTCCTTGCATTGAAGTATACGCACTTGAACCCATCTCTGTGTCTGCAAGTATTCCCTGTCAGTGCTACCTTCTCCACAGCCTCCCTACAGTCTTGGACATCCTGACACACAGCTAGCCTACTTGCTGGACTACAAGTCCGGATCCCATCCCCCTGCCAAATTAGTTTAAACCCCCCCGAAGAGTGCTAGCAAACCTACCCCCCAGGATATTGGTGCCCTTCTGGTTCAGGTGCAACCCGTCCTGTTTGTACAGGTCCCACCTTCCCCAGAATGCAGTCCAATTGTCCAAATACCTGAAGCCCTCCCTCCTACACCATCCTTGCAGCCACATGTTCAACTGCACTCTCTCCCTATTCCTTGCCTCACTGTCACGTGGCACCGGCAACAATCCAGAGATGATGACTCTGTCTGTCCTAGCTTTTAGCTTCCAGCCTCACTCCCTGAGCCCCTGAATGACCACCCCACCCCTCTTCCTATCTATGTTGTTGGTGCCAACGTGCACCACGACTTCTAGCTGCACACCCTCCCCCTTAAGGATTCTGAAGACACGGTCCGCGATGTCTCGGACCCTGGCACCCGGGAGGCAACAAACCATCCGAGAGTCTCGCCCATGTCCACAGAACTGCCTGTCCGTTCCTCTAACTATAGAGTCTCCTTTAACTAGCGCTCTCCTCCTCTCCCCCTTTCCCTTCTGAGCCTCCGAGCCGGACCTCGTGCCAGAGACCCGGTCACTGTAGCTTACCCCTGCTAGGCTGTTTGGTCAGCTTCTCAAAGAACTCAATAAGGTTTGTGAGGCGCGACCTACCCTTCACAAAACCATGCTGACTATCCCTAATCAAGATGATTTATAAATCCTATCTCTTATAACCTTTTCCAACACTTTACCCACAACTGAAGTAAGGCTCACTGGTCAATAATTACCAGGGTTGTCTCTACTCCCCTTCTTGAACAGGGGAGCCACATTTGCTATCCACCAGTCTTCTGGCACTATTCCTATAGACAATGACAATTTAAAGATCAATGCCAAAGGCTTGGCAATCTCCTCCCTGGCTTCCCAGAGGATCCTAGGATAAATCACATTCGACCCAGGGGACTTATCTATTTTCACACTCTGTAAGATTTCTAATAGTGCTTTCTTGAGAACCTTAATCACACCTAGTCTAGTAGCCTGTATCTCAGTATTCTCCTCGACAACATTGTCATTTTCTAGAATGAATACTGTCGAAAAATATTCATTAAGTGCTTCCCCTATCTCCTCCTGACTCCACACACAAATTCCCACTACTATCCTTGATTGGCCCTTCACTCTTGCTTTTATGAACAGAAACAGCTTCTCCCAATCTACTCTGTCCATTCATGATTTTGAAAATCTCTATCAAATCTCTTCTCCATCACCTTTTCTCCTCCCCACTGAAGCTCTTCATTCCTGGAACCATTTTTGTAAATCATTCCAGTACTCTCTCCAATGGTCAAGGTAGACCATCTGAAATACTGTGTTCATTTCATGACATTTCACTTTGGGGAAATTGGAGTGGTTGTGGGGAGACGTCCACAGTCAGTTGGTATAACCTTAACCTTTCTGGGCTAATGGAGTAGTGAATCCATAACACTACCTCGGAAAGTGACAGTGGCTGGGGATCTCGTGAGAATTTTCAGTTGGGATTGATGGATCTTTGATCAGTAATGCGATTAGTAGACAACAGTAACAGGATCTTTAAGGTCTGACCTGAGGCCTGAGTTTCCTGTTACTTTCAATGCAATGTGTGTTCGATACTGAACACCAGTTCCAGCCTCGATACTGGGGGAGAGGTGCCAGTCATAGTGGTACAGCTAGAAAAGTAAAATACTGCAGATGCTGCAAATCTGAAATAAAAAAAACAATCTTGTAGTGTCTGCGGAGAGAGAAACAGTTAACATTTGGTTATCCAATCTGACTCTTCCACAGAATGGTACTGTTCCTGGTCTTGGAGGCCAGGCAGGGTTATGATGAAAAGACAGCAGAATGGCACTTGTGTTATTGAGGGCAAGCACAAACGTGACGGGCTAAGTGACACCCTGCTGCACTTTAACAACGGAGAGATTTAATGCACTTGGGGCCCTGACTCGGGGCAGTATGGTGGCTCAGTGGTTGGCACTGCTGCTCAGTATCTGCACAGGTTTTCTCTGTGTGTGTGTGTGTGTGTGTGTGTGTACAGATTACAGGTGAACAACTGCAAAATCTGCTCCATTCTTTGAGTTTTTTAAAACCTAAGACTCCAATATGTTACAATTCCTCACTGTCACTGGCTCAAATTCCTGGAGTGCTGTGCCTAGCAACACTGGGCATACCTACATCAGACTGACCACTCACTACTCGTTTCTTGAGGGCTGGTAGGAAATGGTCAAATATTGGCAGTGCAATCACTCACACCCCCAAAGGAAAATGCAAAGTCTCCTAATTCAGCCCACACTCTGAGCCACAGTGGAGAGGCAGTGATTTTCCTTTTAATGTCGGTGCAGTGAGGAGATTTCCTATCACATTTGACAGCAGCACATTTAAGGGTAAGCTCCCCAGTCTCCCTCTTGCAGCTGTGTGTGCTGAAAAGGAGCATGGGTCAAAGATGGGACTACTCTCCTGTGTCGTCAACATTTTTTCATCTTCACTGCCTTTTGAGTGCGCTCTCCCGCTGGGAGTGTGGGATCCATTAATGCACTCCTTAACATTAACTCTGTAGTAAACAATAATTTCAGGAGGGCTGACAGCCACTATCTGAGAACACACAAAGGAAGTAGACACTTGTCTGAACTATTAGTGGTCCATAATGATTAGATTAAAGAGACTCAAATCTATTCATTCTACAGAACAAATCTGGCAATTGTTCAAGATTTATAATCAGTCTTTTTCTCAGAATTGCTCTTTTCGAAGAACTTCCTCAAGATAAGAGGCCATTTGCTCCATCTTTATCCATCCAGAAAGAACATTAAAAACCTCTCTTAGGTAAAGAGGCCAAAATTGCACACAATACTCCAGATGTGGTCTTACAAAGCGTTTTAATTATTGCAGTGAGACATATTTGCTCCTATACACCAATCCCCTTGTGATAAAGGCAACATAACGTTTGCCTTCTAAATTGTTTACTGTACCTGCATGTTGACTTTCAGTGACTCACTAATAAGGACACTCCAGTCCCTCTGAAATACACACTTCTCAGTGCCTCTCTCTATTTAACCAATATTCTATTTCTGTTTTTCCTGCAAAATAGATAACCTCACATTTTCTCCACAATGCCTTTGATCAGATAAATTGCAGCCCACTCACTTGGCCTTTCCAAATCCCCTCAAAGTATCTCTGCAACCTCCTCACAACTCCCTCTTCCACCTAGTTTTGTAATATTTGCAAAGTTTTAAACCATATACTTCATGCCAGATCAGTCATTGATATAGATTCAGTGACTGGGGCACAGGCAGTCCATGTAGTGGCCCACTGGTCACAACCTGCCAATCTGAGTATGTCCCATTATTCCTGCTCACAAAGTCTCTGTTCATGGCAGTATATTCCCACAATCCCATGTGTTATCATTTTGTTTAATAACCTTCTTTTTGCATAGGTCATTTTAAGCTTTCTGTAAAATTTAAATATTCACTGATATTACCTATTACCTATTCTTCTCAATAAATCCTCAAAAAAGAAATCCAACAGCTTTAAGCATGATTTCCCTTTCAGAAATCGATGTTGTGCCTATCCAATCCTTGTATCCCGTGAGCACAGCACATCCCTTTGCACAGATTTTAACATTTTTCCTTGGTTCAGCTAACCAGGCTCTCATTCCAGATTTCATCATAACTCCTTTTTTTTGGAGAATGGGGTTACATTTTACCACCTTCCAAGCTGCAGGATCCAGTCCAGAATCTCTATAATTTTGAAAGATGCTCTTGACTACGACACCATCTCTGCAATAACTTCTTTCATCGCTTTGGGATGTAGATTCCAGGGAAAGTATCAACTGTTCAGTCCCAAAGTATCATTTTTGAGAAGTTTCATGGTGGATTTCTCTCTCTGGACCTTAGAGATATTCTTCACTCTGAATCTGAATAAACTTGCCTTCTAACGAAGTATCACATCCCATGGAAAACCATTCACATTGTTACAGCAGAAACAGCTGAACTAAGTCAGCTTTTCTATCTCACAACACAGTAAAAATTAAACTCTTCAAAGACCTTCAGTAGTTACTCCAGTGGTTCCTAACCAGACTTTTGAATGACCAATCCCAGACTTTGCAAATAATTAATTCCAGGCACCAGTTTTGTAACTTAAAAAAATTATTAAATTCACAATAACTAAAGCAGAGAAAAAAAATTAAACAAGGTAATCTAATTGATGAATTTGCTTTCAACCCAAAGCTTTTGTTTTCAGTCCCCATTCACACACAAAACAAATAAAACAAACCAACATAGTTGAGGGATAAATAAAAGAGCAAAACAGGCTGGAGTCCTTTTAATGGTTTTCATAGCGAGTTGTTTCATAGGCAGAAGGGTGCACTCCTTAGTTGCTTTACTGGAAATGTTCAGGATCACCATTTCAATTTACTGAGTTACAGGTAGTAAGACTTCGAACTCCTCTGTCTACTCTGTGGGCTGTCAGACACTGATGAGGAAGGTTGGGCAGGGAGCTTTCAAATCTTCATGCTGTGTTATTGGTAGCCAGACATTTCACATCAGGAAGCACAGCTCAAAAAAAAAAGCTACTGCCCTGCCCTGAGAGACTGACTAATAAAAGAATAAAAATAATGAAAAAGCAGCAGGGGTTTGAACAGTAATCTCTCACTCACTGCTGGTAGAGGTCCTGGGCATTGCCAGCGTCTTTTGGCAGTCTGTCTTTTCAGCCAAACCTTTGGCTCTTGTCCAAGATCTGACAGAATGCAGCTGCCTTCTTGGCAAAAGCCCCAGGTATGTTGGGCAGAGGAAAGTTGGCATCCTGGTTACTGCCAGGGACCAGGAGATAGTGGTTGTCTGTTGGGTTGGACGTGGGTGGAGGTCTTGGTTTGGGAGCTGGGGAGATTGGGTGAGCAGTTGTGTGGGTGCTGCCTATGGAATCTGCCCCGAGATCTTGGTGACGGGCTTCATAGATATATTTTCATTTGTTTTGAGAGTTGCTCTGTCACAGACATACGCACACAATGTTACAAATTTTGTTTTAACAATGAAAGTATTTTTAAAGATAAAATGGAATAAACCAAACTAATGATGACTCCCATTAAAAGAATGAGATTGAGAGCCTGGTTAGTTGAACAGTGTTCAGAGGAAATATGAGAACACAGTGAAAGCATAATCTCGTTAATCACAAAATAATCCTTTGCAGATCCAAAAACCTTGTACAGCACTGCCACGCAGTATTTTTAGATTTACACCAGAGGAGTGTCCTTTATCTAACCCCTTGATAGCTTTATCTTGACTGTGACTTCAACCTCAGTCTAGAAACTAGTCTATTTCTGGACCTTTCATACACCTGAGCTTAAACATTTTGAGCTTCAAATAAACGCTTCCAGGGTTTAACCTGGATGCATTACTAAAATTCATACTGTAGGATAATTGAAGTTTATAAATTTCTCCCCTTCTCAGGAACACTATTTTTATTCATCCACAATTACTCCAGACTGAAGGTTGAAAGTAAATCTTTTTTTTAATTTAAGAGTGTTTCCCCCTAAACGTAAAAGGCCAGAAATTTCTAACAGAAACATTGCACAACTGTTTGCCTTGCTCAGCTGTAAACCCTCTCAATGTAAAGAAAAATGCATTTGTTCTGGAAGCTTCCTCTTTATCAAATTGTTTTAAAAGAAAGCAACATGGCTGTAGAAATGCAGAAGTTAATCATTAAACCCTTTGGACATACAGCAAATATTCAAGATTGGGATAGACAGGTTTTTAATCATGATGGAAATCGAGGGGAAAAGGCAGTAAAGTGGAGGTGAAGAGTATCAGATCAGCAATGATCTCATTGGAGGGCAGAGCAGACTCAATGGGCTGAGTGGCCTAATTCTATCCCACTCTGCTTTGGATGTATTCAGCCAAACCAGTTGAACAGCTGCTGCCCTCCATAAGACCATTAGATGAAAGGATAGAATTAGGCCATTCAGCCCATCAAGTCCTCTCTGCCCTCCAGTGAGATCATTGCTGATCTGATACTCTTCACCTCCACTTTACTGCCTTTTCTTCACTACCTTCAGAGAAGAAACTCCTTCTCATCTCTGTCTAAAATGCGTGATCCCTACTTCTGAGATTATGCCCTTCAATAATAGTTTCTAACATTTTCTCAATACTACACGATAAACTATCGTCTCTGTGTTTTCCTTTTTTAAATAAAGGTGTTACATTGGCAGTTTTGCAATCCTCGAGGATTTAGAACGTTACAGCGCAGTACAGGTCCTTTAGCCCTCGATGTTGTGCCGACCTGTGAAGTTAATCTGATGCCCATCTAACCTACATCGTTCCATTATTATCCATATGCTTATCCAATGCCCATTTAAACACCCTTAATGTCGACAAGTCTATTACTGTTGCAGGCAGGCCATTCCATACCCCTACTCTGAGTAAAGAAACTGCCCCTGATATCTGTCCTATATCTATCACCCTTCAATTTAAAGCTATGTCTCCTCATGCTCGCCATCACCATCTGAGGAAAAAGGCTCTCCCTGTCCACCCTATCTAACCCTCTGATTATCTTCTATATCTCTATTAAATCACCTCTCAACCTTCTTCTCTCCAATGAAAACAGCCTCAGTTCCCTCAGCCTTTCCTCGTAAGACCTTCCCTCCATACCAGGCAACATTCTAGTAAATCTCCTCTGAACCCTTTCCAAAGCTTCCACATCCTTCCTATAATGCGGTGACCAGAACTGTACGCAATACTCCAAGTGCAGCCGCACCAGTGTCTTGTACAGCTGAATCATGACCTCGTGGTTCCGAAACTTAATCCCCTGACCAAGAAACACCAACACACTATATACCTTCTTAACAACTCTATCAACCTGGGTGGCAACTTTCAGGGATTTATACTCCTGGACACCGAAATCTCTGTTCATCTACACTGCCAAGAATTTTACCATTAGTCCAGTGCTCTGCATTCCTGTTACTTATTCCAAAGTGAACTACCTCACACTTTTCTGCATTAAACTCTCAGCCCATCCCTGAATCTTATCTATATCCCTCTGTAACCCACAACATCTTTTTGGCACTATCCACAACTCTGTCCACCTTAGTGTCATCTGCAAATGTACTAACCCATCCTTCTATGCCCACCCCCAGATCACTGATAAAAATGACAAACAGCAGTGGCCCCAAAACAGATCCTTGTGGCACACCACTGGTAACTGAGCTCCAGGATGAATATTTCCCATCAACCACCACCCTCTGTCATCTTTCAGCAAGCCAATTTCTGATCCAAAACTAAATCACATTCAACCCGAAACTCCATATTTTGTGCAATAGCCTACTGTGTAGAACCTTATCAAAAGCCTTACTGAAGTCCATATACACCACATCAACTGCTTTACCCTTATCCACCTATTTTGTCACCTTCTCGAAGAACTCAATTAGGTTAGTGAGGCACAACTTACCCTTCATAAAACCATATCGATTGTCTCTAATCAAATTATTTCTTTCCAGATTATTATAAATCTTGTCTCTTATAGCCTTTTCCAACACCTTACCACAACCAAAGTAAGGCTCACTGGCCTATAATTACCGGGGTTGTCTCTACTCCCCTTCTTAAACAACAGGACAACATTTGCTATGCTCCAGTCTTCTGGCACTACTCCTGTTGACAATGGAGACATAAAGATCAAAGCCAAAGGCTTCCCAGAGAATCTGAGGATAAATCCTATTTGGCCTACGGGTATTATCTACTTTCAGATTTTCCAAAATTGCTAAACCCTCCTCTATGTCAACCACTATCCCATCTAATCCTGTAGCCTGTATCTCTGTATTCTCACTAACATTGCCCTTTTCCAATGTGAATACTGATGAAAAGTATTCATTAAGTGTCTCCCCTATGTCCTCAGATTCCACACACCTCTTCCTACTACTATCTTTGATTGGCCCTAATCTTACTCTAGTCATTCTTTTATTCCTGATATATCTATAGAAGGCCTTAGGGTTTTCCTTGATTCTATCTGCCAACAACTTCTCATGTCCCCTCCTGGGTCTTTTTAGCCCTGTCTTTAGGTATTTTCTGGCTGACTTATAATTCTCAAACTCCCTATCTGAGCCTTGATGCCTCATCCTCACATAAGCCTTCTTTTTCCTCTTACAAGATCTTCAACTTCTTTAGTAAACCATGGCTCCCTCTCTTGACAACTATCTCCCTGCCTGATAGGTATATACTTATCTAGGACATACAGTAGCTGTTCCTTGAATAAGCTCCACATTTCAATTGTGCCCATCCCTTGCAGTTTCCTTCCCCATTCTACACATCCTAAATCTTGCCTAAATGCACCATAATTGCTTCCCCCCCGTTATACCTCTTTCCCTGTGGTATAAACCTATCCCTGCCCATTGCTATTGTAAACATAACTGAATTGTAGTCGCTATCGCCAAAGTGCTCACCTACATCCAAATCTAACACCTGGCTAGATTCATTACCCAGTGCCAATTCCAATGTGGCATTGCCCTTTGGCCTGTCTGTATACTGTATCAGGAAACTCTCCTGTACACTTTGAAGAAAAAATGACCCATCTAAACTAATTTAACTATATTATTCCCAGTCAATTTTGGGGAAGTTAAAGTCCTTCATAACAACTACCCTGTCACTCTCGCTCCTATCCAGAATCATCTTTGCTATCCTTTTCTCTATATCCCTGGAATAATTCAGAGGCCTATAGAAAACTCCCAGCAGGGTGACCTCTCCTTTCCTGTTTCTAACCCCCTCAGTGGATGAGTCTTCAAACTTGTGCAGAATTTAAGGATTCTGGGAAGGCCACTGTGTGCACTATAGGCAATGCAGGCAGTCAATCCATGTAATATTTTGTAAATTCCAGTCTGACTCAAGACTTGGCTGCAGACAGACTCTAACCTCTCACCTTTAATGCATGACCTGAGCTGAGATGTCATCTTTTGTTATAAAACTTCAAGTTAGCTCGAGAAGGTGACTTAAAAGAAGTTCAGGGATTTTCATATTAATGAACTGAAATCTGCAGCCCATTCTAAAAGATGAAAGACTTAATAACAGTCCAGGTTTGTTCAATATATATCATTTCAGTTGCAAGACACTGTAACCCTTTTACTATAAATTCTGTGTCTTATGGTCCTGCTCCACAGCTACTTGATAAAGGGGCAGTGCTCCAAAGGCTGGGGCTTCCAAATAAACCTGTTGGACTATAACCTGGTGTTATGTGATTTTTAACTTTGTCCACCCTAGTCCAACACCGACTTCTCCGAATCATTCACTATCTTTGTAATCGCTTCCTTTAATCTCCCAGGATGCATCCCATCAGGTCCCAGGGACTTACAGGTCTTTAGCCCCATCAGTTTCCCCTCCTGTACTTGTTTGTCTTTCATGATAATTACTGTTTATTTCCCCCTCCCCTTAGCCCCTTCTTTGGTCAGTTTGGAATGTTGTGTATCTTTCTGTAAAGTCAGCATTTGCTTAAACCCAAACAGAACAGCTGGAACAGTTCGCAGAAGGTCATTAACTCTGGCCCAGATCTGCCTGAAATTATCGTATCTTGACTGAAGGGTTGAGACTGATAGCAATTGTTTTCATAAATTACCTACAACATACAAATAGCATTTGAAGTTATCTGAAGCTGAAACATTCAGCTGCTTCATTACTGATGCGATTTGGCTGCCCTGTTGATTTTTGCTTTCTCTAATTCAGCAGTTTATCGTCAAGTGATCTTCATCAGTCACATTTTGGGCAAAAAAGGTAAAACAACAGAATCTGAGAGATGAATAGGACAGGACATCATTAGTTTCTGTAGGCTGCAGCGGTTCAATTATCTGGTTGTCTGACTTTATGATTCTATACCTCATCTCCCAAAGAGCACAGTCACTGTATCATCAACAGGAGTTGAGCAACATGAATCACCAAGGCCTTTCGAAATGAACATTACTGCAGTGCATTACTGAACTGACCTGTCATTGGGAAAATGGCCACAGCAAGCACACTGCATTGGCTACAATGATGCGTAGGAACAATTAATGATTATATTTGAGCAATAACATGAAATTTGCTTTTCCAATAAAAGATTCTTGTGATTAGTGAGATGATAAACTTTTATAGAACACTAGTTTGTTCTCCACAGGAGTTATGTGTCCAGTTCTGGATTCTCCACTTGGGAAGGATGTGAAGGAATTCGATTCAGGATATTGTTCCATTGAACATAGAACATTCCAGCGCACTCCAGGCCCTCTGGCTCTCGATGTTGCACCGACCTGTGAAACCAATCCAAAGCCCAGCTATCCTACACTATTCCATTCTCGTCCATGTGTCTATCCAATGACCATTTAAATGCCCTTAAATTGGCGAGTCTACCATTGTTGCAGGCAGTGTATTCCACGCCCCTACTACTGAGTAAAGAAACTACCTCTGACATCTGTCTTATATCTATGTCCCCTTATGCTAGCCGCCATCATCCGAGGAAAAAGGTTCTCCCTGTCCACCCTATCTAACCCTCTGATTATCTTATATGTCTCTATTAAGTCACCTCTCAATCTTCTTCTCTCTGATGAAAATAGCCTCAAGTCTCTCAGCCTTTCCCCATAAGACCTTCTCTCAGGCAACATCCTGGTAAATCTCCTCTGAACCCTTTCCGAAGCTTCCACTTCCTTCCTATACTGCAGTGACCAGAACTATACGCAACACTCCAGGGTCTGGGGATAAGGCGCTTCAGTGATGTGGATGGATTGGAGAAGTTGGAATTATTTTCTCTGAAGTAAGAGAAAGCTGAGAGGAGACTTATTTCAGATGTTTGAAACTGAGAGGTCTGGACAAAGGAGAGTGGGAGGAGAAATTGTTCCTGTTGGTGGAGGGATCCAGAACAAGAGGGCACAAATTTAAGATAATTGGCAAACAACCACAGTGGTGTGAGAAAGCCACTGGCTGGGATTTGGAATGTGCTGCCTGAGAATGTGGTGGAGCATTGCCAAGTACCTGGGTAATTGCAGTAGGACATCCCTGCTCCTGTACTCAAATCCTCTCGCAATGCAGGACAACATATCACTTACATTTTTCATTACCTGCTGCTCCTGCACGCTAACCTTCAGCGATTGGTGTACAAAGGCATTCAGTCTCATTGCACCATCCCCTGTTCCAATCTATCACCATTCACATAATAATCTGCCTTCCTGATTTTGTAACCAAAGTGAATATCCTCACATGTATCCACAGTAAACTGTACCTGCCATGCATTTCCCCACTCACCCAGCCTGTCCAAATCCCACTGAGACCTCTCTGCATCCTGCTCACAGCTCACACTCCCAACCAACTATTCACCCATCCAGTTAGTTTCAATGCTGAAGGTCCTCTCCATTTAATTATAAACCCATGGGGAATGTTTCTGGTCTTTTTTCACTAACAATGGCCATTGTTTTGGGAGAGTTTTATCACTTTTCTGGTCATGTGAGGTTGTGGCAGTCTGTAAATGCCTGTAGGCAAATGTGAGGACTGCAGATGCTGGAAACCAGAGTTTAGATTAGAGTGGTGCTGGAAAAGCAAAACAAGTCAGGCAGCAACCGAGGAGCAGGAAAATCGACGTTTTCGGCAAAAGCCCTTCATCAGTAAATCCCTGTACCCAAACCTCGGCATGATCATCCTCCTCTTGCAAGAGCAGAGAGGGCACCATGTTGTTTTGATCACACTTTCACCTGGGTGACCGTGATCATCCTAACACTGACCTGAACCTGGGTGACAGGGATCGTCCAGACACTGACCTGAACCTGGGTGACAGGGATCGTCCAGACACTGACCTGAACCTGGGTGACAGGGATCGTCCTAACGCTGACCTGAGCCTGGGTGACAGTGGTCATCCTAACGCTGACCTGAACCTGGGTGACAGGGATCATCCTAACGCTGACCTGAGCCTGGGTGAACAGTGATCATCCTAACGCTGACCTGAACCTGGGTGACAGGGATCATCCTAACGCTGACCTGAGCCTGGGTGAACAGTGATCATCCAGACACTGACCTGAACCTGGGTGAATAGCATGTGAGGCTCCACCACAGTTTTGAACATTTACTCTGGGCACCCATGAGTTGTCAATAAACCAATATTGGTGCAAAAAGCCGAGTACAAAATGAGCAGTAAACTATTTCCAGAAAGACTGAGCAAGGGACAGCTGCGAGAATCGAAACCTCTTAAAGCAGAGCAATGGGTGAAATGTGATTTGTAAATAATTTAAAATGAAGGTCAGAGAGAAAGGAAGACCTGAGTGTTTATATAGCACTGGAGGCCCCAAAGGACTTTCTAGCTCATTAAGTACGTCTACAGCACTGTAAATGCTGTAATGCAGCAACCACAACATCTAATGTCGATGCAACGTACCCATTAAATAGCAACAAGGCACTGTTTTCAGTGGGATTAGCTGAGGGACAGTCTTCAGGAGTCCTGAACTGTCCTTTATAAATGTGGCTGCAACATCCTCGCCATTTACCTGGGAGGGCAATCACCCTCACCTTTTAAATGTGTCACCTGAATGTAGTATTTCACGAGATTGTCAATCTCGAAGGTGTATTAATGTTTCTGGAGTGAGATTTGAACCAATGGGCCTCAGGGTCCATGAGTCTGAGGTTTGGATTCACAGGAGACAGCATCAGTCCATGATCGGGGCAGCTGGGAAGGTGCTGTGGAATGAGAAAAATCTCCTGTAGCAGAACCTTTTAAACAGAAATGTTGCTCAGAATAATACAGCTATTAGATTCATCTATCATTCCCTCTGTATAACTCTCAACTAGCACAAGGATTATTCACTTACAAACCAATGCAAGCTTTTGTAAGTCATTACAGTGTCTAAGGAACAGCTTTTTGTTCAATGATAAACAATTCTGTCAGAGTAAAATGTACCAGATAAAGTTTTGTTTTTCAAATGTATATATCAAAGGTGAAATTTGCTAATCTAGCTGAAATGATTTACAGTATATTAATGACCATAGGAGGGGATGAACATCCAAATATTGGTTAATTTATTGTTGTTGCGTGTACCAAGATACAGTGAGAAGTGTTGTTCTACCTGCTGTCCAACCAGATTGTACCCTGTAAAGTGCATCAGGGTTGCAGAACAGAATGCAGAATACAGTGCTACAGCCACAAAGAGAGGTCAACATTAACATTTGAGAGGTTTATTCCAAAGTCTGATAGCAGTGGGGAGGAAGCTGTTCTTGAATCTGTTTGTTCGTGGATTCAAACTTATATATCTTTTGGCTGACAGAAGTGAGTGGAAGAGAGTATAAACAAGGTGGGAGGGATCATCATACTTGTCTGGTTTGATGGTTCCTTCACTTTCCAGCCTCCTGAATTCTGCCTCTACTTTTTCCCATAATGCAAATGGCACCTGGGCGGGCCTTGCAGAATCATGGAATTGCTTGCTGGTCAACATATGAGGTGGCCTTGGCTCCTTTGATAATCCCCAGGCCTTCTTGAAAAACATCCGGGTATTTAATCAGGGCTTCACTCAGGCAGCCATTTTCAAATGAAATAATGAAGAGCCAATCTCGGTGAATCTTTCTCAATCAATTTGCCCCAAGCTTGGGCCCGCGCCTTTTTTATTATAATCTGTGGGAACTGAACCAGCTGCTTCTTATAAGAGACTGGAACCCAAGTTGTCCCCTTCATCTGTAAAGGTTCCCCAGTACAGGTTCTCACTCCAGCTGAGCTCTTGTGGAAAAGGTTAGAATCCAGAGTGAATTTTGTTAATCACTGGTTCTGTAATCACTAAATGACGATGCTGGTATCCATCTCCATTAGAACTGTGTGATCATTTAACCAGATGTTTGTTTTGATTGGTTCTGATTTGGGTGTTGCTCAGCAATTTATTCGTACCGACCCAGATGTAGGTGAGCTTTCCTGATTCTTTCTCTTATTCAGTTTAGTGGGACTCTTTAGCTGTCTCGAGTCCGCACACCAGCAGCTACTGCCCAGCTTACCAGCTTACCGGCCCAGATCCTGAAGCACATTTTAATCATTTGGCTGAGGTTTGGCTTGGTTTTGGGTTTTGCTGTGGGCTGACCTAGAGTCCCTGTATTCAGGATGTGTCCTGAATGAGGCTATGCAATTGCTTTCACTGAAATGGTGTTCCCCAAGCTCAGGCAGACTGGGGAGGGCTGTCCACCTCCATCAGTGTACCCTTCAACACATATGCTCCACTTGCTGCACTTTCTAACGATAAAGCCAGTTGAAATGACAGTTTGAAATTCAGTTGGGTTTCAGTTAGTAGGCGTTTTGCATAGTTGCATCATTAATCCTACATATCAAACGTCTCTCAGCATCTCAATAAGAATTAAACCGAAGTCACATACTTCTGCCAGACATCTTAACCTCCTCAAAAATCCCAACACCGATTTTCCCCTAGTTCTTGAACTGCAAAGTAAAACCCATTTTCAAATTAGAGGAGTTTGGGTTTGCACTATTCCTGAACAAGATCCATCAACTCTTGAAGGGTTTTAGTATTTGGCACCTTGGAAAATGTCAGGCTTCTAATAACTGAGAAAACTGCAGGTCCGCAAGCTGTCAGTAGAATTACTGGTTGCTTTATGTCTGTCTTAATGTCGTTTATCCAGGAAAAACATTTGCATGTTTTTACGAGGGTAGGGCTGATCAGGGATACTGGAGGGAAGTTGTGTCTGGAGTTTGAAGAGGTAGGGGACGCCCTAAATGAGGTTTTTACTTCAGTTTTCACTAGAGAGAGGGATCTTATTGATAGTGAGAACACCGTGGACCAGGTTAATACACTTGAACAGATTGATATGAAGGAAGTGGATGTGCTGGAAATTCTGGGCAGCATCAAAATAGATAAGTCCCCAGGACCAGACCAGATATATCTAAGGTTACTACAGGAAGAGAGGAATGAGATTACGGCACCTCTGGTGAGGATCTTTGCATCCTTAATCTCCATAGGAGTTATACCGGATGATTGGCAGGAGGTAAATGTTGTTTCTTTGTTCAAGAAAGGGAATAGAGAAATCCCTGGGAATTACAGACCAGTCAGTCTTCCATCTGTCGTTAGCAAGGTATTGGAAAGGATTCTGAGAGATAGGACTTATGACTATTTGGAAAAACATAGTTTGATTAAAGACAGTCAGCATAGCTCCGTGAGGGGCAGGATCTGGATAAATGTGAAGTGGTGCATTAAGGAAAGTTGAATTTGAATGCTGAATACAGGATTAAAGACAGGAGTCTTGGCGGTGTGGAGGAACAGTGGGATCTTGGGGTCCACCTACATAGATCTCTCAAAGTTGCCTCCCAAGTTGATAGGGTTGTTAAGAAGGCGTATGGTGTGTTGGCTTTCATTAGCAGGGAGATTGACTTTAAGAGCCGCGAGGCTATGCTGCAGCTCTATAAAACCTTGGTTAGACCACACTTAGAATATTGTGTCTAATTCTGGTTGCCTCATTATAGGAAGGATGTAGATGCTTCAGAGAGGGTGCAGAGGAGATTTACCAGGATGCTGCCTGGATTGGAGGGCCTGTCTTATGAAGAAGAGGTCGAGTGAGCTCAGGCTTTTCACACTGGAGAGAAGGAGGAAGACAGGTGACCTGATAGAGGTGTATAAGGTAATGAGAGGCATAGAGAGAGTCGATAGCTAGAAACTTTTCCCCAGGGCAGAAATGGGTGGAATGAGGGGTCATAATTTCAAGGTGATTGAAGGAAGGTTTAGGGGAGATGTCAGAGGTCGGTTCTTTACACAGAGAGTGGTGGGTGCGTGGAATGCACTGCCAGTGGTGTTAATAGAATCAGAGACATTAGGGATATTTAAGCGACTGCTGGACAAACACATGGACGGCAGTAAATGCAGGGTGTGTAGGTTAGGGTGATCTTAGATTAAAATGTTCAGCACAACATCATGGGCTGAAGGGCCTGTATTGTACTGTACTGTTCTGTGTTCCATGTACTGGGTCTAGTCTTTGAGTCTAGCTTCCTAAATAATGGCATGATGCCAGAGGAGCTTCCCCGAACTCAAAGGGAACTGCTACAGGTGAATCTTTTCAGGAGCATGCCTTTCTCTCATCGCCACTGAAATAACTCCCCAGAGGCCGGTATCCCGTCACCACGTCCCCCTTTATGTTCATGGAGACAGTCCTTGACACTGGTCCAGCTCCGTCAGATCCAGCTCTGAGTGAACAGAACCTCTGACACTTCTGTTTATATCTGTCAGCCAGGGCTCTCTGATTAGACCAGGTTAACAGCCCAATCAGGGAACTCCTATTCTATGAGATCCACCTGGCAGACCTCATTACAATCACTACAGGTTTCACCGTTGGTAAGTGTCAGGTCATTCACTTTGGACTTTGAACAGGCAAAGAGTCTTTTTCCAAAAGCTAAAAATCTAGTAGCAACGTATCTCCGGAGTAAGCTTGGCAGTCCAGGTAAATATGACTGTCTCAGCAAAAAGGATCCATCAAGGGGTTAGCCCAGCTTTACAAAACCCAGGTCAGACCACAGCTCGAGTCACTGTGTCCACTGTAGGCTCCAGAGAGATGCACAGAGTACATAGTCAATTTTCAGAAATGATATTTGGAGTGTGAGGGTTAATTGAGGAGGTATTTCTCAAGTGTGGTTTGTATTCCCTGTAAGTTTAAAGGTGATTTGATCAAATATTCTAGATATTAAGGGAATTGGAGTGGGCGGATGGTAATAATTGAGGCATCTTGGAATTGGAGACATGGAATAAGAATTCAAGCCTGGTCTTTCTGCAGTGAAATTCAGAAACAGCACTCCCCACAGAGTGAAAGGCTTCAACTCACATATATCAATGACAATTATTGTTATATTTATTGTTAACTTTAAATCTGAAATTGATAGTTTTCCTTTTCTTATTCAAAGGTATTTCGTAAAATGAGGTAAACGTACACAAATGGTGTGAGGTCACAGATTAGCCATGACCTCATTTGTTGGGAGAACAGACCAGAGGGTACTAACCAGCTTCCTCATGGTTCTAGCATCAAAAGGAGCTGCAAGAGGAGGCCATTCATCCCAGGGAGTCAACACTGTTTTCCTACTGACCTTCAACAGAACAATTCAGGCAGTCCTCTTCTCTTGCCTTATCATCATCCATGCACATTCATTGCCTTCAAATGTCTATTCCATTTAGCGTTGGCCAGCTCTGCATCTCCCAGCTTTGTGGGCAGTGAATCCCAGCTTCTTACTGCTCTATCTTTTACTGTATTCACTTGTGTCACTGGCTGGGCCAGCACTTCTTGCTCATCCCTAGTTGCCTCTTGAAGGTGGTGGTGAGCTGCCTCCTTGAACCACTGCAGTCTATCTACAAAGCTCTTAGGGAGGGAGTTCCAGGATTTTGACCCAGCGACACAAAGAAACAGCAATATCGTTCCAAGACAAGGTGGTGAGTGGCCTGAAGGGAACCTTGCAGGGGGTGGTGTTCCCATGTATCTGCTGCCCTTGTCTGTCTAGATGGAAGTGGTCGTGGGTTTGGAAGGTGCTCTCTGAGGGTCTTTGGTGAATTTCTGCAGTGCATCTTGTAGAAAGTATACACTGCTGCTACTGAATGGTGGTGGTGGTGGGGGTGGGGGGGTGGGGGGGTGGGGGGGTGGAAGTGGATGCTTGTGGATGTGGTACCAATTTTGCTGAATTTATTCCTGAAAAGCAGTTTCCTAAAATCTTTCCTCCTGCATGTCTTGCCTAGATCTTTAAATTCACATTCTTGTGCCATTACCTAAAGGATTGAAGAGTGTGGTGCTGGAAAAGCACAGCCAGTCAGGCAGCATCCGAGAAGCAGGGGAATCAACATTTCAAACAGAATCTCTTCATCAGGAATGAGGCTTGTGGCCAGAGGGGCTGAGAGATAAATGGGAGGGGGGGCTGGGACTGGGGGAATGTAGCTGGGAAAGTGGTAGTCTGATGAAGGTGGGGGCAAAGGTGAAAGGTTGGAGGGGAGGGTGGAGCGGATAGATGGGAAGGAAGATGGGCAGGTAGGAAAGTTCAAGAGGGCAGTGGATCTGGGATTTGGGATAAGGTGAGGGGAGGGGAAATGGGGAAACTGGTGAAATCCACAATGATCCTGTATGATTGCAGAGTCCCAAGGTGGAAGATGAGTTCGTCCCCCAGGCGTCGAGTGGTTAGGGTTTGGCAATAGAGGGCACTTTTCCTTGTCGATCTTATCCAAACCTGTCCAAATCTTCTCCATAAGACCAGAAGATATAGAAGCAGAATTAGGCAAGTCAGCTCGTCAAATCTGATCCACATTAGATTTTTTTATTGTTGTCACATAAACTGAGATACAGTGAGAAGTGTTGCTTTGTGTGTTCGACAGATAGATTGTACCATACTGGGTGTATCAAGGTGGCAGAGTGCAGAATACAGTGTTACAAGCCATAGAGAAGGTGCACAGAGAGAGAGAGAGAGGGAGAGATCGAGATTGAGATCAGAATTAACACTTGGGAGGTACAAAGTTAAAAATCACACAACACCAGGTTATAGTCCAACAGGTTTAATTGGAAGCACACTAGCTTTCGGAGTGACGCTCCTTCATCATCTCCAAATCACGACTACATTTGAGAGGTCTGTGCTTGAATCTATTTGCATTTGTTTTCAAACTTTTATGTCGTCTGCCCAATGGAAGAGAATATAACCACGGTGGGAGGGGTCTTTGATGGTTGCTTTCCCAAGATGGTGGGAAGTGTAGACTGAGTCAATGGATGGAAGGCTGGTTTGTGTGATGGACTGGGCTGTAATTTCTTGTGGTCTCAGGAAGAACAGTTGCTATATCATTGTTGTGTTGCCTTGACGTGGATGGACCAGGGCGGGTTGTTGGTGATCGTCACTCCTAGCTACTTGACACTGTCGGTCATCCCTACTTCAGCACCGTTGATCCAGACAGGGCTGTGCCCTCCACTCTGCTTCCTGAAGTCAATGACTAGCTCCTTCAAACAGTGGGGTGCTGGAAAAGCACAGCCAGTCAGCACCACACTCTTCAACTCTCTGATCTCCAGCATCTGCAGTCTCACTTTCAATTAACTCCTTCATTTTGCTGATGTTGATGGAGAGATTGTTGTCTTGGAGACTTGGAAGTTGTTCTGATGGAGAGATTCAATCATGGCTGATATGTTTCTTAATCCCATCTTGTAGCTTTCTCCCCGTAACCCTTGACCCCTCTACGAATCAAGAACTTATCTATCCCTGGCACAGTGGTTAGCACTGTAGCCTCACAGCACCAGAGACCCAGGTTCAATTCCCACCTCGGGCAACTGTCTGTGTGGAGTTTGCACATTCTCCCCGTGTCTGCGTGGGTTTCCTCCGGGTGCTCCGGTTTCCTCCCACGGTCCAAAGATATACAGGTCAGGTGAATTGGCCATGCTAAATTGCCCGTAGAGTTAGGTGCAGGGGTAAATGTAGGGGAATGGGTCTGGGTGGATTGCTCTTTGGAGGGTCGGTGTGGACTTGTTGGGCCGAAGGGCCTGTTTCCACACTGTAAATAATCTAATCTAATCTAGTCTAATACATTCAATGGTTTAGCCTCCATAGCCCTCCACAGAGTCACCACCTTCTGGTTGAAGAAATTTCTCCTCATCTCAGTTCTAAAGGGTTGTCCCTTCACTCTGAGGCTGTGACCTCTGGTCCTAGTCTCTCCTACTAGTGGAAGCATCTTCTCCACATCACTCAATCTAGTATTCTAAGTTTCAATGAAATTCCTCCTCATCTTTCTAAACTCTGTCAAGTCCATACCCAGAGACCTCAACTGCTCCTCATATGGATTCATTCTTGTAAACCTCCTCTGGACCCCTTCCAACACCAGCACATCCTTCTGTAGATACAGAACCATATCCACCTCTAACATTCCTCTCCTCAATCTCCTTTCACACAAAGATCAACAGCCCCAATTTCTCCAAACTAACCTTGTGATTAAAATCCCTCCTCCCTGGAACAATTCTTCTCTGTTCCCTTGCAAGGACCCTCTAAATCTTTCCAAAAATCTGGTGACTAAATCTCGAGCTATGGTCCCAGTGCAGCTTTATCAAAGTTCAGCCTAACTTCCTGCCTCTCTTTATAAATTGTTCATGTGCTTTTCTAAGAACTCTGCATATAATTCATTACCTTCAAAGGTCTATCTACATCTACTCCCCAGTCCCTCAGATCCTGCACCCTCTCGAAATCTCTGCCTTTGAGTTGGTTTAACTTCACGCCATCCCTTCCACCAAAGTTGAGCACCTCATAGTTGGAGTTAAATTCCACTTGTCAGGTTCACAAGCCTTGATGTGTCTTAAATCAGCCGACTGGTATCGTTCACCACCGTTTGCCTTCCCTCCAAGTTGGGTGTCATTAGCAAATTTGGACTTCTACCATTCCCTTCAACATTATCTCGAGTCAAAACCTGATCCCCACCAGCCTGCACTCCATTTATAGTTCCTAAATATTTACTTACTATGATGCTAAGATGTGTATGATTGCTCGCCCTGTCTTGAGTCAATAATGGGTATTGACTGTGACCCCTTCAATCCTGATACTTTCCCTGTCTATCTAAGGAAGGTAGCAATGTTATGCTGAACACTTCTCCACTACTTTGAGGAAACTGGGGCATGTACTATTTGAACCAGGTGAGTTATTCACTCTGATCTTTACCAGATTGTGCAGTGCTCTTCCCCCTTAATTTTCACCCCAACAATTGCTACTGTCTTCCACTTCTGACATTTTGTCAGCACTCTCTCTTCCTTTTGTAAACAGCAACACGAGTACTTGTGTTTACAGTAAGGACGTGGGCCTTGCCTAGTGTCTGTAACAGTGTGAGTGAGACATGCTGCAACTCTTACTGCTCACTGTTTTGTGGTTGGAAAAACCATCTTGATGCCCTATTACATTGGCTGCCACTCCAATCTCATTCAATCCTCACTAGCCTGATTTTCCTTTTTGCTTCCCTCCTCTACTGATTTGTATTTTAACTGATCCTTGAATTTACCTGATATGCAATATACACCATTTTTGCTTCATGACATCATGCAAGGATTCCTGGTTTTGTACGCACCCCTTTCTCCCCACCCCCCAAGTGCTTAGGCTTCCTGAAAGGTACATGAGTTGTCCAATCACATACTATCTGTGGTTAACTAAGGAAATGAGAGACAGCATCGCATTGCAAGAAAAACCATGTATTATTTGCGATGACAGCAGCAGCCTGGAAAGTGTTAGAAATCAATAAAAGATCACTGACTTAGCAAAAAGCAAAAGTTTGTAGAGGAAAAATGCAACAGAAGGGACTTCTAGATCCTTGTTTCTTCCTCCGGATTCTCCTATAATGAGAAATGAGGACACTTTGGTTTATATCTGTTCATGGTGGAAGACAAAGAGCAGTCAAAAGGCCAGGGAGGAGGAGAGAGGGCAAGCAGGTGCTTTAGGTCATTGCTTTCCATGAGACAAGAGGTGTTCATCTGCCTTCAGTCCCAGCAGTTTGACAACTCTCTACACTGGATATCCTCCATCCAAGCAAGTTTCAGTAAGACACTGCAGAGATGGATTGTATGCTCGCAAATTTCCCAAGATTCTGGAAAGGTCTTAGCAGATTAGGAAATGACAAATAAAATGCTGGAAAAGCACAGCAGGTCAGGCAGCATCCAGGGAGCAGGAAAATCGATGTTTCGGGCAAAAGTCCTTCAGCAGGAATAAGGGAATTTTGCCCAAAACGTCAATTCTCCTGCTTCTCAGATGCTGCCTGACCTGCTGTGCTTTTCCAGCACCACTCTCTCTTGACTCTGATCTCCCCAGCACCTGTAGTCCTCACTTTCACCTACAAATAGAAAGCCACAATTCAAGAAATGATGGAGACAAAATAGGAAACTATACGCTGGTTAGCCAATATCTCTGGGGAACATTCCAGAATCTATGGTTAAGCAAGTTTAAAAAATTATAAAACAAGGATATGGGCCAAGTGCAGGGAAATGGGGTTAGCATGGGCCAGTTTGGGCCAAAAGGCCTATCTCCATGCTGTTGGACTCTATGACAATCAAGCAGAGTCAAAATGGTTTCAGGGAGGGAAATATTTGACAAATTTATTAGAATTCAGTGGAATATTGGGAGTCAATAAAGGGACCTGGTAAACGCAGTGAATTGTGGATTTCAAAAAAGACATTTGTCAGTTTAAAACGTTACAGCCGAAGGTAAGAGTTTGTGGTATTAGAAGCTTGGTCAAGCAAACTGGTTCACTTCTCACGTTTGCAAATTCCAATGCCGGAGTCACAGATGAGTGCTTCGTCCTCCATTATTTCTGATCTATGTTAATGACTTAGATAAAGGACTGAGTGTGTTCAACTGAACTGCTGCTTATGCAGAGGCAGGAAGGCAAGTTGTGAGGAGGACACAAAGAATCCACAAGGGGATATAGAAAAGCAAAATACGGCAAATGCTGCAGGGAGGCAAGGTGTAATTTAAATTATATTATTTTTCTGTTTTTGTTGGCCAGCTTCAGTTTTCTGCATTAATACCCATCTTCCAACTTTTAACCCAGTCACAAAACTTAAGTGTATTTCTTTGCAGTGTGTGCTAGAAAAACTCAGCACATCTGGCAATATCTGTGGACAGTGAAACCGATTTTAGTGGTTGGAGTGCAGTGTGAGTCGTCAGAAGAATCATATGAGGATTGAAATATTCCCTTCCCACAGGTGTTGCTAGACCTGCTCAGTTATATAATACAGTGTGGAAGGAGGTCATTCAGTCCATGGATTCCACACTGACACTCTGGAGACTGGCCACCTCGCTACCCTATCCTTGCATTTCCCACAGCCAATCCACCTGACCTGCACTTCCCTGGACTGAGAGGAAACCGGAGCAAACCCCCGCAGACACTGGGAGAATGTGCAAACTCCATACAGACAGTCACCTGAGGATGGAATCGGACCTGGGTCCCCAGTCCTGTGAGGCAGCCGTGCTAACCACTGTGTTGTCTGAGGGTTTTGAGGGTTTTTTCCTCCAAACCATCCTCTGTGTAAACAGGAAACGTACAGACACCAGAATGTACGCTGCTGCATTTGGAAAGGTTTATTGAAAACTTTTGTCAAACCTATTCTAAAGTAAGTTTTTGAGGTGATTTCTGGAGTTGTAACTCACTTGCTTGCCACTGTCGTGCCTCAAGGCACATTCTCAGTGTCTTATCAGGGTGAGTGTGGAAGCAAGGGGTGGGGGGAGTGGGGTAATATAGGGAGGCAGGGACATTATGGCTGGCCTGTAGAGTTGACCACTGCATAGTGAGCAAGGATTCTGATTGGCTATTGCCCTCATTGCCCTGCACAGGCACATTAATCTCTTGGGTAACTTTTGCTCCAGGTCAAGAAGGACCAATAGGGCATGAGTCAGCAAATGGACCAGAGAGGCAGATGTTCCCAATTAACGTCCCCCAAAGTCAGATTCTTTTCCCCCAATACAAAAAGCCTTTCCATGCCTAAATACCTGAAAAAACCCGGGAATGCTGCTTAATTTCTGGGTGTTTTGGTGAATTACCACCTAAATCTTGTTTGGTATAATAACTGAAAAGATCTTGTTCTAAGATAATTGAGTTTGAAGCTTTGAAGTTGAATGTTATTGCACATGAACAATCAGTGTAAATCTGGTGTCATGTCTGTCATTTGTAAAGTTAATATTCAATCTAAATTGAATTCTAACGATTCTATATAAATTATTTCTCTGGCTGCAGAGTAAATCATGAGCTCACCAATTTAATATAAATGTAAATGTGAGGAAGCAGAAAGGCCCAGCAGTTAAGGAAGCTCTCTGTTTGTAACTGAGTGAGTGCTCAAGTACTTACCAAAGAAATGTTGAAAATAAGAGCAAGAGAAGGCCATTTGGCCCTTTCTTTTTTCTTGCTCAGCCATTCAATATGATCACGGCTGGTCATCCAGTTCCATTCCCTGTTCCCACTTTCTTCCCATACTCTTTGATCCCTTCAGCCCAAAGACTTGTAGCTAACTCCTTGAAAACATTCAATGTTTTTGGCCTCAATGGCCTTCTGAGACAGAAAGTGCTCACCTCTCTCTGGGTGAACAATTTCTCCTTGTCTGATTTCGAAATAAACTATCCCTCATCCTTTAGACTGGTCTGGACCTTGGGAACATTATTGTTGTATTTATCCTGTCTTCTCCGGTTAGCACTTTATAGGTTTTTGAGACTTCCCTGCCTCATTCTTCTAAATGCTAGTGATTGTCCAAACCAATCCAATGTGTCGTCATACCTTAGTCCTGCCATCCCAGGAATCAGCCTGATAAACCTTCACTGGACTCTCTCCATCATCAGAACATCCTTGCTCAGGATAATGAGACCAAAACTGTGCACACAATCCTTCAGGATGTGACCTCACCCAGGCCCTGCACAATTTCCTGTTCCTGTACTCCAACCTCTCACTATGAAGACCAACATACCACTTACCTTCTTCACTGCCTGCTGCTCCTGCATGCTTCCCTTCAGTAACTGATGTATAGGAACATCCAGGTCTCATTGCGCCTCCCCATTTTCATTCCAATAAGAAGCTGTCTTCCTGGTTTTGCTCCCAAGGTGGATTATCTCTCTTATCAACATTATACTGTACCTGCCATACATCTGACCACTCACTCAATTTGTCCAAATCACAAAGCATCTCCTCCTCCTCTTCTAGTTTACCCTGCGGTTTTCTGAATGGATCCATTTCTGTTTATCTTTTGATTTTGTTTTCTCTCTGGTATTGTCTCCAGACTCGGAGTGTTGAAATGTTTTATTCTTCAATTGGGAAGACCACAAAGACCGTTTCAATTTGAATGTATTTCCAGTGCTGATCATACATGCTAACTCTCTGTCCTTTCAGTTTTACATTATTCCTGGAAGGAACCTGAAGTTGAGCAACAATCTGTCTGATAGTTCACTACACTCTTTGTTCCTTGATTTAAGAAATATGACAATTCCAAGCGCAAAATCTAAAAGTCTTTGCAGAATTTTCCTTCAACCTGACCACTTTGCTTAAGCATTAGGATTCAAATGAAACGAAGGGTTGTAGACTCTGGAGACCTGAAACAAACAAAAACAGGAGAAAGTGAGGACTGCAGCTGCTGGAGATCAGAGCTGGAAATGTGGTGCTGGAAAAGCGCAGCAGGTCAGGCAGCGTCCGAGGAACAGGAGAATCAACGTTTTGGGCATAAGCCTGAAAGAGGGGCTCATGCCTGAAATGTCGATTCTCCTGCTCCTTGGATGCTGCCTGACCTGCTGCGCTTTTCCAGCAACACATTTTTCAGCTCAAACAAAAACAGAAACTGTTGGAGAAACTTGGCAAATCTGGCAGCATCTGTGAAGGCAGAAACAGTTAATATTCTGCAGAAGGACCACTGGACTTGGAACATTAGCTCTGCTTCTCTCTCTCAAATGCTGGCAAATTTGCTGAGTTTCTCCAACAGTTTCTGTTTTGGGGCTGTTCTCCAGATGATTCCTCAGTGTGTATTGACCCAGAAAACCATATTGAACCCACTCCAGGATTCCTTCTCTTATGATATTGTTAAGGGTTTGATTTTCCCGATTTATGTGAAGATTAAAGTCGCCCATTATTCCAGCTGTACCTTCTTATTGTGTGCACCTCTCGTTTCCCTCAGTGATAACCAAACCTGACATTATGAAGCTGTCATTTCCCCTTACATATCAATATTCTATACAAGAACAATTTGTGATTGAAGACTGTACAAACCCAAAACATCTCAAGTTCTCAAAACAAAACTGGACATTCAGCCACAGAGAGGTTCCTGTGGGCAAAAGAGAGATGGGCAAAAGCTGAGCCAATGAAATCGGTTTTACTGAGTCTTGATGGTGCAAGGAGCCCCGTCAGGTTTAGGGAGGGATTTCTAGAGCCTCGAGTCTAGGCAGCTGGAAGCTTTGGTGTTGTGGCTGATGCTATTTAAATCCAGGAGGTTGTGAGGGTGGGGAGCTGAATTAAATAAACAGTGGTATTTCAGAGCGTTATGAGACTGGAGGAAATTGCAGATCCAGCAAGAGATTTGAAAATGAGGAAACAGGATATGGGCCATCTCATTCTGTAAAACATTTGACCCCAATCTTATTGACTCCTGTAGAGCTCAAATCATCACATCCCTTGTATCCTCTCTGAAGCGGAATAATTGAAGATCTTGGAATGCTGGTGTTTTAGCGATTCCCAGTTCTCTCCGGCGTGAATATTTTAATCTCTTTCTTGTGTTGTGATAGCTCCAGCCTGAGTTGCCCATCCCTAGTTCCCTCACAATTATCAAGGCAATGTTCCTACCAGACATGAGTACTGTGTTCAGCAGCCTCCCTGAAGGCCACCGATGAAACAGTTGGAGTTTTGCGACAATCCATATCCCTTGGTGTGTTCCACTGTCTGCTGACAATCATGAGATTTGTTTTGAAGATTTCCCACACTTGTCCAGATACAATTTGTACTCCTGCTATTGTGATGTGACTAAGCCAATAGTAATTATTACATTGCCATGTCTTGACCATCAATTATCTTATGATTGCAAAGAGCTAAGTGAATATCACTTGTACGTCCTACTTGAGTGGCACTTGTTCCAGATATTTGGATTGGAAGGATATGGGCCTGGTGCTGGCAGGTGGGACTAGATTGGATTGGGATATCTGGTCAGCACAGACAGGTTGGACCGAAGGGTCTGTTTCCATGCTGTACATCTCTGTGACTCTATGACTCTAAATGATCTTTATTCCTATACCCTTGGATGTGGCCATTACTGGCTGTGGAATCCCTAATTGTCCAGTAGGTGGGACATGAAGCCAGACCTTCTGGCTCAGACAGCCGTTAAGAGTCAACCCCATTGTTGTGAGTCTGGTGTCACATGTAGACCAGACCTGGTAAGGATAGTAGTTTCCTTCGCTGAAGGACACTCGTGAATCAGATAGGGTTTTTTAATGGCAATTCATGGTGGTTACAGAGTCATGGTTAGACTATCTTTCTTTTAATTTGAGCTTTTTATGAAATTTAAACTTCACCACCTGCCAATGATGAGATCCACCAGGAACTCCTGTCCCAAGAACATTAGCTGGTGGTTCTGGATTATCAGGGTATCATCATAGCCTGCTACATCATGGTACTGGTAACAACAATCTCTGTATTGTTGAACTGTGGTACAGTGGTAGTGTCCCTGCCTCTAAGCCCCCCCCCCCCACCCCAGACGTGTTGTAATCTGACTGAACAGGCTGATTTAAAAATCAACATAATTTTGGTTTGAAGAAATTAAATATTTTAAATTCAAACATCCCCCACTAAAACTCAAATTATCATACAGACTGACATAAATGTATGGGAATTGTTTTAATGCACAGGTCAATCTATTTGAAATAACAAGGAGAAGAATCTTAACTGGATCTTCATGTTCCAGGCAGTGACTACCTGAATTTTCACTTCCGTTTTGTAAGCTGCAATATTGAGAAGATCGTTTTTCACCACTTCCACCTGTTATATGACCTTTACTGACAGTCACACCTTCCTCATTCCTCACCACTCATCTGAGAGACTCCCTCCATGACAACCTGACCCACTCTTTCCACCTATACATCCTGTAACAAAAACAACATATAACACTTGCTCCCGTCATTTCTCTTACCTTCTGCTGTGTGGGGGTGGCAGCGGGAGGGTGGTGTCTGGGGGTGTGCGTTATACTTTTTTTCTCCCCAGCTTGTTAGAAACACTGCAACAAGTTTTAGTTTCCCTCTACACTGGGGAATACAAACACAAGTCAAATGACACAGCCCTGAAAGTCTGTTGGTCATTTTGTCAATTGCATGCACACCTATTTCCTCACTTAAGTTTTGATGAATGGTCACTGAATTGAAACATAAACTTTGCTTTCCCCTCCACTGATTTGTGCGAGATTTCCAGCATTTTCTGATTTTATTTCTGATTTCCAAGTAGTTTGTTTTAGTCAGACTTCTCTTGTCTCTGATCTTATATCCTGTTACGGTGAGGATCAGCCTGACTATTTGGACCGATATCTCTCCTTTCTCCACGGCACACTGGAACACACTGGCTTCATAATGACTCAAATTATTTTTAAATTTTTGCTGCATCCTTTCCAAACCTGGTTGAATTTTATCCCTGCCCTTGGATTTGTACATTTTCAACCATGGCGATGATGCAGTGAAGGATCGTGTACATGGCGATGATGCAGTGAAGGATCGTGTACATGGCGATGATGCAGTGAAGGATCATTTGACTGATTTTTGGGATGAAAGGGTTGCCGAGTGATAAAAGGCTTGATATAATAGGCTTGTAATCTTCAAAGTTTAGAAAAATAGGCAATCTTAAGATTGAGGGGAAAGAAAAGGTTTGGAAGGGACTCGTGTAGATGCTGAGAGAGAACTCCTTTTGAGTGGGCAGCCTAGAATTAGAGGATATTTCAGAGTAAGGAGTTGGTTATTTTCAGACTGAAACCAGGAGAAATGTCATCACCTGAAGGATTGTGAACCTTTGCAATTCCTCCCACAGGGATCTGTGAATGCTGAGTGCACAAAAAATACACGAGTCCATTTCCAGGGTCACCATGTTCTGTTCGCATTTTCCACTTTATTCTTAATTATCTTTCTGCCCCTAAGTGTTGCTATGATCTATGCAGCATTCCATTGGTGTTTTTTTTTCTCTTGACCTCTTTATTTATACATCTGCTGATCGATGTGTGTATTTGTTCCATTCCCTTTATCTGATTATTGTCTGCTTTCTCCATGTATATCTCCTGTGTGCATGCTGTCTCTCTCTACACACACACACACACTCTCTCTCTCTCTCTCTCTCACTCACTCACTCACTCACTCACACACACGCCACTTGACTCTGCTACTTACTCTCTGCAGCTCTCCATCTCTCTATTTGCTGGGTAACACTGTTCCTTAATCTGATTGTTTTCACAGCATCGTCATCTCCAGCTAAACGGACCTTTTCACGCTGCTCTTGGCAATCCATACTCTGATACAAATGGTCAAACTGCACAGCTACACACACTGCACATGCCCAAACATGCACGGACTCACGCACTCTCACAGATGGTGTCGAACTTTAGAAGAACATTGAGAGTTTGCTGGAGTAGGCAGACACGTGGCAGGTGAGGTTACTGTGGAGAAGTGTGAGGTGGTCCCCATTAGTTAGAAGAACATTACGAGCCAGTATAAAATAAAGGGCTTTAGTGTAAACAGAATGTAGAAGCAGTGTGTGTTTATGTACAGAGATCACTTCCCCCAGTAGCAGGATGGGTAGAGTTAAAGCAAACCATATCACTGATGTTATTCGTAAGGGCATAGAGTGCAAAGCAAAATGTTCATCATAAACTTGTATAAACCAGGAGTTCAGCCTCAACTGAAGCATTGCATCCTGTACTGGACACCGTACTTTGGGAAGGATGTAAGAGGATGTGATTTATCTATATTTCAGAATCATTTATTTTAGAATTTTGAACTTGAGTTAGTGGCATGTGAGTTTGGATCAGTGTACCAGAAGGTATTTAATCATTAACTTTCAGGCGTTTCTGTAACCATCTATAAAAATCTATAAAAATCACAGGAGGAATCGAGCAGCTGGGATGTAATGGGTGAGGAAGGTGGGGGTGGGGGGGGAGTGGGGAATGGGGGTTTGGGGAGAGGTGGGAGATGGGGGTGGGATGGGGGAGCATGCTGAGCTTACCAACCAGCTTAAAGTCTGGAGGAAAAGTCAGCATGCACTCTAAATGACAATCCCATTGGTCAACACAGACATCCCACACTCTGATAACCTGAAAGAACATTGCCTTCTTTCACATGCTGCCCTCTTCCTCTCCCTCTCCATCTCCCTCCAACCTCAACTTTGTCTCCTCTTCTTTATTTCTTCCTTTGGTAGGTTGACCTGTTTGTTCTGTCCCATTGGTTCCCGATCATTATATATTTGACACTGAACTCAGGCTCTGTCTCTGCTGGTTCCTGCTCATTTCAGCTTTCAGTGCCAGTGGCCCCTCAGTGCTGTCTTCCTGTGGAGAGGATCCTACTTTAGCAAGCCCCTTCCTCCCTCAGAATAATTTACCTGTTTCACGCTCAGGGACCAGAATCTGCCATCTCTCTCTGTCGTGCTGCCAGCGAGTGAGTAACTGCAGGTAACAGGAGGTGCTAATGTTGATCACTCTACCTCCATTTTGTCACCTGTCATGGTGCAGGTTCAGAGCTTACCAAGCTGACAGAAGTTCCTGCAGAACAGAAAGCAAAACTTGCATTATCATAGCACCTTTAGCAGAGTAGAAATGTCCTTGAGCACTTCATAGGAGTTTGAAAGAGTCTCTGGTATTACAATATGTGCTCAACAGCTTTGGCAAAAGGTTGGGTCTTGAGCTGAATCTTAGATGCGAAGGAGAGAATGAATATTAAAAGTATTTATACTCACATTAGATGCAGGTTTATTTTCACAAGGTAATGATGAATTCTGTCAGCAAGAAAATTTTTATTTGCTCACAGGACTTGGACATCACTGGCTGGACCCATATTTGTTGCCTGTCCCTAGTTGCCCCTTGAGAAGGTGGGGGTGAGCTGCCTTCTTGAACCGCTGCAGTCCATGTGCTGTAGGTTGACCCACAATGCCCCTTAGGGAGGGAGTTCTAGGATTTTGACCCAGTAACACTGAAGAAACAGGGATATATTTCCAAGTCAGGATGGTGAGTTGGAGCACTGTCCCTAACCTTCTAGATGGAAGTGGCCGTGATTTTAGAAGGTACTGTCCAAGGAGTTTTGGTGAATTTCTGCAGTGCATCTTGTCGATAGTACACACTGCTGTTACTGAGTGTTGGTGGTGGAGGGAGGGGATATTTGTAGATGTGGTGCCAATCAAGTGGGCTGCTTTATCCTGGATGGTGTCAAGCTTCTTGAGTGTTGTTGGAACTGCCCCCATCCAGGCAAGTTGCATTTCTTGATTGAACTTTCATTTATGTAGCAGCTCCAAGATGCTTTGCAGATGCTTTATAAAATTTGAACTGCATCAATGGTGTGATGAAAGGTGCGTAATATATATTCTATTTTAGGATTTGAATTTCAAAATAGAGACAGATGGATGAGTGTCATTTCTGTGAAAGTGATACTTTTTAAATATGTCACAGTCATTTGGAGCAGTGGCCTGAACTGTGCATCAAATCCAAGGAAGCACGAGACTGCTTGGCACAGCTGCTGTGGTGTTCACGGATGGAATCTTTACGCCACTGAACTTACAAGAGATAATAAAACCTTCAGTTTTGATTTCAGAAGCTCTCAGTTTAAAAAAAACAGGAGTTCAGTTCGGAGGAGAACAGTTTCTTCGAGCAGGGAAGCCATTACTTTCCTTGAGGGGAACCAGTCACAATGACCAGTGTCATCTCTCAAATGGAGCTTCCAAACTGAGAGTGTGAAGAGAACTCTTCAGGTTTTTAGAGCTGCAGAAGTTTAGACCATTAGAATTATGAGAGTTCATGCCAGCAGATTGGGAAACAGGGTATCCACAGTCCCTGAGGAAGCAACGGGAAGCACTCAGTAAAGTAAAACTGAAGGGGAGTCAAGGTTTGAGTGACAATTCTCTGGAATCAACTATCTGTAAAAGGAAAGTGTTAGGGAATGGGTTAGAAATTTGTTTCGCTTTTTTGTTCTCTCTTTGATGTAATTCATTTATATTCTGTTATTGAAGAACACCTGCACCCACATGTGAATACTTTTTCAGTGGCGAATCACCGTGGTAACAATTGCAAACATTAACCAGATAATCTATCAGGTCAGGTTTCACTCTGGGATCGGACATGTCCAGTGTTACTATCAGGGCTATGAGGAGAGGTGGAGAAAGTGAGGACTGCAGATGATAGAGAGTCCGAATCAAAAAGTATGGTGCTGGAGAAGCACAGCAGGTCAGGCAGCATCCGAGGAGCAGGAGAATCAACGTTTCAGGCATAAGCCCTTCATCAGGAATGAGGAGAGGTGGCCCACAGCTTGTCAAAGGGTACATTTTAATGACATTTTTGAGGGAAATGGTGATGAGTGGAGATGTTTGGAGGGGGATTGAGTGGGACACCTCAGATCTTGGGGCCCAGACAGTTAAAACCACAGTCACAAATAATGCAGTGATTAATGTTCAGAATTAAGCCAGAATTGGAATGTGGAGATCTGAGGACAGTAGAGCTGGAGGACGTGACCGAGGAGGGAAGGTAACAAAGGACATTAAGTTAAAAATCACACAACACTAGGTTATAGTCCAACAGGTCTAATTGAGGGACAACCGCCTGATGAAGGAGCGTCGCTCCGAAAGCTAGTGCTTCCAATTAAACCTGTTGGACTATAACCTAGTGTTGTGTGATTTTTGACCGTGTACATCCCAGTCCAACACCATCACCTCCAACAAAAGGATGTTAAAGCTTTGGTATACAGCTGGGACAAGGGGAGTGAGCGTTAAAGTGACTCTATCAGTTAGTGGGCCATATTTTATTCTTTTTCACAACGTGTTATGTCTATATGTGAGGCATGCAGAGAAAGTTCCACTTCCGACTTAATTCAGCCAATGAGTGATCCTTGGTTATCCCTATCATTGACAGGCGAGTGTCCTTCAAACAAAGCAGGCATTGCTAATGTGCAATTGAATTACAACTCAGTGATTTAAATCATCTTGTGACTATCAATGTCAATGAGATACCATCCCTTCAATTGCTAACAAGTGAGGAAGGGCCTCAGTCTTTGATAGATCCAGGACATTTCACTAAGAGCTGTCTCTTCAGCTCTTGACAAATGTATTTATAATTAAAATGTAAGGGACGGGGTAAGAGGTTTAACGCTCAGCAGCTGTGATTGGAAGTGGGTAAGAAGTGTAGCAAATTAGTATTTTCTACTGCTTTATCTAGAACTTCCCTATCCAATAGCAAATCCTTGAGCCATCAACTCCGAAGCTAATGCTGTGCTTCTGGAGCCATCTGCTTTGCTCACCCAGTTGCTGTGACTGTGTTAAAAATCATTTGCACCTTTTGTGGCACATGTTACACAGTGCTCCAGAGACATTCCTGGAAATGCTAAGGAATTTCTCCAGTGTGTTCCCTCATGTTGAGATGAGTTAAATTTGAGTGTCGTGTATGCTCTGTCAGTTTTAGGAATGTGTTGCCGTATTGACTGGTTCACACGTCCAAACTGAATCTTACAGCAACATCGTGGACAAACTGTCACTGCTGTTTCTGATCGTCAGCTCACACATGGAACTGACAATGGCATGAAGAACAGGTGCCGCTAGATCGAACAGACACGGTTATTTCCAGATTCCACTCAGCATCAGACTTGGTTGTGATTGTGAATGTTTATCACTGGATCGTTCTGTATTATCCCGTGACAATGGCATTTCCATTCTCGTCATCACTGCCTCCCATTAACAAAATAAATTGGAACAGGTCATGGAACTAGGCCAGCACCAGCTAAGGGAGACGGAGATTGGCAAGAAATGTGGCTTCACTCACACCCCGAGTGCACCCTGGAGCCAAAAGAACCCATTTTAAACTGATCCCTTTGATATCAATGTGCGATCTGCTTTGTTGCATTTATATGAAGGACATCCTTGAACTTCCTGTATCTGAGGCACGTTGAGGGAAAATACTGATCTTAATAATTTCATACAACAGCATTTTACAGATTCAAAGTTTGCATTTATATAGCACCTTTTAACAGCTCAATCTCCCAATCTTCCTCAGCCAATAAACTGATTAGTTTTGAAAGTACTAATGTATTGTGATGTCGGGATTGCAGTAGCCAAAGCATGCACAGCAAAATCCAGTGTACAACATACACATAAGTATCATAGAATCCCTACAGTGTGGAAACAGGCCCTTCAGCCCAACAAGTCCACACCGACCCTCTGCAGAGTAACCCACCCACACCTATTCCCCCAAACTGTTACTCTACATCTACCCCTGACTACTGCAGTTAACCTACAGTTCCTGAACACTGTGGGCAATTAGCATGGCCAATTCACCTACCCAGTATATCTTTGAATTGTGGGAGTAAACCTAGAAGACCCAGAGAGAACCCATGCAGACATGGGGAAGAATGCGCAAACTGGAATCGAACCCAGGTCCCTGGCACAATGAGGCAGCAGTGCAAACCATTGAGCCACTGTGCTGATGGATAGTCTGGTGAATTACAGAGTCTCAGTTTATCTCAAAGGGCATGGAATTTTACATTTGAATGCATGAAAGATTTACTTTAATTTGGCAGGTATTCTCGTGCAATGTAGGAAACACAATATATTAAAAGACGTTTTAATTGTTACTGTCCCTCACCTAAAACAGAGCAGAAAGCTGCTGTTCACTAGATCAGGATCAGCTTCTTCCTTTCCCAGCTGCACAATCCTCTGAGTTCTCAGCATCCTCTCCAATTCTGGCCTCTTGCACTTCCCCACTGGTGGTCTCTTGGTCTGTTGGCCTGATGGTCATGCCTTTGGTTGATGAAGAATGAAGTATTGGAATTCCCTTTCCAATCCTCTCTGCCTCTGCATCTCTCTCCTCCTGCAAGGAGCTCCTTCAAACCTACTTCCAGTCCACATGACCCCTCTGTGTAATTCTTGCAGAAACACTTTGGGATATTTTGTTGCATTGAAGCTGCCATCTCCTTCTCTGAGAGATGGTGCTCCTCTTTAAGTACTGATGTTTGTTCCTTTCTATGCACTTGGGTGTCAGATGAGACCTTGGCTTTAATATTTCCAACAGTGCAGCATTCCTTACAGTGCTACACTCTGGAATGGTGGTCTGGTTTCTAAACTCCAGTCTCTGTGGTTTGGGACACAAAACTGTCTAATGCTTAGTGTGAGGGATTGTTACATTCGCTTCACTCACTAGGACAGACAGACAGACAGAAGCACTTCCGGGAACTGAAATGTCAGCCAAATCCCAGAATGGGGCTTGAACCCACAACCATCTGACTCAGAGGTGAGAATTCTACCAACTGAGCCAAGGTGACGCAGTTTCTGTGAGATATGTTTAAAAAGTGTGTGAAAACCGAGATGCTAATGAGGAGAATATGGAGATGTAGGTTGGAGAGTGGTGGATTGGTGTAGTGTGGGTTCAGGTTGGAGCAGCTTGATCAGCTCTGTCCCACCATCAGCAGCACTGGGTCTGAGGCTGACCCCGATGGTAAATGTGCTTGTGTCAGGGGAATGGGGGAGGCTGTGTTGATGGGCATGAGCTGGTTCCCTTTAGTTGTTTGTTGGCATCAAATTGCGCCTTCCAGAGATTTGAGGTTCACCAGGGAGACCACAGGGGAAGATGGCAAAGAGGGAGGATTTTTTTTAAAAAACCCAAAGAATCTACAGATGCTGGAAATCAGAACCAAAATCAGAAATTGGTGGAGATACTCAGAAGGTCTGGCAGCATGTGTGGAGAGAAAAGAGTTAACGTTTCAGGTCCAAAGAGAGGATTATTGAACCTAGTCTCAACAAGAAACCATTGTGTGCCATAAGGGCAATCAAGATGAACATGGTGGAGTAGAAATGTCAGTTTTGGTCCAGACTTAGTGTTATTCAATAATCCTCTCTTTGGCAGGAACAGGATACTGATTGAGGATGATCAGCCATGATCATATTGAATGGTGGTGCAGGCTCGAAGGGCAGAATGGCCTACTCCTGCACCTATTGTCTATTGTTCACACAGCCTGGCGCCCTGAGGCTATTCCTCTAATGCAAAGTCCTTTACTGACACGCAAGGCTCCCATTTTAAAGTTTATAAAGTGTCCCGCGTGTCAATTAACTGATTAACATGATAGGATATGATCACGTTAACCTGAAGATTCTATCCTGATAGAATCTGATACTGTGGGTGTGTCTGGGTATTATGGGTTGGAGTTGAGGAATCCCATCAGCTTGATCCAGATGTTCCTGGCCAAGAAAGGAGCAGCTCCCAGTCTGAGCCTGAAATTATAATTCACAAGCACGAATACCTTCCAGTGCTGGTCCCAATCTCATGGAGGGCCTGCTGCTCCTCTCCTTCAATCTCTGCAGTCATGCTGGTCACCCCACTGCCTGGCTGCCCTGAACATTTCAGTCCCACCACCAAGAGTTGCTCAGCAACAGGACTGCTGATGGAGCTGGTTGGGTCCTAAAGGACATCGCTGTAAGGGTGGATCTGCAGCAGGTGGTGAGCAAAACTAACAAGGGGGGACAAGCATACCTGACCTCATCCTTCCCAGTCCAGCAGCTGCAGATGCATCTGTCCATGACAGCATTGGTAAGAGTGACCACTGCACAGTCCATGTGGAGACAAAGTCGCCCCTTCACATTGAGAATACCCTTCATTGCGTTGAGTGGCACTATCACTTCTGTGGGATTTGAACTGGGCCCAGCATTTATCGCCTGTCCCTAGTTGCCCCTTGAGAAGGTGGGGGTGAGCTGCCTTCTTGAACCGCTGCAGTCCATGTACTGTAGGTTAACCCACAATGCCCCTTAGGGAGGGAATTCCAGGATTTTGGGCCAGTGACACTGAAGGAACGGTGATATATTTCCAAGTCAGGATGGGGAGTGGCTTGGAGGGAAACTTACATGGTGTGATGTTCCATGTATCTGCTGGCCTTGTCCTTCTAGGTGGAAGTGGTTGTGGGTTTGGAGGGTGCTGTCTGAGGAGTCTTGATGAATTTCTGTTATCCTTCTTATAGATTGTACAAACTGCTGGTATGGAAGGTCAGTGGTGAAGGGAGTGGATGCTTGTAGATGTGGTGCCAAACAAGCAGGTTACTTTGTCCTGAATGGTGTCGAGCTTCTTGAGTGTTGTTGGAGGTGCACCCAGCCAGGCAAGTGGGAGCATTGCATCACACTCCTGACTTGTGCCTTGTAGATGGTGGGCAGGCTTTGGAGTGTCAGGAGGGGAGTTACTCGCTGCAGGATTCCTGGCTGCAACAGAATTGTGCTCCAGCACAAACTGCAAACTCATTGCTCAGCATGTCCCCCGCTCTACCATTACCATCAAGCCACGGGATCAACCACGTGAAAACTTCACATGATATCAACAAACGGCTGGAGGAACTGGATATTACAACATGCCAGCAATAGTACTGAAGACTTATGCTCCAAAATATGCCACTGCCCCAGCCAAGCAGTTAGAGCACTGACATATACCTGCCAATGTAGAATTCAGCTCTCACTCCATTTACAAATCTGCTGATGATACCATATTGAATTAAATTGAATTGAATTGAATTTATTGTCACTTGTACCAAGGTACAGTGAAAAGCTTTGTCTTACGAGCAATACAGGTAGGTCACAGAGTTAAGTCGCGTAGAGAGTAAATAATAGATAAGGAGTGGCAAAAACAAAACACAGGTACAGGCAAATATTAAGAGTTTGTGAGTCCATTCAGTATTCTAACAACAGGTAGGGCAGAAACTGTTCCGAAACCGGCTGGTGCGTGTGTTCAGGCTTCTGTACCTTCTCCCCGATGGTAGAGGTTGTAGAAAAACATTGCCAGGGTGGGATGGATCTTTGAGAATGCTGGCGGCCTTTCCTTGACAGTGGTCCTGGTAGATGGATTCTATAGATGGGAGGTTGGCCTTTGTGATTGTCCGGGCCGAGTTCACCACTCTCTGTAACCGTCTCCGATCTTGAATGGTACAGTTTCCATACCAGGCAGTGATGAGTAGAGATTGCGAGTCGAATCTCAAATAACAATGCAACAGAATACAGGAAAGAGATAGAGAGCCTAGTGGTATGGTATAAAGACAAGAACCTTTCCCTCAGTGTCAGCAAAATGAAGGAGCCATCATCAACTTTAGGAAGCAGAGTAGAGGACACGTCACTGTCTGTGTCAATGGGGCTGAGGTGAAGATGGTAGAGAACTTCAAGTTCTTTGGAGTAAATATCATCAACAAGCTGTCCTGGTCCACCTACGTGGATGCTACAGTCAAGAAAATGACTCTTCTTCCACAGAAGGCTAAGGAAATTCGGCACTAACTCTTACTAATTTTTATAGACGCACCATCGAACATATCCCATCCGGATGCATCACAGCTTAGAACAGCAACTGCTCTGCCCCAGATCACAAAAAAGTTAGAGAGTTGTGAACACAGCCTAATCCATCACAGCCAGTCTTCCATCCATTGACTCCATCTACACTTCCCGTTGCCTTGGGAAAGCAGTGTAAGTACTCCAAGACCCTTCCCATCCCAGTTATACTCACTTCTACCCTCTTCTATCGGGCAGAAGACACAATGGTTTGAAAACACATGCTGACAGATTTAAGAGTAGCTTCTTCCCCGCTGTTATCAGATTTATAAACAGACCTAGAACATAGAACATTGAACAGTGCCGACCATTGATCCTCATGTAAGGTAAACCTAATGTACGAACCCTCAAATTTCTGTGACCATATGCATGTCCAATAGTCTCTTAAATGTCCCCAATGACCTTGCTTCCACAACTGCTGCTGGCAACGCATTCCATGCTCTCGCAACTCTCTGTGTAAAGAACCCGCCTCTGACATCCCCTCTATACTTTCTGCCAAACAGCTTAAAACTATGACCCCTCGTGTTAATAATTTCTGCCCTGGGAAAAAGTCTCTGGCTATCAACTCTATCTATGCCTCTCGTTATCTTGTACACCTCAATTAGGTCCCCTCTCCTCCTCCTTTTCTCCAATGAAAAAAGTCTGAGCTCAGTCAACCTCTCTTCATAAGATAAGCCCTCCAGTCCAGGCAGCATCCTGGTAAACCTCCTCTGAACCCGCTCCAAAGCATCCACATCTTTCCTATAATAGGGCGACCAGAACTGGACACAGTATTCCAAGTGCTGTCTAACCAAAGTTTTATAGAGCTGCAACAAGATCTCACGACTCTTAAACTCAATCCCCCTGTTAATGAAAGCCAAAACACCATATGCTTTCTTAACAACCCTGTCCATTTGGGTGGCCATTTTAAGGGAGTTATGCACCTGCACACCCCTCTGTTCCTCCACACTGCCAAGAATCCTATCCTTAATCCTGTACTCAGCTTTCAAATTCGACCTTCCAAAATGCATCACCTCGCATTTATCCAGGTTGAACTCCATCTGCCACCTCTCAGCCCATCTCTACATCCTGTCAATGTCACGCTGCAGCCTACAATAGCCCTCTATACTGTTAATGACACCTCCAACCTTTGTGTCATCTGCATACTTGCTGACCCGTCCTTTAATCCCCTCATCCAAGTCATTAATAAAAATTACAAACAGTAGATGCCCAAGGACAGAGCCCTGTGGAACACCACTCACCACTGACTTCCAGGCAGAATACTTTCCTTCCACTACCACTCGCTGGCTTCTGTCGACCAGCCAATTCTGTATCCAGACAGCTAAATTTCCCTGGATCCCATTCCTCCTGACCTTCTGAATGAGCCTACCATGGGGAACCTTATCAAATGACTTGCTGAAGTCCATATACACCACATCCACCACTCGACCCTCATCAACTTGTCTAGTCACATTGTCAAATAACTCAATAAGGTTTGTGAGGCATGACCTGCCCCCGTGTTGACTGCACTTAATCAAGCCATGCTCTTCCAGATGGTCATAAATCCTATCCCTCAGAATCCTTTCTAACACTTTGCAGTTGACAGGTGTGAGACTGACTGGTCTGTAATTGCCAGGGATTTCCTTTCTTGAAGAGAGGAATTACAGTTGCCTCTCTCCAGTCCTCAGGTACGACTCCGGTGAAGATCGAGGATGCAAAGATCTTCGTAAGCGGTGAAGCAATCACATTTCTCGCTTCCCAAAATAGCCAAGGACAAATCTGGTCTGGCCCTGGCAACTTGTCAATCTTAATGTTTGACAAAAGTTTCAGCACATCAGCTTCCTCTATCTGTATCTGTTTCAGCATGCACACCTGCTCCTCAATGGTTTCATTCACTACAAGGTCCTTTTCTTGCGTAAAGACAGAAGCAAAAAACTCATTTAGGGCTTCCCCTACCTCCTCAGAGTCTATTCATAAATTCCCTATGCTATCCCTGATCGGCCCTACTCTTTCTTTGATCATTCTCTTATTCCTCACATACGTGTAGAATGCCTTTGGATTCTCCCTAATCCTTCCTGCCAAGCCTTTCTCGTGCCCCCTCCTGGCTCTCCTCAGACCATTTTTGAGCTCCTTCCTCGCCTGCCTGTAATCCTCTAGAGATGAGCAAGACCCTTCCTTCCTCACCTCCACCTCTCCTATATTAGAGTTGATCTTTCTCTGTAGCTGTGACCCTGTACTCTGCTATATTCTGTTCTATTACTCTATAGTATAATTTAGGGTATGATATGTCTGGTTAGCACACAAAACAATACTTTTCACTGGTGAGAATGTGAGGACTGCAGATGCTGGAGTTTCAGGCAAAAGCCTGGAGCATTGATTCTCCTGCTCCTCGGATGCTGCCTGACCTGCTGTGCTTTTCCAGCACTACACGCTCGACTCATGGCTCTTACTTGGACAAACAAGCTGAATTCCAGAGGGGAGGGGGGAGGGACAGCTCTTGACATTAAAGTTACATTTGACCGAGTGTAGCATCAAGGAGCCCGAACAAAACTGGAGTCAATGGCAGATTTAATTAATTGATTTAGTCTGTCAGTTCTATGATTCTAGTCATTTTTACATGTTCATCAGTATCCCTCTATCACCTGGAAAATTGTGATAATAGGACCAGTTATAATTCTGTGTTGTCGAAGTTTTGAGATTTCAAATCTCATCCCTTAACTGATCATGGTACTCCTAATTAGAATCTAACCCAAGATTGCAAACAACTTTAACGTTGGGTTTCTCTTCTCAATTGTATTTGTCTCGAAATGGCTTTGTTAATGATTGGGACTGGAAGGCGGTTTCCTTTCTTTCTAACAGGATGTTTCTGTTTATCACATTTAAACTCATTCACCAATTATGTGCAAAGTTTGATTAATCATTCCTTTTCATTTGTCACTAAAAGCTAGAGTTGATAGCATTTTATTTTTAAGATTATTAACTAGCATTCACAGGTTAAATTGAGCAGGACATGGAATGTATTTTCTGTGTAATTTAATTGCTGAATCCATTTATCTGATGTAAAGGCTGAGCGTTAGTGGTTCCACTGATTCATGTGAAACTTCAATTACCATCACTTGCCATTCAGAATGATGCGTTTAGCCCCTTTTTGTCCCTCGTCTCTCTACCTCAGCATCTGTTTTATTTGTCCCTGACTTCACCTACTATGACATTTATTCATGATTTGCAATGTAGTACCTTTTATTAATGGTTTTTGGAAATCCAAGTGTACATTGGTCCTCCACCATTCTCCTTGCTTACCTTTCCTGAGTTTTCTTTTTTTTTTGAAGAGTTGAATAGGTGTGGCCAAGTCTGCCCTTTCCTTTCTGAATGCCTGCTGACAAGAAAGAATGATCATATCTTTATTAAAGACTTTTGTTAACTTTCCTACCCCTGTCATTAGTTTGATTGGGCTATGGTTTCTGGACCAGTCCAATTTATATGTTGATATGTAGGAATTAAACTCACTGTCCCCAAGTCCTCAGCACTAATCCCTTTTTTAATGACACTTCCATAATGTCACTGCTATCTCTTTACCAACGTTTATAATACCCACTGAGTGCACAGTCTCCTTCCAGCATCTTTGCAGCTCCACTTGATTGTTGCCATCTGTAGATGTCTTCGAATTGACAGCATTCAAAAGGCTTATGCACGATACCGTATCGTATCATCCCATCTGTTGTGAGCTTTGAAGTGATGTGGTTGATACCTGAGCTGCATTGTTGATGTGTTATTGTTTCTTTACACTGGAGGCTTCATTTTCTCACTGATCCTGTTGGAACAAGTAATGCAGGTCCTCTTTGAGTCATCTCCCAATGGATTTGCTGAAGCAGAAAATTATCTTGTGCAGTATAGTGTGCAGCAACTATTAAATGTGTGAATAAAGATGCAAAGTATTTTCTTTTCATGTACAATGTAATAGGTTCCTTTTCTTATTAAAACACAATCCAGTTGACTTTTTTAAGGCCTTTGCTTTGAACTCTGGCAAAGAAACTTAATACAGCGTTGTTAGCTTTCAGAATTGCGTTGTTGTCCCAGAAATGCATTGAGTGAGTTTTGCTGATTCCTCCCTCTCTCTTTTACTTGGGTGTTGCAATGGGGAAGGAGAAAGACGGCACAGGTTTTGCTGAAGAAGTGAAACATCTGAAGGAGAGGCTGACATGGCGCAGGAATACCAAAGGGGCAGAATATGGTGTCCCTGCTTCATACTTTCTGGTTATCTGCTCTAACAGCTGTGTTATTCCACAAATGCTGTGAGCATTTTAGTTTTAATGCTCTTTTACTGTCCTCTCAGAACCACAGGTGATCTTTTACAATCTGTTCCTTCATTAAAACTTCCTGTATCCATGTGAGCTTCCTGCTGTTTAGTGTGTCATGATTCTGTCACTAGAGTTACTGACAGTGAGTGATACAGGAATAAGCAGTTTGGCTGCTGCTAGACACCAGGACTTGCTTCTGTTATGTACGTACCCACCGTTAGATCATTGCCAGTGGCCTTCATAACATTAGCTGCACAATATGGAAGGAAATCAAGGTCCCACAGGAATGTAGTGGTAAGGTCTCTGCCACAAGCCAAACATTTGCCTCTGAACAGGTTCACTAGATTGATTCCGGAGTTGAGAGGATTGGTTTATGAGGCGAGATTGAGTTGACTGGGACTATACTCATTGGGATTTAGAAGAATGAGGGGGAACTCATAGAAACATGTAGAATTATGAAGGGAACAGATAAGATGGAAGCAGGGAGGTTGTTTCCACTGGGCGGTGAAGCTAGAACTAGGGGGCAAAGCCTCAAAATTAGGGGGAGCAGATTTAGGACTGAGTTAAGGGGGCACTTCTTCACCCAAGGGTTGGGAATCTGTGGAATTCCCTGCCCAAGGAAACAGCTGAGGTTTCCTTATTGAATTTTTTAAGGTAAAGATTTTTGAACAGTGAAAGGATTCAGGGTTATGGTGAGCGGGTGGGGAAGTGGAGCTGAGTCCATGAAAATGATCTTATTGAATGGCAGAGCAGGCTGGAAGGGCTGAACGGCCTACTCCTGCTCCTAGTTCTTATGTAGGGTCATCAATTTTGTACCTCAAAGAATTGAGGGACAAAAAGGAACATTGGATTGAGTGAGGAGAAATAAACAAGACAGGATGGGGAATGCAGAAACTGGTCCCACCCGACCCTTTAACAGGGATTTGTAGACAAAGGTCAGCTGATCAATTCTCTTCCCTCTCATTGGAGATTCTGGCAGGAAAGGACAAACTAGTCATGGAGAGACAGCTTAAACCACAGCCTTACCTCATTACCCTCACCTCCTAAGTTGCGTTTCCAGTGATGTGTGAAGCTGCTGTGGGTTCTGAGCTGGATAAATGGAGCATGGATTTGTAGGATCATAGAATTCACTGAAATCCTTAAGATTTATTGGACAATAGTCACAGAAATGTGACAGATTTCTGATTTTGGAATTTGGCAAACTGAATGAATCCAATCTACTTTTGCATCCGATAGTCTGCAGGAGAGAGAATTCGCAGCCAAGAGCTGTGTTTGTAAAAGTCCCCATGCTCCTCTGGGAAATCCATGCTTTGAACCTGTATGGGGACCCCTCAGTGGCCTGGTGAGGTGAAGGCTGTGTGTGAAATGAATGTGATTCTTACCGAGCAATATTCGTATACAAAATATTTCAATGAGAGCAAGCCCTTACGCCCTTGTTCTATGATTCAGTAAGGTTATGGCTGATCAATATATTCATGTCAATTTTCAATTCCCTTGTCTGATGATGAAAAGCTAAGGGTCTCAGTCTTGACATTTTCATTTGATCCAGAATTCCATGGTGCTTTGAGCAAAATGTATTTCCCGAGTACAGCAGAAGCTGTATCTGAGGAAACGAGTGAGGATTTGCTAACTTGTGATGGAGACAGGAGGTGAGCCACTCACCAACACTCACCCACCACTCTGCCTCTGCCTGGCTGTATGAGGCATTCATTTAACAAATCATCTTGAGTTGTTTTGAATTCATTCATTGGACATAGGCATCACTGGCTAGCCCAGTGTCTGTTGCCCATCCCTAGTTCCCTTGAGAAGGTGGGGGTGAGCTGCCATCTTGAATCACTGCAGTCCACCTGCTGTGGTTGACCCACAATGCCCTTCGGGAGAGAATTCCAGGATTTTGACCCCACCGACAGTGAAGAAATGGCAATATATTTCCACGTCAGGATGGTGATTGGCTTAGAGGGGAACTTGCAGTGGATGGTTTTCCTAGGTAGGATGTTAATATGGTAATACCATTAAAGGCCAGTGATAAGCAATTGCTAGTTACTTACATGGAATGGTTGTTATTGGAAACTTTTTAAGCGGTCAGTCACACCAGAGCAAAGCAGAGTAAATCTGATAAGAGGCTATTCCTAAAATGAATGGAGCCTGATGACGTAAGGCAGCCCAGTTACAAGCACATACTACATGGCATCAATATATTCATCTGGAGAAATAAGGAACTGAATCTTTTAATAATCTAACTGCTGGGGAGAGACAACCTGTGTAGCCAGCCCAACAGTCAAACTAAAAATTAATCCCTCAAACCGAGACTGTGAATATTTTGTCAAAGAATGAAAGCAGCATTGGAGACATCTCCGAGTAGGTTAATTAAGATGATCCCTGGTATGGAGCAGTTGCCTTGTGAGTAAAATCTAAGCAGGTTGGGACTCTGCTTACTGGAGTTTAGAAGAACGAGTGGTAATCTCAGTGAAGCATATCAGGTTCTTAAGGAACTTAACAGAGTCAATGCTGAAGGAATGTTTCCCCTCATGGGAAGGTCTAAGACCAGAGGGCACAGTCTCAGGATAAAGGGGCACTGATTTAACACTGAGATGAGGAGGAATTGTCTCTCAGAGCATTGAGAATCCTTGGAACTGTTTGCTGCAAAGAGCTGTGGGGGCAGAGTCCCTGTATCTGAGACAGATTCTTGATTGGATAGAGATAAATCAAGGATTATGGGGAAAGGACAGCAAAATGGGCGTGAGGAATGTTGGATCAGTCTTGATCCTGTTGAATGGTGGAGCAACTTGAGTGGCTGAATGGTCTACCCCTGGTCCTACCTCTTATGTACTTCTGCAAAATCCCAAGGAAGTAACTGATTCAGAGGAAGATGTGTGGTTATATGGGGAGGAAGCAGCACTGGGGCTCTTTTCAAATTGCTCTGTGGAAAAGCTAGTATAGATACAATGGACCAAACAATCTCTCTGCAGTTCTGGATTAGTGGTGCTGGAAGAGCACAGCAGTTCAGGCAGCATCCAAGAAGCAGTCGGATGCTGCCTAACCTGCTGTGCTCTTCCAGCACCACTAATCCAGAATCTGGTTTCCAGCATCTGCAGTTATTGTTTTTCCCTAATCTCTCTGTGATGCAAACTGACACGCAGAGAAAGGTTTGACACAAAGGTCACAATCTTACAAACAAAACTATTGAACCGAAAATGAGGACCTTTTGACCCAGAAGATTAATACTCTTTAATTTGACCTGGATCAGAGGCAGAGTTCACTTCAGTAAAGACTGCTCTTCAATATCATTCACATTGTCACAGGAAGGTTCCACTGACCTTCCAACTTTAAATGCCTTTGTAACTCTTCTGCCGCGTCAATATGGAAATAAGGAGGAGCAGCAACAGAACAGGGTGATGTCATTTTCACCCCCAGGCCAAGGGGGAGTAGGCTTTTTCCCCCAGAATGGCTGAGTCGCCCAATGGTTTTCCATCGCTCCCTGGTGATGAATGGCCAAGTGATGTTACTTTGAAGTCCTGGAGTAAAAATAGCCCAAGGCTGTTATCTTCAACTGTTCAACTATTCCTGATTACTGGGTCTCCCAAAACTGACTGGGGTCGATGCTGGGGTCCACTTGTTTCTCACACTTCCCCATTTACTGCATTGGAAAGTGATTTCCTCCTTCTGTGTCCCAACAGTTCTGAGGTTCTGGGGCATGATATCTTTCCCTGGCCTTCCTCCTCCCAATCTCTGGAATCTCCGTCATTCTCTATCTGCCTTCCTATCAGTGCATTCACAACCATAATCCATTTACTCGAGGCTATGTAATTCACCTCCTACACCTGCTCCCCTTCCACCCGACCTTCCTCTGTCCCTACACCTCCCTCCAGACAGTTCATTTCCCCCTCACTTTCTTCATTTAAAGTGCATCAAGAAACCAATCAAGTTTTTAACCATCTGACCTAATGTTGTCGTATGTGGCTTTGTGCCCCATTTGCTTTTCCATGCTCTTGTAAAGCACCTTTTCATTATATTAAAGGCCCTACATAAATGCAGGTTGTTGTTCACACCTAACCTGAAGCTGTTCATTACATGATCGCTGGGGCTATATTACTGCCAGAGGTACACAGTGGGCTGGAGATTTCTGTGCAAAGTGAAACTCTGAGCACACTGGCTGAGGAGAATTGAAGTTATGGGGAACATGTTTTCTTCAGATTAGGGGCTGATTATTATTGGCAGCTTATTACTGTTAAATAGTCAAACAAGATTGTTGTGTTAATTTACAACAAGATGGAGTAGATTTGAAGCAGGTGTAAGTTGATCAGTGTGATGAGTCATTTGAGCACAGTGTCGCTGTCAATGTAAAACACTATCATGAATATCTGTTGTACAACATAGGTCAAAATTTACATGATTCAATCTCCCCATGGGACAGACTTCACATCACTGAATCAACCTGATCACCCTTTGTTGGAACTCCCTTGATGACAAGTATATCTTGTCTGGTTAAGACCAAACCTCTGAACAGTAATATGTTCAAAACCCAATATAATTCAACAAGATTTCCCTCCTATTCCACTCCAGCTCCTTAGCTTCATACAGCATAGAAACAGACTCTTCGGTCCAACTCGTCTACGTCAACTAAGTTTCCCAAATTAAATCAATGCCATTTTCCTATGTTTGGCCCATATTCCTGTAAACCTTTCCAATCCATGTACATCTCCAAATGTATTTTAAATGTTGTAACTGAATCTACGGTGCCCGGTGGTTCGGTGGTTAGCAAGGGACCCAGGTTCGATTCCAGCCTTGGGCAACTGTCTGTCTGTGTGGAGTTAGCACGTTCTCCCCGTGTCTGCATGGGTTTGCACAAATTCCTCCCAGAATGCAAAGATGTATGGGTCAGGTGAACTGGCCATGCTAAATTGCCCGTAATGTTCAGGGATGTGTAGGTTAGGTGCATTAGTCAGGGGTAAATGTAAGGTAGGGGAATGGGTTTGGGTGGGTTACTTTTCGGAGGGTCAGTGTAGACTTGTTGGGCCAAATGGTCTATTTTCACAGTGTAGGGATCTATTCTATTCTACATCTAAACCTCCTCTGGCAGCTCATTCCAACAAATAACCACTCTCTGTGTGAAAACGTCAGCCCTCAAATCCCTTTTAAATCTTTTCCCCTCTCACCTTAAAAATATGCCAGCTAGTTTTGCACTCCCCTACCCTGGGGAAAATACTTTTGCTATTCACCTTATCTATCCCCCTCATGATTTTATAAATCTCTATAAGGTCACCCCCTCAACCTCCGATGCTGCAGTGAAATCAAGTCACAACCTATCCAGCCTCTCCTTATAACTCAACCCCTCCAGTCCTGGTACTATCTTTGTAAATCATGTCTGCACTCTTCCCAATCTAATAATGTCCTTCCTATAACAGGGTGACTACAGTACTCCAAAAGTGGCCTCACCGACATCCTGTACAACTGCAACATGACATCCCAACTCCTATACTCAGTAGTCTAAGCAATGACAGTAAACATGCTGAACACCACCTTCACCACCCTATCTAGGTAAAACCAATGACTGTAGATGCTGGAAACCAGATTCTGGATTGGTGGTGCTGGAAGAGCACAGCAATTCAGGCAGCATCCTAGGAGCAGTAAAATCGACATTTCGGGCAAAAGCCCTTCACCAGGAATACAGGCAGAGAGCCTGAAGGATGGAGAGATAAATGAGAGGAGGGTGGGGGTGGGGAGAAAGCAGCATAGAGTACAATAGATGAGTGGGGGAGGGGATGAAGGTGATAGGTCAGGGAGAGGAGGGTGGAGTGGATAGGTGGAAAAGAAGATAGGCAGGTCAGACAAGTCATGGGGACAGTGCTGAGCTGGAAGTTTGGAACTGAGGTGAGGTGGGGGAAGGGGAAATGAGGAAACTTTTGAAGTCCACATTGATGCCCTGGGGTTGAAGTGTTCCGAGGTGGAAGATGAGGTGTTCTTCCTCCAGGCGTCTGGTGGTGAGGGAGCGGCGGTGAAGGAGGCCCAGGACCTCCATGTCCTCGGCAGAGTGGGAGGGGGAGTTGAAATGTTGGGCCACAGGACGGTGTGGTTGATTGGTGCGGGTGTCCCGGAGATGTTCCCTAAAGCGCTCTGCTAGGAAGCGCCCAGTCTCCCCAATGTAGACGAGACCACATCGGGAGCAATGGATACAATAAATGATATTAGTGGATGTGCAAGTAAAACTTTGATGGATGTGGAAGGCTCCTTTAGGGACTTGGATGGAGGTGAGGGAGGAGGTGTGGGTGCAGGTTTCACAATTCCTGCAGTGGCAGGGGAAGGTGCCAGGGTGGGAGGGTGGGTCGTAGGGGGGTGTGGACCTGACCAGGTAGTGGACCTCACCACCTTTATCTGTCTACCTGTGACACAACTTTCAAGGAACTATCGACCTACACCCCAGGTATCTCTTTTTGGTAACACTCCCAGGGTCCAACTGTAATGTTAAAAGATTAAATTGTACGATCTCACTGGACATTAATGTAATGTTAAAGGGTTAAAGTGTACTGTCTTCTTCCAGGAGCTGAACATTCTGGAAGTGGGTGGGGACAATATTCCTGCAGGAATGAGGATGACCCCCACTTCATTTGGGCAGCCATTTACTGCTACTCTCCTGCTATTATCCAACTAAACTCTCATTCTGACCCTTCCATTCAGAAATGCTTTCATAGCCATCCCCCAACGCTCAGACATATCACACCTACATTGTCTTGAGGAATCACTGAGTCAGGAAATCATTTGCATAAATATTCCCTAGGATTCAGGCATTTACATTTACAGCATCACTGAGGATGATGTCATCCTACCATTGCACCTGCGGTAACGTGGTTATGGGGGGGGGCGAGTGGCCGGAGTACCTGTGAGCATTACCAACTGACCTGTATAAAGGGGATGGGTTTCCTTTGGGGCATCTTCTGATTTGACTTTGCACATCTGTGAGGAACATCAAAGGGGATCACCTAGCTTATCCAAGCTTTAATAAACTTGAAATGTTTGCAGAAGTTGGTTTGTGCAAATTGCATCTCGTGTGTGAAACCCAGGGAAAAGAATCTAACACTACCATTAACTGTATAAGTCATGACTTTGTGCACTTTACTGAAATGAAACACCTCCAAATTTATCCAAATTAAACTCCTCAGTCCATTGGCCCAATTGATCAAGATCTCTTTGCAATCTTACATAACCTTCTTCACTTTCTCTGACACCACCAGTTTTGGTGTCATCCACAAACCTACTAAACATACTTTCTATGTTCTAATCCATATCATTTATATAAATGACAAACAAAAGTGGACTTGTCAAAAGTCTTCCTAAAGTCCATGTAGACAATGTCTGTTGCTCTGCACATCTCCGACAAAATCAGTGCAGTTTGTGAGGCACGTTTTTCTATGCACAAAACCATGCTGACTATCCCTACTCAGTCCTTGCCTCTCTGAATGCATGTAAGTCCTATCAGAATCCCCTCCAACAGCTTACCCACCGCTAATGTTATGCTCAACAGTACATAGTTCCCTGGCTGTTTCTTGCAGCCTTTCTTAAGTAATGGTACAACAGTAGCCTCCAGTCTTTCTGCCCCTCAGCCTGGCTATCAATGATACATAGGGCTCTGCTGGGGGTCCTTGCAATGAAAGCCAACGCAAGCATTTCCTGTCTTAATGCTGCTCTGAAGACCATTCACCTTTTCAATATTTGCTTCAAAATGAATAACTTCACACAGACCCAAGTTCTGTTCCATCCACCACTTCCTTGTCCCCATCCTGTTGCTTTGTCACTGTGTCCTCCTCAACCTTTTCCCCTCTAATGTCTACTTCTTCAGCAAACACATCAACGATACATTCCATTTGATCTTCCATCTAAATCATTGCTCTGTTAGAAATAACTGAGACCCAATCACTGATCCTTTTGGAAACCCAAAAATGACTCCTTTATTTCTACTATTTGTTTTTTGTCCGTGAGCCAGTTCTCTGTTCTGAAGAAGGCTCTCTAGACTCCACATTATCTCTGTTTTCCCTCTCCACACATGCTGCCAGACCTGCTGAATTACTCAAGAAATTCCTCTTTTCATTTCCTTTTTCCAGTGACTACGGTTCTCTGGTTTCCTTTTGTTTTACCTTCGCCTTGCCACTGCCAAGAGCCCTCATCTTGGGCAACGGCCTCTCATGAGGGATCTGACTGAATGTTCATTGTAAATTGAAAAATTGTACAGCTACTGGATTCCTTGTGGTGTACCTTGCTAGTTACACCGTCCTAATATACATCACCTAAAAGCGTGTCAATTCTGTCTAACTCAGGGCAGCATAGTGGTCAGCACTGCTGCCCTCACAGCACTAGGGACATGGGTTCGATTCCATCCTCGGGCGACTCTATGTGTGGAGTCTGCATATTCTCCCTGTGTCTTCATGGGTTTCCTTCAGTGCTCTGGTTTCCTCACCTATTCTAAAGATGTGCAGGTTAGGTGGATTGACCATGGTGAATTGTTCAGGGATGTACAGGCTGGGTGGGTTAACTATGATAAATATGGGGTTACGTATGTGGGATCGAGTGGGATGCTCTTTGGAGGGTTGGTGTAGACTTGATGGGCTGAACAGCCTCTGTCTGCTCTGTAGGGATTCTAAGATTTCCAAGCATTTGGAAAATTAAATTTCACGCACTTTTATATAAAGCTACAAGGCAGCTTCTCTGTAACTAAATGTAGTTCATTTGTGGCATTTTCCACAGCTTAAGTATTCTCTTGGGCAGGCCTTTCGAGTTAGGAATATTTTCTGGTTTATTCAATTTACTTATTCAACCTGGGTGATGCTGCTGGGCCCAGTATTTATTGCCTGCCCCTAGCTACTGTTGAGAAGGTGGGGGTGAGCTACCTTCTGGAGCTAGGCAAAAGTGAGTACTACGGATGCTAGAAACCAGAGTATAGATTAGAGTGGTGCTGGAAAAGCACAACAGGTCAGGCAGCATCCGAGGAGCAGGAAAATCGACGTTTCAGGCATTCCTGATGAAGGGCTTTTGCCTGAAACATCGATTTTCCTACTCCTTGGATGCTGCCTGACCTGCTGTGCTTTTCCAGCACCACTCTAATCTAGATTCTGCCATCTGGAACTGCTGCAGTCCATGTGCTGTAGGTAGTCCCACAATATCCTGTGGATTTTGACCCAGAGACAGGGAAAGGATGATGATATATTTCCCAGTCAGGATGATGAGTGCCTTGGAGGGAACTTGCAGGGGGTGGTGTTCCCATGTATCTGATGCCCTTGTCCTTCTAGATGGAAGTGATTGTGGGTTTGAAAGGTGCTGTCTCAGGATCTTTCGTGATGTTGTGAAGTACATCTAGTATATAGTATACAATAGTGCTACTGAGGTTGGTGGTGGAGGGAGGGGATGCATCCAATCAAGTGGCTGCTTTGTCCTGGATGGTGTCAAGCTTCTCGAGTGTTGTTGGAGCTGCTTTGCAGAGTGGGGAGGTGTGTCTTTCTTGTTGCAGTATCCATAGCCTCTGACCTTTCATGTTTTTGGTGAATACATTATACCTCCTTTGATAGTTTTCCAAGTGTTTGGACTCTTTGTCCCACCCCTCAGATCTCTACAAACAATCTATCTTTGTGGTTCAGTTACAGTTTAGAATAAGCCTTGACTTTACATTCTCATATGTTTAAAGTATTTTCAAACTTTGGACTTATTCATAAATTCCATGCACTTGCCTCTCAAACTGCATAATCCTTCCTGGTGTTTATATTGTCTGTTTGTACCTTGCATGACCGTATTTTCCCTGACCTATCTGTGTACTTTGCAGTTGCCATTATACTTCCTATATCACATCTGACATCAGGACTGTAACAACCACTTAGGTGACTGAGGCTCTTACCTTGGTAACTGAGGCTACTGCCCTATTGCTGGTGGGGACTATTTATATGAAAGTGTACGTCAGAGTGAACTGGAATCAGTGTGCACCCATTGTGAAGATGCTGCAGTGTACATTTGGAATTGGGACATCTCTATCTGGAGTGTGAGATTCCCTGACCCTGCATTTTCACTGTGAGTTTCACACTGAGGGCAGGAATGAAATGGATTGCACACTGACAGTGCAGGTGTAGTGTAAGTACAGCATCTATCTGCCCTGTTGCCTATGACCCAGCTGCCTCTTAGCTTCTTGTATTTAATCGTGGGGAAAGTGTAAGGAAAGAGTCTGGAGCAGCTTTCACATGTGAGTGAAAATGTCCTGTTAGCCAGGCTGAGAGGCACGCAGGCCCAGAGACGATGTGCCAATAGGGTTGGCATTAGTTGTTTTCCACACAGCTGTTGTTATGATCTGCCTGAAAGCAGCTTCAAAAAAGAATTCACAGAGACATTACTGCATAGGAGGAGGCCATTCAGCACAACTGTCTGTGCTAGCCCTCTGGTTAGTTAGAGTGCCTTTCCCTCGCCTTCTCCCCATAACTCTTGGTAAACAATGATCCAAACCTGTCTTCAATGCTTTGGTTGAGTCTCGACCCACAGTTCCACAGCATTTGCTGCAAGAAAATGTTCCCCCTCATGTCATTGTTGATTCTTTTGCCAATTTGTCTTTAATTAATGACAACAGTCCAAGTGAAATAGATAAATACTTGAAAATTAAAAATTGGTGATGGGCAAACAGGTGATTGGAAGGAAATGGATAGTGTCACTAAAATGTGAAGATGGTCATGTTGGGTTTCCTTGGCGCTCTGTGTCCATGATTGCCAGCTGGGCAAACATACCCACAACCAGAGTTCGGAGGAAAATGTAGCTGATCCAGTTAGTAAGTTTGCAGACAATACAAAGACTGGTGGAGTTGTGGATAGTGAGGAGGATTGTCAGAGGATACAGCAGGATCAGTTGGAGGCACAGATAGGAAAATGGCAGATGGAGTTTAATCCATTAAGTGGCAGATGGAGTGAGGTGACACATTTGGGTCAAATCCAGGTGGAAATTATACAGCGAATGGTAGAACCCTCCGGAATATCGGTATGCAGAGGGATCTGGGTGTGCAGGTCCACAGATCACTGAAGGTGGCAGCGCAGGTAGATAAGGGAGTAAAAAAGGCTTTGGCATGCTTGCCTTCATTGGAAGGGACGCTGAGTATAAGGATAGGCAAGATATGCTGCAGCTTTATAAAACTTTAGTTAGGCAAAACTTGGAATATTGCATACAGTTCTGGTCACCACAAGGTAAAGGATGTGGATACTTTGGAGAGGGTACAGAAAAGGTTTACCAGGATGTTGCCTGGTATGGGGGGATTTTAGCTATGAAGAAAGGTTGGATAAACTGGGTTTGTTTTCACTGGAACACAGGAGGTTGAGGGGTGATCTGATAGAAGTTTATAAGATTGTGAATGGCATGGATAGGATGGAAAGTGTAAGGTTTTTTTGCCCAGGGTGGAGGGGTCAATTACTAGGGAACACAGGCTCAAGGTGCAAGCGGGTGATGGGGGGGCGTGGGGGGTTAAGTTTAAAAGAGATGTGCGAGGCATGCTTTACACAAAAAGGGTGTTGAGTTCCTGGAACGCATTGCCAGTGGAGGTGGTGGAAGCAGACACAACAGCAGCATTCAAGAAACACCTGGATGAATACATGAATAGGAAGGGAATAGAGGGATACAGATCCGGTAAGTGAAAACCGTTTTAGTGTGGATGGGCAAAATGTGTCAGTGCAGACCTGGAGGGCCAAAGGTCTTATTCGTTGTTCTATATTCTGTCCTTTCTACCTGCGACTCCACTTTCAAGGCGCTATGAACCCACACTCCAAGGTCTCTTTGTTCAGCAACACACCCCAGGACCTTACCATTAAGTGTATACACATCGTGCTCTGATTTACCTTTCCAAAATGCAGCACCTCACATTAAACTCCATTTGCCACTCCTCAGCCCACTGCCCCATCTGATTAAGATCCTGCTGTAATCTGAGGTAACCTTCTTCGCTGTCCACTACACCTCCAATATTGGCATTATCTATAAACATACTATACCTCCTGTGTTCACATCCAAATCATTTATATAAATGACAAAAATTAGAGGACCCAGCACCAATCCACTGGTCACAGGCCTCCAGTCTGGAAAACACCCCTCCACCACCACCCTCTATCTTCCACCTTTGAGCCAGTTCTGTATCCAAATGGCTAGTTCTCCCTGTATTCAATGTGATCTAACCTTGCTAATCAGTCTCCCATGGGGAACCATGTCGAACGCCTTACTGAAGTCCATATAGATCACACCCACCACTCTGACCTCATCAATCATCATTTTTGCTTCTTCAAAAAACTCAATCAAGTTTGAGAGACATTATTTCCCACGCATAAAGCCGTGTTGATTATCCCTAATCAGTCCTTGCCTTTCCAAATGTATATAAATCCTGTCCCTCAGGATTCCCTCTAACTTGCCCACCACAATGTCAGGCTCACCGGTCTATAGTTCCCTGGTTTTTCCTTACCAAATTTCTTAAGTAGTGCACCACGTTCACCAACCTCCAGTTTTCCGGCACCTCACCTGTGACTATCGATGATACAAATATCTCAGCAAGAGGCCCAACAATTACTTCCTGAGCTTCTCACAGAGTTGTAGCGTACATCTCCACAGGCCCGAGGGATTTATCCACCTTTATCTGTTTTAAGATGTCCAGCACTATCTCCTCTGTAATATGGACATTTTTCAAGATATCACTATTTATTTCCCCACATTCTCTATTTTCCATGTCCTTCTCCATATAAACACTGATGCAAAATACTCATTTAATATCTCCCCCATCTCCTGTGGTTCCACACATAGGTTGTCTTGCTGATCTTTGAGGAGTCCTATTCTCTCCTTGGTTACATAGAACATAGAACATAGAACATAGAAGAATACAGCGCAGTACAGGCCCTTCGGCCCTCGATGTTGCGCCGATCCAAGCCCACCTAACCTACACTAACCCACTATCCTCCATATACCTATCCAATGCCCGCTTAGATACCCATAAAGAGGGAGAGTCCACCACTGCTACTGGCAGGGCATTCCATGAACTTACGACTCGCTGAGTGAAGAACCTACCCCTAACATCAGTCCTATATCTACCCCCCCTTAATTTAAAGCTATGCCCCCTTGTCATAGCTGACTCCATACGTGGAAAAAGGTTCTCACTGTCAACCCTATCTAAACCCCTAATCATCTTGTACACCTCTATCAAATCACCCCTAAGCCTTCTTTTCTCCAATGAAAACAACCCCAAGTGCCTCAGCCTTTCCTCATAGGATCTTCCTACCATACCAGGCAACATCCTGGTAAACTTCCTCTGCACCCGTTCCAGTGCCTCCACATTCTTCCTATAGTATGGCGACCAAAACTGCACACAATATTCCAGATGCGGCCGCACCAGAGTCTTATACAACTGCAGCATGACCTCAGGACTCCGGAACTCAATTCCTCTACCAATAAAAGCCAGTACGCCATATGCCTTCTTCACTGCACTATTTACCTGGGTGGCAACTTTCAGAGATCTGTGTACATGGACACCAAGATCCCTCTGCTCTTCCACACTACCAAGTAGTCTACCATTAGCCCAGTAATCCATCTTTTTATTACTCTTACCAAAGTGAATCACTTCACACTTAGCTACATTGAACTCCATTTGCCACCTTTCTGCCCAGCTCTGCAGCTTCTCTATATCCCGCTGTAACCTGCCATATCCTTCCTCACTGTCTACAACTCCTCCGACTTTCGTATCATCCGCAAACTTGCTCACCCAACCTTCTAACCCTTCCTCCAGGTCATTTATAAAAATGACAAACAGCAATGGTCCCAAAACAGATCCTTGCGGAACACCGCTAGTGACGGCACTCCAAGATGAACCTTTGCCATCAACTACTACCCTCTGTCTTCTTCCAGAGAGCCAATTCCTAATCCAAACCTCCAACTCACCCTCAATGCCATATCTCTGTATTTTCTGCAGTAGCCTACCATGGGGGACCTTATCAAACACCTTACTAAAATCCATATATACCACATCTACCGCTTTCCCCTCATCTACCTCCTTAGTCACCTTCTCAAAGAATTCAATAAGGTTTGTGAGGCACGACCTGCCCTTCACAAAACCATGCTGACTATCCTTGATCACATTATTCCTATCCAAATGTTCATAAATCCTATCCCTTACAATTCTCTCTAAGACTTTGCCCACAACAGAAGTGAGACTCACTGACCCTTTTGTCCTTAATGTATTCGTGGAATGCCTTTGGATTCTCCTTAAGCCTATTTACCAAAGTTATCTCAAGTCCCCTTTTTGCCCTCCTGATTTCCCTCTTATGCTTTTATATTCTACTAAGGATTCACTCGATCCCTATTGTCTATCCCTGACATATGCTTCCTTCTTAATCTGAACCAAAATCTCAATTTTTCTTGTTGTCCAGCGTTCCCTACACCTAGCAGCCTTACCCATCACTCTAACAGGAACATACTGTTTCTGGGGAAAGGGGATTAACCAGAATTATAGTCAGCCCTTGTCAGAACCATTGATACTCAAGACCCAGGTGGGAAGAGCGATGAGGTTCTGATCGCAGGTTTGTTGAGGCGAGGAAGGAGATTAAGAAACAAAACCTGGCGCAGTGATGCCATACACTAATGAGTGTAATAGTAGGAGGAGTGATCAGTGGAATGGCTCTGTGGCTGACATACTAGTGTAAGAGAGAGGGCATCAGATCTCTGAGGTATTGGCACCAGTTCTAAGGCAGGTGGGACCTATGCCAGCTGGACTAGTTGCATCATGACAGAAGTGGGACTCCTATCCTCGCAGGGAGATTTGCTCATGCCATAGCAGGGTGGGTTGGAACTCACTTGCTGGGGGTGGGAACCTGAGAGGTAACCCAGATTGACAGGGGTAAAGTTGGTAACAGGAAGTTAGAAAAATGGTCATGAGACAGGAAGGCAGGAGAAACAAGGCTGAGCATTGAGTTTGTTCCAAATGTGGAATTACATCAAAAAGGCAAAGTAAACAGCACTACCTGAATGTCCACATTGTTCACAACAAGGTCAATGATTTACCGGCACAAATGGAGAGGCATGGTTATGAGAGAATGGTCATTCCAGAAACATGGTGATCAGGACTAGAAACTGAATATTGAAGGATATTCAACATTTTAGGAAAAGCAGACAAGAAGGAGAAGGGGTTGGAGTTGGGATTATAATAAGGACTGAGAGCAAGACATTAGTAAGAGAGGATTCCAGATTGGAAAACCATGGCGGGGGGGGGACTGGTTTAGGTGGAGTTAAGTAACAACAAAGGGCAGCAGAGTTTAGTTGAAGTTATTTAGAAATGGTTGTGTGAGGCACAGTGTTAACCAGGAGATGGGAGAGGCATGTAGCATGAACAGTTATGATGGAGGATTTCAATGTGCATATAGACTGGGTAAAACAACTGAACATAAAAACTGTCAAGGGTGAGTTATTGGAGTATGTTAGGGTTAGTTTTCCAGAGCAGTGTGCTGAGCAACTGACTGGAGGACAAGCTGTTTTAGATCTAACATTATGTACTGAAAGAAAAGCTAATGAATAATCTAATTGTACAATAACGTTTTAGGAGGAGTGACGACCATATTGTAGAATCTTACAATACGCTTGAAAGCAAGGTAGTTCAATCTGAAGCAAGGTGTTACATTTGAATAAGGGAGATTATGAAAGCATTGAGTACAAATTGGCGGAGGTGGGCTGGGAAAATACATGAAAAAGTGTGTCTGGATATAAGCGATGGATGATCTTTAACAGCAACTATACATTCCTTCAAGTGACAAATGCTTAACGGTCAAAAGGAGGTGACTCTTGATCATCAAAAGAAGGTCAGGATTGTATAAGATTAAAAGAAAAAGCCTTTAAAATTGCCAGGAATAGCAGTAATTCTGAGGATTGGGGTTTATAAAATACAAGAAAGGAGGACCAAGAAACTGGTGGTGGAAGGAGAATAAAGTATGAATGCAATCTCACAAAAACATAAAAATGGACTGTAAGAGCTTCTATAAGCTTCATAAATAGCAAACATGTGGCTAAAATAGAGGAGTCTATTATCGACAGGGTCAGGAGAATTTTGAATGGAGAATCGCGAAATGCCAGACAGGCAAAGTCATTGTTTTGCTTTGTCTGTTCTCAAAGGAAGATACCAGAAATCTCCCGTAACTAGAGATCTATGTGGCTAAGGAGAATGAGAAGTTGAAGGAAATGTATATTAGTCAGAAGATTGTGATGGAGAAATGAATGTGTCAGAAAGTTGGGAAATGTTCAGGACCTGATAGTCTAAATCTTCATCCCAGAGTGTTGGAGGAGGTCACTATAGAGAGTTGATACTTTGATGATCATCTTCCAAAATTCTACCAACTCTGGAATGATTCCTGTGAATTGGAAGGTGTTAAATGTTATTCACATTTTAAGAAAGGAAATGAGAGAGAAAACTATATCTGTGTGCAGTTTTGGTCTCCTTATCTCCGGAATGATATTATTGTCAGAGAGGAGTACAATGAGAAATATAGAGAGAAATATAGAAACATAGAAAATAGACAAAAGTGTAGGCCATTCAGCTCCTTGAACCTGCTGTACCATTTAATATGATCATGGCTGATCATCCAACTCAGACCCTGTTCTCCCTTTGCCCCTCCATACCCTTTGATTCCTTTTGTTCTAATAACTGTATCTAACTCCTTTTTGAAAACATTTAATGTTTTGGTCACAACTGCTTTCTGTGGCAGAGAATTCCCCAGGGTCCCCACTCTCTGGGTGAATACATTTCTCCTCATCTCAGTCCAAAATGGTTTACCCCTGTATCCCTTAACAGTGACCCCTTGTTCAAGACTTTCCAGTCTAGAACAATGAGGGATGGCCAATTGGGAACATACTTCCTACATTAATACTGTCTAGTCCTATTAGAATTTTATAGGTTTCTACAAGATCACTCCTCAATCTTCTAAACTCGTGTGAATATAGCCCCAACTGATCCAGACCCTCTTCATACATCAGTCCTGCAATCCCATGTATCAGTCTGAGAAACCTTCCCCCCCCCCCCCCCCCCCCCCCCCCCCCCCACTCTCTCTGTGTAGTAAGAACATCCTCCCTCAGATAAGGAGACCAAAACTGCACACCATTTGGAGACACCGGTTTTGGACTGGGGTGGTCAAAGTTAAAAATCGCACAACACCAAATTATAGTCCAACAGATTTATTTGGAAGCTCTAGCTTTCGGAGCTAGTGCTTCCAAATAAACCTGTCAAACTGTAACCTAGTGATGTGTGATTTTTAACTTAACAATGCACACAACATTTCTAGGTGTGGCCTCACCAATATCCTGTATAACGACAGCAAGACATCATGTGCCTGCACTCGAATCCTCTCGCTATGAAGGCCAGTGTAAAGGTTCACCCAGAGGGTGGTGGGAATCTGGAACTCGGAGCCTGAAGGGTGGGACAGGTAGATATAACGTCTCAGCAATATTTAGATAGGCAGTTTCATTACCAAGGCATATATAGCTATAGGCCAAGTGCTGGAAAATGGGATTACAATACATCCCATTTTTGACCAGAAATAAACAATAACATAAATTTCTGAGTCTGGTAGCATTTGTGGAGAGAGAAACAGAGTTAATGTTTTGAATCCAGTGATCCTTTGTTCTAAACAGGGGTCACTGTTTTCTCTGCACAGATGCTGCCAGATCTACTGAGTTTCTCCAGCAATTTCTTGGTTTGTAACATTAAGGATTAATTTGCTGAGTAAGGATTTAAACTAGTGATTCCGAAGAGTCAGGTTTACGGTCAGATCAGCTTTCGTTAAGTGAGAGAATTCCATAATTCTGTCATGGTTGCTGGTAGATTCTACAGCGGTAATAGACAAAAGAGGGGAAGTTAAGATTGTTTCTGCACAGTACGGCAAGACCAGCATTCGCGGCCACACCTGGAGTGTAGAGCAATTTTGGTCTCGTTATTGGAGGAAGGATCTTCTGGCTAGGGAGTGAGCACAGTAAAGGTTTCCCAGACTAATTTCTGGGATGGCAGGACTGACGTATGAAGAGAGACTGAGTTAGTTAGAATTGTATACACTTGAGTTTAGAAGAATTAAGGGGGATTTTGTAAAAAACCTCTAAAAGTATAATAGGACTCAACTGGTTAGATACAGAAAAAAATGTCCTTAATGGTAAAGACGTCCTGAATCTGTAGCCATAGTTAAAGGATCAGGACTGTATGTTTTAGGACAGGCTCAAGGAGTCAAATCACCAACTCTTGCTCCGATCTTCTATATTTCTTTTCTTCTACGTAAAAAGGTATTTCCTCTCATCTTTTCTAAGCCTCCTGCCCCCATCCCTTAAATCTATTCCCCTGGTCATTGATCCCTCTGTCAAGGGAAGAAGTTCCTTCCTGTCCACCCTATCCATGTTCCTCCTTATTTTGTCCATCTCAATCATGTCCCCCCCCCCAATCTCCTCTGCTCAAAGGAAAACAACCGTAGTCTGTCCAATCCCTCCTCATAACTGAAACCCTCCAGCCCAGACAACACCCTGCTGAATCTCCCTCTGCACCCTCTCCAGTGCTATCACATCCCTCCTACACAGTGGATTTCAGAACTGCACACTATACACTCGCAGTGTCCCACAGAATCCTGTGTGGTTAAAGTGAAAGCTTACTTTAGCTCCACCTCTCTGAGAGTCCGTGTTCACCCAAAATAAAGAGAATCAAGTTACATCAGCTTCAGAGTTACCCATTTGATGAACTGTCCAATGAACAACCCCGACCCACATCCAGACTCTGAAGGTGTTGGCAGATAATCTTCAGCCATAGTGAGACTTGGTGAGAGGAGAATACAATAAATGAGATATGTTCGGGGATGTTTGATATTTTCTCAGGAGTAGATCCCAATTGCACTTTAAATTGAAAATTGAGCTTAAAAAGGCTGGTGCCCACTGGACTAGTGGATTTCACCTCCACTATCATCCGCTGTTTTTCTGAAGAATGGCAGGAAGGTTCATTCTTGTGTCATTTATCCTTGGAGCCACATTGTGAAAAACACGTTATCGCATCGTGTGAAGGGAGGTTGCTCTGTGGATGTTGCCTGCTGTGATACCTTGGTTACAGTAGTGACTACACTGCACAAGGATTGAACTGGCAGTAAAGTGCTGGAGGGCATCCTGAGGTTATGAATGGCTCTGTATAAATGGAAGGTGTTCTTGCTTTCGATCTGACTTGTATCATGCACAATCTGTTCTCTGGTGAATTGAGCCATCTGTTTCACTGAGCTGAACAACTCTGCCTTAGTGTATTGAGGAGGAATGGATTCCATCTGCTTCAACTGACCATCTTTTTGGAATGTCTGATGCTGCTCCATCTGTTTGAAACACTTTTAACCCAACCCTTTCCTTTCTCACAACTCTTTCTCTTTTTGCTGTTTGTTTCTGTTAGAGTGATAGCTGGGCCTGTGATCTGAGTTGTTCAGTTTGAGGCCCTCTCTTGTCCAGTGTAGGAGAGACCAACTTCATTGAAGTGCTTTGTCAGCCTCAGGGGTTTGCCTTAAAAAGTGAGAGCTCCACCCACATTGTTCAGGAAGGGGTGATTCTGGCAGCATTCCCCAAGGTGACCAATATCATTCAACATCAGTCTCATTCCACATGACTGTTGTTTCATGGCCTGTCCATTGGCAGAGTGAACACCGAGGAATTACTGTTGAAGAAGGTAACCTGGTTGTTCTCGGAGATGGGTGCCAGTGATTTAGGGATGGACAATGAGTGCTAGCCAAGCCTATATCAACCATATCCCGTCAACAAATTTCACAAAGTTCCCTCACATCTGAGCATGAGAGTAAATAGATGTTGCAGCATTATTACCCAGCTGGAGTTCCCCAAACATCAATGTTACATGAGAAAGTGACCTCACTTTGTTTAGTTACAAAACTTTTGCTTTTATCACAGGGTCAGTGCTGAGGGAGTGCCTCACTATCAGAGGGTCAGTAATTACCTGGATTATCCCTGCCACCCTAGCAATTTTACAGTCATCTGGGACCTTACCAATGTTCAAGGATGCTGCAAAGATATCTGTTAAAGGCCCCAGCTATTTACTCTCTCACTTCCCTCATCAACCTGGGATAGATCCCATCTGGACCTGGGGACTTATCCACCTTAATGCCTTTTAGAATATACAACACTTCCTCCCTCCTTATGTTGATTTGACCGAGACTAATGAAACATCTATCCCTAACCTCAACACCCGTCATGTCCCTCTCCTCAGTGAATACCAATGCAAAGTACTCATTAAGAATCTCACCCATTTTCTCTGACTCCACACATATCTTTCCTCCTTTGTCCTTGAGTGAGCCAACCCTTTTCCCAGTTACCTTGTTGCTCTTATATATGAATAAAAGGCTTTGGGATTTTCCTTAACCCTGTTTGCTAAAAATATCTCATGAACCCTTTTAGCCCTCTTAATTCCTCATTTCAGATTGGTCCTACATTCCCGATATTATTCCAAAGCTTTGTCTGTTTTCAGTCGCCTAAACCTATGTATGCATCTTTTTTTCCTCGTAGCTAGTCTCACAATTTCACCTGTCATCCAAGGTTCCCTAATCTTGCCATTTTTATTCCTCATTTTCACAGGAACATATCTCTCCTGAACTCTAACCAACCTCTCTTTAAAAGCCTCCTACATACCGATTGTGGATTTCCCTCAAACAGCTTCTCCCGATCCACATTCCCCAGCTCCTGCCCAATTGTGGTATAGTTGGCCTTCCCCCAGTTTAGCTCTTCCTTTAGGACACTCTCGTCTTTGTCCATGAGTATTCTAAAACTAATGGAATTGTGATCACTATTCCCAAAGTAATCCCCCACTGAAACTTCACCCACCTGGGGCCGGGATCATTCCCCAACACCAGGTCCAGTATGGCCCCTTCCTGAGTTGGACTATTTACAGACTGCTCGAGAAAACCATCCTGGATGCTTCTTACAAATCCTGCTCCGTCCAATCCTCTGACAATAAGTGAATCCCAGTCAATGTTGGGAAAATTAAAATCTCCTATCACCACCACCTGTTGCTCCTACATCTTTCCATAATGTGTTTACATATTCGTACCTCTATCTCCCGCTCGCTGTTGGGAGATCTGTAGTACAGCCCCAACATTGTCACCACACCCTTCCTATTTCTGAGCTCTGCCCATATTGCCTCACTGCTCGAGTCCTCCATAGTGCCCTCCTTCAGCACAGCTGTAATATCCTCTCTGACCAGTAATGCAACTCCTCCACCCCTTTTACCTCCCTCTCTATCCCACTTGAAGCATCTATATCCTGGAATATTTAGTTGCCAATCATGCCCTTTCCTTAACCAAGTCTCAGTAATAGCAATAACATCATACTCCCAGGTATTAATCCAAACCCTGAGTTTATCTGCCTTACCTACTATACTTCCTTTATGAAAACAAATGCACCTCAGACCACCAGTCCCTTTATGTTCATCTGCCACTTCCTGCCTACTCTTCCCCTTAGACCTGTTGACTTCATTATCTCGTTCCTTACAGGCTTTAGATACTACCTCCTTACTATCCCCTAACCTCCTCATTTGGTTCCCATCCCCTTGCCACGTTAGTTTAAACCCTGCAGACAACAGTGTTAGCAAAAGTACGCCCAAAGACATTGGTTCCAGTCCAGCCCAGGTGTAGACAGTCCAATTTGTAATAGTCCCACCACCCCCAGAACTGGTCCCAATGTCCCAAAAGCCTGAGCCCCTCCCTCCTGTACCATCTCTCAAGTCACTCATTCATCCTGAATATTCTGTCATTCCTACTTGGACTCTCATGTGGCACTGGTAGCAATCCTGAGAACACTACCTTTGAGGTCCTACTTTTTAACTTGGCTCCTAACTCCCTAAATTCTGCTTGAGGGGCCTCATCCTGTTTATTACTGATATCATTGGTGCCTATATACACCACGACAACTGGCTGTTTACCCTCCCATTCTGCAGTCGATCTGAGACATCTCTGACCCTTGCACCTGGGAGGCAACATACCATTCTGGAGTCTTGTTTTTGACCACAGAACCACCTATCTACTCCCCTTACAACTGAATCCCCTGTGACTATAGCCCTTGCATTCCTTTTCCTGCCCTTCTGTAGGGCAGAGCCCACCACAGTGCCATCTACTGCTGCTCTCTCCTGGTGAGCCATCTCCCCCAACAGTATCCAAAAGGATATACCTGTTTTGGAGGGAGATGACCGCAGGGTACACCTGCATTGCCTTCCTGCTCTTTCTGTCTTTTGGTCACCCATTCCCTTTCTCCCTCAGCAATCCTAACCTGTGGTGTGACCAGTTTGCTAAAGGTGCTATCCACGACCTCCTCAGCATCGCAGATGCTCCACAGTGAATCCGTCCACAGCTCCAGAGCCGTCATACGGTCAAACAAGAGCTGCAGCTGGACATAATTCCTGCAAGTGAAGGAGTGTGGGACACCAGCCACGTCCCTGAGCTCCCACATTGAGCAAGAGGAACATAACACCGGTCTGAGATCTCCTGCCATTTTTAATCTTAAGTTTAATTTAGTCTGAATTTAGATGAAAAAGGAAAGTTTTTTACAAATCACATGATTAAAAAAAGAAGTAGAAAATCCTTACCTTAACAACCCACCACAGAGTCTTTTTTATTGATTAGAGGACGAGGGCGGGTGGGAGACACTAGGCGTGTAATGTCTCAGGTTCAACCGCTGCCCAAATATTAGCTCACCCACTTTCCCAGAGTGCTCCTACTCAGCTCCTCCCTCTCACCACTGTTGTAAATAAAGCCCATTGATACTCGAGGGAAGTCCCTTTTTAAGTGTAAAATTTGTCTTCCAAGAAGCTCCTGGCTCTCTCTCTCTCTCGTCTTTCCCAAAAGTCCCACACTATCAGGGGGTCAGTGCTGAGGGAGTGCTGCACTGAGGGAGGGTCAGTGCTGAGGGAGTGCTGCACTGAGGGAGGGTCAGTGCTGAGGGAGTGCTGCACTGTCAGGGGGTCAGTGCTGAGGAAGTGGGCACTGTCAGGGGGTCAGTGCTAGGGAAACGGCACTGTCGGAGGGTCAGTGCTGAGGAAGTGGGCACTGTCGGAGGGTCATTGCTGAGGAAGACGGCACTGTCGGAGGGTCAGTGCTGAGGGAGACGGCAGTGTTGGAGGATCAGTGCTGAGGAAGTGGGCACTGTCGGAGGGTCATTGCTGAGGAAGACGGCACTGTCGGAGGGTGAGTGCTGAGGAAGTGGGCACTGTCGGAGGGTCAGTGCTGAGGAAGTGGGCACTGTCGGAGGGTCAGTGCTGAGGGAGATGGCACTGTTGTAGGGTCAGTGCTGAGGAAGTGGGCACTGTTGTAGGGTCAGTGCTGAGGAAGTGGGCACTGTTGTAGGGTCAGTGCTGAGGGAGACAGCACTGTCAGGGGGTCAGTGCTGAGGGGGACGGCACTGTTGGAGGGTCTGTGCTGAGGGAGTGCTGCACTGTCGGAGGGTCAGTGCTAAGGAAGTGGGCACTGTCGGAGGGTCTGTGCTGAGGAAGTGGGCAGTGTCGGAGGGTCAGTGCTGAGGGAGACAGCACTGTCGGAGGGTCAGTGCTGAGGGTGTGGGCACTGTCGAAGGGTCAGTGCTGAGGGGGACGGCACTGTCAGGGTCAGTGCTGAGGAAGTGGGCACTGTCGGAGGGTCTGTGCTGAGGGTGTGGGCACTGTCGGAGGGTCAGTGCTGAGGGTGTGGGCACTGTCGGATGGTCAGTACTGAGGGGGTGCCACACTGTCGGAGGGTTAGTGCTGGGCGAGTGCCGCACTGTCAGAGGGTCAGTGTTGAGGGAGACAGCACTGTCGGAGGGTCGGTGCTGAGGGAGTGCTGCACTGTTGGAGGGTCGGTGCTGAGGGAGTGCCGCACTGTTGGAGGGTCGATGCTGAGGGAGCGGGCACTGTCGGAGGGTTGGTGCTGAGGGAGTGCCACACTGTCGGAGGGTCAGTGCTGAGGGAGTGCCGCACTGTTGGAGGGTCGATGCTGAGGGAGCGGGCACTGTCGGAGGGTTGGTGCTGAGGGAGTGCTGCACTGTCGGAGGGTCAGTGCTGAGGAAGTGGGCACTGTTGTAGGGTCAGTGCTGAGGAAGTGGACACTGTTGTAGGGTCAGTGCTGAGGAAGTGGGCACTGTTGTAGGGTCAGTGCTGAGGGAGACAGCACTGTCAGGGGGTCAGTGCTGAGGGGGACGGCACTGTTGGAGGGTCTGTGCTGAGGGAGTGCTGCACTGTCGGAGGGTCAGTGCTAAGGAAGTGGGCACTGTCGGAGGGTCTGTGCTGAGGAAGTGGGCAGTGTCGGAGGGTCAGTGCTGAGGGAGACAGCACTGTCGGAGGGTCAGTGCTGAGGGTGTGGGCACTGTCGAAGGGTCAGTGCTGAGGTGGACGGCACTGTCAGGGTCAGTGCTGAGGAAGTGGGCACTGTCGGAGGGTCTGTGCTGAGGGTGTGGGCACTGTCGGAGGGTCAGTGCTGAGGGTGTGGGCACTGTCGGATGGTCAGTACTGAGGGGGTGCCACACTGTCGGAGGGTTAGTGCTGGGCGAGTGCCGCACTGTCAGAGGGTCAGTGTTGAGGGAGACAGCACTGTCGGAGGGTCGGTGCTGAGGGAGTGCTGCACTGTTGGAGGGTCGGTGCTGAGGGAGTGCCGCACTGTTGGAGGGTCGATGCTGAGGGAGCGGGCACTGTCGGAGGGTTGGTGCTGAGGGAGTGCCACACTGTCGGAGGGTCAGTGCTGAGGGAGTGCCGCACTGTTGGAGGGTCGATGCTGAGGGAGCGGGCACTGTCGGAGGGTCAGTGCTGAGGGTGTGGGCACTGTCGGATGGTCAGTACTGAGGGGGTGCCACACTGTCGGAGGGTTGGTGCTGAGGGAGTGCCACACTGTCGGAGGGTCAGTGCTGAGGGAGTGCCGCACTGTTGGAGGGTCGATGCTGAGGGAGCGGGCACTGTCGGAGGGTTGGTGCTGAGGGAGTGCTGCACTGTCGGAGGGTCAGTGCTGAGGGAGCGGGCACTGTCGGAGGGTCAGTGCTGAGGGAGTGCCGCACTGTTGGAGGGTCGATGCTGAGGGAGTGCCGCACTGTCAGAGGGTCAGTGCTGAGGGAGTGCTGCACTGTCGGAGGGTTGGTGCTGAGGGAGTGCTGCACTGTCGGAGGGTCAGTGCTGAGGGAGCGGGCACTGTCGGAGGGTCAGTGCTGAGGGAGTGCCGCACTGTTGGAGGGTCGATGCTGAGGGAGCGGGCACTGTCGGAGGGTTGGTGCTGAGGGAGTGCCGCACTGTCGGAGGGTCAGTGCTGAGGGAGTGGGCACTGTTGGAGGGTCAGTGCTGAGGGAGTGCCGCACTGTCGGAGGGTTGGTGCTGAGGGAGGGCCGCACTGTCGGAGGGTCGGTGCTGAGGGAGCGGGCACTGTCGGAGGGTCGATGCTGAGGGAGCGGGCACTGTCGGAGGGTCGATGCTGAGGGAGTGCCGCACTGTCGGAGGGTCGGTGCTGAGGGAGCGGGCACTGCCGGAGGGTCGGCGCTGAGGGAGCGGGCACTGCCGGAGGAGTTGTCTTTTGGATGAAATGATTATGAGTGTATGACCGATCCCTCAGGTGGTTTGCTCAAGGTACTGTTTCAAAAGCCTGGTGATTACTCCACGTGATCTGGTCAATGTAATCCTTCAGACAACGTAACTGGAAAGGCTGATCTGGTAGTTTCACTGTTGTTTGTCGGATCTTGTTAATAAATAAACTGGCTGCTGCTTTCCTCCAGTCCAACAGTCAGTACATTTTAAACATTATAGTGTGTAGTTGATTGTACATTTGGATGCATAAGGTGGCGAAAGGTACTATACAAAAGCTTCTGTTGTGCAGATCTCCGATGTTTCTGTGATCACCAATCACTGTGTGTCAAATGCCACAGCTTTATTAGAGTGGCCTGTCTCTCATTTTCTCCCTTTAACCATCTATTCATTTTGTAATTCCAAATTGCCATTCTGGTCACTGGTCCATCTCCCTGTGGACTGGGATCCGGGGAAGATGCTGCTAATGTCAGCCTCTGGTTCAGAAAACCCCTCCGCTTGCTTTGTGTTTTAATTTCATATTACACAGGAGCAGCAACAGTTAATAGAGAAATACTTGAGGGCTTGGGGAGGAGGGATATAAAAGGCATCAGGAAAGGGAAATGCGCAGAGAAGAGTCAGGAGATTTTTTTTTAAATAAAGGGGTTGATACAAACTCCTACGATGTTCATGCTGCACAAGCAGATATTTAAGAGACAAGGTGCATTTTGCTGTCACTACATCCAGCAGGAGGGATAGTTTGTGTGCTAGTACAATTCCTTTGATATTTGTTCCTTTTAAACCCTTGCTGACCATGATTCTTCCTGAGTCTTTAAATCTCAGGATTCCTGTCGTGAATTCACAACCAGCTAAGTTCCCAAGGCAACCTATACAACCAGCATGGGGCTTTGTGATTCTGGTGCATCAATTTGAACATAAACTGTGTCTGAAGGAATGAGTTTTACAAAACAGAATGTCAGTCCCCTTCATAACTGCTGTAAATAAATTACAACTCTGACAGCATGAGAATGGGCCCAGGTCACAACTATCCAAATATGTTGGAGAGCCACAGTAAAGGGAGCTGTAATGAATAGAATGCTGTGTGTTGGCAGAAATGTGTTCCTTTTGCTTAAAAGATGCCAGGAGTGGACCTGAACCGAAATGTAACTGTATTCAAAATGTTACTCCAATGTAGTAAGTGATTCATTTTGTGTGTTATTTTCACGATGGTAAATTATTTACAAAGTCTGTCAAAGCTTGAAATTAATTTTGTCTTGTTTGCATGTGCAGTAACATTTCACAAGGGACAAGAGATGAGTCCAATGGATTCAGCTGGGAGCCTGTACATCTCAACTATCCCCAGTACAACCATTGGGAAGCTTAAATACTTGCGCCTGTGCCAATGTTTGCAGCCTTGGTTATAATTCTGGTAACAAAAAATAAAAAAGTCTTTGGATTTTTTAAAAGTCAAAGTTAATTCCTCAATTAGTGTCTGTCCTGTGATAATATTTAACATTTAATGATTCAAGAATTAATTGAACCATTCTGTTGGAGAATCTCAGCATCAATTTTGTGATATTACTGCAGATAACCCTGGTAATGTTTTAGGGATCCTTATATGAATCAGTTCTCTAACCCAAAATAAACACAGGAATGGTGCACTTCAGCTCAGTTAATGACTGACTGCATCAATAAACGATATCCTTTTCTTAAATTAGACAAGAAATGGGTCCCAGGTCAGAGGCCTTTATGGTATTGAACCTAATCCAATAAAACAAATGTTGGACAAAATGGTTTTAAAGCATGAAGACGAGAGATTCCCATCACTGGGGCAGAGGTTACTTAAACACTCATTAACTAATGACTCTCTAACAACTGTTTACACCCTCGGGCTCTAATTTCTCTTGGGCAGTTTCCGTTGGTGATACAATTTTTAAAAAGATATCATTGTTCGCAGTGATGTCCCATGTCCCAGCAATGTATAAATGATTTCTAACTAAAGGGTCATCCAATTGGACAAACTGTGTGACTGAGATATCCAAAGAATAAAAATGAAAAGTGATTTGAACACTGACTCAGCATCGACAGATCTCGTGGTGACAGTTGGCTCCAGCCAATTTCCTTGGGTGACAGTAATTTGAATAATTTAAGCAGGGTGTGGTGACTTTGTGCCAAGTCAATCTTGCCCACCTCAGATGGAGGGAGAGGGCACAAGTTATTCAGTGCATTAAGGTTGGTGGCACCTATTTTCAAAACCCATTTAACATTGCCTGGGTCTGATGTAAAAGGTCCAAACCTTAATCCTCTCCCACAGGGTGTATGCTGTCAGCGATTTGGCCAAATTCCCAACGAGCTGGCAAGGACCACTGGGAAGCTGAATACAGTGTCTGTGCCATTAACATCAGTGTGTTTAAGAGTAAGATGGTTGAGTTACGAGGGATGTAGAAATGAACAGACAGTGCAGACGGGTGGATGCAACTGAGTGGGAAGAGGCTTGTTTGGAAATAGCTGCACAGAGCGGTGGTCTGTTTGTGTTATATGTTCTGGGTAATGGCTGCTCCTGCCAGCTCAAAGCAGACAAAAACATTCAGGGAGTGTGCAGCTGATATAAAAAAAATACATAGAAGCTCAGGGCAGATAATGTCCAAGTTTATTTGGCTTCCAGAAATGCAGAAAATAATAATTAAATGACAGTTGAATGAAACAGTCTAAGTGGAGTATTTCGGACTGTGGGCTCAAATCATTTGCAGCAAAAGCAAGTTTCTGCCTTCCCAGTTTGTTGGCCACAAAGTGCAAGGTGAAGCTGACTAACCCACTTCCATTTTTCTGGTTATCCTGGTTTGATGTCAGCTACATGGAGCTTGCTATTCAGGTACGTTATGGGGAGACAAAGGCCTAATGGTTTTATCACTGAACTGGTTATCCACAGACCCAGGTTCAAATCCCACTACAGTAGATGGTGGAACTTGAATTTAATAAAAACATCTGGCATTAAGAGTTCAACAGTGACTGTTGTCAATAGTTGGAAAACCAATGTGGTCCACTAATGTCGTTTAGGGAAAGGAATTACCATCCTTACCTGGTCTGGTCTACACGTGACTCCAGACCCATAGCAATGTGGCTGGCCATTAACTGCCCTCTGGGTAATTAGGAATCGGCAATTAATGCTGGCCTGGCCAGTGCTGCCTTCATCCCATAAATGAATTTAAAAACAAACCTTGTCATGGATGCAAGCAAAGGGCTGGGGTTGGCAATCACCGAGTAGATCACAGATGCTACAGGCTGAGGTAATAAAAGCCTGGATCAGAGGGCAGCTAAAGATACAACATGGAGAAACATTGATACCTTCAAATAGATTTTAGATTTGGATTTAGATTTAGATTTTTATTATCACTTACTCGAGTACAGGAGTATAGTGAAAAGGGTATAATGTGGCCACAGAGGGAGCTATCTTTGGTACCAAGGTCCCTTGGTACAAAACTTGGGTACACCATATAAAAGAAACTAAGTTTAAAACAGTTACACTTTACCTTCATAGAAAAAGTGGCAAAATAAAGAATTAAGGTATTAGTTAACATTAAAGTACTCCTTAATAAAAACTAGAAGCAAAAGGAATAAAGTTTAAAAGATCAATGGTCTGTGAATCCTCTGTTTAGCTCACTGTCCGGGAGACTACAATTGCCTGTTCTCCCTGCCAACCCTGCCATAGATACCACCAGAAGTCCCTCACCGCGTGCTCTTCCCACACTGCCTTGCCACTGCCATTCCCTGATCTCCTCCTGGTGCCTCTGGAACATACCTGGGCAGGACCCAGTTGCACGCTGAAGTACTGGGCCGAGACACCACCAGACTCGCCAAGAGACTACCACAGTCTGCCAAAAGACCAGGCTGAGAGACTGTCACAGGTCTCTCCTGAAGCTATTAAATCCCGTAAGAGGCCAACCTCCTGGCTTGAAGGTGGGAAAGTGATTGGTGAACAAAGAGGTTCTACTGGGACAGGAAGCCAACCCAATATGAAAATCCATGGTCTCAGCTCCACTCGTTGAGCCTGTAAGGAGTAGCATCAAGGATTCTGCCTGAGCTGTCATCAGGAAACCTGGTCTCCGCTTCCTTGTTGGGGAATGTTCCAATGATGTGGGTTCAAATCTCACCCTAATGGGCAATAAATATTGATTCAATCGTTGACCCTCTCCCATGAAAGAATTTTGTTTTTTACAAGTTCAACTCTTGTCCAGAAAGATGTTGGAGTGAGAAATTCCAGAAGCGTTTGGGATGAGTGAAGATGTTGTGATGAGCAGAAAGACCTTTTACAGCTGTGAACAGAACTGTGTAGTTAATCAGCTCATTAAAGCACAGTATGGAACATTTCTCCAGAAGGATTTGGATATTGTGTCATTAAACCACAAGAATATCAACATCTTTTTGTTTTAGTACATTGAAACTGTACTCTCTGGGAAAATACACGAGGTGAGAATTGTTCAGTCAATCAAACTCTGCACTACCAGTGATATCTCACCAGCTCACTCTGCTCCCAATTGATAGCTGTAATAATTTATGTTCCAAGTGTTAAGGTTAGTGAGATGGATCACCTGTCTATGCTCTCCATTTATGATGCAGGAAAGAGTTTAGTTTCACTGCTATCTGTATGAAGAACAAAAAGAATTGACGTCCATGTGTGTTCTACCTAATGGTTTCTCACAATGTACAGTGTTAGCACCATTGATTCTGAGGAAGGTGGAAGCTGGGCATTTATACAGGCCTCGTGATTCCTCAGGATTGTCTGACAGGACGTCCTGGTCAATGATTTACTTTGAGTTTATGTAATGTAGGTGAATTAAGCAGCTCACCTTCTTGCAATAGCCAGATCATCAGAATTATAGTCATAGATTTGTAAAGTTTTTGTATTCATTTGTGGTATGTGGGTGTCACTGGCTGGGCCTGTATGTGTTGCTGGTCCCTAATTGCCCCTTGAGAAGGTGGGGGGGTGAGCTGCCTTCTTGAACCACTGCAGTCCATGTGCTGTAAGTAAACCCACAATATCCCTAAGGGATGGAATTCCATGATTTTGACCCAATGACAGTGAAGGAACGGTGATATATTTCCAAGTTAGGATGGTAAGTCTATGTCCCCATTCCTTCACTGTCTGCCTGAAGGAGGCCATTTGGTCCATCGTGCCAGTGAACAAGCGGCGACCCCATGTTCCAGCACATTGTTATCAGTGAGAACATTTTGTGAAGTCCAAGTGCAATAGAGAAGCTGAGTGTTTCCACTTCTACCTTTTTTTCAAAGAATAAGTTAGAGCTGACCGAGGGAGAGAAGAGAGCCCGCTTATTTTCACACAGCTCCTCATCTCTTATCATTAGAATTTTAAATCAGTCTCCTTCCATGTAATTAAAATGAAAGTACCAATCGATTAACCCACTTAATTTGTACAACATTGCTTATCATTGATTTGAAGCATATGCTGTGATGGCTGATGCAGAGCAAGAATTGTGTCAAATTAATGAGTTGAAACAATGTTAATGAATGAGAAAGATCATTCATTAGACAAAAGAAGGCTATTCTGCCCATCATCCCCATACCAGTGCCTTGATCGAGTCATCCAATTCATCTCATTGCCCCAGTCTTGTTGCAAGTATTAATCCAGTTTGTGTTAACTGAAAGGATGTATTGTCTACCATTTTCTCTCAAAGATGGAACTCAATACATTGAGCAACAAATGTGGACTTTGAGAAGAAGCCTTGGATGCTTGCTGCACTGACTCTCCAGTGAAGAGGGAGAGAGAGTTAAAGAGGCCACTGACATTGCTTTGATATCAGGACATCAAGTCCATAAGCACAACAAGTTGCATCTGCAGAGTACCTTTCATCTAGAAAAATGTTTCATTGTATTTTGCAAAAGGGAGAAAAGGATGGGGAGGATGGGGAGAATTGAGGGGAGGATGGGGAGAATTGAGGGGAGGATGGGGAGAATTGAGGGGAGGATGGGGAGAATTGAGGGGAGGATGGGGAGAATTGAGGGGAGGATGGGGAGGACGGGGAGAATTGAGGGAGGATGGGGAGAATTGAGGCTGGAGCAGGTTATGGAGGTGAGGTCAGCAAAAACATTTTTTTGGGACAAAGGAGCAGTGATAATTTAACTGTGTGTGTGTGTGTGTGTGTGTGTGTGTTTTCAAAGTTTGGTAGAAGATTTGTAGCTCGGGTGCTCGTTGTTGTGGTTCTGTTCGCCGAGCTGGGAATTTGTGTTGCAGACGTTTCGTCCCCTGTCTAGGTGACATCCTCAGTGCTTGGGAGCCTCCTGTGAAGCGCTTCTGTGATCTTTCCTCCGGCATTTATAGTGGTTTGAATCTGCCGCTTCCGGTTGTCAGTTCCAGCTGTCCGTTGCAGTAGTCGGTATATTGGGTCCAGGTCGATGTGCTTATTGATTGAATCTGTGGATGAGTGCCATGCCTCTAGGAATTCCCTGGCTGTTCTCTGTTTGTCTTGTCCTATAATAGTAGTGTTGTCCCAGTCGAACTCATGTTGCCTGTCATCTGCGTGTGTGGCTACGAAGGATAGCTGGTCGTGTCGTTTTGTGGCTAGTTGGTGTTCGTGGTGTGTGTGTTTTGCAGACGATTATACATCAGCGAGAAAATGTGTGAATGAGCAGGGCCCAGAGTGTGGGAGGCTGGGGCCCGGGATGTGGGGTTGGGCAGAGCCTGAGTTGGGGGAGGGCAGGGCCTGGGGGGTGGGGGAGGGCTGGGTGGGGCAGGGCAGTTTTGACCTAGCAGAGGGTCAGATGATGTCCAGGGGAACATGTTGATGAGTTGATGGTGAAGGTCAGAAGGGCACAGTTGGAGGTTTGTCTGAACTGGAAGTAAATGGTTTTTATTGCAGGCAGATTATGAAGTTGGGGTCTGCTGAGGGTCAGGTTGTAGGGTGAGGTTACAGAGCTCAGCAATGACATTTTTATACATGACCTCCTTTGACCTCACAAAAGCTTTTGACTCTCTCGACCAAGACAGAAATAGAAAATGCTGGAAAAGCTCAGCAGGTCTGACCACATCTGTGGAGAGAAATCAGAGTTAACATTTCGGGTCTGGTGACCCTTCCTCATAACTCTATTTTTGTCTCTGATTTACAGCATCTGCAGTTCTTTCATGAGACCATAAGATTGAGGAGCAGAATTAGGCCATTCAGCCCATCGAGTCTGCTCCACCATTCATAAGTTTCTCAACCCCATTCTCCCGCTTTCACCCTGTAACCCTTGATCCTCTTGATACTCAAAAACCTATCTGTCTCCATCTTAAACATACTCGATGGTCTGGCCTCCACAGCCTTCTGTGGTAATGAATCCCAGAGATTCCCCTCTCTCTGGCTGAAGAAGTTTCTCCTTATCTCCAATAGACAATAGACAATAGGTGCAGGAGTAGGCCATTCAGCCCTTCGAGCCTGCACCGCCATTCAATATGATCATGGCTGATCATTCCTAATCAGTATCCTCTTCCTGCCTTATCTCCATACCCCTTGATTCCACTATCCTTGAGAGCTCTATCCAACTCTTTCTTAAATGAATCCAGAGACTGGGCCTCCACTGCCCTCTGGGGCAGAGCATTCCACACAGCCACCACTCTCTGGGTGAAGAAGTTTCTCCTCATCTCTGTCCTAAATGGTCTACCCCGTATTTTTAAGCTGTGTCCTCTGGTTTGGCACTCACCCATCAACGGAAACATGTTTCCTGCTGCCTCAATCAGATCCCCTCTCAGTCTTCTAAACTCAAGGGTATACAAGCCCAGTTGCTCCAGTCTTTCAGTGTAAGGTAATCCCGCCATTCCAGGAATTGACCTAGTGAACCTACGCTGCACTCCCTCAATAGCCAGAATGTCTTTCCTCAAATGTGGAGACCAGAACTGCACACAGTACTCCAGGTGTGGTCTCACCAGGGCCCTGTACAGCTGCAGAAGCACCTCTTTGCTTCTATACTCAATTCCTCTTGTTATGAAGGCCAGCATGCTATTAGCCTTCTTCATTACCTGCTGTACCTGCATGCTTACCTTCATTGACTGGTATACAAGAACACCCAGACCTCTTTGTACTGCCCCTTTACCTAAATTGATTACATTTAGGTAGTAATCTGCCTTCCTGTTCTTGGCATCAAAGTGGATAACCATACATTTATCCACATTAAACTGCATCTGCCCACTCACCTAACTTGTCCAGGTCACCCTGTAATCTCCTAACATCCTCATCACATTTCACCCTGCCACCCAGCTTTGTATCATCAGCAAATTTGCAAATGTTATTGCTGATACCATCTTCTATATCATTAACATATATTGTAAAAAGCTGCGGTCCCAGCACGGATCCCTGCGGTACCCCACTGGTCACTGCCTGCCATTCCGAAATGGAGCTGTTTATCACTACCCTTTGTTTCCTATCAGCAAACCAATTTTCAATCCAATCTAGTACTTTGCCCCCAATTCCATGTGCCCTAATTTTACTCACTAACCTCCTGTGTGGGACTTTATCAAAAGCTTTCTGAAAGTCCAGGTATACTACATCTACTGGATCTCCCTCATCCATCTTCAGAGTTACATCCTCAAAAAATTCAAGAAGATTAGTCAAGCATGATTTCCCCTTCATAAATCCATGCTGACTCTGACCTATCCTGTTACTACTGTCCAGATGTGTCATAATTTCATCCTTTATAATAGACTCCAGCATCTTTCCCACCACTGAGGTCAGACTAACTGGTCTATAATTTCCTGCTTTCTCCCGCCCACCCTTCTTAAAAAGTGGCACAACATTAGCCGCCCTCCAATCCTCAGGAACTGATCCCGAATCTATTGAACTCTGGAAAATAATCACCAACGCATCCACGATTTCCCGAGCCACCTCCTTCATTACCCTGGGATGTAGACCATCAGGCCCTGGGGACTTATCAACCTTCAGACCTAATAGTCTCTCCAACACCAAATCCAGGCAAATATAAATTCCCATAAGTTCAGGTCCTTCAGCCACTGTTACCTCAGGGAGATTGCTTGTGTCTTCCCCAGTGAACACAGATCTGAAGCACCCATTTAATTCTTCTGCCATTTCTTTGTTCCCCGTAATATATTCCCCTGTTTCTGTCTTCAAGGGCCCAATTTTAGTCCTAATCATTTTTTTGCCTTGGACATACCTAAAAAAGCTTTTACTATCCTCCTTTATGTTATTGGCCAGTTTACCTTCGTACCTCATTTTTTCTCTGCGTATTTCCTTCTTACTAATCCTCTGTTGTTCTTTAAAAGTTTCCCAGTCCTCCGTTTTCCCGCTTATCTTCGCTAAGTTATACTTTTTCTCTTTTAACTTTATATTTTTCTTAACTTCCCTCGTCAGCCACGTCCACCTATGCCTCCTCCTGGGATCTTTCTTCCTTTTAGGAATGACCTGATCCTGCAACTTCTGCATTATACACAGAAATATCCACCATTGTTCCTCCACTGTCATCCCTGCTAAGGTATTGCACCATTGAACTTTGGCCAGCTCCTCCCTCATAGCTCCATAGTTCCCTTTATTCAACAGAAGTACTGTCACTTCCGACTGTACCCTCTCCCTCTCAAATTTCAGATTGAAGCTTATTGTATTATGGTCACTACTTCCCAATGGCTCCTTCACTTTGAGGTCCCTGATCAATTCTGGTTCGTTGCACAATACCAGATCCAGAATTGCCTTCTCCCTGGTTGGCTCCAGCACCAGCTGCTCTAAGAATCCATCTCTGAGGCACTCCACAAAGTCTCTTTCTTGAGGTCCAATACCATCCTGATTCTCCCAGTCTACCTGTATGTTAAAATCCCCCATAACAACGTCGTAACATCTTTGCGACAGGCCAATTTCAGCTCCTGATTCAACTTACACCATACTTCTGTTTGGGGGCCTGTAGATGACTCCCAAGAGGGTCTTTTTACCCTTAGTGTTTCGAAGCTCTATCCACACTGACTCTACATCCCCTGACTCTAGGTCCCCCCGCGCAAGGGACTGAATATCCTCCCTTACCAACAAGGCCACCCCACCCCCTCTGCCCGTCAGTCTGTCCTTACGATAGCACGTGTAGCCTTGAATATTCATTTCCCAGGCCCTGTCCACTTGAAGCCACATCTCCATTCTGAAAGGTCTTCCCTTTACTCTCAGGCTGTGCCCTCAGGTCCTAGTCTCTCCCACCAATGGAAACATCTTCCCCAACATCCACTCTGTCCAGGCCATTCAGTATTCTGTACGTTTTAATTAGATCCCCCCCTCATCCTTCTAAACCCCAGCGAGTATAGACCCAGAGTCCTCAAACATTCCTCATATGTTAAGCTTTTCATTCCTGGGACCATTCTCGTGGACCTCTTCTGAACACGCTCCAGGGCCAACACATCCTTCCTGAGATATAGGACCCAAAGCTGCACACAACACTCCAAATGTGTTCTGACCTGAGCCTTCTAGACATTCAGAAGTACATCCCTGCGTTTATGTTCAAGTCCTCGCAAAATAAATGCCATCATTGCATTTGCCATTTTAACTACTGACTCAACCTGCAAGTGTACCTTGAGAGAATCCTGGACTAGAACTCCCGAGTCTCTTTGCACTTCAGACTTCTGAATTTTCGTCCCATTTAGAACAGAGTCCATGTTTGTATTCTTTCTGGCAAAGTGCATGATCTCACACTTTCCCATCTGTCACTACTTTGCCCATTCTCCTAACCCGTCCTAATCCTTCTGCAGCCTCCCTGCCTCCTCAATATTACCTTCCCCTTCCACCTATCTTTGTATCATCTGCAAACTTAGCCAGGATGCCCTCAGTTCCTTCAACTAGATCGTTATTGTATAAAGTGAAAAGTTGTGGTCCCAACACTGAGCCTTGTGGAACACCACTTGTCACTGAGTGCCATCCTGAGAAGGACCCTTTTATCCCCACTCTCTGTTTGCTGCCAGACAGCCAGGCTTCTATCCATACTAGCACCTTACCTGTAACACCATGGGCCTATATCTTACTCAGCAGCCTCCTGTGCGGCAATTTGTCAAAAGCCTTCTTGAAGTCCAGGTCTCCTTGGTCCAAGTCTCCTTGGTCTAACCTGCTTGTAACTTCCTCAAACAATCCCAGCAGTTTTGTCAGGCATGACCTCCCCTTGATGAAACCGTGTTGACTTTGCCCTATTTTATCATACACTTCCAAGTATTTAGAAATCTCATCCTTCACAATGGATTCCAGGGTCTGACCAACCGAGGTTAGGCTAATCAGTTTATAATTTTCTGTTGTTTACCGTACTCCCTTTTTAAACAGGGGTGTCATATTAGCGATTTTCCAGTCCTCTGGGATCCTACCTGATTCCGGTGATTCCTGAATTCCATTTTGATTTGGGGATTAAAGAGTCTTTCCTCAGATTTAGCTGCTTGCAGGAATTTGCTACACAGCAACATCAAATGGTGATCATCACCAAGAGATCCACCACAGACCCAGCGTGTGTATAAACTGGGGTGAAGTAAAGCTAGTCTCCATCTTCCTGACTGCAACACTCCACCCCACCCCACCTCATCCCATCTCACCCCAACCTATGCCTCCCGACCCCAACCCAACCCGCCCCACCCAATCCCATCCCAGCCCATCCCATCCTGTCCCACCGCATCCCATCCCACCACATCCCATCCCATCCCACCACATCCCATCCCATCCCATTCCATCCCACCACATCCCATCCACCACATCCCATCCCATCCCATTCCGCCATATCCCATCCCATTCCACCACATTCCATCCCACCACATCCCATCCTACCACATCCAATCCAATCCCATCCCATCCCATCTCACTGAAACTTCCTGCTGAAGAGAAGCTCTTCCACTGGACGAGCATGAAATCGCATCACCTCCAGAACCTTCCCCAAACCTTCCTCATTGAGCTGCAGTTGTGCAGATGAGGCATGTCTGTGTGTGCATGCGTTCACATGTGCATTTGTCTGTGTGTGTACATGTGTTTGTGTGTGTGCGCGTTTGTGTGTGTGTGTTTATTTGTCTGTGTGTGTGTGTGTGTGTGTGTGTGTAAAAGCCTTAAACTCTTCTTATATCTCAGTACGCAAAATTGAAACATCACTCTGCCCTTTGCACATTGCTATAGATTAAGGATCCAATGTCTATTCACCCTATCCATGCCTCTCATGATGTTATAAACCTCTATAAGGTCACCCCTCAGCACCTTCTTGGCTATCGTTGTCCTTTGGGTCACAGTCAGCCAGTACCTACCGGTATCTTTCCCTGTGCAGGGACATCAATGGTATAACCAAGGAATGGAAGGATACAAATGGCTAGTTCACTGAAGGATAAAGAAATACAACTGTAGACTTACCATCAGCTCCCAAAGACTCTTTGATTTCAACAATGGCATACTTCCCACAGAAACACAACATAGTATTTAATACAGGTAAATAACCCAAATATAGAATTGAGAGGAATGTAGAATGAAAGCAGAGAGGGCAGTTTTGCTGTCATGTACAAAGGGCTGATGGGTTCTCGAGTCTAACATTTATACTGCGAGGGATGTGACTCAATGAAGGGCAGCCAACATGGACCAGTGAAAGAAAATCAGAAACAAAAATAGAGATTGCTAGAAATATTCAGCATATCCGGCAGCATCTGTGGAGAGAAATCAGAGCCAACCTTTCAAGTCAGTCCACTTGAAGCGTTAACTATGGACCAATGAAAGGCCAGGTTGTGCTGTGTACATTTAAAGTTCTTGTGATGGACCAAAGGCCATTGTAATGATGCCATTCCTGTTTGGATCAGAGCAGGGTGGATCTTGCCAGCTCTGCCAAGTGGCACATAGGTGCAAGTGAGGACTGCAGATGCTGGAGATTAGAGTCAAGATCAGGCAGAAGGTTAGGCAGCATCCGAGGAGCAGGAAAATTGACATTTCAGGCAAAAGCCTTTCACCAGTGTTTACTGGGCTATACTTTCAGAGTTAGGCTGACTCCAGAGGTTTTTAAAATTTATAGGAAGGCCTCAGATTCCACTTCTGACAGAGAGATCTCATTTTTCATAGTGAGGTCATCAATCACATGGGAGGGCAATGCTGATTCAAGCACACCCTGTGTTTGCTGTCTGTAACGTGGCTGGCATGATATTATAGAGGAGATGGAAACAGATATTTCTCTGCCCTCCATAAGCCTTTAGACACCATTAAATGTAGTCCTTTTTTCAATCCTCTGCCCTTTAAACAAGATAAAAAGGTTAAACCTGCTGTCTACAGTTTTAAAAGTTGCATTCTCCTCTGAACTACTTTGAATGTCAGGCCATCTGAAACAGAAAAGCAGCATTATCATTGGTTCTTGCAATTACAGTAGAATTCTTTTGGTGACATTTCCCAAGGATTTTTATTACAGCTGAAGTCTTTGTGAATTCTTGGCTGAGTTTCAAAAGCTATAAAAGAACTTACTCTCACTGCTGAGCCAAATTCCTATTTTAATTGACTATTTAATGAGGCCATTAACTTATTGATTGTCTTTGTGATTACTGAATACAGCATTCATTTTATAACAGATTGAACACTTGGGATTTAAAATCTTTAGTGATTCATGTAAAGGAGTGTTTTTCTGTATCCAATGTATCAGAAGTTGGAGCAGCGCACTGATTCTCTCTAGTCTCACACACCCACTGATCACAACATTAAAATTCAATATTTTATCTTGTTAGATATGAAAATCATTTACCTTTATCAGTATTAGGTTCAGAACAAGAAGATTCATTAACCAGGTTTCTTATTAAAAACAAAATTACTGATTATTACAAAATAAAATGGGTGCTGGTAACACTGTTTAGAAACTAACTCCGAGGAGCAACAGTAGGCCATTCAGCCCGTCAAGCCAACTCTACCGTTCAATACGATCATGACTGATCTCATCTCAGCCCCTAGCCCACTCTTCAAAACACTTCAACCCATTACTGATTAAAAATCTGTTTCTCTGCTCCATAAACTTACTCAATGTCCCAGCATTGACCCCACTCAATTAGATCTCTTCATGCCACTGTGGGAACGGTCTCTCTGTGGTTAGCACTGCTGCCTCACAGTGCCAGGGACATGGGTTCGATTCCACCCTCAGGTGACTGTGTGGAGTTTGCACATTCTCCCCGTGTCTGTGTGGGTTTTCTCTGGATGCTCTGGTTTCCTCCCACAGTCCAAAGATGTGTTGGTTGGGTGGGGTCATGCTAAATTGCCTATTGTGTCTAAGAATGTGCAGGCTAGGTGGGTTAGCCAAGGGAAATGTGGGGTTGAGGGGGGTGGGGATGCTGACCCAATGGGCTGAATGGCCTCTTTCTGCACAGTAGGGATTCAGTTATTTGTTCTTCTAAACTTCAGAAATTTTAAGCCTAAGGAGCTCAATCTCTCTTCAAAAGACAAAACCTTCATCTCTAGAATCAATCCAGTGAATTGCTTCTGATCTGCCTCCAATGGAGATTGAAGGATGAAAGTATAAATATTTATCGTTCTAAATAACTCAATGCTTATTCGCTCACAGTTAAAGAAACTTTCCCAGCAGATGTTAAATTTAATGCACAAAAAAAGAACACATTTTGGTCAAATGATAGTTACTTTTGAAATGGAAAAGGTTCAGATATGAACTATCCCAAATACCGTCAGTGTAATTAGGAAGCACAGGAAGTTCTGAACTCCATGACCTCAGTCCTATTGCCGGAGTGTTGTCAGGGCCCATAGCCTTGATAGTATCCAGTGTGTCCAACCATTCCCTGATATTATGGGGAGTGAGTTGAATTGGCTGAAGATGGTCTCTGTGATGCTGGGGACCACTGGAGGAGCCCAAGATGGATCATCCATTTGGCACTTCTGGCTGAGAAAGCTTCAGCCTGATCATTTGCACTGATGTGCTGGGCTCTTCCATCGCTGAGGATGGGGACCCTCCTCCTCCAGTGAGCTCTTTAATTATCGGCTGCCATTCAGACTGGATGTGACAGAACTGCAGAGTTTCAAACTGATCCATTGGTGTGAGATCACTCAGCCTTGTTTCAACTGGTCTTTATGATCTTGTACTTGCTCTCTTTAGGGAACGAAGGAGGCTATTCAGCCCCTGAAGCCTGTACTATCATTGCATCATGACTGGTCTGGCTAATATTGTTTACCAATATGTTCTTTAGTAAATCATCTCCTAATCCACTGAACCTGCTTCAAATCTGTCAAGATCACCCTTGAGGATGTCCAGCCTTTTGGAGAGTGAGTTTCAGTTCTCTGCATTCTTTGAATATGGAATTTTGCTTCTGATTTCCCTCCTAAATGGCTCGGCTTGAACATTTTGCTTTCTTGTTTGGGATTTCCACAGCAGAGGAAATGATTTCTCCACATCTACTGGCCTCTCTCACCCTCTCTCTCCTACCATCTACCATCAAATGGTATAACGGCTGCAGAAAGGAAGTTTGAGGGGGATCTGCCTCTGGAGGTAGTATGGGCTGAAGTCAGAAATAGGAAAGGTGCAGTCACCTTGTTGGGTGTTTATTATAGGCCCCCCAATAGCAGCAGAGATGTGGAGAAACAGATTGGGAAACAGATTTTGGAAAGGTGCAGAAGCCACAGGGTCGTAGTCATGGGCGACTTCAACTTCCCAAATATTGATTGGAAGCTCTTTAGATCAAGTAGATTGGATGGGGCGGTGTTTGTGCAGTGTGTCCAGGAAGCTTTTCTAACGCAGTATGTAGATTGTCCAACCAGAGGGGAGGCCATATTGGATTTGGTACTCGGTAACGAACCGGGACAAGTGGTGGGCTTGTTGGTGGGTGAACATTTTGGTGATGGCGACCACAATTCTGTGACTTTCACCTTGGTTATGGAGAGAGATAGGTGCGCACAACAAGGAAGTTTTTACAATTGGGGGAAGGGAAATTACGATGCTGTAAGACAGGATTTGAGGAGCATACGTTGGGAGCATAGGCTGTCAGGGAAGGATGTGGTGGAAATGTGGGACTTTTTCAAGGAGCAGATACGACGTGTCCTTGATATGTATGTACCGATCAGGCAGGAAAGAAATGGTCGTGTGAGGGAGCCTTGGTTGACGAGGGAGGTTGAATGTCTAGTAAAGAGGAAGAAGGAGGCTTACATAAGGTTGAGGAAACAAGGTTCAGACAGAGCAGTGGAGGGATACAGGATAGCCAGAAGGGACCTGAAGAAAGGGATTAGGAGAGCTAAGAGAGGGCATGAAAAATCCTTGGCGGATAGGATCAAGGATAACCCCAAGGCATTCTATGCGTATGTGAGAAACCTGAGAATGACGAGAACGAGGGTAGGTCCGATCAAGGACTGTGGTGGGAGACTGTGTATTGAGTCGGAAGAGATAGGAGAGGTCTTGAACAAGTACTTCTCTTCAGTATTTACGAACGAGAGGGACCGTATTGTTGAAGAGGAGAGTGTGAAACGGACTGATAAGCTAGAAGAGATACCTGTTAGGAAGGAAGATGTGTTGGACATTTTGAACAACTTGAGGATAGACAAGTCCCCCGGGCCTGACGGGATATATCCTAGGATTATGTGGGAAGCAAGAGAGGAAATTGCAGTACCGTTGGCAATGATCTTCTCGTCTTCACTGGCAACTGGGGTGGTACCAGGGGACTGGAGAGTAGCGAATGTTGTGCCCCTGTTCAAAAAAGGGAATAGGGATAACCCCGGGAATTACAGGCCAGTTAGTCTTACTTCTGTGGTAGGCAAAGTAATGGAAAGGGTACTGAGGGATAGGATTTACGAGTATCTGGAAAGACACTGCTTGATTAGGGACAGCCAGCACGGATTTGTGAAGGGTAGGTCTTGCCTTACAAGTCTTATTGAATTCTTCGAGGAGGTGACCAAGCATGTGGATGAGGGTAGAGCAGTGGATGTAGTGTACATGGATTTTAGTAAGGCATTTGATAAGGTTCCCCATGGTAGGCTTATGCGGAAAGTCAGGAGGCATGGGATAGAGGGAAATTTGGCCAATTGGATAGAAAACTGGCTAACCGGTCGAAGTCAGAGAGTGGTGGTAGATGGTAAATATTCAGCATGGAGTCCAGTTACAAGTGGAGTTCCGCAGGGATCAGTTCTGGGTCCTCTGCTGTTTGTAATTTTTATTAATGACTTAGAGGAGGGAGTCGAAGGGTGGGTCAGTAAATTTGCAGATGATACAAAGATAGGTGGAGTTGTGGACAGTGAGGAGGGCTGTTGTCGGCTGCAGAGGGACTTAGATATGATGCAGAGCTGGGCTGAGGAGTGGCAGATGGGGTTCAACCCTGCCAAGTGTGAAGTTGTCCATTTTGGAAGAACAAATAAGAATGCGGAATACAGGGTTAATGGTAGGGTTCTTGGTCAGGTGGAGGAACAGAGGGATCTTGGGGTCTATGTACATAGATCTTTGAAGGTTGCCACTCAGGTGGATAGAGTTTGTAAGAAGGCCTATGGAGTATTATCGTTCATTAGCAGAGGGATTGAATTCAAGAGTCGTGAGGTGATGTTGCAGCTGTACAGGACTTTGGTTAGGCCACATTTGGAGTACTGTGTGCAGTTCTGGTCGCCTCACTTTAGGAAAGATGTGGAAGCTTTGGAGAGGGTGCAGAGAAGATTTACCAGGATGTTGCCTGGAATGGAGAGTAGGTCGTACGAGGATAGGTTGAGAGTTCTCGGCCTTTTCTCATTGGAACGGCGAAGGATGAGGGGTGACTTGATAGAGGTTTATAAGATGATCAGAGGAATAGATAGAGTAGACAGTCAGAAACTTTTTCCCCGGGTACAACAGAGTGTTACAAGGGGACATAAATTTAAGGTGAAGGGTGGAAGGTATAGGGGAGATGTCAGGGGTGGGTTCTTTACCCAGAGAGTGGTGGGGGCATGGAATGCGCTGCCCGAGGGAGTGGTAGAGTCAGATTCATTGGCGACCTTTAAGTGGCATTTGGATAGGTACATGGATGGGTGCTTAATCTAGGATAGAAGTGCGGCACAACATCGTGGGCCGAAGGGCCTGTTCTGTGCTGTATTGTTCTATGTTCTATGTACTTGATAAAGTGACCTTTACTTTTGAAATGTCTTCATAATTCAATCATTTTCTATTCAAGTGAATATTTCACAAGTTTATTTAATGCTTCCTGGAGTTTAGAGTTGGACTGTGTTTGGAGAATTGAATGATCATTGTCGTGATTCTGTGTTGCTCCTCTTGAAGAATACACTTTCCTTGCTGAGATCTAAAGGTTAAAACTGACTCTGCAGCTCTGAAGAGGTCCTGAACTGAGAAACGAGATGGACTTCCGGCCTCTGAACTAATGCTGTCTGTTTTTTATTTTGTAACATCACTCCACTCCAACTCAGCTCACCTTCTGCCAAAGAACTAAGATGTGTTTTTGGATATGGGAAATGCAGGTTTACAGGGACCAGCCAGGGCTGGGTGGGATGTTCTTCAATGAGTCAGTATGGACCTGATGGGCCAAACAGCCTGCTTCAACAGTGTAGGTCCCAGATAGTGCCTGGGTAAAGAATTCCTCAGGATTTACTGGATTTATTCGAACAAATGCAAACAAGGAGGAAGTGTCAGTCAATCAACCTTATTTCTCTTCACAAATACTGTCAGACCTGAGCCAACGCTATCAGTTAGTAAGATCACCTCAAATCCACAAACCCACCAACCTTTCACCCCTTGCCTTTCAACCTCAGCCTTAAACATTTTCAAAGACTTTCCTTCCCACTATCCTTTCAAGGAGGAAGTTCCAAAGAGTCACTACCATCAGAGAACATAGAGGCCAATAGTGTATGTGCTCCTCCAGCTGTGGTCCCACTAGGACCTTGTTTCACAGAAACATAACCTCCCTATCTTTGCATTGACGGCAAATGGAAACTACTGGAGAAACTCAGCAGGTCTGGCAATATCTGGAGGAACAAAGTTAACATTTCAAATCTGGTATGATTCTTCTTATACTTTATTTAAGGAAGGGTGTAAAGGCAGGATACAGATCAGATTTACCAAACTAACCCCTGGAGTACACTGGTTGCTGTATAGGGAAGGGTTGGGTAGGCTGGGCTCGTACCCACTGGAAGTTTGAAGACTGAGAAGTGACCTGATTGAAATGCAAGATTCTGAAATGGGAGGGAACAGGATGGGGAGATGATGTTTTGTCGACTGGGAGAACCTAGGATAGGCATTATTGTTTAAAAATCAAGGTGCCCCATGTAAGCTTGCTTCCTGAAAGAGTGATAGAAACAATCATTGTAACTTTTCTTTCGAAGTTGGCTGTGCACTTGAAGAGCTGTAACCTAATTGGCTGAAGACAGAGTTGGGAAATGGTGCTTTTTCCACTGACGTCAACAGGAGCGATGGCTGGCCATACATTCTCTGAAGGTAAAGTCACCATGGTCCCAGAGGGCTGCTCTCTCATTACAGAGAGAAAGAGAGTGAGAGAGAGACAAGTGGTGAGGTAGTTAACCTGAGGGTCACCAAACCTCTGGCAAGGGGGAAAGGTTGAATCCATCGTAGTAACCTCAGCCAGTGCCAGAATTGAACCCATGCTGTTGGTGTCACTCAGAATCCCTGTCCAGCCAACTGAGTTAATCAACCTCACTGAGAAACGCTCTTTGCTTCTTTAAAGAAATGTCTCCATTTTGCTCCCAAATAGTCGAGCCTAATTCTGAGGTGCCTTGTTCTCGACACTGGAACCATGGGAACAACCCAGCACCCTCTGAGAGTTATATGTTTCTGTGTGGTCACATTCATTCTAATACCTTTCAGAGTATAAACCTTGATCTTGATCTCCATGCATTAGGACTGCTTTCTATCAGAGGTATCTATCTGAGCCCCCGCTGAAAGCAGGTATATCCTTCCTTGGGTGTGGGGACCAAACCTGGATGTGATACTCCAGTCACAGTCTGACCAAAGCTCTGCACAGTGGCAGCAAGCCTTCCTTGTTGAGCCCCAATGTAATGATGGTGAGAGGATAGTCTGACTATCCTCTACGTGCACCATCCAGTTTCTCCAGGTCTACAGCGTAGCTAGTCATTCCGAAACAGCATAAGGGAAACTGCTCTCAGAACCTCAGTCAAACCTTGACATTGCCCTTTTAAAGAAAATATATTTTGTTGAGGGATTTTGTCTTGCAATCGTCAGGGCAATTCACAAGAGATACTTGTATCAAAGTCAAAAACAATATTTTATACAGCGTGACAATAGTGTGCTGATTGGCAAGTGAACTTTGGCGTTGCCATGGAGAATGTACCAGTTAATGGTTGCTGAGAGTTATATGGTAGACTTTGCTTAAACCTTAAACCAGGTTTGACTCTGGTCAGGGCATTGCTCTGAGAAATTAACCTGTAAATAGGTGGTTAGATGTGTAGATCGGTAGATGGATGGGTTAGTGAGTTTGCAGATGATACAAAGATCGGTGAAGTTGTGGATAGCATAGAAGGTTGTCAAAGGATACAGTGGGATATAGATAATTTGCAAATATGGGCAGAGAAATGGCAGATGGGTAAGTGTGAGGCACTGATGTACAGAGGCATCTTGGGGTTCAAGTCCGTAGCTTCCTGAAAGTAGCTCCACAAGTAGATAGGGTGGGGAAGAAGACATATGACATGCTTGCCTTTATTGGTCTGGGAACTGAGTACAACAGTCAGGATGTCATGTTGCAGCTTTACAAAAATTTGGTTCAGCCACACTTAAGAGCAATGCGTTCAATTCTGGTCACCACATTCCAGGAAGGATGTGGAGGCTTTGGAGAGGGTGCAGAAGAGGTTTACCAGGATGCTGCCTGCATTAGAGGGTATGAGCTAGAAGGAGAGGCTAGAAAAACTCAAGGTAAAAACAATGACTGCAGATGCTGAAAACCAAATACTGGATTAGTGGTGCTGGAAGAGCACAGCAGTTCAGGCAGCATCCAACGAGCAGCGAAATCATAGTTGTTTTCTCTGGAGCAGCGGAGGCTGAGGGGAGAGTTAATAAAAGTCTATAAAATTATGTGATGCATAGATAGGGGGTGATGGTCAGAATCTTTTTCCCAGAGTTGAAATGTCTAATAAAAGGGAGCATGCATTTAAAGTGAGAAAGGAGAAAGTTCAAAGGAGACGTGAGGAGCAAGTTTATTCCACAAGAGTGGTAGGAGTCTGGAACGAGCTGGCAGGGCTGGTGGTGGAGGTAGATACGATAGGGGTGTTTAAGTGACTTTTAGATCCGTACATGAATATGCAAGGAATGGGGGGATATGGACCAAGGACAGGCAGAAGGGATTACTTTCATTTGATGTCATGTTTGGCACAACATCTTGGGCTGAAAATGTGTTGCTGGAAAAGCGCAGCAGATCAGGCAGCATCCAAGGAGCAGGAGAATCGACGTTTTGGGAATAAGCCCTTCTTCAGGAATGAGGAAAGTGTGCCCAGCAGGCTAAGATAAAAGGTAGGGAGGAGGGACTTGGGGGAGGGGCATTGGAAATGCGATAGCTCTGATCTCCAGCATCTGCAGTCCTCACTTTCTCCTACAACATCTTGGGCTGAAGGGCCATTCCTGTGCTGTACAGTTTTATGTTCAAATGGCTGTGACTTTTAGTTTTGAGTTGAAACCAGTGCAGTGTGTGTGCATGTACTTCCTATTGGCAACATACGAGCCCCATGTATTAATATGTTGTTTCCAGATGTGAGCCTGACTGAGCAGCCTAAATTGGTTATCAGTGTAATACAACTTGTACTCAAGATTGTCTAGAAAGTATTAGGGAGCTGAGGCTGAGAGCTTTGTCACCACTGGCTGGTTGGGTACAGTCACAACGTTGCTTGTGAGCAGCTAAAAGGACCTGTCATTGTTTGGGGTGTACAGCCAAACAATCCTGACATGATTTGGAGCATTTTATCTGTATGGAGTCAGGAGGTCCCACATGAATCCTGTCCCCAGTTGGAATGAGGATTGTTGTCTGATTCTTGCAGATTGTTTGTTGAATTAAGATCAAAGAACATAGAACGAGTTTTGAGAAGGTTTGTAGCTCAGGTTGAGGTTCTGGTTATAGGGATGCTCCCTGAGCTGGAAGGTTCACTTCCAAACGTTTCGTCACCCTACTAGGTAACATCTTTAGTGAGCCTCAGGCGAAGCACTGCTTATAATTCCTGCTTTCTATCTATATGTTTGGGATTCTTTAGGTTGGTGATGTCATTTCCTGTAGTGAAGTCACTTCCCGTTCTTTTTCTCAGGGGGTGGTAGATGGGGTCTAACTCGATGTGTTTGTTGATAGAGTTCCGGTTGGAATGCCATGCTTATGCATGTCTTTGGGTTGTCCTAGGATGAATGTGTTGTCCCAGTCGAAGTGACATCCTTCCTTATCTGTATGTCAGGATACTAGTGAGAGAGGGTCATATCTTTTGTGGCTAGTTGGTGTTCATGTATCCTGATGGCTAGTTTTCTGCCTGTTTGTCCAATATAACATCACACTTTGCTATAAAATTTGTGTCTTACAGTCTTGTTTCCCAGTGAAATGAGAGCTTCCCTTTTTAATCCACAGTGCTCACAGAATGAGACTTGCTAGCCAGTATTTATTGCCCATCCCTAATTGCCCAGAGGGCAGTTAAGAGTCAAACACGTGGGATGTGGGTTTAGACACACATGTAGGCCACACCAGAGAAGGAAGGAAGGTCTCTTTTTATGAGTGAAGGATGTTTTTCCTGACAACAGTCATTGTCGGACTCCATATTTTTTATTGAATTCAAATCTCACCATCAGCCATGACAGGATTCTCATCTGGATCCTTTGAACGTGACCTGGATTACAGGAGTAATCATCCAGCAAAAATGCCACAAGGTCATCACCTCCTCTTGTAGATCAAAGTCTCCTTGCACACAATATAATAAGGAATATATATGATTAATCTAAGAATTCACATGGTGCCTGAAATATGCAATTTTACGATTCCAGCTCCAGGGGTTTTTCATACCCAGCCATATACGCCAAGGTTATGGTTAATTCAATATTCCAAATCCAGAGGAAGACCAGAGTTAACAGCTGAGAGTGGTCAGCACTGCAACAAGGTTGCTATGGAAACCAATTGGAACTGCCTCAAAATAAACCAACGTTTTCCTTGAAGTATTCAAGCCAATTCTTTTAGGATGAACATTTCAAACACCTTGTAGAAAGGAACACAGAACAAACAACAGAGGGGCAGACCCTTCGGCCCGCCACATCTGTGCTGACCATGATCCATATCCCTCCTGTTCATGTCTCTGTCTGAACATCTCTTCAATGTTGCACTGCCTATCCCCTGATAAGTCCATTCTTTTCCAAATGCGAGTTAATCCTATCCCTAAGAATCTTCTCCAAAAATTTCCCTCCCACTGATGTAAGGTTCACCTGCCTGTAATTTCCTGAATTATCCTTGTTGCCATCTTAAATAAAAGAACAACATTGGCTATTCTCTAGTCTTCTGTGACCTCACCTATGTCTAAAGAGGACACAAAGATCAGAGACTGAGGTGATCTTGTCCCAACATGACCTCCTTAATTTTGACATGGTCTAGAATATCGACATACCCCTCCTGAATCTGACCACCATCCATGTGCTTCTCAGTGAATACCAATGGGATGTACTCTTGAAGGAGTTCACCCACTTCCTCTGGGACCATGATAAATTCCCCCCTTGGTCCTTGGACCCACCCTTTTCCTTGCTTACCCACTTGCTCCTCGTGTGTAACCGTTGCTTTGTAATTCTCCTTAATCATATTTACCAATGCCATTTCATGGCCCCTTTTACCCTCCCCTCACCCAATTCCTTGTTTAAGTTCTTTCCTGCTTCCTTTGTATCTTTCAAGGGGCTTGTTTGATTTCAGTTTCCTAACCTTACATTTGCTTCCTTTTTCTTTCTGACTAAACTTCTTACCATCCTTACCTTTCATCCTCAAAGGAACATGCTGGTCAACTAACCTTTAAAAGACTCCCACATGTCAGACTCCCTCAGGCAGCTATCTCCAATCTGAGGTCTCTAGTTCCTGCCTAATACTGTTATAATTAGTCTTCCCCCAATTTAGCACTTTCATCCAAGAACCAGCCTTATCTTTATCCAAAACTACCTTAAATTTATAGAATTATGGTCAGTGTTCCCAAACCCTGCACACTGAAACTTTGACCACCTGGCCAGGCTCATTCCCCAGTACAAGGTCAAATATAGCCCCTTCCCTAGTTGGACTATTTACACACTGTTTCAAGAATCCCTCCTGGATATGTAGAATAATTCCTGCTCCAAGTTAAAAATCACACAACACCAGGTTATAGTCCAACAGGTTTAATTGGAAGCACTAGCTTTCAGAGCGCTACTCCTGACTACCACCTGATGAAGGAGCGTCGCTCCGAAAGTTAAACCTGTTGGACTATAACCTGGTGTTGTGTGATTTTTAACTTTGTCCACCTCAGTCCAACACTGGCTTTTCCATATCATGCCCATCCAAGTTCCTGACACAGTGAGTCCCAATTAATGTTAGAGAAGTTAAAATCACCTGCTACAACAGGCCTGTTGTTTTTATGTCTTTCCATGATCTGCTTCCATGTGTGTTCCTTTATCTCCTGCTGGCTATTGGGAGCCCTATATTATAACCCCGTCCCAATGATTGCCCCTTCCTTACCCCTGAGCTCTAGCCATACGGCGTTGCTGAGTGAGCCCTCCCCAATGTCCTCTCTCAATGTAGCTGTGATATTCTCCTTCATCGCTAATGCAACTCCCCCACCCCTTTTTATATCCCTCTCTGTAACACATTGGTACAATATTGGACACGCTGTGAATTCTACTGTTAACAATTGCATGAGCAGGAAAGTGAGCAGAGTGATAAATTGATCTTGTGTGCTGTTATAGTCAGCACTGGAGTAAATTAAACAGTCCTAAGCTCTTCTTTAAGGAGCTTTATCTGAAAGGAAGTAAGTTCAGGGAATCTGTCCAACGGTATTGGAGACCCGTAACAGAAACACACACACTATGGAGTGTAATAGAGCTGGTAAAATATTTATTAACTTCTGGCAGTTGGATTGAAATGAAGCCGGATGCTCCAAATTCTCCATTTCCTGAACTGCAGATTGGTTACAGAATAGGAGTGAGCTGTTTGGCCTGTCCAATCTCTGCTAGCTCTTTGTAAAACCAATTTAACATTTGCCCATTCTTTGTCCTGCCAGCCTGCAATTGATTGAATTGTCCTTTGGTTTTTTATCCCACTCGGTTTGAATGTGATGACTGAATCTGCTGCCACTCCCTCAGGCAGTGAATCCTCGATTGAAACCGCACACTCTGCTTTCCCTTGTGGTGTCTTTTGGTTCATTTGCTATTCACCTTAAAGCCGTGTCCTTTTGCTTATTGATCCTCTCCCCACCCCCAGCCCCACCCCCTCCAATTAATGACTGCATCAAAATTGCAGAGTTCCCTCCCTAACAATATTGGAATATCCTTACAGCACATGGACTGCAGTGGTTCAACAAGGCAATTCCCCACTACTTCCTCATGGGGCAATTAGGGGTGGGCAATAAATGCAGGCCCAGCCAGTGATGCATGGAAACTAAGAATGAATAATAATTTCTTCTCTTTGTAGGTGCCCTGCAATTTCTCATCATTTATGGGCTATGTTTCAAAACTGTTCCTAATTTAATGCTGGCAGACTCTTATTAGAGTGGTCAGCAGGCTGATTCCAGTGTTTGGGGAAAAGCTAACATCACCACAGTGTAGCAGATGCTGTTCTCTGAGATTGGAATTAATTTTCCACATTTGAATCAAACCCATTATTCCGTTTTCTGATGTGCTGCAAGCGAGTTTTATTTATAAATAGGATTACAGGGAGCCTATGGACTGACAAAAACTGCACTATGAATTAATCTGTGACACTGGGTTTTTTGTTGGTTTAATCGCATTAATTCACAGGGTACCATCAGTCATCCTCTCTCGCCTGAATTCAGACAGATTGCTCGATGCAGTTTATTGAACTCCACAACAAGGCAATAATTCCTGGTGTGGAGTGTGTGCCATAACCAATCATGTTCAATTATACATATGATTTGGATTACTTTGACTTCGATTCTCCATTCAGAATTCAGTGAGGCATTTTTTTGTACAGATAGCTGTACAGAGGCTGCTCTAGAATCCAAAATTACAACTACCTGTTTCTTCCACAGCTGTGATTATAACTGACAGGCTCCAGAAAGCCTGTGTGAAGGGGGATCAAATTTGGAGTGGCTTCAGTTTTTCTGGTTGCTATTACATTGCTCACAGGCAGAGACCGGTTACAATCAACCAGCTGCCTTAATATTTCCTGTAAATCTGCTCCGACCAGAATTACTTGGCTCTTTTGGAGAAGTCAGTGTGGAATGAACAGGCCTGAATAAGCAGGAGAAGCTGAATGTTCCAGCTTTCTTTCTTCCCAGTTTATAGTCACCAGTTCTTTCACATTCCCAGAGATTTGACATGGAATTTGATCTTGTGATATTTGCCTACTGTTGGTAGTAATTACCTGTGCTGTGTGTGACATGCTCATCAAACCCTGAATAAAATATCTGAATTTTGTTTTGTAATGAGATGGATATCCTCATTTATTAATCAAAGATCACAAAGGAATAGACAGATTGAGGAGACCTGTTTAAATAATAATGACTGCAGGACTATTTCTATAGTAGCGACTGCAAACAGAAACACTGACGAAATTCAATAAGAACATCATTGATACACAACTTCTAATGAATGCAAAAGTCATTAAAAATGTGCAAAACAATTCACAGCAAGTTTGAAAAGAAATGACTGAAATTTGCATTGTGACTTATAACCACAGCATAACCTGGCATGTTTTATACTGATGAGATACTTTGTGAAGTATTGTCATGATGATGTAGGAAACGCAGCAGCCAATTGGTACACAGTGAGCTACAACAATCAGTAATAGAGTCAGAGAGGTCTCCAGCACAGAGAGAGGCCCTTCGGTCCTTCAACTCTGTACTGTTCATAAACAGCCGCCCAACGATTCTCATCCCATTTCCTAGCACTTGACCTTTCTGACTTGGCATAGCAACTGCTCATTGAAACCTGTCTTCCATGTGATCACGGTTCCTGCCTCTCCCACCTTTACCGCAGTGAGTTCCAGATTCCCACTAGCCTCTGGGTGAAACGTTTTTCCTCATATCTCCTCTGAACCTCCTGGCCCTTCCCTTAAATCTATAGCCTGGTCATTGATCTCTTCACCAAGGGGAAACGTTTCTTCCTGCCTACCCCCTCTAAGCCCTTCATCATTTTATTTATCTCAATTAAGTTCTTTTTCAATCTTCCCTGCTCTATGAAAAACAGTCCTAATCTATCCAATTCCACGGCAATATCCTGATAAATCTTCTCTGCACCCTCTCCAGTGCTGTCACACCTGTCCTATAATGTGTTATAATATTACATTGATCAACAAATCTTTATTTTTGATCAGTTGAAGGATAAATATTGACCAGATTATTTGGTTACCTTCATAGGACTAGTTATGAAATGGTGTAATGGAATCTTTCGCATCAACCACAGACCATTGATTTAAGATTTCATCGTATAATTGCACTAAATAAGATCAAATGAAGTTAAGGATAATTTATTCACTTTAACAGAGAATTGGTTAATCAACGGAAAGCAAAGAGTCAGGATAAATGGGTCTATGGGCAGCACCGTTGCTCATTTGTTAGAACTGGTGTCTCACAACGTCAGGGACCCAGGTTTGATTCCAGCCTCGGGCGACTGACTGTGTGGAGTTTGCACATTCTCCCCGTGTCTGCGTGGGTTTCCTCCGGGTGCTCCGGTTTCCTCCCACAGAAAGGAAACCTCCCAGAGCTCCGAAATGGGAAGAGTGCAGTAACAATGTTGGGACTGTATTATAGACCTCCCATCAACGAGCGTGAGATAGAGGTACCAGTATGTAGGGAAATCGTAGAAAGATGTCGGACCAACAGGGTGGTGGCAATGGGAGTTTTAATTTTCCCAACATAGACTGGGATTCACTTATTGTCAGAGATCTGGATGGAGCTAAATTTGTAAGGATCATCCAGGAGAGTTTTCTCGAGCAGTATGTAAATAGTCCAACTCAGGAAGGGGCCATACTGGACCTGGTGTTGGGGAATGAGCCCGGCCCCAGGTGGGTGAAGTTTCAGTGGGGGATTACTTTGGGAACAGTGATCACAATTCCATTTGTTTTAGAATACTCATGGACAAAGATGAGAGTGTCCTAAAGGAAGACCTAAACTGGGGGAAGGCCAACTATACCACAATTGGGCAGGAGCTGGGGAATGTGGATCGGGAGCAGCTGTTTGAGGGAAATCCACAATCGGTATGTGGGAGACTTTTAAAGAGAGGTTGGTTCGGGTTCAGGAGAGATATGTTTCTGTGAAAATGAGGGAATAGAAATGGCAAGATTAGGGCACCATGGATGACAGGTGAAATTGTGAGACAAACTAAGAGGAAATAAGAGGTGTACATAAGGTCTAAGCGACAGCTGTCAGACAAAGCTTTGGAAGAATACCAGGAATGTAGGACCAATGTGAAACGAGGAATTAAGGGGGCTAAAAGAGGTCATGAGATATTCTTAGTGAGCAGGGTTACGGAATACCCCAAAACCCTTTATTCATATAAGGAGCAGGAGGGTAAGGAGGGAACAGGTTGGCCCACTCGAGGACAATGCAGGAAAGATATGCGTGGACTCCGAGAAAATGGATGAGATTCTTAATGAGTACTTTGCATCCGTATTCACCGAAGAGAGGGATATGATGGGTGTTGAGGTTAGGGATTGATCTTTGATTACTCTTGGTCAAGTCGACATAAGGACGGAGGAAGTGTTGTGTATTCTGAAAGGTATTAAAGGTGGACAAGTCCCAGGTCTGGATGAGATCTATCCCAGGTTACTAAGGGAAGTGAGAGAGGAAATAGCTGTGGCCTTTAACAGATGTTTTTGCAACATCCTTGAACATGGGGGAGGTCCTGGAGGACTGGAAAATTGCTAATGTTGTCTCCTTGTTTAAGGAGGGTAGCAGGGAAAATCCAGGTAATTACAGACCTGTGAGCCTGATGTTAGTGATAGGGAAGCTATTGGAGAAGATACTAAGGGACTGGATACATACCCTTTTGGAAGAAAATAGGTTTATCAGTGATAGGCAGGATGGTTTTGTGCAGGGAAGGTCATGGCTTACAAACCTAATAGAATTCTTTGAAGTGGTTGCAAAGTTGATTGATGAGGGAACGGATGTAGATGTCAGATACATGGACTTTAGTGAGCTGTTTGATAAGTGTCCCCACGGTAGGCTGATGGAGAAAGTGAAGTCGCATGGGGTCCAGTGTGTTCTTGCTAGGTGGGTAGAGAATGGCTGGGCAACAGGAGATGGAGTAGTAGTGGAAGGGAGTTTCTCAAAATGGAGAACTGTGACCAGTGGTGTTCCACTGGGATCCGTGCTGGGACCACTGTTATTTGTGATATACATAAATGACTTGGAGAAAGGTGTAGGTTGCCTCATTAGCAGGTTTGCAGATGGCACTAAGATTGGTGGAGTGGGTGATAGTGAAGGGGACTATCAGACAATACAGCAGAATATAAATAGATTGGAGAGTTGGGCAGAGAAATGACACATGAAGTTCAATCTGGACAAATGCGAGGTGATGCATTTTTGAAGATCCAATTCAAGAGTGACCTATATTGTAAGTGGAAAAGTCCTGGGGAAAATTGATGTACAAAGATCTGGGTGTTCAGGTCCATTGTTCCCTTAAGGTGGCAACACCGGTTAATAGGGTGGTCAAGAAGGCATGCGACATGCTTTCGTTCATCAGACGGATATTAAGTACAAGAGTTGGCTGGTCATATTACAGTTGTATAAGACTTTGGTTCGGCCACATTTAGAATACAGCGTACAGTTCTGGTCACCACATTACCAAAAGAATGTGGATGCTTTGGAGAGGGTGCAGAGGAGGTTCACCAGGATGTTGCCTGGTATGGAGGGTGCTAGCTATGAGGAGAGGCTGAGTAGATTAGGATTATTTTCATTGGAAAGAAGGAAGTTGAGGGGAGACCTCATTGAGGCCTATGAAATCATGAGAGGTGTAGCCAGGGTGGATAGCAAGACACTTTTTCCCAGAGTGGAGGACTCAACTACCAGGGGTCAAAGTGAGAGGGGAAAAGTTTAGGGGAGATATACATGGAAAGTTCTTTACGCAGAGGGTGGTGGTGCCTGGAATACGTTGCCAGAGGAAGGGGTAGGGTGCGCACAACAGCGACATTTAAGATACATGAATGGGCAGGAAGCAGAGGGATACAGATCCTTAGAAAATAGATGGTGTTTTAAATAGAGGATCTGGATCGGCGCAGGCTTGGAGGGCCGAAGGGCCTGTTCCTGTGCTGTAAGGTTCTTTGTTCACAGTCCGAAGATGATGTGGAAGTGCTGGTGTTGGGCTGGGTCAACTCAATCAGAAGTCACTCAACACCAGGTTATAGTTCAACAGGTTTATTTGAAATAACAAGCTTTCGGAGCGCTGCTCCATCATCAGGTGAAGTGACTTCAGAATAGAAAGTACTATAGTCAAACAAGTAGGAATGTACATTGCAATAAAGAAATAAGACATTTACATGTGAAGAGGTTAGTCACTAGGCCAAAGCTTTGCAGATAGAGTTTAATGTGGATAAGTACAAAGTTATCTATTTTGACTGGAAGAATAGAAAGACAAGCTATTATTTAAATGGAGAGAAACTACAAAGTGGTTCAGTGCAGAGGGATCTGGGTATAATTGTGCATGAATCACAGAAAACTAAAATGCAGGAAAGCAGGTAATGAGGAGACTGAATAGATTATAAAAGTAGAGAAGTGTCGCAGCATTGTACAAGGCATTGGTGAGACCAGTTTTGGTTCCCTTACCTGAGGAGGGATATATTTGCACTGGATACAGTTTGGAGGATGTTCACTCGATTGATTCCAGAGGTGAGGGTTTACCTTACGGAGGGAGATTGTAATCTTTAGACCGATACTTTCTGGAGTTTTGGTTAATGAGAGGAGATCTAATTGAGGATAAGGGGTGGCAGATTTATGACTGAGAGAAGGAGGAAAGAGGTGTGAAACTGTGGAATACATTACCCCAGAGTGCAGTGGATTTGTAACTTTGAGAAGGAGATATACAGATTTTTTTTATGAGTAATGGGTTGAAGGGATCTGGAGAGTGGGCAGGAAAAGTGGAGTCAAGGCCGAGATGAGATCAACCATGTTTGAATTAAATGTCAGAGCAGGCTTGAAGGGCTGAATGGCCTCCTCCTGCTCCCAGTTCTGATGATCTTATATACAAAAATGACATTCCCAATATTGCAGCACTCCATCAGCTCTATGCTGGAGCATTCCCCCTAATATTTGTGCTCAAGCCTTTCCATGGGACTTACCCTCTGAGTCAGAAGGTCATGTGTTCAAGTGTTACCAACTGAACTGACAGTTTTCCTGATGGCCACATTGTCATCCAATCATGTACGAGATTTTGAGCAAGCAGTGAATGGAACTGATGTACAAGGCAGGCCTGTGGTAGGGTGGAAGGTCAGAGATATCAAATTCATCAAAGAGCTGGAATGGAGGTGCGACGAGAATGGAAACAAAGGACATCCCATGAGCTGGCGAGTTACTGATTGGAAGGAAAAGAACGGAAACCTGCGGAAACATGGAAACCACAAGGTCGGGCCGAGATCAATCAATGTTGAGTCCAGGGGGTTGTGATGTATGAGGCTGGATTGTCTGTGCTGCATTCCATAAGCTGCTGTGTGCTGCTTCCCATTGGCTCCCCAACCAGTTTCATGGAGCAGCTTCCTCAATAACAATTCTTCATGTCTTTCTGAAAAATCTTTTGGGAATTCTTACTCCAGCAGTTTGCTGCTCCTCTTCTTTCTCCCCTATTTGTTGAGAAGCATGTCAGTTGATCCAGTAGATTTCACAAACGGCCATTCCTTCATGCTTTAGAGTTAATGCAGTGTATCATTGAAATGTAGTTGCTATTTTAATGAAGGGAGTTTAGCAGCCAACTTGCACACAGTGTGGTCTTCGTAGCTTCAGACCTGACCTTTTAATTAACACTCAAAGCTAAAATGTGAATATTAATTCTGTATCTTACTGCCTTCATTATCAGTAAATGGTTTAAAATTCACTTTCCACCCAATTCCCTTAAAAATTTCACTGTTTGTCTGAAATTCCTGTGTCCATAGCAATTATAAATGTCTTACGGGCTCTGTTAAATTTTAGGTTATAAGTAGCTATTGAAAATATAAGACCTGGACTCTCATCAAAACCCCAAATTTATGGGCGTGCAAAATTGTATTGAGGTAGTGTTTGTAAGAAAGACAGGTGGATGTATATCATGATCGGAAGGATTTTATGCCTGCCGTTCCCTTTCCTGAATTGTTGTAAGTTGCTTGTTTGAGTTAACATTTGTATTCTGGTTGGGTGGAGTTCACCTTTGAGTGATGAGGAAAGGCTGCAGTTAGAATCCCTACAGTGTGGAAACAGGCCATTTGACCCAGCAAGTCCACACTGACCCTCTGAAGAGTAACCCACTCAGACCCATTTCCCTCTGACGAATGCACCTAACACAATGGGCAATCCATCTGAGATACACATTTTTGGACTGTGGGAGGAAACTGGAGCACCCAGAGGAAACCCACACAGACAACAGGGAGAATGTGCAAACTTCACATAGACAGTCGCCCGAGGCTGGAATCGAACCTGGGACCCTGGTGTTGTGAAGCAGCAGTACTAACCGCTGAGCCACTGTGCCACCACTAGAACTGCAACATGATGTTACAATCTCTTACCATGGAGTTATTATTTAAAGGGCAGCTCGGGAGGAGCAGCAACCGAGCATCTCACTTGTTACTTTATTGTGTTGGTAAATAAACTAGTTTAATGTTGGTGGAAATGAATCAGGGCAATTTCTACACATCCTGATAGTTTAATATGACCAATTGCAAAGTCAGCAGTCCACTAATACATTGCTCTGTTGAACGGAATGGAAGTAAAAAATGGGAAGTCTACGGCGGGCTACCACCTTGGTATGGCTCTCAGTATTGATTTCCCCGTCACTCTATCCTCAGTGAGTGTGGTCGGGATTTGGTTTACCAGAGCTTGGCTTCTTTTCACAATCATACAAAGGACAGAGTATACGTATGGATTGTTGTTCCCTCTCTGACTGAGCTCGATCTCCTCCCTCTCCTTCTCCCTCTCCATTTAAACGTCATTCCCAATGTTGCAATGGTGCAACCAAATTAAATCTTCAGGTGACCACCACAGCCACCATGTTATCTGAATGAGCTGGACACTTGATCTCCATGAGGTCGATTTGCTGTCACCATCCTCCTTTTATCTTGGGATCCACAGGCCTGTCTGGTCTCATGTGGTCAAGGATAATCACTGGTGGCTAAAGAAGAGAGGCGCTAGTTGTAATCAGAGTGCAGTTTATTGCATGCTACTAATCTGGTATGGGTTACATTTGTGATAGATATTGTTATGAAGGTTGCTGGGAGACTGAGGATAACAGGTCTATCCTCTTTGAGCTCTTGCAGATTTCCCCATCCCAACCCTTATGACACTAATAGATTGAGTGGGCTTAATGCAATCATCAGCATTAACCCTTTCAGAACCATTATTTTGTACGACACTAACTAGGACAGTCCTTTTAATACAGCCGCAGTCCATTCCACATCAGTCTGTATTCTGTTAAAGTGGCAGCAAGGGAATATTTTCTAGAAGAATTGCAACTGTTTGATTATACGACCTTGTATAATTAAGGTAAAGTGTTAATATAGGTTAGTAGGATCTCTTCAGAGCAGAATGGGCAGAATTAAAGTGACAGTTGAACACTTAATGTAGCAACGTCAGAATTGTAACTTCCTTTATAATATTGATGAAGCTCACGTTAATGGGTTTTTTTAATAGTGTTCTATCATGCACTACATCATGAAGCAGATTGGTTTGATTACAAGAAAATTGACCCAGATATTCCTGCCAAAAAACAAGTCAATACCAATCATTTCGAAGCTGACAGCTGTAAAGATGTTGCACGAATTGGAAAATCACCAGAAGCTGGTGGTAATTTACATCATTCTATCTTCACCCAAACATAAAATGCATCCTGTCCTCAATCTCCACACATTTACAAAATTTGAGTTGTACATTTACACATTAATTGCCAAATAAACTCTCCAGAAAAGGTTGGAGCTTATTATTAGTGGTATTAATATCATCATAATTGCAATGTTAATTTTCCCATACTGCTGGTCGGTGTCAGTGGCTCAAGACACAAGAATCTAGGAACATAAGTAGGCCATTGAGCCCCTCAAGCCTGCTCCACTATTCTGTATCATGGCTGATCATCTAGCTCAATGTCATTTATTTTTATTCAACCACAGGATGAGGTTGCAGTTAGTTAGGCAGCATTTATTGCCCATCACTAATTGCCCAGAGGGCAGTTACCAGTCAACCACATTGCTGTGGGTCTGGAGTCACATGTTGGCCAGACCAGATAAGGATGGCAGTTTCCTTCCCTAAATGACATTCGTGAACCAGATGGGTTTATGATTGGCAATGGATTCATGGTCTCTTTATGTTAGATTTTAATTGAATTCAAGTTCCACGGCAAGATTCGAACACTGGTCTCCAGAACATTACCTGGGGTCTCTAGATGAACAGCCCAGTGATAATATCACTAGGCCATTGCCTCCCCACACTCTCCCCATTTATCCTGATGTGATTAGTAAGTAAAAATCTCTATCTCTATCTCTCTCTCTCTCTCTCTCACTCAAACGTACTCTCAATGACCGAGCTTCACCCTTTGAGTGAGGAAGTTCCTCCTCATCTCCGTACAAAATTACTCATCTCTTATTCTGAGGCAGTTTGAAAATCCAGAGAATAGAGGTCTAGTCTCCTTGATCTCTCCTCATAAGTTAGTCAAAACAAAAAACAAAGAACAAAAAAAATTCACAGCCCAGGAACAGGCCCTTCGGCCCTCCAAGCCTGAGCCGATCCAAATGTACTGTCTAAACCTGTCGGTCAATTCCTAAGCATCTGTATCCCTCGTTTCCCCATCTACTCATGCACCTGTCCAGATGCATCTTAAATTAATTTACCATGCCTGCCTCTGCTGGCAACAGGTTCCAGACACCCACCACCCTCTGTGTGAAGTACTTTCCACGTGTATCCCCCTTAAACTTTCCACCTCTCACCTTGAACCCATGACTTCTCATTATTGAATCCTTCACCCTGGGAAAAATGTTATCTCTATCCACCTTGTCTATACCCGTCATGATTTTGTAGACCTCAATCAGGTTCCCTCCTCAATCTCCTTTTTTCTAATGAAAACAAACCTAACCTACTCAACCTCTCTTCATAGCTAGCACCTTCCAGACCAGGCAACATCCTCGTAAACCTTCTCTGCACCCTCTCCAAAGCGTCCACATCCTTTTGGTAATGTGGTGACCAGAACTGTACACTGTATCCTAAATGCAGACGAACCAAAGTCTTGTACAATTTTTGTACTTGTATCAAAACTAGGAATCAATCTGGTGAACACAGTCTCACCCGGTACAGTCTCACCCGGTACAGTCTCACCCGGTACAGTCTCACCTGTATTTGATACAGTTGGAGTGAGGCTTGCCAGCCTCTGTACCTTTCACACAATCATATTATTTCCTCTGAATTGCTTGCTGTTCCTGTGTGCTACTGTTCACTGACTTGTGAGCAAGGATGTCCAGTTCCCTTTGGACATGGTCGCTCTCTCACATCCATCTGTCACCATTTCATAATTACTCGTGGGCCTTCACCTCTCACTTATCCACAGCATATTCCATCTGCAAGTTGTTTAAAAATAACTGGCACAAGGGAGACTGCTGTGTTGTGTTGGCAATAAGACCATAAGACATAGGAGAGGAAGTAAGGCCATTCGGCCCATCGAGTCCACTCCGCCATTCAATCATGGCTGATGGGCATTTCAACTCCACTTACCCGCATTCTCCCTATAGCCCTTAATTCCTTGTGACATCAAGAATTTATCAATCTCTGCCTTGAAGACATTTAGCGTCCCGGCCTCCACTGCACTCTGCGGCAATGAATTCCACAGGCCCACCACTCTCTGGCTGAAGAAATGTCTCCGCATTTCTGTTCTGAATTTACCCCCTCTAATTCTAAGACTGTGTCCACGGGTCCTAGTCTCCTCACCTAACGGAAACAATTTCCTAGTGTCCACCCTTTCCAAGCCATGTATTATCTTGTAAGTTTCTATTAGATCTCCCCTTAACCTTCTAAACTCCAATGAATACAATCCCAGGATCCTCAGCCGTTCCTCATATGTTAGACCTACCATTCCAGGGATCATCCGTGTGAATCTCCGCTGGACACGTTCCAGTGCCAGTCTGTCCTTCCTGAGGTGTGGGGACCAAAACTGGACACAGTACTCCAAATGGGGCCTAACCAGAGCTTTATAAAGTCTCAGCAGCACATCGCTGCTTTTATATTCCAACCCTTTTGAGATAAATGACAACATTGCATTTGCTTTCTTAATCACGGACTCAACCTGCATGTTGACCTTCAGAGAATCCTCGACTAGCACTCCCAGATCCCTTTGTACTTTGGCTTTACGAATTTTCTCACCGTTTAGAAAGTAGTCCATGCTTGTATTCTTTCTTCCAAAGTGCAAGACCTCGCATTTTCTCACATTGAATTCCATCAGCCATTTCCTGGACCACTCTCCCAAACTATCTAGATTCTTCCAAACTGTCTAGATCCTTCTGCAGCCTCCCCACTTCCTCAGTACTACCTGCCTGTCCACCTAACTTTGTATCATCAGCAAACTTCGCTAGAATGCCCCCAGTCCCTTCATCCAGATCATTAATATATAACGTGAACAGCTGTGGCCCCAACACTGAACCCTGCGGGACACCGCTTGTCACCGGCTGCCATTCCGAAAAAGAACCTTTTATCCCAACACTCTGCCTTCTGTCAGACAGCCAATCCTCAATCCATACCAGTAGCTCACCTCGAAAACCATGGGCCCTCACCTTACTCAGCAGCCTCCCGTGTGGCACCTTATCAAAAGCCTTTTGGAAGTCTAGATAGACCACATCCACTGGGTTTCCCTGGTCTAACCTACTTGTCACCTCTTCAAAGAATTCCAACAGGTTTGTCAGGCACGACCTCCCCTTACTAAATCCATGTTGACTTGTTCTAATCCGACCCTGGTCTTCCAAGAATTTAGAAACCTCATCCTTAATGATGGATTCTCGAATTTTACCAATAACTGAGGTTAGGCTAATTAGCCTATAATTTTCCATCTTTTGTCTTGATCCTTTCTTGAACAATGGGGTTACAACAGCGATCTTCCAATCATCCGGGACTTTCCCTGACTCCAGTGACTTTTGAAAGATCTCAACCAACGCTTCCGCTATTTCCTCAGCCACCTCCCTCAGAACTCTAGGATGTAGCCCATCGGGGCCAGGAGATTTATCAATTTTATGACCTTTTAGCTTTTCTACCACTTTCACTTTTGTAATGGCAACCATACTCAACTCAGCCCCCTGACTCCCTTTAATTTTTGGGATATTACTCCTGTCTTCCACTGTGAAGACTGATGCAAAGTACTTGTTAAGTTCTCCAGGTATTTCCTTATCTCCCATCACTAGGCTTCCAGCATCAGTTTGAAGTGGCCCAATGTCTACTTTTGCCTGTCGTTTGTTTCTTATGTATTGAAAGAAACTTTTACTATTATTTCTAATATTACTAGCTAGCCTACCTTCATATTGGATCCTCTCCTTCCTTATTTCACTCTTTGTTATCCTCTGTTTGTTTTTGTAGCCTTCCCAATCTTCTGATTTCCCAGTGCTCTTGGCCACTTTATAGGATCTCTCTTTTTCTTTGATAGATTTCCTGACTTCCTTTGTCAGCCATGGCTGTCTACTTCCTCCCCGGATAATCTTTCTCTTCTTGGGGATGAACCTCTGTACAGTGTCCTCAATTTTACCCACAAACTCCTGCCATTTTTGTTCTACTGTTTTCCCTGCTAGGCTCTGCTTCCAGTCTATTTTAGTCAGTTCCTCTCTCATGCCCTCATATTTACCTTCATTTAACTGTAACACCATTACATCCGATTTTGCCTTCTCCCTTTCAAACTGCAGACTGAACTCTACCATATTACGATCGCTGCTTCCTAAGTGTTCCCTTACTTTAAGAGTTTTTATAAAGACTGGTTCATTACATAGCACTAAGTCCAGAATAGCCTGTTCCCTTGTGGGCTCCATGACAAGCTGTTCCAAAAAGCCATCCTGTAAGCATTCCATTAATTCCCTTTCTTTGGATCCACTGGCAACATTATTTACCCAGTCCACTTGCATATTGAAGTCTCCCATGATCACCGTGACCTTGCCTTTCTGACATGCCTTCTCTATTTCCCGGTACATGTTGCGTCCCTGGTCCTGACCACTGTTAGGAGGTCTGTACATAACTCCCATTATGGTTTTTTTGCCTTTGTTGTTCCTCAATTCCACCCACACAGACTCCACATCATCCGACGCTTATGTCATTCAGTGCCGTAGATTTAATTTTGTTCTTAACTAACAAGGCAACCCCGCCCCCTCTGCCCACCTCCCTGTCTTTTCGATAAGTTGAAAACCCTTGGATGTTTAACTGCCAGTCCTGACCCCCCTGCAACCACGTCTCTGTGATGCCTACCACATCATAATCACTCACGATGATCTGTGCCATTAGTTCATCTGCTTTGTTACGAATGCTACGAGCATTCAGGTAAAGTGCCTTAATGCTAACTTTCTTATCATTAGAGATATTGGAAGTCATAAGATGTCCTAAGTTATCCTTCCTTTTTGCTGCATTCCCAGTCTGCCTCAAGTTAAATCCGCCTGCACATATGGCTATCCTGCCGCTTATCTTTCCATTTAACTCCATACTCCCTGTCACTTTCACTTTCCCTTCCCCCCAACTCAGAAGTTTAAAGTCCTACTGACCACCCTATTCATCCTCTTCGCCAGAACATTGGTACCTGATCGGTTCAGGTGGAGACCGTCCCAACGGTACAGATCCCCCCTGTTCCAAAACTGATGCCAATGCCCCATGAAGTGGAATCCCTCTTTCCCACACCAATCCCTTAGCCATGTGTTTACTTCCCTAATTTTCTTATCCCTATGCCAATTGGCACGTGGCTCGGCAGTAATCCGGAGATAATGACCCTTGAGGACCTGTCGTTCAATTTCCTTCCTAGTGTTTGATAATCCCCAAACAGGTCCTCCACCCTAGCTTTGCCTATGTTGTTAGTACCAACGTGGACCACAACAACTGGATCCTCCCCATCCCGCTCCAATATCCTTTCAAGCCGGTCGGAGATGTCCTGAACCCTGGTACTGGGTAGGCAACACACCATGCGAGACTCCCGATTCGGCTTGCAAAGGATACTATCTGTCCCCCTAATTATAGAATCCCCTATAACAACTCCTTGTCTTTTTGCTCCCCCCTCTTGAATGGCCTTTTTCACCATGGTGCTGTGGTCAGCTGGCTCATCCTGTCCTGAGCCCTTTTCCTCATCCGTACATGCTCAATGCCACATGCTCAGTATGTAAAACCTTTTGAAGCCTCTTGGTATCTTCCTCACAACTCAGAATTCCCTCAAGTTTTGTAACAAATGCAAACATTAGATTAGATTACTTAGTGTGGAAACAGGCCGTTTGGCCCAACAAGTCCACACCGACCCACCGAAGCGCAACCCACCCAGACCCATTCCCCTAACACTATGGGCAATTTAGCATGGCCAATTCACCTATCCTGCACATTCTTTTGGACTGTGGGAGGAAACCCATACAGACACGGGGAGAATGTGCAAACTCCACACAGTCAGTCGCCTGAGGTGGGAATTGAACCCGGGTCTCTGGCGCTGTGAGGCAGCAGTACTAACCACTGTGCCACCGTGCCACCCGACATCAAAATCATTGATAAATTGCAAACAGCTTGGGCAAATGATCCATGTGATAGCACACTGGTCACAGCCTGCCTCCCTGTGAATGACCCATTGACACAAATGTTCATCCTGTTAGCCAATCTACAATCCAGACAAATATGACCCTGTTCCCACTTGCCGTTTTTATTTACTAACTTCCTGCACAGGTTTTTATCCAGTCTTTTGAAAATCTAAGTACACTACATCCATTTGATCTCTTGTTGACTCTGCTGGTAATATCCTCAAAAAATCTCCAACAGGTTTGTCAAACAAAACTTCCCCTGAAATCTATGTTGATGCTGCTCAATCATTTATTTTCTGTATAACCAGTCATTGCATCCTTTATAGCATCAATTTGACAGAAATAGCATCAATTTGACAAAGATTAGAGGAAAACCAGAGAATTGGAAAAGCTTTTAAAAAATTAGTTAAAGTCAAGAAACTAAATGCAATGTTCCTCTTGCAACATGTATGAGGTGAGAGAAGCCATTAGTGGCCCTCCTGATTACACTTGCAAGAAGTGCGCCCATCTCCAGCTCCTCCAAGACCGTGTTAGGGAACTGGAGCTGGAGTTGGATGAACTGTGGATCATTCAGGAGGCAGAGGTGGTCATAGATCAGAGCTTTAGGGAAGTAGTTACTCCAAAAGTTATAGAGAGATGGGTGACAGTGAGGGGGACTGGGAGGAAGCAGCCAGTGCAGGGACCTCCTGTGGTCGTTCCCCTCAAGAACAAGTATACCGTTTTGGATACTTGTGGGAGGGATGACTTACCAGGGGTAAGCAACGAGGTTCAGGCCTCTGGCACGGAGCCTGTCCCCGTTGCTCAGAAGGGAAGGGTGGTGAAAGGTAGAGCGATAGTTATTGGGGACTCAATAGTGAGGGGCACAGATAGGCGGTTTTGCGGGAGCGACAGAGACTCACGATTGGTATGTTGCCTCCCAGGTGCAAGGGTACGTGATGTCTCTGATCGTGTTTTCCGGGTCCTTAAGGGGGAGTGGGAGCAGCCCCAGATCGTGGTCCACGTTGGCACCAACGACATAGGTAGGAAGAGGGGTGAGGATGTTAGACAGGCTTTCAGGGAGCCAGGTTGGAAGCTCAGAGCTAGAACGAAGAGAGTTGTTGTCTCTGGTTTGTTACCCGTGCCACGTGATAGAGAGTCGAGGAATAGGGAGAGAGAAGAGTTAAATGCGTGGCTACAGGGATGGTGCAGGAGGGAGGGATTCCGGTTTCTGGACAACTGGGGTTCTTTCTGGGGAAGGTGGGACCTCTACAAACAGGATGGTCTCCACCTGAACCTGAGGGGCACCAGCATCCTTGGGTGGAGGTTTGCTAGTGCTCTTTGGGAGGGTTTAAACTAACTCTGCAGGGGCATGGGAACCTAGACTGTAGCTTTAGGGTACAGGACCTTGAGTGTAGGGAGGTTAGGAACATGGCATTGATCTCGAAGGAGGGTGGCTGTAAACAGGAAGGTGGCTTGAAGTGTGTATACTTCAATGCCAGAAGTATAAGAAATAAGGTAGGTGAGCTTGCAGCGTGGGTTGGTACCTGGGACTTCAATGTTGTGGCCATTACAGAGACGTGGGTAGAACAGGGACAGGAATGGCTATTGCAGGTTCCAGGGTTTAAATGTTTTAGTAGGGTCAGAGATGGGGGTAAAAGAGGGGGAGGTGTGGCATTGCTTGTCAAGGATAGTATTACAGCAGTAGAAAGGGTGATGGAGGAAGACTTGCCATCTGAGGTAGTGTGGGCAGAGGTTAGAAATAGGAAAGGTGAGGTCACCCTGTTAGGAGTTTTCTACAGGCCTCCTAATAATCCGAGAGAAGTAGAGGAAAGTATTGCGAGGATGATTCAGGAGAAGAGTGAAAGTAATAGGGTGGTTGTTATGGGGGACTTTAAATTCCCAGATATTGACTGGGAAAGCTATAGCTCGAGTTCGTTAGATGGGTCGGTGTTTGTCCAATGTGTGCAGGAGGGTTTCCTGTCCCAATATGTAGACAGGCCAACAAGAGGTGAGGCCATACTGGATTTGGTTCTAGGTAATGAACCAGGCCAGGTGTTAGACTTGGAGGTAGGTGAGCACTTCGGGGGCAGTGACCACAACTTGGTGACTTTTACTCTAGTGATGGAGAGGGATAAGTGTGTACTACAGGGCGAGAGTTATAGCTGGGGGCAGGGAAATTATGATGCGGTGAGGCATGACTTAGGATGTGTGGATTGGAAAAGTAGGCTTCAAGGGAAGGACACAATTGATATGTGGAGATTGTTCAAGGAGCAACTATTGAGTGTCCTTGATAAGTACGTACCTATCAGGCAGGGAGGAAAGGGTCTTGTGAGGGAGCCGTGGTTTAATAAGGAATTGGAATCCCTTGTTAAATGGAAGAGGGCGGCCTATGTAAAGATGAGGCGTGAAGGTTCAATAGGGGCGATTGAGAGTTATAAGGTAGCCCGGAAGGACCTGAAGAGAGAGCTAAGAGCAGCGAGAAGGGGACATGAAAAGTCCTTCGTTGGTAGGATTAGGGAAAACCCAAAGGCTTTCTATAGGTATGTCAGGAAGAAAAGGATGACTAGGGTAGGTATCGGTCCAGTCAAGGATAGTAGTGGGAAGTTGTGTGTGGAGGCGGAGGAGATTGGTGAGACACTAAATCAACACTTTTCGTCAGTATTCACTCAGGAACAGGACACTGTTGCTGATGTGAATATTGAGTCACAAGTGATTAGAATGGATGGCTTTGAGGTACATAGGGAAGAGGTCTGGGGAATACTGGAAAAGATGAAAATAGATAAGTTCCCTGGGCCTGATGGCATTTATCCTAGGATCCTCTGGGAAGCTAGGGAGGAGATAGCGGAGCCATTGGCCTTGATTTTTAGGTCGTCGTTGTCTTCAGGGACAGTGCCAGAGGACTGGAGGATAGCGAATGTGGTCCCCTTGTTCAAGAAGGGGAGCAGGGATAGCCCGAGTAACTATAGGCCAGTGAGTCTCACTTCTGTTGTGGGCAAAGTCTTAGAGAGAATTATAAGGGATAGGATTTATGAACATCTGGACAGGAATAATGTGATCAAGGATAGTCAGCATGGTTTTGTGAAGGGCATGTCGTGCCTCACAAACCTTATTAAATTCTTTGAGAAGGTGACCAAGGAAGTGGACGAGGGTAAAGCAGTAGATGTGGTGTATATGGATTTTAGCAAGGCGTTCGATAAGGTACCCCACGGCAGGCTAATGCAAAAACTACGGAGGTATGGCATTGAGGGTGCATTAGAGGTTTGGATTAGGAATTGGCTGGCTAGAAGGAGACAGAGGGTAGTAGTTGATGGTATAGGTTCATCTTGGAGCGCAGTTACTAGCGGTGTTCCACAAGGATCTGTTTTGGGACCATTGCTGTTTGTCATTTTTATAAATGACCTGGAGGAGGGGCTTGAAGGCTGGGTGAGCAAGTTTGCGGATGACACGAAAGTCAGTGGAGTTGTGGACAGTGAGGAAGGATGTGGCAGGTTACAGCGCGATATAGAAAAGTTGCAGAGCTGGGCAGTAAGGTGGCAAATGGAATTCAATGTAGCTAAGTGTGAAGTCATTCACTTTGGTAGGAGTAATAAGAAGATGGATTACTGGGCTAATGGTAGACTTACTTGGTAGTGTGGATGAGCAGAGGGATCTTGGTGTCCATGTACACAGATCTTTGAAAGTTGCCACCCAGGTAAATAGTGCTGTGAAGAAGGCATATGGTGTACTGGGTTTTATTGGTAGAGGAATTGAGTTCCGGAGTCCTGAGGTCATGTTGCAGTTGTATAAGACTCTGGTGCAGCCTCATCTGGAGTATTGTGTGCAGTTTTGGTTGCCATACTATAGGAAGGATGTGGAGGCATTGGAACGAGTGCAGAGGAGGTTTACCAGGATGTTGCCTGGTATGGTAGGAAGATCGTATGAGGAAAGGCTGAGGCACTTGGGGCTGTTCTCATTGGAGAAAGGAAGGTTTAGGGGAGATTTGATAGAGGTGTACAAGATGATTAGGGGTTTAGATAGGGTTGACAGTGAGAACCTTTTTCCGTGTATGGAGTCAGCTGTTACTAGGGGACACAGCTTTAAATTAAGGGGTGGTAGGTATAGGACAGATGTTAGGGGTAGATTCTTTACTCAGCGGGTTGAGAGTTCATGGAATGCCCTGCCAGTATCAGTGGTGGACTCTCCTCTTTATGGTCATTTAAGCGGGCATTGGACAAGCATATGGAGGTTATTGGGCTAGTATAGGTTAGGTAGGCTTCGGTCGGCGCAACATCGAGGGCTGAAGGGTCTGCACTGCGCTGTATTTTTCTATGTTCTATGTTCTATAAACTGAGGGTAAGCTAGCTAGTAATGTGAAAGTGGACAGTAAGAGCTGCTTGAAATACCAAAAAAGAGAAAAACCCAAGTGAACATAGGCCTCTTGGAGAATGAATTGGGGAAATAATAATGGGGAAACAGATGAGCTGAATGAATACTTTCCAACAATCTTCACAGTCAAAAACATTAATAGTATTCTAAAAATAGATAACTAAGGGGTAAAAGGTGGCCAAGAAATAAACGCATTAGATATTTGGAAACCATTCATATCTTAATGTGGTTAAAGGCCAATAATCCCCTGGAGCTGAGGGGTTGCACCTGAGGGTTCAAATAAAGTAGCTACTGAGACAGTGAATTCACTGGAACTCATCTTCCAAGAACCTGGAAAAAGATCTCAGAGGCTTAGAAATCTGCTTATCCAGAAAAAGAGGAAGACAAAAGAAAAGTTCATTATAGCCCAGTTAGCTTAATGTCTGCTCTTGGGAAAATGTTAGAGTCTTATTAGAAAGGATGGAACAGCAGAATGTTTTGAAATACACACTCTGACCAAGCAGAGTCAGCGTAGCTTCATGAAGGGGAAACCTAGCCTGAAACATTTATTAGAAATCTTTGAGGAGGTAACAAGTGAACAGGTAAAGGAGAACTCCTAGATATTTGGATGATATTTAATGCAAAATATTTGGGTTTTCATAAAGTAACCATAATAAGGTATCACACATTAGGCTGCTTAATAAGATGAGTCCATAATATTGAGCATAGAATAAGACCAGAGGATATTGGAGCAGAATTAGGCTATTCACCCCATCGAGTCTGCTCCTGCTAGGGGGAAACATCTTCTCCATATCTACTCTATCCAGGTCTCTCATTATTCTATAAGTTTCAATGAGATTCCCCCAAACCCAGGATCCTCAACCATCCATCATATATTAAGCCCTTTGTCCTAAGGATCTTTCTTGTAACCCCCCTCTGGACCCACTCCAACACCAGCACAGTCCCCAAAACTGCTCACAATATTCTAATGTTGATGTTTGTTAAGTGTATTCAAGACTGAAAGAGACAGATATTTAATCAGGAAGGGAATTGATGGTGAAAGGAAAAAGGCAGGAAAGTGGAGTTGAAGATTATCAGATCGGTCATGATCTTACTGAATGGTGAATGGATTTGATGGGCAGACTGGACTACAGCTCCTATGTCTTATGGTCTTATCACAGATTCTAATATTTTCACGTACTCCTGACATCAGACAAACAGCCTGTATTTCCCTGAGGTTATTTCGCCCTATTTTAAATAGCTGCAACCTTATTATCTGTTCTGCACCATTACAGAATTAATAGAATTTTAAAAGATGACCACCGATGTTGTCAGCAAACAAGAAGAATTAGGAGTAGACTCTCATACTGACAAGAACAATTTGCAACCTGGAGATTCAAGGTCTGGTCACCTCTTTTCTCCCCCTCAGAATTTAATCTTTTTTAAAATGTAATCTCTTTTTCAAATCAACCTGATTCAGAGATGATGTTACACATCTCTGGAACAGGTGGAACATCAAATTGGGCCTCTCAGTCCAGTGGTAGGGACACTGCCACTGCACCACAAATCCTGCACTCTCTTTCATTTGTCTTTCTGTGTCTGATTTGACTCTAATTTAGCTCTTACCCTTCTCCATTGTTAGTATGTCTTTATCAATCCTTGAACCTCCTGCATTAAGGAGATGTCGTTCATGAAGGTTTCGGGTATGCTGCAGACCTCAACATGCTATTATCAATTTGCAAATCTGGCAGGTCTCAACCCGGGAAGCCCAAGGTTAAATGAAAATGTCTGTCCAATGGGGCAGGGCATGAGCTGCCCACTGGCACAGAGGGTGATCTGATCAGCCTGTGTGTAAATAGTCTCTGTTTGCCTGGATAGCAGCTCACTGCACATGAAGTGATTTGAATGTGGCTTAGTTCCTCTCACACTCTCCACTGATTGTTGGAGAAAATTGTGGGTTTGGGCTCACTCCAGAGACACGCATACACAGTCGTGGTGTTCCAGTGCAATCCTGAGAGAGTGCTACTGATGTCATTTTTGAATGAGACATTAAAACGAGGTGGTCTTTACAGATTCTGTGTCAGTTGGGCAGAGTTTCTCTTGGTGTCCCTGGTGAGTTTTTCTCTTTTTGAGGAATGTTGCCAAGGTGAAGAGCAGGATATTTATCTGATTGCTGCTTGTGGAGCCTTGATGTGTGTAAACTGGCTGTAGAGATTGCTTACCTTACAACAACTCAAAACCACTTATTTGGCTTGAAAATGTTTTGGGATGCTGCAAGGCTATGGAAGGTGCTATATAAATTCAAGCTCTTTCATTTGGAATGTTTCTTGAATATTGTTAACTTGCATTTCCCCATTTATAAGTTATGTTAAAGTAGTAATGAGTGTGATTCAGCTTTTCAGTTGATACCATTTAAAACAAGCAGAGAGTTTCCAATATAAATGTATTTTTCAGACAATTCTGTTCACTCTCTGAAATATTAAATCCAGGCTGGAGTGGTTAAATCCATGTCACCCATACAGTGAGATGACACTCAAAAAAAGCCCCATCAGATTCACTAATGACCTTTAGGGAAGGAATCTGCCATCCTTACCCAGTCTGGCCTACCTATGACTCAGTGGTTGACTCTCTTCTGGGCAATTAGGGATGGCAATAAATGCTGGCCTAGGCAGTGATGCCCAATCCCATGAACAAATACAAAAAATGAAGTGCGGTCATATCTGAGATAAGAGGACACATCTTTGACCCTGCCTCCATCGCTCACACTCTGTGCTGGGTATTGCAGAATTCACTAGTGACTGCATCTTCCACCCCCAGATTCAGCTTTCAAGTTCTCCAAAACTGGGACAGAGGCTAAGCCATTAATGCTAGAACAACTGTTGGAATGAAGATACACTATATTTAATCCGACAGAGCTGTAAGTGTGTTATGACAGAGCTGCCTCTTGGATCACTATCGGATTCTATGGATGCTAAATATGTTTTCTGCCTGTTTGATGGCTCCAAGTGGAAAGAAAATACACCAACCATCAGTGAGATTTTTTTAAGTCGTTTTAAAATGTTAACACTGAAGGTCACCTTACAGTGAGTGTGGGTGATGTAGTGCAGAGTGAAATAATTTCATCAAAGTGCAAAATCTGATTGGAATGCAGCAGAGACAATTGCCTCTTTGTGAATTATTTACTCTCACATCAGGCAGCTCTTCCCAGGAAGCTCATCTATTCATTTGTTTTAACTCTTTCGCTTCCTGTGTGTTCAAGACTGATGTAGGTTCCCAGGCAAATATTTTTTGCTTAGCACAGGTCTCTTCAACATGATTTGGAAGCTGAAGGCACCATTCCAGAGACTGTTGAGGCGAAGAAGAGATTGGGAACGTCAGGAGCTAGGAACATCAGGAGGCCAGTGTTGGACTGGAGTGGACAAAGTCAGAAGTCACACAACACCAGGTTATAGTCCAATAGATTTATTGTTAAATCACAAGCTTTCAGAGTGAAGGGACCATAACCTGGTGTCATGTGACTTCTGACAACATCAGGAGGAACTGGGGTAGGCCGTTCAATCTGCCATTGGATATGATTGCTGCTGATCTTTTACCTCAACTTCACTTTCAACACGATTGTCCCTCCATCATCACCCGCGACGCCCAATCCCAGTGAGTGTCCCCATATTTGTATACTCTGACCCTTAATTCCAGATTTGCCCGCAAGAGAAAACATCCTTTCAGTATCCACTTGATCAAGACCCTTCAGCATCTTATACATTTCAGTTCAGTCACCTTCTAAACTCCAGCAGATACAGACCAATCCTCATCAGTCAATCTGCTCATTCCAGGGATTAGTCCAGTGAACCTTGTCTGACCTGCTTCCATCGCATTAATATCCTTTTGTAAGGACAGTGACCAGTACTGCACACAGTACTCCAGACACACCCTCACCATGCCCCTGTATAACTCTGTAATTCAATTCCCCTCACAATAACCTGTAACATTCTGTTAGCTTCCTGATTACTGACTGTACCTGCAGACTGACCTTCTGTATTTCATACTCTAGGGGACACATATCATCCCTGCAATGACAGAGGATGTACTATCATGTGGTTTTATATAATTTCCATTGGACATTATTGAACATTTATTGATAAAATTGGAAGCCAGCTTTTTAAAAAAAATTTGCAAAATACAGAGTACTCAAAGGTAGCAAGTTTTAAAAAAAATCTTTTACCATTTTACACATCTGGCTACACAGGTACACATTAAAATGTTCTGTATATAATTTTTCAGAATTTCAATTTGAGATTCGTTTGGCTTTTAATTTTCAAAAGATTTTAAATAACTAAAGGACAGCTGAGAAACATGGTTAGAGTTGCTCAGACAGAAATTGGCTTCTCCTAAGAACAGCACAGGAACAGGCCCTTCAGCCCACCATGTCTGTGCCAACCATGATGCCATTCTAAACCACTCCCATCTGCCTGCACATGGATTGTATGCCTCTATTCCCTGCCTGCGCATGGGTCTGTCTAAATGTCTCTTAAATGTTGCTATTGTATGTACTACGTCCCTGTTCCAGGAACCTACCACTCTGTGTGAGAAAAGGCGTGTGCAACACATCTCTTTTAAACTTGTCCCCTTCTTGTTAAATCTATGCCCCCATTTGACCTTTCAAAGACACTAACTACTCACCCTACCCATGTCTCTCATAATTTTATAGATTTCGATCAGGTCATCCCTCAGACTCCAATGATCTAGTGAAACCAATCCCAGTTTGTCCAATCTCCCCTTCATGGTGAATATACTATGAAGTGGGGTGGCATGGTGGCTCAGTGGTTAGCACTGCTGCCTCCCAGTGCCAGGGACCTGGGTTCAATTCCTGCCTCAGACAACTGTCTGTGTGGAATATGCACATTCTCCCCGTGTCTGCGTGGGTTTCCTCCGGGTGCTCCGGTTTCCTCCCACAGTCCAAAGATGTGCAGGTTAGGTGGATTGGCCATGCTAAATTGCCCGTAGTGTTAGGTGCATTGGTCAGGGTGGGTTGCTCTTTGGAAGGTCAGTGTGGACTTGTTGAGCCAAAGGGCCTGTTGCCACACTGTAGGGAATCTAATCTAATCATACTCTAATCCAGGGAACATCCCAGTAGAACTCTCTTGCACTCTCCATCCAGCTACAAAATTGAAATGATAGTGCTTGATGTGTTTACTTGGCTTGATCTGCATTTCTGTTCATTTCTCCAGCTTAATGTGCATGGAACAGGAGCGATGGGAACATTGCAATGTATCATCTGAGATCTGGGCTAAGTGTTTTTCAACAATCATCTGATATCAACTGTAAGATAAAATGAAAATGATAAAACTAATTTGATGCAAAACCAGCCAAGAATCTAATCTTTTTTTAAATAGCGCTTATTTGAAAATATAATGTTTGTATCTTCACTAAGGAGCCAAATGAAGAAATGTTGCCTTATTTTTCAGTTGATGTAGGCCTTCAGACCCTCATGGCAAACGTGTCACAATGACGAGCCTAATGTTAGATCTTCGGGTTTCCTGACGGGGAACTGAAAAGAGTCAGCTTGTAAAAGGAGTTTCTGAATTCCTGTTAAACAACTCAGCAGCATTGTGTACATATACCGTGGCATAATATGATTCAATCCAAACGACATTTGTGCTGTAGTAGTATTAGCCAGAACACAGGCAAGAATCCACCCCCACCCTCCACTCCCACCCATCTCCCCAAGTACATCTCGGGTGGGAGGCCAGGCCTCTGATTATCTTCCTCAGCTGAGAGATATCGTTGGTGACAGTGGAGCATTCCCTCAGCTCTGCACTGGAGAGTCACACTCAGCTCTGCACTGGAGAGTCACACTCAGCTCTGCACTGGAGAGTCACACTCAGCTCTACACGGGAAAGTCACACTCAGCTCTGCACTGGTGAGTCACACTCAGCTCTACACGGGAAAGTCACATTCAGCTCTGCACTGGTGAGTCACACTCGGCTCTGCACTGGAGAGTCACACTCAGCTCTGCACTGGAGCGTCACACTCAGCTCTGCACTGGTGAGTCACACTCAGCTCTACACGGGAAAGTCACATTCAGCTCTGCACTGGTGAGTCACACTCGGCTCTGCACTGGAGAGTCACACTCAGCTCTACACGGGAAAGTCACATTCAGCTCTGCACTGGAGAGTCACACTCAGCTCTGCACTGGAGCGTCACACTCAGCTCTGCACTGGAGAGTCACACTCAGCTCTGCACTGGAGAGTCACACTCAGCTCTGCACTGGAGAGTCACACTCAGCTCTGCACTGGTGAGTCACACTCAGCTCTGCACTGGTGAGTCACACTCAGCTCTGCACTGGAGAGTCACACTCAGCTATGCAATGGAGCGTCACACTCAGCTCTGCACTGGCATTGAAGGCAGCACTCCAGAAATCCTGAGGAAATGAATATTGAAGAGCTCAGGGTTTCTAAAGGAAGGAGCTGTAGGATTGCAGATGCTGTAACATTAAAATGTTCTTGACTATAGAACAATTCCCTCGAATTAGAAAATTGTGCATGTGACTCCACTACCTGAATAAGGCGATGAAGGAAAACAAAAGCCAGTGTCATACCAGTGTGGGTGATAGCCTCACAGTATTATTGCTGGACTATTAGTCCAGAGACCCAGGGAACATTCTGGGGGCCTGCAGATGGTAGAATTTGTGAAGGTTTGTAGCTCAGGCTGAGGTTTAGGGTGTAGGTTTGCTCGCTGAGCTGTAGGTTTGATATCCAGGCATTTCATTACCTGGCTAGGTAACATCATCAGTGGTGACCTCCAAGTGAAGCGAAGCTGTTGTCTCCTGCTTTCTATTTATATGTTTGTCCTGGATGGTGTTCCTGGGGTTTGTAGTGATATCATTTCCTGTTCGTTTTCTAAGGGGTTGATAGATGGTATCTGGATCTGTGTGTTTGTTCATGGCGTTGTGGTTGGAGTGCCAAGCCTCTAGGAATTCTCTGGCATGTTTTTGTCATCACAAAACGAAACAAGATAGAAGAGACATTTAACATCATCAACAACACCCTCACAGGCATAAAGTTCACCAAGGAGGAAGAAACCGACAACAAACTCACATTCCTGGACGTCACAGTCAAAAGAAAGGACAACGGAGAATTACAAACCTGCGTATACAGAAAACCAACAAACACTGACCAAATACTTAACTACTCCAGCAACCATCCCAACACACACAAACGAAGCTCTATCAGAACACTATTCCAACAAGCCACCACACACTGCAGCACAGACGAACTTTGGAAAACAGAGGAGAACCACCTATATAACGTATTCAAGAAGAACGGATACTCAAAAAATACAGTCCGCAGATTCCTCAAGACCAAACCACGACAAGCAGACCAAACACAGCCAGAAACCCTAACCACCTTACCATACATCAAAGAAGTTTCAGAAATGACAGCCAGACTACTAAGACCCTTCGGAATCCTAGTAGCACACAAACCCACCAACACTCTCAAACAAAAACTAACAAACTTAAAAGACCCAGTACAACCCATGGACAAAACCAACGTCATCTACAAAATTCCATGCAAGGACTGCCACAAACACTACGTAGGACAAACAGGAAGAGAGTTAGCCATCAGGATACATGAACACCAGCTAGCCACAAAAAGACACGACCCGCTCTCCCTCGTAGCCCTACACACGGATGAAAAAAACCCACCATTTTGACTGGGACAACACATCTATCCTGGGACAGGCTAAGCAAAGACATGCCAAAGACATGCTAGAGGCCAGGCACTCCAACCACAACGCCATAAACAAACACACAGATCCAGATACCATCTATCAACCCCTTAGAAAACGAACAGGAAATGACATCACCACAAACCCCAGGAACACCATCCAGGACAAACATATAAATAGAAAGCAGGAGACAACAGCTTCGCTTCACTTGGAGGTCACCCCTGATGATGTTACCTAGCCAGGTAATGAAACGTCTGGATATCAAACCTCCAGCTCAGCGAGCAAACCTACACCCTAAAAGGTGGAATTTGAATTCAGTAAATATCTGGAATTAGGGGATACTTAAATCCACTGTCGATTGTCAGGAAAGCCCAGTCTGGGTCAAAATGCCCTTTAGGGAAGGAAACTGCCATCCTTACCTGGTGTGGGCTTACAGGCTGACAAAAATGTGGGTCTTTACTGCACTCTGAGCAATTAGGGAGGGGCAATAAGGAATGACTGTGGATTTTATTCATATGGACTTCTAAAAGGACATCATTAAACTCACTCTCAGGAGATTTTAGCTAAAGCCGGCGCCGATTGAATTGAAAGCAGACTGTTGACCTGGTTTAGAGATTAGGGTGGTAAGGACATTGGTTTGAATTCCAACTTGGCAGATGGTGAAATTTAACAGAGTCATACAGCATAGAACTAGGCCCTTCGGCCCACTGTGCCTATGCTGACCAACAAATACGAAACGAGACTAATCCAATTTACTTGCAATTGGTGCAGAGTCTAATGTACCTTAACATTTGAAGTGCTCGGCCAGGTGCTTCTTAAATGGTACAAGAGTATCAGCCTCCTCTCAGGCAGCGTGTTCCATATTCCTGCACCCTCTGGGTGAAAACGTTATTTTGTCACATCTCTTATTGTCATAGAGTCATAGAGATTTACAATACAGAAACAGACCCTTCGGTCCAACCCGTCCATGCTGACCAGATATCCCAACCCAATCTAGTACCACCTGCCAGCACCTGGCCCATATCCCTCCAAACCCTTTCTATTCACATACCCATCCAAATGCCTCTTAAATGTTGCAATTGTACCAGCCTCCACCACATCCTCTGGCAGCTCATTCAATACACGTACCACCCTCTGCATGAAAAAGTTGCCCCTTAAGTCTCTTTTATATCTTTCCCCTCTCACCCTAAACCTATGCCCTCTAGTTTAGATTAGATTAGATTACATTACAGTGTGGAAACAGGCCCTTTGGCCCAACAAGTCCACACCAACCCGCCGAAGCATAATCCACCCATACCCCTAACCTAACACTACAGGCAATTTAGCATGGCCAATTCACCTGACCTGCACATCTTTTGGACTGTGGGAGGAAACCGGAGCACCCGGAGGAAACACACGCAGACACGGGGAGAACATGCAAACTCCCGACCCCAGGGAAAAGACTCTGTCTATTTATCGTATCCATGCCTCATGATTTTATAAACCTCTATAAGCTCATCCCTCAGCCTCTGATGCTCCAGGGAAAACAGCCCCCGCCAATCAACCTCTCCCTATAGCTCAAATCCCCCTTGTAAATCTTTTCTGAATCCTTCCAAGTTTCACAACATCTTTCCGATAGGAAGGAGACCAGAATTGCACGCAATATTCCAAAAGTTACCGAGCCAATGTCCTGTACAGCCGCAACACAACCTCCCAACTCCTGTATTCAATACTCTGACCAATAGAGGAAAGCATACCAAACGCCTTCTTCACTATCCTATCTACCTGAGACTCCACTTTCAAGGAGCTATTAACCTGCACTCCCAAGGTCTCTTTGTTCAACAACGCTCCCTAGGACCTTATCGTTAAGTGTATAAATCTAAATAATTTGCTTTTCACCTTAAACATATACTCTCTGGGGAAACAATTCTCAGATCTACCTGGCTCTGCCTCTCATAATTTTGTATTCCTCAACCACATCCTGCCCTCAACTTACTCTCCTCCAGGGAAAGCAAACCCAGTCTATCCAGTCTCTCCTCATAACTGAGACTGTCATCACAGACAGCACTTTGGTGAATCTCCTCTGCTCCCTCTCCCGTGAAACTGTGCCCTTTTGATTGTGTGGTGACTAGAATTGCACACAATATTCCATCTGTGGCCTAACAGATGGTTTCTAAAGTTTTTGCAAGACTTCCTTGCTCCTATCGTCTCCACCCCAGTTAATGAAGGCAAGCATCCTGTATGCATTCTTCCCCACCCTGTCTTCCTGCGCAGACACCTTCAGGTATCTATGGACTTGTACACCAAGGTCCCTTTGTTCCTCAGTACTCCCTGGGAACCCACTATTCATTGTGTATACCCTTCTCTCATTAGACCCCCACAATACCTCACCTCGCATTTATCAGGACTAAATTCCATCTGCCATTGCTCTGCCCAATTTACCAACTCATCAATATCACACTGTAGCCTGAGACTATCCTCCTCACTGTCAACAATAGCCACCAATTTCCATGCCATCTGCAAACTTACTAATTATACCGTCTATATTCACACCCAAGTTGTTAATGTGCATAACAAACAGTGAGGGTCCCAGCAGTGATCCCTCTGGTAAACCACAGGTCACAAGTTTCCTCCTGTTTGGATCCTGGTTACTGACTTTCCTTGGATCCCAATGACTCCTCCCTTTCGGACCAGCCTTCCATGTGGAAATTCAATAAGTGGGTGTTGAATTTTGAAAAAAATCTTTTTATGGAAACTGTGTTCCTTAAAATCCTATCATTGGCTAAACATGTATTTAGTCAGTTGGTCTAATGCTTTCCTTTAAATGACAGACTGGAAAAACCTGTTCAAGGACATCAGGATCTGTTTCTCAATAAATGACCATTGTTGTTGTGCTCTGATGAAAGGAAGCCACTTACTGGCCCCTATTTTAAATGGCATGAGGAAAGTGAACTTGACAAAATGGTGCACTTCATGTTTGACAGTTTCCTTAAGGTGGGCTCTTCCTCCTATAATTTCTCCTTGAAAGGTTTTGTGCTCAGGTACTGGCCTGGCATGTTCATCTGCCAAGAGCTTAATTAGTACATGTCTTGCTGATTTGACCAGTCTAATGAACAGTGAATACTTACATCCTGACTAATGATCTTACTCGCCTTTAGCTGACCTCACACTAATTTAAATCCTTGCAGCCTGTCTCTGAAGTTCCAATTTTTAAGAAGAATTAATTGTTCTTGTGTTAAGACCCCACGCTTTACTGATTGTTTATCCCTGGTCCTGAGAAGCTGTTAACAGGCTGTCTTTCCAATTCTCTGCTCAGGTTGTTTGGGTAATATTAAGAGTCAAATAAAAACCAAAAGAAATACAGATACTGGAAATCAGATATGAAAACAGGAATTCCTGGAAAAATGCAGCAGATCTGGCAGCATCTTTGGAGAAAATCAAAGTCAGTGTTTCAGGTTGAGACGAAGAGTCACTTTACCCAAATCATTAACTCTGATTTCTCTCCACAGATACTGCCAAACCTGCTGAGCTTTTCCAGCAATTTCTGTTTTTGTGTTAGGGTGAAATGTCTGGTCGTACCATAAAAATGCAAAGCTGATCTCTGACATGTTCTCAATGTTTAGAATAGAGTGGTGCTGGAAAAGCACAGTGGGTCAGGCAGCATCTGAGGAGCAGGAGAATCGATGTTTCGGGCAAAAGCCCTTCATCAGGAATATGATGGCTTACGCCCAAAGCATCAACTCTCCTGCTCCTCGGATGCTGCCTGACCCACTGTGCTTTTCCAGCACCACTCTGATCTAAACTATGTTCTCAATGCGCTCACTGTCTCATGCATGCTCACTCTCTTGCTCTCCCCTCTTCTTGAGGTGCTGGGTGACCGAGTGAGTCAATCACAGTATTGGTCTGCAGAGGGAGCGAGTAATCAGGAAAGGTAACAGAATGTTCTGGTTTAGTGTGAGGGGGGATTGAGGTTATGTGTCAGTTATACAGGGCATTGCTAAGGTGCAGCTGAAGCACTGTGTGCAGGACTGGTCTCTGTACTTACAGAAGGATGTTGACACATTGGAGGGTTCAGTGAGGGTTTACTAGATAATAGCAGGAATGATTGAAGCATGGAATGTTCCAGAGAGGTTGAACAGGGTGGGGGCGTGGAAAGGATCTTCCCCTTTGCAGGAGAGTCTGAAAACAGATTTAAAAATCAAATTAACATCAAGCTGAGAATTTGTTACCTCTGAGGGTCATGAGCATTTGGAACACTCTGCCTGAAAAAAGGGGTGGAGCCAGGAGGTTTAAATAGCTTTTATACCGAGGGGAATAGGTTGTTGATAAGTGAGTCATTGCAAGGGAATCAGGGTAATATGGAGTAATCTGATTAATCACAATCTTCCTGAAAGGTAGAGGGCCATGTGGCTGACTGCTGTCCCTTCATCAGCTCATGGTCCCACGCCCTGGCGTATTCTGTGATGCCCCTTTCCCTCAGGATATCTGACTGGGGGCACAATCTGTTCATTGACATTGTTGAACTGTCATTAATGCTGTCATTGACTGGCTAGGATCTGTTAACATCATCATGCGATAATAGCTGCTCTATAAATGCAACTTCAACTTTCCCTTCTCTCCTTGTTTTCTGCTTTCCTTTCTCTCTATCTCTCTCTGTCTTTCTCCCTCTTCCGCTCACTCTGAAATAACTCCATAGAGGCCAAGTTCCCCTTTATTTACATGTGGAAAGTCCTTGACACTGATCCAGCTCCCTCAGAGCCAGCTGTCAGTGTGAACAGAACTCCTGACATTCCTGTTTCTATCTGTCAGCCAGGGCTCTCTGATTGGACCAGATTAACAGCCCAGTCAGGAAACTCCTATTCTATCACGTCCACCTGCTGACCTCGTTACAATCAGTACATCCCTCCTTACTCTCTCTCTCTCTCTCTCTCTCTCTCCTCTCTCTCTCCTCTCTCTCTCTCCCCCCCTCCCGCCCCCCCCCAGGTCCTTCTTCCCCTTCTCTTTCTCCCCGCCCCCCCCGCCCCAACATCCACCTACCATCCTGCTGTCGTGTGTGAGTCATTTGTTCATCCTGGAATCTGTGACAGATTTCAAGCAATAGCCAATGATAAAAGCCTGGGGAGCCAGGGTTAAACATACACAAACAGTTCTCCGTTCCCTCGTCAAACAGGAGGTTCTTTTCTCCAGCATTACTGAGCGCTGCTCCTCTCTCAATCGAAGGTTGATAAATTTTACGGTTTGGTCAGAATTCAGCAGATCCTACAGCCTCTGGCCTCCAAGCAACATCCTGTTAAATAAGTAAATAACTGTGGCTAAAGATGAATACACACCCAATATGAACGAATACATAAAATACTGGAGCAGCTCCAACAGCACAGTAACAAAAACATAAGAATCAGGACCATGAGTCGGCCATCCGGCCCTTCGAGCCTGTTCTGCCATTCAATAAGATCAGGACTATTCCTCTCACAGATTCAGCTCCACTCACCCACCCATTCACTATAACCCTTCATTCCATTATTGTTCAAAAATCTCTCTATCCTTGTCTTAAAAACATTCAACGAGGTAACCTCAACTGTTTCACTGGGCGGGGAAATCCACAGATTCACAACCCTTTGGGTGAAGAAGTTCCTCCTCAACTTAGTCCTCAATCTGCTCCCCCTTTCACCCACCAATGGGAACAACTTCCCTGCTTCTATCTTATTGATTCCCTTCATAATTTTATATAAGATCCCCCCCCCTCCATTCTTCAAAATTCCAATGAATATAATCCTAATCCACTCAGCCTCTCCACATAAGACAACCCTCTCAACTCCAGAATCAACCTCGTGAACCTCCTCTGCACCCCTTCCAGTGCCAATACATCCTTTCTCAAATCTGCACACAGTACTCCAGGTGTGGCCTCACCAGCACCTTGTACAGCTGCAACATAACCTCCCTGCTTTTAAACTCAATCCCTTTCGCAATGAAGGACAACATATCATTTGTCTTCTTAATTAGCTGCTACAAACCATCTTTTTGTGATTCATGCACAAGTACACCCAGGTCCCTCTGCACAGCAGCATGCTGTAATTTTTCATCATTTAATGATTGTCCATTCTGCTGGTATTCCGAACAGAATAGATGACCTCACTTTTACCAACCTTGTACTCGATCTGCCTGATCCCTACCCACTCACCCTTAACCTATCAATATCCCTCTGCAGACTTTCAGAGTCCTCTCCACACTTTGCTCTGTCACTCATCTTAGTGTCATCTGTGAACTTTGACATACTATACTTGGTCCCCAATTCTAAATTATCAATAAATTGTGAATAATTGCAGTCCCAACGCTGATCCCTGAGACACACCACTAGCCATTGATCACCAATCAGAAAAAACACATCCATTTATCCCCAGTCTTTGCTTTCTGTTAGTTAACCAACCCTCTATCCATGCTATACATAAAACCATGTAGCTTTATTATGAACAGCCCTTTTGTGCGGTACCTTGTTGAATGCCCTTTGGAAATCCAGATATAACACATCTACTGGGTCCCCAATGTCCACCGTGCTCACAATGTCCTCAAAGGATTCCAGTAAATTAGTTAAACGTGACCTGCCTTTTATGAATCCATGCTGTGTCTGCCATTGGGACAATCTTTGTCTCACTATTTCTTCCTTGCTGATAGATTCAAGCATTTTCCCCACTACAAAACAGGCCTATAGTTACCCACCTTTTGTCTATCTTCTTTTTCACATTTGCTGTGATATAGGGGGTAAGGAGGAATTGGAGTTTCCAGTGGATTCTCAACTTGATAGGTCTAGGTGAGTTGCATCCCAGGGTTCTATGGAGCTGAGGCAGGAAATCGGGGGGTGGGGGGCTCTGATTTAAATTTTTAGTTCCTCTCTGAACACAGGGAGGTGCCAGAGAACTGGAAGCCAATTAATATGGTTCCATTTTTCAAAAAGGTGGTAAAGATAGACCAGATATAGACCGTTAATTCTCACAGTAAACAATTGGAGAAAATTCTGAAGGAGAGAATTAATCTCCATTTTGAGAGGGAAATTTTAATCAGGAATAGTCAGCATGGCTTTGTCAGCAGGAGGTCACACCTAACAAGACAGGTGGAATTTTCTGAGGCTGTGACCAGGTGTATCGATGAGGCTCACGCAGTTGATGTAGTTTTTATGGATTTCAGCCAAGCCTTTGACAGGAGCATACAAGAGGCTCAGACTGTGATGGTCAGAAGCTTTATAGACATGGCCACACAGCAGGTACCATTGGGAGGGGCAGGAAGGTAGTACAGGAGTCTCCTGTGGCTTTTCCTCTCTTTGTCGGGGGCAGCACGGTGGCTCAGTGGTTAGCACTGCTGCCTCACAGCACCAGGGTTCCAGGTTCGATTCCAGCCTCGGGCAGCTGTCTGTGTGGAGTTTGCACATTCTCCCTGTGTGCGTGGGTTTCCTCCTGGTGCTCCAGTTTCCTCCCACAGTCCAAAGACATGCAGTTTAGGTGAAGTGGCCACGCTAAATTATCCATATTGTTAGGTGCAATAGTCAGGGGTGAATTTAGGGGAATGGGTCTGGGTGGATTGCTCTTCGGAGGGTCACTGTGGACTTGTTGGGCCAACGGGCCTGTTTCTACACTGTAGGGAATCTAATCTAATCTAAATCATAGTCCTTCAGAGGAAAACAGAAATGGCAGCCAGATCTTGTGCATGAAGAATGAATCCTCTGTTACGCGAGGTTTGTCGAGGTCAATCAAATAATTGTTCTTGAGGACTGTTCAGTCAGGGGCTCAGATAGGAGATTCTGTGGCTGTGAGTGAGAATTCAGGATGATATGTTGCCTCATTGGTGCCAGGGTCAAGGGCATCTCAAAGCTGTTGCAATGTGTTGTCAAAGGGGAGAGTGAGAAGCCGGAAGTTGTTGAACACATTGGTAAGAATGACATTGTTAGGGAAAGAGTTGAGGCTTTACAGAGAGAATATAGGGACTTGGGTAAGAGGTTAAAAAGCAAAACCTCAACACTAATAATCTCTGAATTACTGCCAGTGCTGGTGAGAATCGGGAGATAGGGCAGATGAATGGGTGACTGAGGAGCTGGTGCAGGGGACAGGGATTCAGGTTTTTGGATCATTGGGATCTCGTCTGGGGCAGAGGAAACCTGTTCAAAAGGGATGGGTTTCACCTGAAATGGAAGGGGACAAAGTTTCCTGATGGGGAGATTTGCTAGTGCTATTAAGCAGCTTTTAAACTGGGACAGTGAGTGGGGGCACAATCATATTAGTGAGAATAGAAAGACAGTTCAAGATAGTTCTGAAGTTAAATAGAGCAGATTAATTCAAAAAAGTACATCGGCGAATGAGATAACTCTAAAGGATTAAACTGCATATTTTTCAATGCAAGGGGTCTTACAGGGAAGGCAGGTGAACTCAGGGCATATATTTGGAACATGTCATTGGGACATCATCGCTATTATAGAAGCATGGCTGAGAGAGGGACAGGACTGGCAGCTCAGTGTTCTGGAGTTTAGATGCTATAGGAAGGAAAGAAAGAGAGGCAAGAGAGGAGGGAGGGTGACTTTTTTATTAGTGAAAAAATTACTGCTTTACTTAAAGAGAATATTTCTAAGGGATTGTCCAATGAAACTATATGGTGGAACTCAGAAATAGGAAGGGAATGACCATTGTGATTGAATTGTATGATAGACCCTCCAAACAGTCAGCAAGTAACTGAGAAGCAAATGTGTAAGGAGATCTCAGATGTCTGCAAAAATGATAGGGTTGTAATAGGAGGGGATTTTAACTTTCCAAACACAGGCTGGGATTGCCATGGCTTGGATGGTGAGGAATTTGTTACATGTGTTCAAGAAAATTTTCTTTATCAATATATAGATGTACCAACTAAAGAAGGAGCAAAGCCTGACCTTATGTTAGGCAGTAAGACAGGGCAGGTGACTGCAGTGTCAGTGGGGGAGCACTTTGGGACCAGTGATCATAGTTCTATTAGTTTTAATATAGTTATGGAAAAGGATTGATCTTGTCTGAAAATTACTGTTCTTAACTGAAGGAGTGATTTGGCAACACCGGTGTTGATCTGGGGTGGACAGAGTTAAAAATCACACAACACCAGGTGACAGTCCAACAGGTTTATTTGGAAGCACTAGCTTTCGGAGCACTGCTCCTTCGTCAGGTGATTGTGATTAGATTAGATTCCCTACAGTGTGGAAACAGGCCCTTCGGCCCAACAAATCCACACCGACCCTCCTAAGAGTCGCCTACTCAGACCCATTTCCCTCTGACTAATGAACCTAACACTATGAGCAATTTAGCATGGCCAATCTACCTAACCTGCACACCTTTGGAATGTGGGAGGAAACCGGAGCACCCAGAGGAAATCTATGCAGACACGGGGAGAATGTGCAAACTCCACACAGACAGTCACCCGAGGGTGGAATCAAAACCCGGTCCCTGGCACTGTGAGGCAGCAGTGCTAACCACTGAGCCACCGTGCCACCCCTGTGGAGAATAAGATTGTAGTTCACAGAATTCATAGCAAAAGTTTACAGTGTGATGTAATTGAAATTATACATTGAAAAAGACCCAGATGTTTTGTTTATTATCTCATCTTTTAGAATGACCATGTTGGTTTCAGTTTTTTTATATGTAAATCACAAAACTTTTTTTTAAATTCATGATTCGGAGATGTCGGTGTTGGACTGGGGTGTACAAAGTTAAAAATCACACAACACCAGGTATAGTCCAACAGGTTTAATTGGAAACACACTCGCTTTTGGAGGCGACGCTCCTTCATCAGGTGGTTGTGGAGGACACAATTGTGAGGCACACAATTTATAGCAAAAGTTTACAGTGTGATGTAACTGAAATTATACATTGAAAAATACCTTGATTGTTTGGTAAGTCTCTTAGAATGACCATGATAGTTTCACTTCTTTCATATATAAATCACAAAATCGTTTTTAAAAGTTACATTCTCAGGTTAACTGTAACAATTGGTGTCAGCCAGATAAGATGTTGAAGGTGTTAGCCCCCTGTGTACCCTGTCTGTGCCATAATGTATAGACTGATTCTAATCTAAAAAAATGAGTTAACAGAGTCTTACATGGATTCATGCGGTTTTTCAGCAAAGTAAAATGTAATTCTGCAAGTACAACTTCATCCTGCCAACTTATATGTATATGTGTGAGTGTGTGTGTGGGGGAGGGGGTGCGGGGAGAAGTGGGGAGGGTTATGAGTGTATCTGTAAGAGGGTGGAGGGTGTGTGTATGTGTGTGAGTGTGAGTGTAAAGGGGTTTAAGTCTGTGAGACGGTGCGTGTGGGAGTGTATGCGTGAGCGTATAAGAAATCTGTGTGTGTGTGTGTGTGTGTGTGTGTAGTGCAGTGGGATCACCTGTAGTGTGACATGAACCCAAGGTCCCGGTTGAGGCCCTCCCTATGGGTACCGAACTTAGCTATCAGCCTCTGCTCGGCCACTTTTCGCTGCTGCCTGTCCCAAAGTCCACCTTGAAGGATGGTCACCCGAAGGTCCAAGGTCAAATGTCCCGGACCGCCGAAGTGTTCCCCAACTAGGAGGGAACCCTCCTGTCTGTTGATTGTTGTGCGGTGTCCATTCATCCGTTGCCGTAGCCTCTGGTTTGTCTCACCAATGCACCGTGCCTCAGGGTAACCTTGCCTGCAGCGTATTCTGTCATTTAAGGAAAGCAAATTTTGATGGTATGAGACAGGAGCTTTCAGACATTGATTGGAGTTGTTTGTTCGCAGGTAAAGGGATAACTGACAAGTGAGAGGCTTTCAAAAATGTGATAATGAGAGTTCAGAAACATTATGAATGGAGTGAAGGGTAACACTAATTAGAGTAGGGAGCAATGAACAAACAAAGATATTGAGATTCTGATCAAGAAAAAGAAGGACTCATATATTAGGTACAGACAACTGGAATCAAGTGAATCTCTTGAAAAGCTTAAGGGGTGTAGGAGCATTCTCAAGAGGGAAATCAGGAGGACAAAATAGGGATATGAGATACCTTGGCAGTTAAGGATAATTCAAAGAGATTCTACAAGTACATTGAGAACAAAAGAGCAACTTGGGAGACAATACGGCCCCTTAAAGACCAACAAGATCGTCTATGTGTGGAACCATAGAAGATGGGAGAGATACCAAATGAATATTTCACAGAACATAGAACATAGAACATGACAGTGCAGTATAGGCCCTTCGGCCCTTGATGTTGCATTGACCTGTGGAACCAATCTGAAGCCCATCTAACCTACACTATTCCATTTCCATTCCATATGCCTATCCAATGACCATTTAAATGCCGTGAAATTTGGTGAGTCTACTACTGTTACAGGCAGTGTGTTCCACGCCCCTACTACTCTGAGTAGAGAAACTACGTCTGACATCTGTCCTATATCTATCACCCCTTAATTTAAAGCTATGCCCCCTCGTACTAGCAATCACCATCTGAGGAAAAGGGCTCACACAATCCACCCTATCTAACCCTCTGACTATCTTATATGTTTCAACTAAGCCACCTCTTAACCTTCTTCTCACAAATGAAAACAGCCTCAAGTCCCTCAACCACCCTTATAAGACCTTCCCTCCATACCAGGTAACATCCTGGTAAATCTCCTCTGAACCTTTTCTGAAGCTTCCACATCCTTCCTATAATGCGGTGACCAGAACCGTACACAATACCCCAAGTGCAGCCACACCAGAGTTTTGTACAGCTACAGCATGACCTCATGGTTCCAAAACTCAATTCCTCTACCAATAAAAGTTAACACAACCCTATCAACCTGGGTGGCAACTTTCAGGGATCTATGTACATGGACACAGAGATCCCCCTGCTCATCTACACTGAGAAGGATCTTACCATTAGCCCAGTACTCGTCATTCCGGTTACTCCTTCCAAAGTGAATCATCTCACATTTTTCTGCATTAAACTCTATTTGCCACCTCTCAACCCCCCAGCTCTACAGCTTATCTATGTCCCTCTGTAACCTACAACATCCTTCAGCACTATCCACAACTCCACCGACCTTTGTGTCACCTGCAAATTTACTAACCCACCCTTCTACGCCCTCATCCAGGTCATTTATAAAAATGACAAACAGCAGTGGCCCCAAAACAGATCCTTGTGGGATACCACTAGTAACTGGACTCCAGGATGAACATTTCCCATCAACCACCACCCTCTGGCTTCTTTCAGCAAGCCAATTTCTGATCCAAACTGCTAAATCACCCTCAATCCCATACCTTCAGGAGATCTACAGCACAGAAACAGACCCTTCAGTCCAATTCATCCATGCTGACTAGATATCCTAATCTAATCTCATCTCATTTGCCAGCACTTGGCTCATATCCCTCTAATCCCTTCCTATTCATGTACCCATCCAGATGCCTTTTAAATGTTGTAATTGTACCAGCCTCCACCACATCCTCTGGCAGCTCATTCCATACACGTACCACCCTCTGCGTGAAAAAGTTGCCCCTTAGGTCCCTTTTAAATCTTTCAGCTCTCACCCTAACCCTATGCCCTCTAGTCTGGACTTGTTGGGCAGAAGGGCCTCTTCTGTACCATGTGATTCAAAACTTGTTTATTGCAGATACTAAACTACACTGACTCAAAGTATTGACACAGAGTTGTCCATTGTGACACGGTTTATAAAACTTTTCATTGTATTTCTCATGTAAAACTACACATACCAATAAGTTTCTGTTCTGTTCTATTTCTGGGTCTGCAACACCTCCCAGTACGTCAGCTCTGAGCACTAACGCGGAGTTTGTGACGAGATGTTACTTAACACATTTGATGGAAAAATGTAACATTAAATTAGGAAGACAAGTCAAGGAATTTTAGCAAAAGTACAGACACATTAACATTTTTGAACACATTTATTAATAAATGCACAGAGCTAAATCAGCAAAAGCAGTTGTTAAATACCTAATAAATGCTGTTACGTGTTATTGCATTGACAGAAGAAATCTTTCTCCTCCAGTGCCAGAGAGCTTACAAATATTAATAGAAAGCAAACTTATTTCCAGAGCACTATTTCTTTTCCAGTCACTGGAGTAATGCTGTACTCAGTAACAGTAAACAATATTCCTTCAACAATGTGAGCAAATCCATGGTTTAATAAAATGCTGCACATTTAATTTATGGAGCTCTTCAATCTACAAACGTGTTTAGAACTCTCGGTTATTGTAAAGTACAAATGATCTGACTGGCCTGTTGCCTAGTAATGACAAAGCATGCTCGTTGGAAATGATTGAATATAGCCAGCAATGAAATAAAACTCTGCCCCACAAACAGATTCACCACTTTTGGGGTCCTGTGCCTTGGAGATGGTGGACAGGCTGTGGGGAGTCAGGAGGGGAGTAATTTGCCACGGTATTCCCAGCCTCTGACCTGCTCTTGGAGCCACTGGGTTTCTTTATGAGTCCAATTCAGATTCTGGTTTCCTACATTGTAACAGTGGCTACACTTTCTAAGGGAAAAGTGCATCATGTTGTAAAGGGCAATGATTCTGAAAAGATTCTAAAAATCACATTAAGCTGCACCCAGTCTGATAATGTCATCAAGGTTTGGATGGGGAGAATGTGGGACCATTTGCAATGCATACCCTCATTGACACGTGTCCTTGCAGTCTTAGAAATAACATTGAATAAACTCGTGTAACTTGGACCTGGGTGTTATAAAGCAATAAGCTGCATCTTGTTTAGGCGCGAGCCTCTTACAGACAAATGAATTCAGAGCATAGGGTGGCCATTTGGCCCCTCGAGCATACTGCACTGTTTGATCAGGTCATGGCTGACCTTCTTGTGTTTGACCCCCACATTCCCAACTGCTGCAGTAACATTTGGCTCATTTTGGCAATCTAACCATCACCTTAACAGATCATGATGTGGAGATGCTGGTGTTGATCTGGGGTGGACAAAGTTAAAAATCACCCAACACCAGGTTACAGTCCAACAGGTTTATTTGGAACCACTAGCTTTCGGAGCGACACTCCTTCATCACCTGATGAAGGAGCAGCGCTCCGAAAGCTAGTGCATCTAAGTAAACCTGTTTGTGTTGTGTGACTTTCAGCCTTAAAACGTGGTCTCCCACACCTTCTCGGGCAGAAGATCAAAGGTGCTCAATCCCCCGAGAGACAAACAACTTGTCCTGAAATTCCTGAAAAGCTGGTAAAAATGCAGAGTCCAGTGTCTTGCAGCCGTAGTGTCCTGTACTGACTTGTTGTAAAGACTGTAACAGAACGTGAGGTTTTGTATTGTTAGCAATGTGCACATGCCTGCATTTGCACAGTATGTGTGAGAAAGCAGCCGTAATCAAGTGCGTTTTGGAATGTTGCCGTCCAGACATTTTAATTGTATTCACTGTGAAGCAGAAGGAAAAGAATATGTGAAGATTTCCAGTTCCCTCTGTCTGCCTCAGAACACACATTGCGATGGACAGAGGAACAGGACCAAATATATCCCTACCTTTTAATGTGGCCATTTGAACCTTGCCCTCTCTCAGATTACTTTCACATCAAACAGCTGGAAGCAAATCCCGCATCTGTTGCATTTTATATTTTTTCAGCTTTTTGGTTTTTGTCATTGTTGATGCATGTACGTTAAAGTCGATCAGTCCCAAGGGGCTGATGGGATCTACTCCAGAATATTGAAGAAGGCAAGGGAGGAGATTGCAGGGTCTTCCAGAGATCTTTGTGTCCTCTTCATCCACAGGCAAGGGCCCAGTGACTGGAGAATAGACAATGTTGTTTCTCTCTTTAAGAAGAGCAACAGGAATAATCCAGGAAGCTTATCAAACAATTCAGCAGCATATATACTTGGATTGTTTTCATTAGTGCATTGGAGGCTGAGAGAAGTAAATAAAATTGAGAGGCAAGCACAGGGAGGATAGTTGAGGTTTTTTTTCCCCAGGATGGAAATGTCGAATACTAGGGGCATAGGTTTAAGGTGAGAGGGGAAAAAGGTTGAAGGAGGTTTTTTACACAGAGGGTGGTAGGTGCCTGGGAAATGCTGTCAATGGGAGGTGGTAGAGGCAGATACGACAGCAACGTTTAAAAGGCATTTAGACAGAGACAGGAACAGGCAGGGAAGCTGGGACCATGTACTCGAAGCTGGGATTAGTTTGGAATGGCATCATGGTCAGCACAGCCATGATGGGCCAAAGGGACTGCTCCTGTGCTGTACTGTTCCATGTTCTATCTCCTTGATGAAGCTGGAAATTCTTTTAAAGTTTAAGGAAATTGCGCATTTAACATCTTACATGGAGAGTAGAGTGTGGAACAATTTAATAACCTCGAGCTATGTGGGATTTGTGGTTTTAGCAGAACACCAGTTCTCTGTTCCATGGAGCATTGAGAAGTCGAGGAATTGGCTTGTGTAATCTCTAAATATCCTGCTTCATGAGAATAAGGGGAGCTCATTCATCCCATCATATAGAGTCGTAGAGTCATAGAGATGGACAGCATGGAAACAGACCCTTCCATCCAACCCGTCCATGCTGACCAGATATCCCAACCCAATCTCGTCCCACCTGCCAGCAACTGACCCATATCCCTCCAAACCCTTCCTATTCACATACCCACCCAAATGCCTCTTAAATGTTGTAATTGTACCAGCCTCCACCACATCCTCTGGCAGCTCATTCCATACCCATACCACCCTATGCGTGAAAAAGTTGTCCCTTAGGTCTCTTTTATATCTTTCCCCTCTCACCCTAAACCTATGTCCTCTAGTTCTGGATTCCCCAATCCCAGGGAAAAGACTTTGTCTATTTATCCTATCCATGCCCCTCATAATTTTGTAAACCTCTATAAGGTCACCCCTCAGCCTCCGATGCTCCAGGGAAAACAGCCCCCTCAGCTTCTCCCTGTAGCTCAAATCCTCCAACCTTGGCAACACCCTTGTAAATCTTTTCTGACCCTTTCAAATTTCACAACATCTTTCCGATAGGAAGAAGACCAGAATTACATGCAATATTCCAACAGTGGTCTAACCAATGTCCTGTACAGCCACAACATGACCTCCTAACTCCTGTACTCAATACTCTGATCAATAAAGGAAAGCATACCAAACGCCTTCTTCACTATCCTATCTACCTCTGACTCCATGTGCCCCACTCCTCAATCTTTCCCTGCAGTCCATCCAATCTCTTTCTTCGCCAGGATATATTCCTTTTAGGAAAGTTCTCTTTGAAGGCACCATTCAGCCAATCAGTTTTCACTTGTGTTCACTGAGGGATCGAACCGAGAACTGAGAGTGGTTACGAGGTTGACCATTGACTGATTTCATGGAGGCAGCTGTGAACATTTACTCCAATGTCAGGGATCAGAATTCCCGGGTTCTTTTTACAGGTGACTGAGCCAGACATGTGGGAAGAGGGGCTGGGTCCAATGGCATAGCTGATGGGAGTTTACCCACGGGGGGAACTTTCCTGGAACCTCGACATACAAAACCAGCTCCAGAGTCTTCTGGCATGGTAAAGGGTGAGAACAGAATCCTTACTCTCTTTTATAAAATCAGTGAACAACTCTCCAGGGAAGTGTTGGAGTTTGAAACAAGTTAATCTAAAAATTTGAATCTCCATCCTCTTGCAGAGTCCTGCCCTTGTGACATCTGACCTGACCTCATCTTCCAATCCAACAACATGTCGATTATAAAATGCTCAGTCATATTCTCAGTTCCCTTCATGGTCACACATATCTTGTCTCTGTAACCGTGTTTAACGCAGCAACAACCTCAGATGTTTAGGCTCCACCAATTTGAATTTCCTCCCCATTGGTGGCCATACCTTTGTAAACTCTAGAATTCCTTCTCTGACTATTTCTGACTCTTCATTTCCAAAGAGCTAGTGCAGATACAGTGGGTAGAATGGCCTCTGTCTGCTCGATAACAATTCTGTGATTGTCTCTTCCTTTAAGTCATTCCTTGAAACTGAACTCTGCTCCCATTTCTCGGTCCCTGCAAGCACTTTGAGATGTTTAACTATATTGAAGGCATTTTTAAAATACAATTTATAAATAATACAAATTTTAATATATGAAAGGTTGTGAATGAGATCCAATCTGATGCTTCCAACTGGTAAAGTCCTCAATCACAGACGTACTGTTTAGTTAGAATAAGTCACAGCTCACCTCTTCCACACAGGGACGAGAATCCTAAACATGAGACAAGTCAGCATTACAATCTTTCCTTTTGGCAAAATGTTGATATCGCTAACTGAACTATTTTAATAAAGAAAGGATATTATATAAATGTCTTTCATGACCTCAAGGCACAGTCTGAATTATTTGATGATTTTTCATATTCTCCTTGGTAGCTGTTTGGAATCTATTCCTGCTCATAATAATTGCTGCTAGACTAGTCATGAATTTGAGATTGATAATTTTTTATTGACCCTAAATTATCCAAGAAGTCAAGGTGTGTACCTGAGGTGAGGTAACCATGACCTTACTGATTGACAGAGCAGGTTTACAGCCCTGAGTAAATGGTTTAGTCTTGTTGTGAGCTGGAGAGTACTTTGAATTGTAGTCGCTATAATAATGCAGGAATTACAGCCGCATACTAGTAAAGAGCCTCCTGTGAATCCAGGATGATAGCGGTAAACTCAACACTCGTGGGGATACTGTTTCAGATCTAAATATTCATGATGACTGCAGTAAACAATTGTGTTTATAGTGATAGGTCCATATGATGAGACAGGGGTAGAGGGAGGCCTGAGTTTTGAATCTGGACTGGGCAGTCCTCCTGCGCTGGGAATCAATCAGAATCAATTCCACGCCTCAAACTCTGAACCTTTGTGCTGGGGCAGACATTAATCCAACCTCAAGAGTGCAAGCTGGGGCTGGAGGCTGAGGAAGCTTTCAGGTAGTGTGGAGAAAAGTCGAGAGTGTGTTGCTGGAAAAGCACAGCCGATCAGGCAGCATCCAAGGAGCAGGAGAATCGACCTTTCCAGCATAAACCCTTCATCAGGAAGCAGCCTCATTCCTGATGACCGGCATTTCCAGCACTACACTCTTCAACTCTGATCTCCAGCATCTGCAGTCCTCACTTTCTCACAGCGCAGGGAAGACCTTGGAAGCTTGGAGGAGGTCTCCGATGGGCGCAGAATATCCAAACAGGCCACCAGTCCCAAACCCCTCACCCCAACCCTCCAGTACCTCACCATGCCCACAGTGGAAGAAGGGTCAATGGCAGTAGCTGGAGACCCTTCACTGTCTTCAACTGACTCCAGATAAATAGGTCACCTGATACCTCCCTGTTGATTTTGGGGTGGCTGGGTGTTTAAGGAAGGAAATCCATCTTTATGCTCCGCCATTTAGCCTGGGGTGTGGGATGAAATGAGATTGAGTCCCTGGAGCGGTTTTTGATGCTGTTGTCCAATGAGGAATCTGCCTGTGAACCTTGGTGTCCGAGGTAAGGTCAAATCATGGCCTTCCCAATATTTCGCAGAATGGAAGTGAAAACATTGCAAAGCTGAGCCTTTCAGTCTTATAAAGCTTAACATCCTTTAATAGCATCCAACTACATTTTAAGAATATTCCATCAGATCTTGTGTGCTAAACAGCTTTTGGGGAATGGTCCCACAGACTTAGGGAGCTTCCATCCCTACAGGCCCTTTTGAGGAACCTTGCCATTTATTTCACGATTCAGCACCACCTTCTGAAACCTTTCTCTTGTTTAAATCTTTCTGGCCTCCCCTTAAGTAGATCCATGCTGTTCTGGCCGAATCAGTCCAGTACACTAAACTGTCCTTTGGTGGCATTGGTGGAGTCTGTCCAGAATTCTGCATTGGATTTGTTATTTGAATTTGATATTTTAAATTTGCGGCTCAGAGATTGGTCTCTGCCTGAACCGTGATCACGGCTCAGTGTGTCTCATATGCAGAAAAAATTAAATCCTGTGCATGAGGGAAAGCTGTAACCAATGGCACACACCATTTCTTCCCCAGGCAACAACACACATGGTGTTTACTGCTTGAGTAAGTAATGTGCTCCCAGGCCTCCTCTGTCTGGGCTCCTGGGAGAAGCGTGACTCATCCTGGGACTACCAACTGTCTCTAGGCTTACTGCTGGGGCAGGAGGGGGGAGGGCTGCTGCCCCCTCCACAAACCCCTACCCCACCCCATGGCAGCACAAGAGAGACATGTCCTGTGAGAAATCAAGAAAGGAATCCTTAATTCTTAATCATGTCTCAGAGACCCAAAGCTGCCAGCCCAGTATTTAAATAACTTCAAATGCCTTTGGAAGATTTTTATCATATTCACATTTTTTTAAGAAAAAAGGAATTATCATCCTGAGTTTTTTAAAATTTGGACATTCAACACTTTACTGGGTGCCTCTGAACAGCTTGAACGTTTCTAACAAATGATTTTGTTGTTTTCTGATGACAGTTCAGTGCAAGTCATGTCCCCATGTATTGCCTGCTGATGTTAGGCTGGCAGAACTCCAGGGTGTTCTTGCTGAAGTTAGATGAATGTATCTAACCAATGAGTGGAGTGTGTTAATAGCCTGAGGGGGAGTTGGCCTGTAGACCTCAGCTGCTGTCTTGCTGGGGGTTTACAATGTCGGTGCGAGCTTTGCCAGTGGTTATGTAAATCAGATCAAACAGCAGAGATCCTGCATCTGCTTCATTTAGAAAAAGGACATTGGATTCATTTTGATGCCTTATTTAACTGGAGTTTTAAAATAAATACAACCCTTCAACAAAAATATACTCATTTGGCCCATCATTGCTGCTACTGGTCCTATATTGTAACTGGCCCAATTTGTTTCACTCTGTGGCTGTTTGTAGAAAGCTCTCCAACTTGCTTCTTTATCAAATACATATCCACTCCCTTTGAAAGTTGCCATTAAATCAGTTTGCATTGTCCTCGGGCCTTTTTAAGTGGACTATTCCAAATCCCAATAATTCTGTCAAATTGTTTTCATCATCTTACTGGTTCTTTTGTTAGATCTGAATTCCGTGTCCTCTAGTTAATGACTCTCCTGCCAGTGGAATTATTTAATCATCATTTGGTTTACTGAGACTTCACATGCTTTTATGTATTTCTGGCTGTCTTCCCCTTGACTTTGTCTCATCTGAAACAATTAGCCTCGGTCCTCCAATCGGGCTCAATGGCAGGGCATTTCAAACCCATATTTATTTGGGAATTGACCTCACCATAATCCCACACCATCCTGATTCCATTCACTAAGCCTTCTTTATTCATTCATGGAATGTGGATGTTGCTGTCTGGGCCAGCACTTATTACCCATGCCAAGTTGCTCTTGAGAAGGTGGTGGTGAGCTATTTACTTGAACCTCTGCAGTCCATGTGCTGTAGGTAGATTCACAATGCGCTCATGGAGAGAATTCTCGGATTTTGATCCAGAGACATTGAAGGAACAATGATATGTTTCCAAGTCAGGATGGTGAGTGGTTTGGAGGGTAAGTTGCAGATGATGGTGTTCCCATGTACCTGCTGCCCCTGTCCTTCTAGATGGAAGTGGTTATGGGATTGGAAGGTGCTGTCTGAGGATCTTTGGTGAATTGTTTGTAGCTGGTACACACTGCTGCATCTGAACATTGGTGGGGGAGGGAGTGGATGTTTGTGGATGTGGTGCCAATCAATCAGGAACACCATCCAGGGACAAAACAGCCCACTTGATTGGTACCACATCCTTCTTGAATGTTGTTGGAGCTGGACCCATCAGGCAAGGGGGGGTATTCCATCACACTTCTCACTTGGTGGACAGGGTTTGGGGAGTGGAGGTGAGTTTTTTAATTCACTTTTAGGATGAGGCAGTCACTGGTTGTTGGCATAAGGATGGCAGTTTCCTTCTCTAAAGGATATTAGTGAACCAGATGGGTTTTTCCCAACAATTAATAATGAAATCATGGTTCATCGTTAGATTTTTATTGAATTCAAATTCCACCATGGTAGGATTCCAGGCTGGCTCCCCAGGTTAACGATCCAGCGATAATACCATGAAACTGTCACCTCCCCTCGTTACTCACTGCAGGGTTCCTAGCCTCAGACCTGCTCTTGTAGCCACTATATTTGTATACATGGCTACACCTCTCTGAACATAGGTGCCAACTTTGTCCATGTTCTCGCCTGTAAGAAATCTCAAGTCAAAGCAGCTCAACCGTTCTCAACAGTGAGGCTGCACTTGGAGTTCATTGCAAATGTTGTTTTTTGGATGTCAGCAAAATAATGTGAAACTGACAGAGGGTGGAAGAGGGACTGAGTAAATACAAATCAGCGTCTGCTTAATAAAGGAATAATCACAGATTTGGAGAGATGATTCAGCAAGAGACATGTTGAGATTCTCATTGTAACCATTTGGTTCCTCTGGCTTGTTCAGCTCTTGGCATTGCTGTTTACCCATTGTTTTCACACTGCTGATTTTGTTTGGAAGATTTCTTGTTTGTTCCCCATTCTATCAAATTACGACACAGCAGCCAGTGTGATTTACAGATTGGTCTTTTAGGGTGAAGATGATGAGAAATCACTTCACAGACAATAAGGAGCCTGTGGAATTCTCCATAAGGAGAATACGGTTTATCTGAAAAGGAAACAGAAGATGTTGGGTATCTGATCAAAGAGCAACAACCTGAAATATTGACTTGGTTTCTCTCTCCACAGTTGCTGCCAGACCTGCTGAGTTTCTTCATCGTTCTCTGTGTTTGTTCTGTTCAGGAATCTGCAGTTCATTGTTTTATTTTCTGCTCTGGGGACATTGGGTTGAATTCCATCACTCAAATTTAAATTCAGTTAATTAACCTGGAATTCAATACTATTTGAATGATGACCATAATCATTGTCATAAAAACCAACCTGTAGCAGTTCTAGAAGGGAGCTCACCACCACTTTCTCCAGGACAAGATGTGGAGGTCTGGTGTTGGACTGGGGTGGACAAGGTCAGAGGTCCCATGACACCAGGTTATAGTCCAACAGGTTTATTTGAAAACTCTTGACCTGATGAAGGAACAGCGCTCCGAAAGGTGGTGTTTCCAAATAAACCTGTTGGACTATAATCTGGTATCATGTGACTTCTGTCTTTGTCAGGGAACTTAGGAATGCATAATAAATGCTGACATCAGCAATGATGTTCACATCCTGTGAATGAATTTGAAACATCGCCTTCCAAATTGTTTATTTTGCATCCTCAAGTCTCACCATCATTTATTAGTTTCTCACAATTGACAAAAAAACTCTTCCATTCTTCCTTCCAACATGCTAAACTTTATATTTTTCATTTTATCCGCTCGATTTGCCACCTCTTGGCTGCTACGTTAACTGTTAATATTCCTTCAAAGACTGTTTGCATCTTCCTAACAGCTTTACTGTCCTACCTTGCCTTTATGGTCTTGTTGACAGCAAAACTAGATCCATTACCATCAGTAAAAAATCCAAGTTGATCTAATTCAGCGATCTTGAATGTATATAACTGAGGCTGCAGCAATGGTCCTCAAAGTACACCACTCAATACAAGCTCCCCGTCTGAAAATGGTGTCTGTATTCCTGAACTGTTTTCTGTCCTTCCATGAATCTTAAGACCATAAGACATAGGAGTGGAAGTAAGGCCATTCGGCCCATCGAGTCCACTCCACCATTCAATCATGGCTGCTGGGCACTTCAACTCCACTTACCCGTATTCTCCCCGTAGCCCTTAATTCCCCGAGACAATAAGAATCTATCAATCTCTGCCTTGAAGACATTTAGCGTCCCGGCCTCCACTGCACTCCGTGGCAATGAATTCCACAGGCCCACCACTCTCTGGCTGAAGAAATGTCTCCGCATTTCTGTTCTGAATTTACCCCCTCTAATTCTAAGGCTGTGTCCACGGGTCCTAGTCTCCTCACCTAACGGAAACAATTTCCTAGCATCCACCCTTTCCAAGCCATGTATTATCTTGTACGTCTCTATTAAGTCTCCCCTTAATCTTCTCAACTCCAATGAATACAATCCCAGGATCCTCAGCCGTTCCTCATATGCTAGACCTGTCATTCCAGGGATCATCCGTGTGAATCTCCGCTGGACACGTTCCAGTGCCAGTATGTCCTTCCTGAGGTGTGGGGACCAAAACTGGACACAGTACTCCAAATGGGACCTAACCAGAGCTTTATAAAGTCTCAGTAGCACAACAGTGCTTTTATATTCCAACCCTCTTGAGATAAGTGACAACATCGCATTCGCTTTCTTAATCTTCAGTCCATGCGAATACAATGCCACTATCTCATGACCCTTGACCTTGTACAATAACTTTTAATGTGGCACCTTATCAAATGTCTTTCAGAAAGCCAAATAGACTAGATACCCTACTGGTCACACCCTCAAAAAACCCAACCAGGATTTCTCTATCACAAAGCAATGTTGACTCTGCCTTGCTATCATTTCCTACATGGAGCCCAGATTTGTTTGATAACTGATGTCAGAGTAGCTGCCCTGTATTTCCCCCATTTCTCTCTTCCCATGTTTTGAAATGGATATTATTTGATACCTTCCATTCCACCAGGACCATTTCAAAGTCTCTTGTTATAATATCCTTTTATACTAGACTCCAGCGTGTTCCCTCCTATTGATGTTTAGCTGATTGGTCGATAAATCCTTACTTTCTCCATCCCAGACCTTTTTTAAAATAGCTGAAAATGTGTTGCTGGAAAAGCGCAGCAGGTCAGGCAGCATCCAAGGAACAGGAGAATCGACGTTTTGGGCATGAGCCCTTCTTCAGGAATGACTCATGCCCGAAACATCGATTCTCCTGCTCCTTGGATGCTGCCTGACCTGCTGCGCTTTTCCAGCAACACATTCTCAGCTCTGATCTCCAGCATCTGCAGCCCTCACTTTCTCCTAGAAGATTTTTTTAAAAATAGCTGAGCGATCTTTGCCATTATCCAAACTATGGACTGTTCGAAAACTGAGAGGATTTTGTGATGTGATAACTAATATGTCATCCTTTCTATGGTCACTTCTTTTACAAACCTGGTGTGTGGACAATCCGAACCAGAGTATTGAACAGCCTTTTTTCCTAGTTGTTTCTGTATCAGTTTACTTTTGTCACTAATTTCCTTCAGTTCCTCCTTTCCAGTAGACCGTTGCATTTCTGGGGAAGCTAGCTGTCTCTTGTTGTTGGAAACAGAACAAAAGTAATATTTTAATTGTTCTGTCAACTCCTTGATCTCCATTATTAATTCTTTCACTTCCAGTTTATAAGGATCTTACATTTGTTTTCACTAACCATTTTTGAACCCTTCATATCTTCATCATTTGCTTTGTTTAGATTTAGGACCCTATTTTTACGTTGGACAACTTCATCTTCTGTCCCAGTGAAGCCCTCTATCGTGTGAAACCTTCTCCCTGTCAGCACAATTAAATAATGTCTATAGGAACAGAGGATTAATCAACAGAAGCAGGCCATTCAGCCCCTCAGTAAGGTCATGGCTGATCCCGCCTCCATTTTCTTGTCTTCAGCCCATAACTCTTGACTCACATCTCTAACAAAATCCATCTCACTCAATCTGAATAAAGTCAGTGACCAGTGTCTTCTGGGGAAGTGAATTCCATTCTGTAACCATCCTGTAACAATTAAGTTCTCCTTTTGTTCATCTTAAAAGCAAGACATGTATTCTTGAACCATATCCCCAAATATTGCAGTCAGTATTATGGGTGGTAGGTTCATAACCAGTGGCGAGTATGTTTTATGTTTGCTGAGTTCACTGGTTATTAAATATGTGAAATTTTAATCCTGAGTTTTAAGTTCAGGGCAAATTTCGCTTTGATTGTTAATGTGTCAAACAGTAACTTGTTAAAGTACTCAGATGACAAATGTAGGTTTCTACCAATTATTCTGGTTTATCTGCTGTTACGAGTTGTCGTACTGTCATAAAGAAAATTCATCTTTCCAGGAGTGTCGTTATCACAAATGACGGCTAAGTGTGCTTCTATCATTGAGCGACAGCTACATGTAGAATGTACCACACAACGTTAGATCATTGAAATAATTTATAACACAATTTCACCCTTTGTTTCTGCAATGCCATAACAATGAACTTGTTTTATAAAATTTCTTTAATAACATCTATTTAATGATAAACTTTCTAAACTATTGCAGTATTTAATAATCAACAGATTTAATTGTTGATCATTTAATATGACACTTGTAACTGCAGTAAAGCTTCTAAGGTGTTTCCACACAATGCAGTAGGTAAATATTTTGAACATTTAAGAATTTTAGTTTCAAACTGAATAAAGGCAGAGTGACCAGAGGGCTGCTCTTTCAGGAAGTCAGGGCAGATCTTGGAAAGAAGAGTTCTTCACGGCAAATTCAACTGGTGCACAAATTGTTAGCATCACTCTGCGTCGCAAACCAGACTTCCAGCCAACTGAACTAACCAACCTTACGCCTGAAGTCAAATAGAATCGACACTAGAAGGCATGTCCACCAAAAGAATTTAAACTGTGTTCTGTGAACATCAGCAGAAAAGAGATTGGTCAGGGGGTAAATCAATTGCTGATTCACTCCAAATATCTTTAACACTTTAACAACTGAGGCTATAGGAATGCACTATCATTCTGGTCTCACCATCCTACACATCACAGCAAAAAATATGCTTTTCACAGTTGCCAAGATGGCCAATTAAATGTCTTCTTTATAACAGATTGGAAAGAAACAGATCTCTCTGCCAGGTTCATTTTAATAAATGTAATTATTGGTCCATTTTCAAACTAAAACGACTTTAATGAGGATGGGGCAGTAACTGGTTAACCATATGTAATCCCCAATGTGGCAACATAAATATTTACCCCTCAAAATATTTCACTCAGAGGGTGGTACGTGTATGGAATGAGCTGCCAGAGGAAATGGTGGAGGCTGGTACAATTGCAATATTTAAGAGGCATCTGGATGGATGTATAAACCCCTCTGTTTCTGCCGGATCTGCTCCCAGGAGGACCAGTTCCATCACAGAACACACCAGATGGCCTCCTTCTTTAGAGACCACAATTTCCCTTTCCACGTGGTTAAAGATGCCCTCCAACGCATCTCGTCCACATCCCACACCTCCACCCTCAGACCCCACCCCTCCAACCGTAACAAGGACAGAACGCCCCTGGTGCTCACCTTCCACCCTACCAACCTTCGCATAAACCAAATCATCCGCCGACATTTCCGCCACCTCCAAAAAGACCCCACCACCAGGGATATATTTCCCTCCCCACCCCTTTCCGCCTTCCGCAAAGACCATTCCCTCCGTGACTACCTGGTCAGGTCCATGCCCCCAAACAACCCACCCTCCCATCCTGGCACCTTCCCCTGCCACCGCAGGAACTGTAAAACCTGTGCCCACACCTCCTCCCTCACCTCCATCCAAGGCCTTAAAGGAGCCTTCCACATCCATCAAAGTTTTGCCTGCACATCCACTAATATCATTTATTGTATCCGTTGCTCCCGATGCGGTCTCCTCTACATTGGGGAGACTGGGCGCCTCCTAGCAGAGCGCTTTAGGGAACATCTCCGGGACACCTGCACCAATCAACCACACCGCCCCATGGCCCAACATTTCAACTCCCCCTCCCACTCTGCCGAGGACATGGAGGTCCTGGGCCTCCTTCACCACTGCTCCCTCACCACCCAACGCCTGGAGGAAGAACGCCTCATCTTCTGCCTCAGAACATTTCAACCCCAGGGCATCAATGTGGACTTCACCAGTTTCCTCATTTCCCCCATCATCCACCTCACCCCAATTCCAACCTTCCAGCTCAGCACCGCCCCCATGACCTGTCCTACCTGCCAATCTCCCTTCCCACCTGTCCCCTCCACCCTCCTCTCTGACCTATCATCTCCATCCCCACCCCCATTCACCTATTGTACTCTTTGCTCCCTTCTCGCCAACCCCCCCCCCCCCCCTCCCATTTATCTCTCCACCCTGGAGGCTCCCAGCCTCAATTCCTGATGAAGGGCTTTTGCCCGAAACATCAATTTTCCTGCTCTTCGGCTAATGCCTGACCTGCTGTGCTTTTCCAGCACCACTCTGATATAAACTATGAATAGGAAGGGTGGAGTATATGGACCAAGTGCTGACCAATGGGACTAGACTTATTTTGGATGTCTGCTCGGTGGGTTTTGAGAAGATTTGTAGCTCAAGTTAAGGTTCTGGAAGTAGGTTTGCTCGTTGAGCTGGAAGGTTTGTTTTCAGACATTTCATCACCATACTGGGTAACATCTTCAGTGTGCCTCTGACTGAAGCACTGCTGATTATTCCTGCTTTCTATTTATACTTTTGGGTTTCTTTGGGTTGGTGATGTCATTTCCTGTGGAGATGTCATTTCCTGTTCTTTTTCTCAGGGGTTGGTAAATCGGGACCAAGTCAATATGTGTGTTGATAGAGTTCCAGTTGGAATGCCATGTTTCTAGGAATTCTCACACATGTCTCTGTTTGGCTTGTCCTAGGATGGATGTGTTGTGCCAGTCGAAGTGGTGTCCTTCCTCATCTAGTAAGGATACTAGTGAGAGAGGGTCATTTTTTTTGTGGCTAGGTGATGTTCGTGTATCCCGGTGGATAGTTTTCTGCCTGTTTGTCCAATGTATTGTTTGTTACAGTTCTTGCACAGTATTTAAAAAATGACATTAGTTTTGATTGTTGTCTGTATGGGGTCTTTCAAGTTCATTAGCTGCTGTTTTAGTGTGTTGGTTGGTTTGTGGGCTACCAATATTCCAAGGGGTCTGAGTAGTCTGGCAGTCATTTCAGAGATGTCTTTGATGCAGGGGAGAGTGGCTAGGGTTTCTGGATGGGATTCGTCTGCTTGTTTGGGTTTGTTGCTGAGAGATCGGCGGACTGTGTTGATTGGATACCCATTCTTTTTGAATACACGGTATAGGTGATTTTCCTGTACTCTGTGTAGTTCTTCTGTGCTGCAGTGTGTGTTGGCTTATTGAAATAATGTTCTGATGCAGCTTCATTTGTGGGTGTTGGGGTGATTGCTTCTGTAGTTCAGTATTTGCTCTGTATGTGTTGTTTTCCTGTAGACGCTGGTTTGAAGTTCCCCATTTGTTGTTCGCTCTACTGTGACATCTAGGAATGGCAGCTTGTTGTTGTTTCCCTCCTCTTTAGTGAATTTTATGCTAGCGAGAGGATTATTGATGGTCTTGAAGGTTTCCTCTAATTTGTTATGTTTAGCGATGACAAAGGTGTCATCCACGTAACGGACCCAAATTTTGGGTTGGAAGATTGGCAGAGCTATTTGTTCGAATCTCTACATTACTCCCTCTGCTAAGAACGAATATATCCAATATGTGTGTGTTTCACTCTGACATTACTGTGTGTGGTTCACTCTGATATTACTGTGTGTGGAGTCACTCTGATATTACCGTGTGTGGTTCACTCTGACATTACTGTGTGTGGTTCACTCTGATATTACTGTGTGTGGAGTCACTCTGATATTACCGTGTGTGGAGTCACTCTGATATTACCGTGTGTGGTTCACTGTGACATTACTGTGTGTGGTTCACTCTGATATTACTGTGTGTGGTTCACTCTGATATTACTGTGTGTGATTCACTCTGACATTGCTGTGAGTGTGTTCACTCTGATATTATTGCGTGTGGTTCACTCTGACATTACTGCGTGTGGTTCACTGTGACATTTTACTGTGTGTGGTTCACTCTGACATTCGTGTGTGCGGTTCACTCTGATATTACTGTGTGTGGTTCACTCTGATATTACTGTGTGTGGGTTCACTGTGACATAACTGTGTGTGATTCACTCTGATATTACTGTGTGTGGGTTCACTCTGACATTACTGTGTGTGTGTCACTCTGACATTACTGTGTGTGGTTAACTCTGACATTACTGCGTACAGTTCACTCTGATATTACTGTGTGTGGGTTCACTCTGACATTACTGTGTGTGTGTGGTGATGTTACTGTTTGTGGTTTATTCTGAAAATTTGTGTTTCATTCAGATTTCCCGTTTCATTGTTCACTCTTTGTCATTCATTCTCACAATACAGCATGTGGTTCACTCTGATATTATTGCATGAGGTTCACTCTGACATTACTGTATGTGGGTTCAATCTGACATTGCTGTGTGTGGTTCACTGACATTACTGCGTGTGGTTCACTCTAATATTATTGTGGGTGGTTCACTCTGATTACTGAAGTGGGTTCACTGTGACATTACTGTGTGTGGTTCACTCTGACATTACTGTGTGTGGTTCACTCTGACATTACTGTATGTGGGTTCAATCTGACATTGCTGTGTGTGGTTCACTGACATTACTGTGTGTGGTTAACTCTGACATGACTGCGTGTGTTTCACTCTGACATTACTCTGTGTGGTTCACTGTGAAATTACTGTGTGCGGTTCACTCTGACATTACTGCGTGTGGTTCACTCTGATATTACTGTGTGTGGTTCACTCTGTCATTACTGCGTGTGGTTCACTCTGATATTACTGTGTGTGGTTCGCTCTAATATTACTGTGTGTGGTTCACTCTGACATTACTGTGTGTGGTTCACTCTGATATTACTGTGTGTGGGTTCACTCTGACATTACTGTGTGTATGTGTGGTGATGTTACTGTTTGTGGTTTATTCTGAAAATTTGTGTTTCACTCAGATTTCCTGTTTCATTGTTCACTCTTTGTCGTTCATTCTCACAATACAGCATGTGGTTCACTCTGATATTATTGCATGAGGTTCACTCTGACATTACTGTGTGTCATTCTCTCTGATTTTACTGTGTGTCGTTGACTATGACATTCTGAGTGTGGTTTATTCTGACATTACTATGTTTGATTCACTCTGGCATTACTATGTGAGTTTCACTCTGTAATTGCTGTGTGTGCTTCACTCTGTAATTACTGTGTATTGTTCACTCTGACATTACTGTGTGTGGTTCACTCTGACATTACTGTGTGTGGTTCACTCTGACATTACTGCGTGTGGTTCACTCTGACATTACTGTGTGTGTTTCACTCTGACATTACTGTATGTGGGTTCACTCTGACATTACTGCGTGTGGTTCACTCTGACATTACTGTGTGTGGTTCACTCTGACATTACTGTGTGTGTTTCACTCTGACATTACTGTATGTGGGTTCACTCTGACATTACTGCGTGTGGTTCACTCTGACATTACTGTGTGTGGTTCACTCTGACATTACTGTATGTGGGTTCACTGTGACATTACTGCGTGTGGTTCTCTCTGACATTACTGTGTGTGGGTTCACTCTGACATTACTGCGTGTGGTTCACTCTGACATTACTGTGTGTGTTTCACTCTGACATTACTGCGTGTGGGTTCACTGTGACATTACTGTGTGTGGTTCACTCTGACATTAGTGTGTGTGGGTTCACTCTTACATTACTGTGTGTGGTTCACTCTGACATTACTGTGTGTGTGTGTGGTGATGTTACTGTTTGTGGTTTATTCTGAAAATTTGTGTTTCACTCAGATTTCCCGTTTCATTGTTCACTCTTTGTCCTTCATTCTCACAATACAGCATGTGGTTCACTCTGACATTACTGCGTGTCCTTCTCTCTGATATTATTGTGTGTGGTTCACGCTGAAATTACTGCGTGTGGTTCACTCCGATATTATTGTGTGTGGTTTACTCTGACATTACAGTGTGTGGTTCACTCTGACATTGCTGTGTGTGGTTCACTCTGATATTACTGTATGTGGGTTCACTGTGACATTACTGTGTGTGGTTCACTCTAACATTACTGTGTGTGGTTCACTCTAACATTTTCGTGTGTGGTTCACTCTGACATTACTGTGTGTGTTTCACTCTGATATTACTGTGTGTGCGTCACTCTGACGTTGCTGTGTGTGGTTTACTCTGACATTGCTGTGTGTGGTTCACTCTGACATTACTACGTGTCGGTTCACTCTGATATTACTGTATGTGGGTTTACTCTGACGTTTCTGTGTGTGTTTCACTCTGACATTACAGTGTGTGTTTCACTCTGATATTACAGTGTGTGGGTTCACTCTGACATTACTGTGTATGGTTCACTCTGACATTACTGTGTACGGTTCACTCTGATATTACTGTATGTGGGTTCACTGTGACATTACTGTGTGTGGGTTCACTGTTACATTTTAATGCGTGTGGTTCACTCTGACGTTACTGTGTGTGGTTCACTCTGACATTACTGCGTGTGGTTCACTCTGACATTACTGCGTGTGGCTCACTCTGACATTACTGTGAGTGGTCCACTCTGACATTATTTTCTGAGGTTCCTTCTGATATTACTGCTTGTGGTTCACTCCGACATTACTGCGTGTGGGTTCACTGTGACATTACTGTGTGTATTTCAGTCTGATATTACTGTGTGTGGTTCACTCTGACATTACTGCATGTGGTTCACTCTGATATTACTGCGTGTGGTTCACTCTGACATTACTGTATATGGTTCACTCTGATATTATTGTGTGTGGTTCACTCTGATATTATTGTGTGTGGTTCACTCTGACATTACTGCATGTGGTTCACTCTGATATTACTGCGTGTGGTTCACTCTGATATTATTGTGTGTGGTTCACTCTGACATTACTGTGTGTGTTTCACTCTGACATTACTGTATGTGGGTTCACTCTGACATTACTGCGTGTGGTTCACTCTGACATTACTGTGTGTGGTTCACTCTGACATTACTGTATGTGGGTTCACTCTGACATTACTGCGTGTGGTTCACTCTGACATTACTGTGTGTGGGTTCACTCTGACATTACTGCGTGTGGTTCACTCTGACATTACTGTGTGTGTTTCACTCTGACATTACTGCGTGTGGGTTCACTGTGACATTACTGTGTGTGGTTCACTCTGACATTAGTGTGTGTGGGTTCACTCTTACATTACTGTGTGTGGTTCACTCTGACATTAGTGTGTGTGGGTTCACTCTTACATTACTGTGTGTGGTTCACTCTGACATTACTGTGTGTGATTCACTCTGACATTACTGTGTGTATGTGTGGTGATGTTACTGTTTGTGGTTTATTCTGAAAATTTGTGTTTCACTCAGATTTCCTGTTTCATTGTTCACTCTTTGTCCTTCATTCTCACAATACAGCATGTGGTTCACTCTGACATTACTGCGTGTCCTTCTCTCTGATATTATTGTGTGTGGTTCACGCTGAAATTACTGCGTGTGGTTCACTCCGATATTATTGTGTGTGGTTTACTCTGACATTACAGTGTGTGGTTCACTCTGACATTGCTGTGTGTGGTTCACTCTGATATTACTGTATGTGGGTTCACTGTGACATTACTGTGTGTGGTTCACTCTAACATTACTGTGTGTGGTTCACTCTGACATTTTCGTGTGTGGTTCACTCTGACATTACTGTGTGTGTTTCACTCTGATATTACTGTGTGTGCGTCACTCTGACGTTGCTGTGTGTGGTTTACTCTGACATTGCTGTGTGTGGTTCACTCTGACATTACTACGTGTCGGTTCACTCTGATATTACTGTATGTGGGTTTACTCTGACGTTTCTGTGTGTGTTTCACTCTGACATTACAGTGTGTGTTTCACTCTGATATTACAGTGTGTGGGTTCACTCTGACATTACTGTGTATGGTTCACTCTGACATTACTGTGTACGGTTCACTCTGATATTACTGTATGTGGGTTCACTGTGACATTACTGTGTGTGGGTTCACTGTTACATTTTAATGCGTGTGGTTCACTCTGACGTTACTGCGTGTGGCTCACTCTGACATTACTGTGAGTGGTCCACTCTGACATTATTTTCTGAGGTTCCTTCTGATATTACTGCTTGTGGTTCACTCCGACATTACTGCGTGTGGGTTCACTGTGACATTACTGTGTGTATTTCAGTCTGATATTACTGTGTGTGGTTCACTCTGACATTACTGCATGTGGTTCACTCTGATATTACTGCGTGTGGTTCACTCTGACATTACTGTATATGGTTCACTCTGATATTATTGTGTGTGGTTCACTCTGATATTATTGTGTGTGGTTCACTCTGACATTACTGCATGTGGTTCACTCTGATATTACTGCGTGTGGTTCACTCTGATATTATTGTGTGTGGTTTACTCTGACATTACTGCATGTGGTTCACTCTGACATTACTGCATGTGGTTCACTCTGATATTACTGCATGTGGTTCACTCTGATATTACTGCGTGTGGTTCACTCTGATATTATTGTGTGTGGTTTACTCTGACATTACTGTGTGTGGTTAACTCTGATTACTGTATGTGGGTTCACTGTGACATTATTGTGTGTGGTACAATCTGACATTACTGTGTACGGTTCAATCTGACATTAATGTCTGTGGGTTCACTCTGATATTACTGCGTGTGGTTCACTCTGATATTATTGTGTTTGGTTTACTCTGACATTACTGTGTTTGGTTTACTCTGACATTACTGTGTGTGGTTCTCTCTGACATTACTTTCTGAGGTTCATTCTGATATTGCTGCATGTGGTTCACTCTGATATTACTGTGTGTGGTTTACTCTGACATTATTACGTGTGGTTCACTCTGATATTACTGTGTGCGGTTCACTCTGATATTACTGCGTGTGGTTCACTCTGATATTACTGTGTGTGGTTCACTCTGCCATTACTGTGTGTGGTTCACTCTGCCATTACTGTGTGTGGTTAACTCTGACATTACTGTGTGTGGTTCTCTCTGACATTACTGCATGTGATTCACTCTGACATTACTACGTGTGGTTCACTCTGATATTACTGTGTGTGGTTTACTCTGATATTATTGTGTCTGGTTCACTCTGATATTATTGTGTGTGGATCACTCTGCCATTACTGTGTACGGTTCACTCTTACATTAGTGTGTCTGGTGCACTCTGATAGTACTGCATGTGGTTCACTCTGACATTACTATGTGTGGTTCACTCTGATATTATTGTGTCTGGTTCACTCTGATATTATTGTGTGTGGATCACTCTGCCATTACTGTGTACGGTTCACTCTTACATTCGTGTGTCTGGTGCACTCTGATATTACTGCGGGTGGTTCACTCTGACATTACTATGTGTGGTTCACTCTGACATTGCGGCGTGTGGGTTCACTCTGACATTACTGTGGGTGGTTCACTCTGACATTGCGGCGTGTGGGTTCACTCTGACAATACTGCGTGTGTTTCACTCTGACATTACTGTGTGTGGTTCACTCTGATATTACTGTGTGTGGTTCACTCTGATATTACTGTGTGTGGTTCACTCTGATATTACTGTGTGTGGTTCACTCTGATATTCCTGTGTGTGGGTTCACTGTGATATTACTGTGTGTGGTTAACTCTGATATGACTGTGTGTGCTTCACTCAGTAATTACTATGTACAGTTCACTCTGACATTACTGTGTGTGTTTCACTCTGACATTACTGCATGTGGTTCACTCTGACATTACTGCGTGTGGTTCACTCTGACATTACTGTGTGTGGTTCACTCTGACATTACTGTGTGTGGTTCACTCTGACATTACTGCGTGTGGTTCACTCTGACATTACTGTGTGTGTTTCACTCTGACATTACTGTGTGTGGTTCACTCTGTAATTACTGTGTATTGTTCACCCTGACATTACTGTGTGTGGTTTACTCTGACATTACTGTGTGTGGTTCACTTTGACATTACTGTGTGTGGTTCACTCTGATATTACTGTGTGTGGTTCACTCTGTAATTACTGTGTATTGTTCACTCTGACATTACTGTGTGTGGTTCACTCTGACATTACTGTGTGTGGTCCACTCTGATATTCCTGCGTGTGGTTCACTCTGACATTACTGCATGTGGTTCACTCTGACATTACTGCGTGTGGTTCACTCTGACATTACTGTGTGTGGTCCACTCTGACATTACTGTGTGTGGTTCTCTCTGACATTATTTTCTGAGGTTCCTTCTGATATTACTGCTTGTGGTTCACTCCGACATTACTGTGTGTGGGTTCACTGTGACATTACTGTGTGTATTGCAGTCTGATATTACTGCGTGTGGTTCACTCTGATATTATTGTGTGTGGTTTACTCTGACATAACTGTGTGTGGTTAACTCTGACATTACTGTGTGTGGTTAACTCTGATTACTGTATGTGGGTTCACTGTGACATTATTGTGTGTGGTTCTCTCTGATATTACTCTGCGTGGTTAACTCTGTCATTACTCTGTGTGGGTCAGTCTGACATTAATGTGTGTTTATATCTCTGACATAACTGTGTATCATTCATTCTGCTATTACTGTGTGAGGTTCACTCTGACATTACTGTGTACGGTTCAATCTGACATTAATATGTGTGGGTTCACTCTGATATTACTGTGTGTGGTTCTCTCTGACATTACTGCGTGTGGGTTCACTCTGACATTACTGCGTGTGGTTCACTCTGATATTACTGTGTGTGGGTTCACTCTGACATTACTGTGTGTGGGTCACTCTGACATTACTGCGTGTGGTTCACTCTGACATTACTGTGTGTGGTTCACTCTGATATTACTGTGTGTGGTTCACTCTGACATTATTGTGTGTGGTTCACTCTGATATCACTGTGTGTGGTTTACTCTGACATTACTCTGTGTGGTTCACTCTGACATTACTCTGTGTGGTTCACTCTGACATTACTCTGTGCGGTTCACTCTGATATTACTGTATGTTGGTTCACTCTAACATTACTGTGTGTATGTGTGGTGATGTTGCTGTTTGTGGTTTATTCTGAGCATTTGTGTTTCACTCAGATTTCCTGTTTCATTGTTCACTCTATGTCGTTCATTCTCACAATACAGCATGTGGTTCACTCTGATATTATTGCATGAGGTTCACTCTGACATTACTGTGTGTCATTCTCTCTGCTTTTACTGTGTGTCGTTGACTATGACATTCTGTGTGTGGTTTATTCTGACATTCCTATGTTTGATTCACTCTGGCATTACTATGTGAGTTTCACTCTGTAATTGCTGTGTGTGCTTCACTCTGTAATTACTGTGTATAGTTCACTCTGACATTACTATGTGTGTTTCACTCTGACATTGTGGTGAGTGGGTTCACTCTGGCATTACTCTGCGTAGTTCACTCTGATATTACTATGTGTGTTTCACTCTGACATTACTGGGTGTGGTTCACTCTGACATTCCTGTGTGTGGTACACTCTGACATTAATGTGTGTGGGTTCACTCTGATATTACTGCATGTGGTTCATTCTGACATTACTGTGTATGGTTCACTCTGATATTACTGCGTGTGGTTCACTCTGACATTACTGTGTGTGGGTTCACTCTGACATTACTGTGTATGCTTCACTCTGACATTACTGTGTATGGTTCACTCTGATATTACTGTATGTGGTTTCACTGTGACATTACTGTGTGTGGGTTCACTCTGACATTACTGTGTGTGGGTTCACTCTGACATTGCTGTGTGTGTGTGGTGATGTTACTGTTTGTGGTTTATTCTGAAAATTTGTGTTTCACTCAGATTTCCTGTTTCATTGTTCACTCTTTGTCATTCATTCTCACAATACAGCATGTGGTTCACTCTGATATTATTGCATGAGGTTCACTCTGACATTACTGTGTGTCCTTCTCTCTGATATTATTGTGTGTGGGTTCACTCTGACATTACTGTGTGTCATTCTCTCTGATTTTACTGTGTGTCGTTGACTATGACATTCTGAGTGTGGTTTATTCTGACATTGCTATGTTTGATTCACTCTGGCATTACTATGTGAGTTTCACTCTGTAATTGCTGTGTGTGCTTTACTCTGTAATTACTGTGTATAGTTCACTCTGACATTACTGTTTGCGTTTCACTCTGACATTGCTGTGTGTGGTTCACTCTGATATTACTGTGTGTGGTTCACTCTGTAATTACTGTGTGTGGTTCACTCTGACATTACTGTGTGTGGTTCACTCTGACATTACTGTGTGTGGTTCACTTTGACATTACTGTGTGTGGTTCACTCTGACATAACTGTGTGTGCTTCACTCTGACCTTTTAGTGCGTGAGTTTCACTCTGACATTACTGTGTATGGTACGCTTTGATATTACTGTGTGTGGTTCACTGTGATATTACTGTGTGTTGTTTACTCTGACATTACTGTGTGTGGGTTCACCCTGATATTACTGTGTGTGGGTTCACCCTGACATTACTGTGTGTGGTTCACTCTGATATTACTGTGTGTGGTTCACTCTGACATTACTGTGTGTGGGTTCACTCTGATATTACTGTGTGTGTGTTCACTCTGACATTACTGTGTGTGGGTTCACTCTGACATTACTGTGTGTATGTGTGGTGATTTTACTTTTTGTGGTGTATTCTGAAAATTTGTGTTTCACTCAGATTTCCTGTTTCATTGTTCACTCTTTGTCGTTCATTCTCACAATACAGCATGTGGTTCACTCTGATATTATTGCATGAGGTTCACTCTGACATTACTGTGTGTCCTTCTCTCTGACATTACTGTGTGTGGTTCACTCTGACATTACTGTGAGTGGTTCACTCTGACATTACTACGTTTGGGTACACTCTGATATTACTGTGTGTGGGTTCACTCTGACATTACTGTGCGTCGTTCACTCGGACATTACTGTGTGTGTTTCACTCTGACATTACTGTGTGTGTTTCACTCTGACATTACTGTGTGTGGTTCACTCTGATATTACAGTGTGTGGGTTCACTCTGACATTAATGTGTATGGTTCACTCTGATATTACTGTGTGTGGTTCACTCTGATATTACTGTATGTGGGTTCACTGTGACATTACTGTGTGTGGGTTCACTGTTGCATTTTAATGCGTGTGGTTCACTCTGATATCACTGTGTGTGGTTCACTCTGACATTACTGCGTGTGGTTCACTCTGACATTACTGTGTGTGGTTCTCTCTGACATTATTTTCTGAGGTTCCTTCTGATATTACTGCTTGTGGTTCACTCCGACATTACTGTGTGTGGGTTCACTGTGACATTACTGTGTGTATTGCAGTCTGATATTACTGCGTGTGGTTCACTCTGATATTATTGTGTGTGGTTTACTCTGACATAACTGTGTGTGGTTAACTCTGACATTACTGTGTGTGGTTAACTCTGATTACTGTATGTGGGTTCACTGTGACATTATTGTGTGTGGTTCTCTCTGATATTACTCTGCGTGGTTAACTCTGTCATTACTCTGTGTGGGTCAGTCTGACATTAATGTGTGTTTATATCTCTGACATAACTGTGTATCATTCATTCTGCTATTACTGTGTGAGGTTCACTCTGACATTACTGTGTACGGTTCAATCTGACATTAATGTGTGTGGGTTCACTCTGATATTACTGTGTGTGGTTCTCTCTGACATTACTGCGTGTGGGTTCACTCTGACATTACTGCGTGTGGTTCACTCTGATATTACTGTGTGTGGGTTCACTCTGACATTACTGTGTGTGGGTCACTCTGACATTACTGCGTGTGGTTCACTCTGACATTACTGTGTGTGGTTCACTCTGATATTACTGTGTGTGGTTCACTCTGACATTATTGTGTGTGGTTCACTCTGATATCACTGTGTGTGGTTTACTCTGACATTACTGCGTGTGGTTCACTCTGACATTACTGAGTGTGGGTTCACTCTGACATTACTGTGTGTGGTTCACTCTGATATTACTGTGTGTGGTTCACTCTGATATTACTGTGTGTGGTTCACTCTGACATTATTGTGTGTGGTTCACTCTGATATCACTGTGTGTTGCTCGCTCTTACATTACTGTGTGTGCTTCACTCTGACATTACTGTGTGTGTGGTTCACTCTGACATTACTGTATGTGGGTTCACTCTGATATTACTGCGGGTGTTTCACTCTGATATTACTGCGTGTGGTTCACTCTGACATTGCTGTGAGTGTGTTTCACTCTGACATTACTGTGTGTGGTTCACTCTGACATTACTGCATGTGGTTCACTCTGACATAACTGTGTACGGTTCACTCTTACATTAGTGTGTCTGGTGCACTCTGATATTACTGCGTGTGGTTCACTCTGACATTACTGTGTGTGGTTCACTCTGACATTACTGCGTCTGGTTCACTCTGATATTATTGTGTGTGGATCACTCTGCCATTACTGTGTGTGGTGCACTCTGATATTACTGCGTGTGTTTCACTCTGACATTACTGTGTGTGGTTCACTCTGACATTACTGTGTGTGGTTCACTCTGACATTACTGTGTACGGTTCACTCTGACATTACTGTGTGTGTGGTTCACTCTGACATTACTGTACGTGGGTTCACTCTGATATTACTGTGTGTGGTTCACTCTGATATTACTGTGTGTGGTTTACTCTGACATTACTGTGTGTGTTTCGCTCTGATATTACTGTGTGTGGTTCACCGGGACATTACTGTGTGTGGTTCACTCTGACATTACTACATGTGGGTTCACTCTGACATTACTGTGTTTGGGTTCACTCTGATATTATTTTGTGTGGTTCACTCTGATATTACTGTGTGTGGTCACTCTGATATTACTGTGTGTGGTTTACTCTGACATTACTGTGTGTGTTTCACTCTGACATTACTGTGTGTGTTTCACTCTGACATTACTGTGTGTGTTTCACTCTGACATTACTGTGTGTGGTTCACTCTGACATTAGTGTGTGTGGTTCACTCTGATATCACTGTGTGTGGCTCACTCTTACATTACTGCGTGTGCTTTACTCTGACATTACTGTGTGTGTGGTTCACTCTGACATTACTGTATGTGGGTTCACTCTGATATTACTGTGTGTGTGTTTCACTCTGACATTACTGTGTGTGGGTTCACTCTGACATTACTGCGTGTGTTTCACTCTGACATTACTGTGTGTGTTTCACTCTGGCATTACTGTGTGTGGCTCACTCTGACATTACTGTGTGTGGCTCACTCTGACATTACTGTGTGTGGCTCACTCTGACATTACTGTGTGTGTTTCACTCTGACATTACTGTGTGTGGCTCACTCTGACATTACTGTGTGTGTTTCACTCTGACATTACTGTGTGTGGCTCACTCTGACATTACTGTGTGTGGTTCACTCTGATATTACTGCGTGTGGTTCACTCTGACATTACTGCGTGTGGTTCACTCTGACATTACTGCGTGTGGTTCATTCTGACATTACTGCGTGTGTTTCACTCTGACATTACTGTGTGTGGTTCACTCTGACATTACTGTGTATGGTTCATTCTGACATTAGTGTGTGTGGTTCACTCTGATATCACTGTGTGTGGTTCACTCTGACATTACTGTGTGTGGGTTCACTCTGACATTACTGTGTGTGCTTCCCTCTGACATTACTGTGTGTGTGGTTCACTCTGACATTACTGTATGTGGGTTCACTCTGATATTACTGTGTGTGGTTCACTCTGATATTACTGTGTGTGGTTTACTCTGACATTACTGTGTGTGTTTCACTCTGATATTACTGTGTGTGGTTCACCGGGACATTACTGTGTGTGGTTCACTCTGACATTACTACATGTGGGTTCACTCTGACATTACTGTGTTTGGGTTCACTCTGATATTACTTTGTGTGGTTCACTCTGATATTACTGTGTGTGGTCACTCTGATATTACTGTGTGTGGTTTACTCTGACATTACTGTGTGTGTTTCACTCTGACATTACTGTGTGTGTTTCACTCTGACTACTGTGTGTGGTTCACTCTGATATTACTGTGTGTGGTTCACTCTGATATTACTGTGTGTGGTTCACTCTGACATTATTGTGTGTGGTTCACTCTGATATCACTATGTGTGGCTCACTCTTACATTACTGTGTGTGGTTCACTCTGACATTACTACATGTGGGTTCACTCTGACATTACTGTGTTTGGGTTCACTCTGATATTACTGTGTGTGGTCACTCTGATATTACTGTGTGTGGTTTACTCTGACATTACTGTGTGTGTTTCACTCTGACATTACTGTGTGTGTTTCACTCTGACTACTGTGTGTGGTTCACTCTGATATTACTGTGTATGGTTCATTCTGACATTAGTGTGTGTGGTTCACTCTGATATCACAGTGTGTGTCTCACTCTTACATTACTGCGTGTGCTTCACTCTGACATTACTGTGTGTGTGGTTCACTCTGACATTACTGTATGTGGGTTCACTCTGATATTACTGCGTGTGTTTCACTCTGATATTACTGCGTGTGGTTCACTCTGACATTGCTGTGAGTGTGTTTCACTCTGACATTACTGTGTGTGGTTCACTCTGACATTACTGCATGTGGTTCACTCTGACATAACTGTGTACGCTTCACTCTTACATTAGTGCGTCTGGTGCACTCTAACATTACTGTGTGTGGTTCACTCTGACATTACTGCGTCTCGTTCACTCTGATATTATTGTGTGTGGATCACTCTGCCATTACTGTGTGTGGTTTACACTGATATTACTGTATGTGGTTCACTCTGACATTACTGCGTGTGTTTCACTCTGACATTACTGTGTGTGGTTCACTCTGACATTACTGTGTGTGGTTCACTCTGACATAACTGTGTATGGTTCACTCTTACATTAGTGTGTCTGGTGCAATCTGATATTACTGCGTGTGTTTCACTCTGACATTACTGTGTGTGGTTCACTCTGACATTACTGCGTGTGGGTTCACTCTGACATTACTGCGTGTGGTTCACTCTGATATTGCTGTGTGTGGGTTCACTCTGACATTACTGTGTGTGGGTCACTCTGACATTACTGCGTGTGGTTCACTCTGACATTACTGTGTGTGGTTCACTCTGATATTACTGTGTGTGGTTCACTCTGACATTATTGTGTGTGGTTCACTCTGATATCACTGTGTGTGGTTTACTCTGACATTACTGCGTGTGGTTCACTCTGACATTACTGTATGTGGGTTCACTCTGATATTACTGCATGTGTTTCACTCTGATATTACTGCGTGTGGTTCATTCTGACATTGCTGTGAGTGTGTTTCACTCTGACATTACTGTGTGTGGTTCACTCTGACATTACTGCATGTGGTTCACTCTGACATAACTGTGTACGCTTCACTCTTACATTAGTGCGTCTGGTGCACTCTGATATTACTGCGTGTGGTTCACTCTGACATTACTGTGTGTGGTTCACTCTGACATTACTGCGTCTGGTTCACTCTGATATTATTGTGTGTGGATCACTCTGCCATTACTGTGTGTGGTTTACACTGATATTACTGTATGTGGTTCACTCTGACATTACTGCGTGTGTTTCAGTCTGACATTACTGTGTGTGGTTCACTCTGACATTACTGCATGTGGTTCACTCTGACATAACTGTGTACGGTTCACTCTTACATTAGTGTGTCTGGTGCACTCTGATATTACTGCGTGTGTTTCACTCTGACATTACTGTGTGTGGTTCACTCTGACATTACTGTGTGTGGTTCACTCTGACATTACTGTGTGTGGTTCACTCTGACATTACTGTGTGTGGGTTCACTCTGACATTACTGTGTGTGCTTCCCTCTGACATTACTGTGTGTGTGGTTCACTCTGACATTACTGTATGTGGGTTCACTCTGATATTACTGTGTTTGGTTCACTCTGATATTACTGTGTGTGGTTTACTCTGACATTACTGTCTGTGTTTCACTCTGATATTACTGTGTGTGGGTTCACTCTGACATTACTGTGTGTGCTTCCCTCTGACATTACTGTGTGTGTGGTTCACTCTGACATTACTGTATGTGGGTTCACTCTGATATTACTGTGTTTGGTTCACTCTGATATTACTGTGTGTGGTTTACTCTGACATTACTGTCTGTGTTTCAATCTGATATTACTGTGTGTGGTTCACCGGGACATTACTGTGTGTGGTTCACTCTGACATTACTACATGTGGGTTCACTCTGACATTACTGTGTTTGGGTTCACTCTGATATTACTTTGTGTGGTTCACTCTGATATTACTGTGTGTGGTCACTCTGATAGTACTGTGTGTGGTTTACTCTGACATTACTGTGTGTGTTTCACTCTGACATTACTGTGTGTGTTTCACTCTGACTACTGTGTGTGGTTCACTCTGATATTACTGTGTATGGTTCATTCTGACATTAGTGTGTGTGGTTCACTCTGATATCACAGTGTGTGTCTCACTCTTACATTACTGCGTGTGCTTCACTCTGACATTACTGTGTGTGTGGTTCACTCTGACATTACTGTATGTGGGTTCACTCTGACATTACTGTGTGTGCTTCCCTCTGACATTACTGTGTGTGAGGTTCACTCTGACATTACTGTGTTTGGGTTCACTCTGATATTACTTTGTGTGGTTCACTCTGACATTACTGTGTGTGGTTTACTCTGACATTACTGTGTGTGTTTCACTCTGACATTACTGTGTGTATTTCACTCTGACATTACTGTGTGTGGTTCACTCTGATATTACTGTGTGTGGTTCACTCTGACATTACTGTGTATGGTTCATTCTGACATTACTGTGTGTGTGGTTCACTCTGACATTACTGTATGTGGGTTCACTCTGATATTACTGTGTGTGTGTTTCACTCTGACATTACTGTGTGTGGGTTCACTCTGACATTACTGCGTGTGTTTCACTCTGACATTACTGTGTGTGGTTTACTTTGATATTATTGTGTGTGTTTCACTCTGCCATTACTGTGTGTGGTTAACTCTGACATTACTGTGTGTGGTTCTCTCTGACATTACTGTGTGTGGTTCTCTCTGACATTACTGTGTGTGTTTCACTCTGACATTACTGTGTGTGGTTCACTCTGATATTACTGTGTGTGGTTCACTCTGACATTATTACGTGTGGTTCACTCTGTTATTACTGTGTGCGGTTCACTCTGATATTACTGCGTGTGGTTCACTCTGATGTTACTGCGTGTGGTTCATTCTGACATTACTGCATGTGGTTCACTCTGACATTACGACGTGTGGTTCACTCTGATATTACTGTGTGTGGTTTACTCTGATATTATTGTGTTTGGTTCACTCTGCCATTACTGTGTGTCGTTAACTCTAACATTACTGTGTGTGGTTCACTCTGACATTACTTCGTCTGGTTCACTCTGATATTATTGTGTGTGGATCACTCTGCCATTACTGTGTGTGGTTTACACTGATATTACTGTATGTGGTTCACTGTGACATTACTGCGTGTGGTTCACTCTGACATTACTGTGTGTGGTTCACTCTGACATTACTGCGTGTGTTTCACTCTGACATTATTGTGTGTGGTTCACTCTGTTCTTACTGTGTATTGTTCACTCTGACATTACTGTGTGTGGTACACTCTGACATTACTGTGTGTGGTTCACTCTGACATTACTGTGTATGGTTCACTCTGATATTACTGTGTGTGGTTCACTCTGATATTACTGTGTGTGGGTTCACCCTGACATTACTGTGTATGGTTCACACTGATATTACTGTGTGTGGTTCACTCTGACATTACTGTGTGTGGTTCTCTCTGATATTACTGTGTGTGGGTTCACTCTGATATTACTGTGTATGGTTCACTCTGATATTACTGTGTGTGGGTTCACCCTGACATTACTGTGTATGGTTCACTCTGATATTACTGTGTGTGGTTCACTCTGACATTACTGTGTGTGTGTGTGGTGATGTTACTGTTTGTGGTTTATTCTGAAAATTTGTGTTTCACTCAGATTTCCTGTTTCATTGTTCACTCTTTGTCGTTCATTCTCACAATACAGCATGTGGTTCACTCTGATATTATTGCATGAGGTTCACTCTGACATTACTGTGTGTCCTTCTCTCTGATATTATTGTGTGTGGTTCACTCTAATATTATTGTGTGTGGTTTACTCTGACATTACTGTATGTGGTTCACTCTGATATTACGGGGTGATGTTCGCTCTGATATTACTGTGTGTGGTTCACTCTGACGTTACTGTGTGTGGGTCACTCTGATATTACTGGGTGATGTTCGCTCTGATATTACTGTGTGTGGTTCACTCTGATATTACTGTGTGTGCGTTCACTGTTACATTTTAATGCGTGTGGTTCACTCTGATATCACTGTGTACAGTTCACTCTGACATTACTGCGTGTGGTCCACTCTGATATTCCTGCGTGTGGTTCACTCTGACATTACTGCGTGTGGTCCACTCTGACATTACTGTGTGTGGTTCTCTCTGACATTATTTTCTGAGGTTCCTTCTGACATTACTGCGTGTGGTTCGCTCTGACATTACTGTGTGTGGTTCGCTCTGACATTACTGTGTGTGGTATTACTCTGACATTACTGTGTGTGGTTTACTCTGACATTACTGTGTGTGTTTCACTCTGACATTACTGTGTGTGTTTCACTCTGACTACTGTGTGTGGTTCACTCTGATATTACTGTGTATGGTTCATTCTGACATTAGTGTGTGTGGTTCACTCTGATATCACAGTGTGTGTCTCACTCTTACATTACTGCGTGTGCTTCACTCTGACATTACTGTGTGTGTGGTTCACTCTGACATTACTGTATGTGGGTTCACTCTGACATTACTGTGTGTGCTTCCCTCTGACATTACTGTGTGTGAGGTTCACTCTGACATTACTGTGTTTGGGTTCACTCTGATATTACTTTGTGTGGTTCACTCTGATATTACTGTGTGTGGTTTACTCTGACATTACTGTGTGTGTTTCACTCTGACATTACTGTGTGTGGTTCACTCTGACATTACTGTGTGTGTTTCACTCTGACATTACTGTGTGTGGCTCACTCTGACATTACTGTGTGTGTTTCACTCTGATATTATTGCGTGTGGTTCTTTCTGACATTACTGCGTGTGGTTTATTCTGACATTACTGTGTGTGGTTCACTCTGACATTACTGTGTGTGGTTTACTTTGATATTATTGTGTGTGTTTCACTCTGCCATTACTGTGTGTGGTTAACTCTGACATTACTGTGTGTGGTTCTCTCTGACATTACTGTGTGTGGTTCTCTCTGACATTACTGTGTGTGTTTCACTCTGACATTACTGTGTGTGGTTCACTCTGTTATTACTGTGTGCGGTTCACTCTGATATTACTGCGTGTGGTTCACTCTGATGTTACTGCGTGTGGTTCATTCTGACATTACTGCATGTGGTTCACTCTGACATTACGACGTGTGGTTCACTCTGATATTACTGTGTGTGGTTTACTCTGATATTATTGTGTTTGGTTCACTCTGCCATTACTGTGTGTCGTTAACTCTAACATTACTGTGTGTGGTTCACTCTGACATTACTTCGTCTGGTTCACTCTGATATTATTGTGTGTGGATCACTCTGCCATTACTGTGTGTGGTTTACACTGATATTACTGTATGTGGTTCACTGTGACATTACTGCGTGTGGTTCACTCTGACATTACTGTGTGTGGTTCACTCTGACATTACTGCGTGTGTTTCACTCTGACATTATTGTGTGTGGTTCACTCTGTTCTTACTGTGTATTGTTCACTCTGACATTACTGTGTGTGGTACACTCTGACATTACTGTGTGTGGTTCACTCTGACATTACTGTGTATGGTTCACTCTGATATTACTGTGTGTGGTTCACTCTGATATTACTGTGTGTGGGTTCACCCTGACATTACTGTGTATGGTTCACACTGATATTACTGTGTGTGGTTCACTCTGACATTACTGTGTGTGGTTCTCTCTGATATTACTGTGTGTGGGTTCACTCTGATATTACTGTGTATGGTTCACTCTGATATTACTGTGTGTGGGTTCACCCTGACATTACTGTGTATGGTTCACTCTGATATTACTGTGTGTGGTTCACTCTGACATTACTGTGTGTGTGTGTGGTGATGTTACTGTTTGTGGTTTATTCTGAAAATTTGTGTTTCACTCAGATTTCCTGTTTCATTGTTCACTCTTTGTCGTTCATTCTCACAATACAGCATGTGGTTCACTCTGATATTATTGCATGAGGTTCACTCTGACATTACTGTGTGTCCTTCTCTCTGATATTATTGTGTGTGGTTCACTCTAATATTATTGTGTGTGGTTTACTCTGACATTACTGTGTGTGGTTCACTCTGACATTGCTGTGTGTGGTTCACTCTGATATTACTGTATGTGGGTTCACTCTGCCATTACTGTGTGTGGTTCACTCTGTCATTACTGTGTGTGGTTCACTCTGACATTACTACGTGTGGGTTCACTCTGATATTACTGTGTGTGGGTTCACTCTGACATTACTGTATGTGGGTTAACTCTGACGTTTCTGTGTGTATTTCACTCTGACATTACTGTGTGGGTTCACTCTGACATTACTGTATGTGGTTCACTCTGATATTACTGGGTGATGTTCGCTCTGATATTACTGTGTGTGGTTCACTCTGATATTACTGTGTGTGCGTTCACTGTTACATTTTAATGCGTGTGGTTCACTCTGATATCACTGTGTACAGTTCACTCTGACATTACTGCGTGTGGTCCACTCTGATATTCCTGCGTGTGGTTCACTCTGACATTACTGCGTGTGGTTCACTCTGACATTACTGTGTGTGGTCCACTCTGACATTACTGTGTGTGGTTCTCTCTGACATTATTTTCTGAGGTTCCTTCTGACATTACTGCGTGTGGTTCGCTCTGACATTACTGTGTGTGGTTCGCTCTGACATTACTGTGTGTGGTATTACTCTGACATTACTGTGTGTGGTTCACTCTGACATTACTGTGTGTGGTTCACTCTGACATTGCTGTGATTGGGTTCACTCTGATATTACTGTGTGTGTTTCACTCTGATATTCCTTTGTGTGGGTTCACTCTGATCTCGCTGTGTATGGTTCACCCTGACATTCGTGTGTGTGGATCACTCTGATATTACAGTGTTTGGTTCACTCTGACATTACTGTGTGTGGTTCACTCTGACATTCCTATGTGTGGTTCACTCTGACATTACTGTGTATGGTTCACTCTGACATTACTACGTGTGGTTCACTCTGACATTACTGCATGTGGTTCACTCTGACATTACTGTGTGTGGTTAACTCTGACATTACTGTGTGTGGTTCACTCTGACATTACTGCGTCTGGTTCACTCTGACATTACTGCGTCTGGTTCACTCTGATATTATTGTGTGTGGATCACTCTGACATTAATGTGTGTGGTTCACTCTGACATTACTGTGTGTGGTTCACTCTGACATTACTGCGTCTGGTTCACTCTGATATTATTGTGTGTGGATCACTCTGACATAACTGTGTGTGGTTCACTCTGACATTACTGTGTGTGGTTCACTCTGACATTGCGGCGTGTGGGTTCACTCTGACATTAGTGTGTGTGGCTCACTCTGACATTACTGTGTGTGCTTCCCTCTGACATTACTGTGTGTGTGGTTCACTCTGACATTACTGTTTGTGGGTTCACTCTGATATTACTGTGTGTGGTTCACTCTGATATTACTGTGTGTGGTTCACTCTGATATTACTGTGTGTGGTTCACTCTGACATTACTGTGTGTGGGTTTACTCTGACGTTACTGTATGTGGTTCGCTCTGACATTACTATATGTGGGTTCACTCTGACATTACCCTATGTGTTTCTCTGTGACATTACTGTGTGTGTTTCACTCTGATATTACTGTGTGTGGTTAACTCTGACATTATGGCGAACAGTTCACTCTGATATCACTGTGTGTGGTTCACTCTGACATTACTGTGTATGGTTCATTCTGACATTAGTGTGTGTGGTTCACTCTGATATCACTGTGTGTGGCTCACTCTTACATTACTGCGTGTGCTTCACTCTGACATTACTGTGTGTGTGGTTCACTCTGACATTACTGTATGTGGGTTCACTCTGATATTACTGTGTGTGTGTTTCACTCTGACATTACTGTGTGTGGGTTCACTCTGACATTACTGCGTGTGGTTCACTCTGATATTCCTGTGTGTGGGTTCACTGTGATATTACTGTGTGTGGTTCACTCTGATATTACTGTGTGTGGGTTCACTCTGACATTACTGTGTGTATATGTGGTGATGTTACTGTTTGTGGTTTATTCTGAAAATTTGTGTTTCACTCAGATTTCCTGTTTCAATGTTCAGTCTTTGTCGTTCATTCTCACAATACAGCATGTGGTTCACTCTGATATTATTGCATGAGGTTCACTCTGACATTACTGTATGTGGGTTCACTCTGACATTACTGTGTATGGTTCACTCTGACATTACTGTGTATGGTTCACTCTTACATTAGTGTGTATGGTTCACTCTGATATTACTGTGTGTGGTTCACTCTGACATAACTGTGTGTGGTTCACTCTGACATAACTGTGTGTGGTTCACTCTGACTTTATTGTGTGTGGTTCACTCTGACGTTATTGTGTGAAATTCACTCTGACATTCCTGTGTGTGGTTCACTCTGATATTACTGTGTGGGGTTCACTCTGATATTACTGCGTGTGGTTCACTCTGATATGACTGTGTGTGGGTTCACTCTGACATTACTGTGTGTATGTGTGGTGATGTTACTGTTTGTGGTTTATTCCGAACATTTGTGTTTCACTCAGATTTCCTGTTTCATTGTTCACTCTTTGTCGTTCATTCTCACAATACAGCATGTGGTTCACTCTGATATTATTGCATGAGGTTCACTCTGACATTACTGTGTGTCATTCTCTCTGATTTTACTGTGTGTCGTTGACTATGACATTCTGTGTGTGGTTTATTCTGACATTACTATGTTTGATTCACTCTGGCATTACTATGTGAGTTTCACTCTGTAATTGCTGTGTGTGCTTCACTCTGTAATTACTGTGTATAGTTCACTCTGACATTACTGTGTGTGTGGTTCACTCTGATATTACTGTGTGTGGTTTCACTCTGATATTACTGTGTGTGGGTTCACTCTGATATTACTGCGCGTGGTTTACTCTGACATTACTGTGTGTGGTTTACTCTGACATTACTGTATGTGGGTTCACTCTGACATTACGGTATGTGTTCTCTGTGACATTACTCTGTGTGTTTCACTCTGATATTACTGTGTGTGTTTCACTCTGACATTACTGTGTGTGTTTCACTGTGACATTACTGTGGGTGATTCACTCTGATATTACTGTGTGTGGTTAACTCTGACATTTCTGCGTACAGTTCACTCTGATATTACTGCGTGTGGTTAACTCTGACATTACTGCGTACAGTTCACTCTGATATTTCTGTGTGTGGTTCACTCTGACATTACTGTGTATGGTTCACTCTTACATTAGTGTGTATGGTTCACTCTGATATTACTGTGTGTGGTTCACTCTGACGTTATTGTGTGAGGTTCAATCTGACATTGTGTGTGGTTCTCTCTGACATTACTGTGTTTGGGTTCACTCTGATATTACTGCCTGTGGTTCACTCTGATATTCCCATGTGTGGTTCACTCTGATATTCCTGTGTGGTTCACTCTGACATTACTGCGTGTGGTTCACTCTGACATTACTGCATGTGGTTCACTCTGACATTACTGCATGTGGTTCACACTGACATTACTGTGTGTGGCTGACTCTGACATTACTGTGTGTGGTTCACTCTGATATTACTGTGTGTGGTTAACTCTGACAGTACTGCTACAGTTCACTCTGATATTACTGTGTGTGGTTAACTCTGAAATTATGGCGAACAGTTCACTCTGATATCACTGTGTGTGGTTCACTCTGAGATTACTTTGTGTGATTCACTCTGACATTACTGTGTGTGATTTACTCTGACATTGCTGCGTGTGGTTCACTCTGATATTCCTGTGTGTGGGTTCACTGTGATATTCCTGTGTGTGGTTCACTCTGATATTACTGTGTGTGGGTTCACTCTGACATTACTGTGTGTATGTGTGGTGATGTTACTGTTTGTGGTTTATTCTGAAAATTTGTGTTTCACTCAGATTTCCTGTTTCAATGTTCACTCTTTGTCGTTCATTCTCACAATACAGCATGTGGTTCACTCTGATATTATTGCATGAGGTTCACTCTGACATTACTGTATGTGGGTTCACTCTGACATTAGTGTATGTGGGTTCACTCTGACATTATTGCGTGTGTTTCACTCTGACATTACTGTGTATGGTTCACTCTTACATTAGTGTGTATGGTTCACTCTGATATTACTGTGTGTGGTTCACTCTGACATAACTGTGTGTGGTTCACTCTGACATAACTGTGTGTGGTTCACTCTGACATAACTGTGTGTGGTTCACTCTGACTTTATTGTGTGTGGTTCACTCTGACTTTATTGTGTGTGGTTCACTCTGACGTTATTGTGTGAAATTCACTCTGACATTACTGTGTGTGGTTCACTCTGACATTACTGTGTGTGGTTCACTCTGATATTACTGTGTGGGGTTCACTCTGATATTACTGCGTGTGGTTCACTCTGATATTACTGTGTGTGGGTTCACTCTGACATTACTGTGTGTATGTGTGGTGATGTTACTGTTTGTGGTTTATTCCGAACATTTGTGTTTCACTCAGATTTCCTGTTTCATTGTTCACTCTTTGTCGTTCATTCTCACAATACAGCATGTGGTTCACTCTGATATTATTGCATGAGGTTCACTCTGACATTACTGTGTGTCATTCTCTCTGATTTTATTGTGTGTCGTTGACTATGACATTCTGTGTGTTGTCTATTCTGACATTACTATGTTTGATTCACTCTGGCATTACTATGTGAGTTTCACTCTGTAATTGCTGTGTGTGCTTCACTCTGTAATTACTGTGTATAGTTCACTCTGACATTACTGTGTGTGTGGTTCACTCTGATATTACTGTGTGTGGTTTCACTCTGATATTACTGTGTGTGGGTTCACTCTGATATTACTGCGCGTGGTTTACTCTGACATTACTGTGTGTGGTTTACTCTGACATTACTGTATGTGGGTTCACTCTGACATTACGGTATGTGTTCTCTGTGACATTACTATGTGTGTTTCACTCTGATATTACTGTGTGTGTTTCACTCTGACATTACTGTGTGTGTTTCACTGTGACATTACTATGGGTGGTTCACTCTGACATTACTGCGTGTGTTTCACTCTGACATTACTGTATGTGGGTTCACTCTGACATTATTGCGTGTGTTTCACTCTGACATTACTGTGTATAGTTCACTCTTACTTTAGTGTGCATGGTTCACTCTGATATTACTGTGTGTGGTTCACTCTGACATTACTGCGTGTGGTTCACTCTGATATTACTGCGTGTGGTTCACTCTGACATTACTGCGTACAGTTCACTCTGATATTACTGCGTGTAGTTCACTCTGACATTAGTGTGTATGGTTCACTCTGATATTACTGTGTGTGGTTCACACTGACGTTATTGTGTGAGGTTCACTCTGACATTATTGTGTGTGGTTAACTCTGACATTACTGTGTGTGGTTAACTCTGATTACTGTATGTGGGTTCACTGTGACATTATTGTGTGTAGTCCTCTCTGACATTACTGTGTTTGGGTTCACTCTGATATTACTGCCTGTGGTTCACTCTGATATTCCCATGTGCGGTTCACTCTGATATTCCTGTGTGTGGTTCACTCTGACATTACTGCGTGTGGTTCACTCTGCCATTACTGCGTGTGGTTCACTCTGACATTACTGCGTGTGGTTCACTCTGATATTCCTGTGTGTGGTTCACTCTGACATTACTGTGTGTGATTCACTCTGACATTACTGTGTGTGGATCACTCTGACATTACTACATGTGGGTTCACTCTGACATTACTGTGTGTGGGTTGACTCTGACATTACTGTGTGTGGTTCACTCTGACATTACTATATGTGGGTTCACTCTGACTTTACCCTATGTGTTTCTCTGTGACATTACTGTGTGTGTTTCACTCTGATATTACTGTGTGTGTTTCACTCTGACATTACTGTGTGTGTTTCACTCTGACATTACTGTGGGTGGTTCACTCTGACATTACTGCGTGTGGTTCACTCTGATATTACTGTGTGTGGTTCACTCTGAAATTACTGTGTGTGGTTTCCTCTGACATTACTGTGTGTGGTTCACTCTGACATTACTACATGTGGGTTCACTCTGACATTACTGTGTGTGGGTTTACTCTGACATTACTGTGTGTGGTTCACTCTGACATTACTACATGTGGTTTCACTCTGACATTACTGTGTGTGTTTCACTCTGACATTACTGTGTGTGTTTCACTCTGACATTACTGTGTGTGTTTCACTCTGACATTACTGTGTGTGGTTCACTCTGACATTACTGTATGTGGGTTCACTCTGACATTACGATATGTGTTTCTCTGTGACATTACCCTATGTGTTTCTCTGTGACATTACTGTGTGTGTTTCACTCTGATATTACTGTGTGTGTTTCACTCTGACATTACTGTGTGTGTTTCACTGTGACATTTCTGTGTGTGTTTCACTCTGACATTACTGTGTGTGTTTCACTCTGACATTACTGTGTGTGTTTCACTCTGATATTACTGTGTGTGGTTCACCCTGACATTACTACATGTGGGTTCACTCTGACATTACTGTGTGTGTTTCACTCTGATATTACTGTGTGTGGTTCACTCTGACATTACGGTATGTGTTTCTCTGTGACATTACTGTGTGTGTTTCTCTCTGATATTACTGTGTGTGTGGTTCACTCTGACATTACTGTATGTGGGTTCACTCTGATATTACTGTGTGTGGTTCACTCTGATATTACTGTGTGTGGGTTCACTCTGATATTACTGCGCGTGGTTTACTCTGACATTACTGTGTGTGGTTTACTCTGACATTACTGTGTGTGGTTTACTCTGACATTACTGTGTGTGGTTCACTCTGACATTACTATATGTGGGTTCACTCTGACATTACGGTATGTGTTTCACTGTGACATTACTGTGGGTGGTTCACTCTGACATTACTGCGTGTGGTTCACTCTGACATTACTGTGTTTGGGTTCACTCTGATATTACTGTGTGTCTTTCACTCTGACATTACTGCGTGTGGTTCACTCTGATATTCCTGTGTGTGATTCACTCTGACATTACTGTGTGTGGTTCACTCTGACATTACTACATGTGGGTTCACTCTGACATGACTGTGTGTGGGTTTACTCTGACATTACTGTGTGTGGTTCACTCTGACATTACTATATGTGGGTTCACTCTGACTTTACCCTATGTGTTTCTCTGTGACATTACTGTGGGTGGTTCACTCTTACATTACTGCGTGTGGTTCACTCTGATATTACTGTGTGTGGTTCACTCTGAAATTACTGTGTGTGGTTTCCTCTGACATTACTGTGTGTGGTTCACTCTGACATTACTACATGTGGGTTCACTCTGACATTACTGTGTGTGTTTCACTCTGACATTACTGTGTGTGGTTCACTCTGACATTACGGTATGTGTTTCTCTGTGACATTACTGTGTGCGTTTCTCTCTGATATTACTGTGTGTGGTTCACTCTGACATTACTGTATGTGGGTTCACTCTGACATTACGGTATGTGTTTCTCTGTGACATTACTGTGTGTGTTTCTCTCTGATATTACTGTGTGTGGGTTCACTCTGACATTACCCTATGTGTTTCTCTGTGACATTACTGTGTGTGTTTCACTCTGATATTACTGTGTGTGTTTCACTCTGATATTACTGTGTGTGTTTCACTCTGACATTACTGTGTGTGTTTCACTGTGACATTACTGTGGGTGGTTCACTCTGACATTACTGCGTGTGGTTCACTCTGACGTTACTGTGTATGGTTCACTCTTACATTAGTGTGTATGGTTTACTCTGACATTACTGTATGTGTTTCACTCTGATATTACTGTGTGTGGTTCACTCTGACATTACTGTGTGTGGTTCACTCTGACATTACTACATGTGGGTTCACTCTGACATTACTGTGTGTGTTTCACTCTGACATTACTGTGTGTGGTTCACTCTGACATTACTGTATGTGGGTTCACTCTGACATTACGGTATGTGTTTCTCTGTGACATTACTGTGTGTGTTTCTCTCTGATATGACTGTGTGTGTGGTTCACTCTGACATTACTGTATGTGGGTTCACTCTGATATTACTGTGTGTGGTTCACTCTGATATTACTGTGTGTGGGTTCACTCTGATATTACTGCGCGTGGTTTACTCTGACATTACTGTGTGTGGTTTACTCTGACATTACTGTGTGTGGTTCACTCTGACATTACTACATGTGGGTTCACTCTGACATTACTGTGTGTGTTTCACTCTGACATTACTATATGTGGGTTCACTCTGACATTACGGTATGTGTTTCACTGTGACATTACTGTGGGTGGTTCACTCTGACATTACTGCGTGTGGTTCACTCTGACATTACTGTATGTGGGTTCACTCTGACATTATTGCGTGTGTTTCACTCTGACATTACTGTGTATGGTTCACTCTTACATTAGTGTGTATGGTTCACTCTGATATTACTGTGTGTGGTTCACTCTGATATTCCTGTGTGTGGTTCACTCTGATATTACTGCGTGTGGTTCACTCTGACATTACTGTGTGTGGATCACTCTGATATTACTGCGTATGGTTCACTCTGATATTATTGTGTGTGGCTCACTCTGACATTACTGTGTGTGGTTCACTCTGATATTACTGTGTGTGGTTAACTCTGACATTACTGTGTATGGTTTACTCTGACATTACTGTGTGTGGTTCACTCTGACATTACTACATGTGGGTTCACTCTGACATTACTGTGTGTGGTTCACTCGGATATTACTGGGTGATGTTCACTCTGATATTACTGTGTGTGGTTCACTCGGATATTACTGTGTGTGGTTCACTCTGATATTACTGTGTGTGGTTCACTCTGACATTACTGTGTGTGGTTCACTCTGACATTACTGTGTGTGGTTCACTCTGACATTACTATATGTGGGTTCACTCTGACATTACGGTATGTGTTTCACTGTGACATTACTGTGGGTGGTTCACTCTGACATTACTGCGTGTGGTTCACTCTGACATTACTGTATGTGGGTTCACTCTGACATTATTGCGTGTGTTTCACTCTGACATTACTGTGTATGGTGCACTCTTACATTAGTGTGTATGGTTCACTCTGATATTACTGTGTGTGTTTCACTCTGACATTACTGTGTATGTTTCACTCTGATATTACTGCCTGTCGTTCACTCTGATATTCCCATGTGCGGTTCACTCTGACATTACAGCGTGTGGTTCACTCTGACATTACTGCGTGTGGTTAACTCTGATATTCCTGTGTGTGGTTCACTCTGACATCACTGCGTGTGGTTCACTCTGATATTCCTGTGTGTGGTTCACTCTGACATCACTGCGTATGGTTCACTCTGATATTACTGTGTGTGGCTCACTCTGACATTACTGCGTGTGGTTCACTCTGATATTCCTGTGTGTGGTTCACTCTGACATTACTGTGTGTGGTTCACTCTGATATTCCTGTGTGTGGTTCACTCTGACATCACTGCGTGTGGTTCACTCTGATATTCCTGTGTGTGGTTCACTCTGATATTCCTGTGTGTGGTTCACTCTGACATCACTGCGTGTGGTTCACTCTGATATTATTGTGTGTGGTTCTCGCTGACATTACTGTGTATGGTTCACTCGGACATTACTGTGTGTGGTTCACTCTGACATCACTGCGTGTGGTTCACTCTGATATTACTGTGTATGGTTCACTCGGACATTACTGTGTGTGGCTCACTCTGACATTACTGTGTGTGGCTCACTCTGACATTACTGTGTGTGGTTAACTCTGACATTTCTGCGTACAGTTCACTCTGATATTACTGTGTGTGGTTAACTCTGACATTACTGTGTACAGTTCACTCTGATATTTCTGTGTGTGGTTCACTTTGACATTACTTTGTGTGGTTCACTCTGACATTACTGTGTATGGTTCACTCTTACATTAGTGTGTATGGTTCACTCTGATATTACTGTGTGTGGTTCACTCTGACATTATTGTGTGAGGTTCACTCTGACATTACTGTGTGAGGTTGACTCTGACATTACTGTGTGGGGTTCACTCTGATATTACTGCGTGTGGTTCACTGATATTACTGTGTGTGGTTAACTCTGATTATTGTATGTGGGTTCACTGTGACATTATTGTGTGTAGTTCTCTCTGACATTACTGTGTTTGGGTTCACTCTGATATTACTGCCTGTGGTTCACTCTGATATTCCCATGTGCGGTTCACTCTGATATTCCTGTGTGTGGTTCACTCTGACATTACTGCCTGTGGTTCACTCTGACATTACTGCGTGTGATTCACTCTGATATTCCTGTGTGTGGTCCACTCTGATATTCCCATGTGCGGTTCACTCTGATATTCCTGTGTGTGGTTCACTCTGACATTACTGCGTGTGGTTCACTCTGACATTACTGCGTGTGGTTCACTCTGATATTCCTGTGTGTGGTTCACTCTGACATTACTGCGTGTGGTTCACTCTGATATTACTGCGTGTGGTTCCCTCTGATATTATTGTGTGTGGCTCACTCTGACATTACTGTGTGTGGTTCACTCTGATATTACTGTGTGTGGTTCACTCTGACATTACTGTGTATGGTTCACTCTTACATTAGTGTGTACGGTTCACTCTGATATTACTGTGTGTGGTTCACTCTGACGTTATTGCGTGAGGTTCACTCTGACATTATTGTGTGAGGTTCACTCTGACATTATTGTGTGAGGTTCACTCTGACATTACTGTGTGTGGTTCACTCTGATATTACTGTGTCGGGTTCACTCTGATATTACTGCGTGTGGTTCACTGATATTATTGTGTGTGGTTAACTCTGACATTACTGTGTGTGGTTAACTCTGATTATTGTATGTGGGTTCACTGTGACATTATTGTGTGTAGTTCTCTCTGACATTACTGTGTTTGGGTTCACTCTGATATTACAGTGTGTGGTTCACTCTGATATTCCCATGTGCGTTTCACTCTGACATTACTGCGTGTGGTTCACTCTGACATTACTGCGTGTGGTTCACTCTGATATTCCTGCGTGTGGTTCACTCTGACATTACTGCGTGTGGTTCACTCTGACATTACTGCGTGTGGTTCACTCTGACATTACTGCCTGTGGTTCACTCTGATATTCCCATGTGCAGTTCACTCTGATATTCCTGTGTGTGGTTCACTCTGACATTACTGCGTGTGGTTCACTCTGACATTACTGCGTGTGGTTCACTCTGATATTCCTGTGTGTGGTTCACTCTGATATTATTGTGTGTGGCTCACTCTGACATTACTGTGTGTGGTTCACTCTGATATTACTGTGTGTGGTTAACTCTGACATTACTGCGTACAGTTCACTCTGATATTACTGTGTGTGGTTAACTCTGACATTACTACGTACAGTTCACTCTGATATTACTGTGTGTGGGTTCACTCTGACATTACTGTGTGTGTGTGGTGATGTTACTGTTTGTGGTTTATTCTGAAAATTTGTGTTTCACTCAGATTTCCTGTTTCAATGTTCACTCTTTGTCGTTCATTCTCACAATACAGCATGTGGTTCACTCTGATATTATTGCATGAGGTTCACTCTGACATTATTGTGTGTCATTCTCTCTGATTTTACTGTGTGTCGTTGACTATGACATTCTGAGTGTGGTTTATTCTGACATTACTATGTTTGATACACTCTGGCATTACTATGTGAGTTTCACTCTGTAATTGCTGTGTGTGCTTCACTCTGTAATTACAGTGTATAGTTCACTCTGACATTACTGTGTGTGTGGTTCACTCTGATATTACTGTGTGTGATTTACTCTGTCATTACTGCGTGTGTTTCACTCTGACATTGCTGTGAGTGGTTTACTCTGACATTACTGTGTGTGGTTTACTCTGACATTACTACGTGTGGGTTCACTCTGACATTACTGTGTGTGTTTCACTCTGATATTACTGTGTGTGGTTCACTCTGACATTACTGTGTGTGGTTCACTCTGACATTACTGTGTGTGGTTTACTCTGACATTACTGTGTGTGGTTCACTCTGACCTTACTATATGTGGGTTCACTCTGACATTACTGTGTCTGGTTCACTCGGACATCAGTGTGTGTGGGTTCACTCTGATATTACTGTGTGTGGCTCACTCTGATATTACTGTGTGTGGCTCACTCTGATATTACTGTGTGAGGTTCACTCTGATATTACTGTGTGAGGTTCACTCTGATATTACTGTGTGTGGCTCACTCTGATATTACTGTGTGTGGTTCACTCTGATATTACTGTGTGAGGTTCACTCTGATATTACTGCCTGTGGTTCACTCTGATATTCCCATGTGTGGTTCACTCTGATATTCCTGTGTGTGGTTCACTCTGACATTACTGCGTGTGGTTCACTCTGATATACCTGTGTGTGGTTCACTATGACATTACTGTGTATGGTTCACTCTGACATTACTGTGTATGGTTCACTCTGATATTACTGTGTGTGGCTCACTCTGATATTACTGTGTGTGGTTCACTCTGATATTACTGTGTGTGGGTTCACTCTGATATTACTGCGTGTGGTTTACTCTGACATTACTGTGTGTGTTTCACTCTGATATTACTGCGTGTGGTTCACTCTGACATTACTGTGTGTGGTTAACTCTGATTACTGTATGTGGGTTCACTGTGACATTATTGTGTGTGGTTCTCTCTGACATTACTATGTTTGTGTTCACTCTGATATTACTGCCTGTGGTTCACTCTGATATTCCCATGTGTGGTTCACTCTGACATTACTGCATGTGGTTCACTCGGACATTACTGCGTGTGATTCACTCTGACATTACTGCGTGTGATTCACTCTGACATTACTGTGTGTATGTGTGGTGATGTTACTGTTTGTGGTTTATTCTGAAAATTTGTGTTTCACTCAGATTTCCTGTTTCATTGTTCACTCTTTGTCGTTCATTCTCACAATACAGCATGTGGTTCACTCTGATATTATTGCATGAGGTTCACTCTGACATTACTGTGTGTCATTCTCTCTGATTTTACTGTGTGTCGTTGACTATGACATTCTGAGTGTGGTTTATTCTGACATTACTATGTTTGATTCACTCTGGCATTACTATGTGAGTTTCACTCTGTAATTGCTGTGTGTGCTTCACTCTGTAATTACTGTGTATAGTTCACTCTGACATTACTGTGTGTGTTTCACTCTGACATTGCTGTGAGTGGGATCACTCTGACATTATTTTCTGAGGTTCCGTCTGATATTACTGCTTGTGGTTCCCTCCGACATAACTGCGTGTGGTTCACTTTGACATTACTGTGTATGGTTCTCTCTTACATTAGTGTGTGTGTTTCACTCTGATATTACTGTATATGCTTCACTCTAACATAACTGCATCAGTTTTTCTCTGATATTATGTGTAAATCCACTTTGTCAATACTCTATGTGGTTCACACTGACTTACTGTGAATGGTTCACTCTCATCGTACTGCGTGTGTTTCACTCTGACATTGTTGTGTATGGGTCACCGTGGAATTACTGTGTGTGGGTTCGGTCTGACATTGTGTGTGCTTCACTCTGTTATTAACGTGTTAAGTTCACTCTGACATTAATGCATGTGGTTCACTCCAGTACAACTGATTGAGGTACATTCTGAATTTGCCATGTATAGTTCACAATGTTATTACTGGGTGATGTTCACTCTGACATTACTGTGTGTGGTTCACTCTGACATTTCTGTGTGTGGGTTCACTCTGACATTACTGTGTGTGGGTTCACTCTGACATTACTGTGTGTGGTTCACTCTGATATACCTGTGTGTGGTTCACTATGACATTACTGTGTGTGGGTTCATTCTGACATTACTATGTATGGTGCATTCGGACATCAGTGTGTGTGGGTTCACTCTGACATTACTGTGTATGGTTCACTCTTACATTATTGTGTATGGTTCACTCTTACATTAGTGTGTATGGTTCACTCTGATATTACTGTGTGAGGTTCGCTCTGACATTACTGTGTTTGGGTTCACTCTGATGTTACTGTGTGTGGTTCACTCTGATATTCCCATGTGCGGTTCACTCTGATATTCCTGTGTGTGGTTCACTCTGACATTACTGCGTGTGGTTCACTCTGACATTACTGCCTGTGGTTCACTCTGATATTCCCATGTGCGGTTCACTCTGATATTCCTGTGTGTGGTTCACTCTGACATTACTGCGTGTGGTTCACTCTGACATTACTGCGTGTGGTTCACTCTGATATTCCTGTGTGTGGTTCACTCTGACATTACTGCGTGTGGTTCACTCTGATATTACTGCGTGTGGTTCACTCTGATATTATTGTGTGTGGCTCACTCTGACATTACTGTGTGTGGTTCACTCTGATATTACTGTGTGTGGTTAACTCTGACATTACTGCGTACAGTTCACTCTGATATTACTGTGTGTGGTTAACTCTGACATTACTGCGTACAGTTCACTCTGATATTACTGTGTGTGGTTAACTCTGACATTACTACGTACAGTTCACTCTGACATTACTGTGTGTGGGTTCACTCTGACATTACTGTGTGTATGTGTGGTGATGTTGCTGTTTGTGGTTTATTCTGAAAATTTGTGTTTCACTCAGATTTCCTGTTTCAATGATCACTCTTTGTCGTTCATTCTCACAATACAGCATGTGGTTCACTCTGATATTATTGCATGAGGTTCACTCTGACATTATTGTGTGTCATTCTCTATGATTTTACTGTGTGTCGTTGACTATGACATTCTGAGTGTGGTTTACTCTGACATTCCTATGTTTGATTCACTCTGGAATTACTATGTGAGTTTCACTCTGTAATTGCTGTGTGTGCTTCACTCTGTAATTACAGTGTATAGTTCACTCTGACATTACTGTGTGTGTGGTTCACTCTGATATTACTGTGTGTGGTTTACTCTGACATTACTGCGTGTGTTTCACTCTGACATTGCTGTGAGTGGTTTACTCTGACATTACTGTGTGTGGTTTACTCTGACATTACTACGTGTGGGTTCACTCTGACATTACTGTGTGTGTTTCATTCTGACATTACTGTGTGTGGTTCACTCTGACATTACTGTGTGTGCTTTACTCTGACATTACTGTGTGTGGTTCACTCTGACATTACTACGTGTGGGTTCACTCTGACATTACTGTGTGTGTTTCACTCTGACATTACTGTGTGTGGTTCACTCTGACCTTACTATATGTGGGTTCACTCTGACATTACTGTGTATGGTTCACTCTGACATAACTGTGTATGGTTCACTCTGATATTACTGTGTGTGGCTCACTCTGATATTACTGTGTGTGGCTCACTCTGATATTACTGTGTGTGGTTCACTCTGATATTACTGTGTGTGGGTTCACTCTGATATTACTGTATGTGGTTTACTCTGACATTACTGTGTGTGTTTCACTCTGATATTACTGTGTGTGGTTCACTCTGACATTACGGTATGTGGGTTCACTCTGACATTACTGTGTGTGTTTCACTCTGACATTACTGTGTGTGGTTCACTCTGACATTACGGTATGTGTTTCTCTGTGACATTACTGTGTGTGTTTCACTCTGATATTACTGTGTGTGTTTCACTCTGATATTACTGTGTGTGTTTCACTCTGACATTACTGTGTGTGGGTTCACTCTGACATTACTGTGTGTGTTTCACTCTGACATTACTGTGTATGGTTCACTCTTACATTATTGTGTATGGTTCACTCTGATATTACTGTGTGTGGTTCACTCTGACATTACTGTGTGTGGTTCACTCTGATATCACTGTGTGTGGCTCACTCTTACATTACTGTGTGTGCTTCACTCTGACATTACTGCGTGTGGTTCACTCTGATATTACTGTATGTGGGTTCACTCTGATATTACTGTGTGTGGTTCACTCTGATATTACTGTGTGTGGGTTCACTCTGATATTACTGCGTGTGGTTGACTCTGACATTACTGTGTGTGGTTCACTCTGACATTACTGTGTGTGGGTTCACTCTGACATTACTGTGTGTGGGTTCACTCTGACATTACTGTGTGTGGGTTCACTCTGACATTACTGTGTGTGGGTTCACTCTGACATTACTGTGTGTGGTTCGCTCTGACATTACTGTGTGTGGGTTCACTCTGATATTACTGCGTGTGGTTGACTCTGACATTACTGTGTGTGGTTCACTCTGACATTACTGTGTATGGTTCACTCTGACATTACTGTGTGTGTTTCACTCTGACATTACTGTGTGTGGTTCACTCTGACGTTATTGTGTGATGTTCACTCTGACATTACTGTGTGTGGTTAACTCTGATTACTGTATGTGGGTTCACTGTGATATTATTGTGTGTGGCTCACTCTGACTTTACTGTGTGTGGCTCACTCTGACATTACTGCGTGTGGTTCACTCTGATATTACTGCGTGTGGTTGACTCTGACATTACTGTGTGTGGTTCACTCTGACATTACTGTGTATGGTTCACTCTGACATTACTGTGTGTGTTTCACTCTGACATTACTGTGTGTGGTTCACTCTGACGTTATTGTGTGATGTTCACTCTGACATTACTGTGTGTGGTTAACTCTGATTACTGTATGTGGGTTCACTGTGATATTATTGTGTGTGGTTCTCTCTGACATTACTGTGTGTGGCTCACTCTGACATTACTGCGTGTGGTTCACTCTGATATTACTGCGTGTGGTTCACTCTGACATTACTGCGTGTGGCTCACTCCGACATTACTGTGTGTGGCTCACTCCGACATTACTGTGTGTGGCTCACTCTGACATTACTGTGTTTGGGTTCACTCTGATATCACTGTGTGTGGTTCACTCTGAGATTACTGTGTGTGGGTTCACTCTGACATTATTGCGTGTGTTTCACTCTGACATTACTGTGTGTGTTTCACTCTGACATTACTGTGTGTGTTTCACTCTGACATTAGTGTGTGTGGGTTCACTCTGACGTTATTGTGTGTGGTTCACTCTGACGTTATTGTGTGGGGTTCACTCTGATATTACTGCGTGTGGTTCACTCTGATATTACTGTGTGTGGGTTCACTCTGACATTACTGTGTGTGGGTTCCCTCTGACATTACTGTGTGTATGTGGTGATGTTACTGATTGTGGTTTATACTGAAAATTTGTGTTTCACTCAGATTTCCTGTTTCATTGTTCACTCTTTGTCGTTCATTCTCACAATACAGCATGTGGTTCACTCTGATATTATTGCATGAGGTTCACTCTGACATTACTGTATGTGGGTTCACTCTGACATTATTGCGTGTGTTTCACTCTGACATTACTGTGTGTGTTTCACTCTGACATTACTGTGTGTGGTTCACTCTGACTTTATTGTGTGTGGTTCACTCTGACGTTATTGTGTGAAGTTCACTCTGATATTGCTGCGTGTGGTTCACTCTGATATTACTGTGTGTGGGTTCACTCTGACATTACTGTGTGTATGTGTGGTGATGTTACTGTTTGTGGTTTATTCTGAAAATTTGTGTTTCACTCAGATTTCCTGTTTCATTGTTCACTCTTTGTCGTTCATTCTCACAATACAGCATGTGGTTCACTCTGATATTATTGCATGAGGTTCACTCTGACATTACTGTGTGTCATTCTCTCTGATTTTACTGTGTGTCGTTGACTATGACATTCTGAGTGTGGTTTATTCTGACATTACTATGTTTGATTCACTCTGGCATTACTATGTGAGTTTCACTCTGTAATTGCTGTGTGTGCTTCACTCTGTAATTACTGTGTATAGTTCACTCTGACATTACTGTGTGTGTTTCACTCTGACATTGCTGTGAGTGGGTTCACTCTGACATTATTTTCTGAGGTTCCGTCTGATATTACTGCTTGTGGTTCACTCCGACATAACTGCGTGTGGTTCACTTTGACATTACTGTGTGTGTTTCACTCTGATATTACTGTATATGCTTCACTCTAACATAACTGCATCAGTTTTTCTCTGATATTATGTGTAAATCCACTTTGTCAATACTCTATGTGGTTCACACTGACTTACTGTGAATGGTTCACTCTCATCGTACTGCGTGTGTTTCACTCTGACATTGTTGTGTATGGGTCACCGTGGAATTACTGTGTGTGGGTTCGGTCTGACATTGTGTGTGCTTCACTCTGTTATTAACGTGTTAAGTTCACTCTGACATTAATGCATGTGGTTCACTCCAGTACAACTGATTGAGGTACATTCTGAATTTGCCATGTATAGTTCACAATGTTATTACGGGGTGATGTTCACTCTGACATTACTGTGTGTGGTTCACTCTGACATTACTGTGTGTGGGTTCACTCGGATATTACTGTGTGTGGGTTCACTCTGATATTACTGTATGTGGTTCACTCCGATATTACTGGGTGATGTTCGCTCTGATATTACTGTGTGTGGTTCACTCTGACATTACTGTGTGTGGTTCACTCTGACATTACTGTGTGTGGTTCACTCTGATATTACTGGGTGATGTTCGCTCTGATATTACTGTGTGTGGTTCACTCTGACATTACTGTGTGTGGTTCACTCTGATATTACTGTGTGTGGCTCACTCTGACATTACTGTGTGTGGTTCACTCTGATATTACTGTGTGTGGCTCACTCTGACATTAGTGTGTGTGGTTCACTCTGACATTAGTGTGTGTGGCTCACTCTGACATTAGTGTGTGTGGTTCACTCTGATATTACTGTGTGTGGTTCACTCTGACATTACTGTGTGTGGTTCACTCGGATATTACTGTGTGTGGCTCACTCTGACATTACTGTGTGTGGTTCATTCTGATATTACTGTGTGTGGCTCACTCTGACATTAGTGTGTATGGTTCACTCTGATATTACTGTGTGTGGTTCATTCTGATATTACTGTGTGTGGGTACACTCTGATATTACTGCGTGTGGTTCACTCTGACATTACTGTGTGTGGGTTCACTCTGACATTACTGCGTGTGGTTCACTCTGACATTACTGTGTGTGGTTCACTCTGACATTACTGCGTGCAGTTCACTCTGATATTACTGTGTGTGGTTCATTCTGACATTACTGCGTGCAGTTCACTCTGATATTACTGTGTGTGGTTAACTCTGACATTACTGCGTGCAGTTCACTCTGATATTACTGTGTGTGGTTCACTCTGACATTACTGCGTGCAGTTCACTCTGATATTACTGTGTGTGGCTCACTCTGACATTACTCTGTGTGGTTCACTCTGATATTACTGTGTGTGGTTCACTCTGACATTACTGCGTGCAGTTCACTCTGATATTACTGTGTGTGGCTCACTCTGACATTACTCTGTGTGGTTCACTCTGATATTACTGTGTGTGGTTAACTCTGACATTACTGCGTACAGTTCACTCTGATATTACTGTGTGTGGTTAACTCTGACATTACTGCGTACAGTTCACTCTGACATTACTCTGTGTGGTTCACTCTGATATTACTGTGTGTGGTTAACTCTGACATTACTGCGTACAGTTCACTCTGACATTACTCTGTGTGGTTCACTCTGATATTACTGTGTGCGGCTCACTCTGACATTACTCTGTGTGGTTCACTCTGATATTACTGCGTGTGGTTAACTCTGACATTACTGCGTGCAGTTCACTCTGATATTACTGTGTGTGGTTAACTCTGACATTACTGCGTGCAGTTCACTCTGATATTACTGTGTGTGGTTCACTCTGACATTACTGCGTGTGATTCACTCTGACATTACTGCGTGTGGTTCTCTCTGATATTCCTGTGTGTGGTTCACTCTGACATTACTGTGTGTGGTTCACTCTGACATTACTGTGTGTATGTGTGGTGATGTTACTGTTTGTGGTTTATTCTGAAAATTTGTGTTTCACTCAGATTTCCTGTTTCATTGTTCACTCTTTGTCGTTCATTCTCACAATACAGCATGTGGTTCACTCTGATATTATTGCATGAGGTTCACTCTGACATTACTGTGTGTCATTCTCTCTGATTTTACTGTGTGTCGTTGACTATGACATTCTGAGTGTGGTTTATTCTGACATTACTATGTTTGATTCACTCGGCATTACTATGTGAGTTTCACTCTGTAATTACTGTGTATAGTTCACTCTGACATTACTGTGTGTGTTTCACTCTGACATTATTTTCTGAGGTTCCTTCTGATATTACTGCTTGTGGTTCACCCCGACATTACTGTGTGTGGGTTCACTGTGACATTACTGTGTGTGGTTCACTCTTACATTAGTGTGTATGGTTCACTCTGATATTACTGCGTGTGGTTCACTCTGACATTACTGCGTGTGGTTCACTCCGACATTACTGTGTGTTCGTTCACTGTGACATTACTGTGTGTATTTCAGTCTGATATTACTGTGTGTGGTTCACTCTGACATTACTGTGTGTCATTCTCTCTGATTTTACTGTGTGTCGTTGACTATTACATTCTGAGTGTGGTTTATTATGACATTACTCTGTTTGATGCACTCTGGCAGTACTATGTGAGTTTCACTCTGTAATTGCTGTGTGTGCTTCACTCTGTAATTACTGTGTATAGTTCACTCTGACATTACTGTGTGTGGGTTCACTCTTACATTAGTGTGTATGGTTCACTCTGATATTACTGTGTGTGTTTCACTCTAATATTACTGTATATGCTTCACTCTAACATAACTGCATCAGTTTTTCTCTGATATTATGTGTAAATCCATTTTGACAACACTCTCTGTGGTTCACACTGACTTACTGTGAATGGTTCACTCTCATAGTACTGCGTGTGTTTCACTCTGACATTGTTGTGTATGGGTCACCGTGGAATTACTGTGTGGGGGTTCGGTCTGACATTGTGTGTGGTTCACTCTGTTATTAACGTGTTAAGTTCACTCTGACATTAATGCATGTGGTTCACTCTGCTACAACTGATTGAGGTACATTCTGATTTTACCATGTATGGTTCACAATGTTATTACTGGGTGATGTTCACTCTGACATTACTGTGTGTGGTTCACTATGACATTACTGCGTGTGGTTCACTCTGACATTACTGTGTGTGGTTCACTCTGACATTACTGTGTGTGGGTTCACTCTGATATTACTGTGTGTGGGTTCACTATGACATTACTGTGTGTGGGTTCACTCTGATATTACTGTGTGTGGGTTCACTCTGATATTACTGTGTGTGGTTCACTATGACATTACTGTGTGTGGTTCACTCTGACATTACTGTGTGTGTGTTCACTCTGATATTACTGTGTGTGGTTCACTATGACATTACTGTGTGTGGGTTCACTCTGATATTACTGTGTGTGGGTTCACTATGACATTACTGTGTGTGGGTTCACTCTGACATTACTGTGTGTGGTTCACTATGACATTACTGTGTGTGGGTTCACTCTGACATTACTGTGTGTGGTTCACTATGACATTACTGTGTGTGGGTTCACTCTGATATTACTGTGTGTGGGTTCACTCTGATATTACTCTGTGTGGTTCACTATGACATTACTGTGTGTGGGTTCACTATGACATTACTGTGTGTGGGTTCACTCTGATATTACTGTGTGTGGTTCACTATGACATTACTGTGTGTGGGTTCACTCTGACATTACTGTGTGTGGTTCACTCTGACATTACTGTGTGTGGTTCACTATGACATTACTGTGTGTGGGTTCACTCTGATATTACTGTGTGTGCTTCACTCTGATATTACTGTGTGTGGGTTCACTCTGACATTACTGTATGTGGGTTCACTCTGATATTACTATGTATGGTTCACTCTTACATTAGTGTGTATGGTTCACTCTGACATTACTGTGTGTGGTTCACTCTGACATTACTGTGTGTGGGTTCACTCTGACATTACTGTGTATGGTTCACTCTGATATTACTGCGTGTGGCTCACTCTGACATTACTGTGTGTGCTACACTCTGACATTACTGTGTGTGTGGTTCACTCTGACATTACTGTATGTGGGTTCACTCTGATATTACTGTGTGTGGTTCACTCTGACATTACTGTGTGTGGTTCACTCTGACATTACGGTATGTGTTTCTCTGTGACATTACTGTGTGTGTTTCACTCTGATATTACTGTGTGTGTTTCACTCTGACATTACTGTGTGTGTTTCACTGTGACATTCCTGTGGGTGGTTCACTCTGACATTACTGCGTGTGGTTCACACTGACATTACTGTATGTGGGTTCACTCTGACATTACTGTGTATGGTTCACTCTTACATTAGTGTGTGTGGTTCACTCTGATATTACTGTGTGTGGTTCACTCTGACATAACTGTGTATGGTTCACTCTTAAGTTAGTGTGTATGGTTCACTCTGACATAACTGCATCAGTTTTTCTCTGATATTATGTGTAAATCCGTTTTGACAATACTCCATGTGGTTCACACTGACTTACTGTGAATGGTTCACTCTCATAGTACTGCGTGTTGTTCACTCTGACATTGTTGTGTATGGGTCACCGTGGAATTACTGTGTGTGGGTTCAGTCTGACATTGTGTGTGCTTCACTCTGTTATTAACGTGTTAAGTTCACTCTGACATAAATGCATGTGGTTCACTCTGCTACAACTGATTGAGGTACATTCTGATTTTACCATGTATGGTTCACAATGTTATTACTGGGTGATGTTCACTCTGACATTACTGTGTGCGGTTCACTCTGACATTTCTGTGTGTGGGTTCACTCTGACATTACTGTGTGTGGTTCACTCTGATATTATTGTGTGTGGTTCACTCTGATATTACTGTGTGTGGTTCACTCTGGATATTATTGTGTATGGTTCACTCTGATATTACTGTGTGTGGTTCACTCTGGATATTATTGTGTGTGGTTCACTCTGATATTACTGTGTGTGGTTTCACTGTGACATTGCTGCGTGTGGGTTCACTCTGACATTACTGCGTGTGGTTCACTCTGATATTACTGTGTGTGGGTTCACTGTGACATTACTGTGTGTATGTGTGGTGATGTTACTGTTTGTGTTTTATTCTGAAAATTTGTGTTTCACTCAGATTTCCTGTTTCATTGTTCACTCTTTGTCGTTCATTCTCACAATACAGTATGTGGTTCACTGTGATATTATTGCATGAGGTTCACTCTGACATTACTGTGTGTCATTCTCTCTGATTTTACTGTGTGTCGTTGACTATGACATTCTGTGTGTGGTCTATTCTGACATTGCTCTGTTTGATTCACTCTGGCATTACTATGTGAGTTTCACTCTGTAATTGCTGTGTGTGCTTCACTCTGTAATTACTGTGTATAGTTCACTCTGACATTACTGTGTGTGGTTCACTCTGACATTACTGTGTGTGGTTCACTCTGACATTACTGCGTGTGGTTCACTCTGACATTACTGCATGTGGTTCACTCTGACATTACTGCGTGTGGTTCACTCTGACATTTCTGCGTGTGGTTCACTCTGACATTTCTGCGTGTGGTTCACTCTGACATTTCTGCGTGTGGTTCACTCTGACATTTCTGCGTGTGGTTCACTCGGACATTACTGTGTGTGGTACACTCGGACATTACTGTATGTGGGTTCATTCTGACATTACTGCATGTGTTTCACTCTGACTTTACTGTGAGTGGTTCCCTCTCATTTTTCTGCATTTGTTTAACTCTACCATTACTGCACGTCCTTCACTCTGTCATCTCTGCGTTTGGTTCACTCTGATATTAGTGTGTGTGGACCCTGTGGAGATCGGAGAGGTGCTAATCGAATATTCTCCTGTGAACTATTGTAAGCCCATCACATTTGACTACCCCATCATCATCCATGTGCTTATCCAAGGATTGTGTAAATCTCCCTAATGTGGCTGAGATAACTCCATTGGCAGATAGGGCATTCCACGCCCTTACCACTCTGAGTAAAGAACCTGCCTCTGACATCTGTCTTAAATCTGTTGCCCCTCAATTTGTAGCTCTGCCCCCTCGTACAAGCTGATATCATCATCCCAGGGAAACGACTCTTACTGTCTACCCTAACTATCCTCTGATCATCTTGTATGTCTCTATCAAATTCCCTCTTAGCCTTCTTCTTTCCAATGAGCACAGACCCAAGTCCCTCAGCCTTTCCTCATAAGACCTTCCCACCAGACCAGGCAACATCCTGGTAAATCTCCTCTGCACCTTTCCCAATGCTTCCACATCCTTCCTGTAATGGGGCGACCAGAACTGTACACAATATTCCAAGTGTGGCCGCACCAGCGTTTTGTATAGTTGCAACATGACATCACAGTTCCAGAACTCAATCCCTCTCTGAATGAAATCTAACACACCATATGCCTTCTTAACGGCACTATCCACCTGGGTGGCAACTTTCAGGGATCTGTGTACATGGACTCCAAGATCCCTCTGCACATCCACACTACCAAGAATCTTTCCATTGACCCAGTACTCTGCCTTCCTGTTATTCTTCCCAAAGTGCATCACCTCACATTTAGCTGCATTGAATTCCATTTGCCACCTCTCTGCCCAATTCTGCAGTTTATCCAAGTCCCTCTGCAACCTGTAACATTCTTCCAAACTGTCCACTACTCTACCAACTTTAGTATCATTCGCAAATTTACTAACCCATCCACCTCTGCCTGCATCTAAATCACTTATAAAACTGACAAACAGCAGTGGTCCCAAAACAGATCCTTGTGGAACACCACTCATAACCAGACTCCAGGCTGAATATTTTCCATCAACCACCACTCGCTGCCTTCTTTCAGAAAGCCAGTTTCTAATCCAAACTGCTAAATCACCCTCAATCCCATGCCTCTGCATTTTCTCTAACAGCCTACCATGTGGAACCTTATCAAAGGCTTTACTGAAGTCCATGTATACCACGTCAACTGCCCTACCCTCATCCACATGCTTGGTCACCTTCTCAAAAAACTCAATGAAGTTTGTGAGACACAACCTGCCCTTGACAAAACCATGTTGACTATCTCCAATCAAATTGTTGTTTGCTGGATGATTATAAATCCAATCTCTTATCATCCTTTCCAAAACTTTACCTACAACAGACATAAGGCTCACCGGTCTATAATGACCTGGGTCATCTCTACTGCCCTTCTTGAACAAGGTCCCAACATTTGCAATCCTCCAGTCCTCTGGTACTAAACCTGTAGACAATGACGACTCAAAGATCAAGGCCAAAGGCTCTGCCATCTCCTCCCTGGCTGTGTGTGAGAAAATCCCATCAGACTCAGGGGACCTGTCTACTTTTACACCTTCTCAAATTGATAACACCTCATCCGTATGAACCTCGATCCTTTCTAGTCTCATAACCCGTACCTCATTCTTCTCCTCTACAATATTCTCCTTTTCCTGAGTGAAAATCAATGAAAAATATTCATTTAGCACATCTCCGATCTCCACTGGGTCCACACACAGTAATATCAGTGTGAAACACTTGCATTAATATCAGAGTGAACCACATGCTAGAGTACACCACACACAGTTATGTCAGAGTCACTCTGATGTTAGTGCAGGTGGTTCACTCTGATGTTAGTGCAGGTGGTTCACTCTGATGTTAGTGCGGGTGGTTCACTCTGACGTTAGTGCAGGTGGTTCACTCTGACGTTAGTGCGGGTGGTTCACTCTGATGTTAGTGCGGGTGGTTCACTCTGACGTTAGTGCGGGTGGTTCACTCTGACGTTAGTGCGGGTGGTTCACTCTGACGTTAGTGCGGGTGGTTCACTCTGACGTTAGTGCGGGTGGTTCACTCTGACGTTAGTGCGGGTGGTTCACTCTGACGTTAGTGCGGGTGGTTCACTCTGAAGTTAGTGCAGGTAGTTCACTCTGACATTAGTGCAGGTAGTTCACTCTGACATTAGTGCAGGTGGTTCACTCTGACGTTAGTGCAGGTGGTTCACTCTGACGTTAGTGCGGGTGGTTCACTCTGACGTTAGTGCGGGTGGTTCACTCTGACGTTAGTGCAGGTGGTTCACTCTGACGTTAGTGCGGGTGGTTCACTCTGACGTTAGTGCGGGTGGTTCACTCTGACGTTAGTGCGGGTGGTTCACTCTGAAGTTAGTGCAGGTAGTTCACTCTGACATTAGTGCAGGTGGTTCACTCTGACGTTAGTGCAGGTGGTTCACTCTGACGTTAGTGCGGGTGGTTCACTCTGACGTTAGTGCGGGTGGTTCACTCTGACGTTAGTGCGGGTGGTTCACTCTGACGTTAGTGCGGGTGGTTCACTCTGACGTTAGTGCGGGTGGTTCACTCTGAAGTTAGTGCGGGTGGTTCACTCTGAAGTTAGTGCAGGTAGTTCACTCTGACATTAGTGCAGGTAGTTCACTCTGACATTAGTGCAGGTGGTTCACTCTGACGTTAGTGCAGGTGGTTCACTCTGACGTTAGTGCGGGTGGTTCACTCTGACGTTAGTGCGGGTGGTTCACTCTGACGTTAGTGCAGGTGGTTCACTCTGACATTAGTGCGGGTGGTTCACTCTGACGTTAGTGCGGGTGGTTCACTCTGACGTTAGTGCGGGTGGTTCACTCTGAAGTTAGTGCAGGTAGTTCACTCTGACATTAGTGCAGGTGGTTCACTCTGACATTAGTGCAGGTGGTTCACTCTGACGTTAGTGCAGGTGGTTCACTCTGACGTTAGTGCGGGTGGTTCACTCTGACGTTAGTGCGGGTGGTTCACTCTGACGTTAGTGCGGGTGGTTCACTCTGATGTTAGTGCGGGTGGTTCACTCTGATGTTAGTGCGGGTGGTTCACTCTGACGTTAGTGCAGGTGGTTCACTCTGAAGTTAGTGCGGGTGGTTCACTCTGACGTTAGTGCGGGTGGTTCACTCTGACGTTAGTGCGGGTGGTTCACTCTGATGTTAGTGCAGGTGGTTCACTCTGACGTTAGTGCGGGTGGTTCACTCTGATGTTAGTGCAGGTGGTTCACTCTGATGTTAGTGCAGGTGGTTCACTCTGACGTTAGTGCAGGTGGTTCACTCTGACGTTAGTGCGGGTGGTTCACTCTGACATTAGTGCAGGTGGTTCACTCTGATGTTAGTGCGAGTGGTTCACTCTGATGTTAGTGCGGGTGGTTCACTCTGATGTTAGTGCAGGTGGTTCACTCTGACGTTGTGCAGGTGGTTCACTCTGATGTTAGTGCGGGTGGTTCACTCTGACGTTAGTGCGGGTGGTTCACTCTGACGTTAGTGCGGGTGGTTCACTCTGATGTTAGTGCAGGTGGTTCACTCTGACGTTAGTGCGGGTGGTTCACTCTGATGTTAGTGCAGGTGGTTCACTCTGATGTTAGTGCGAGTGGTTCACTCTGATGTTAGTGCGGGTGGTTCACTCTGATGTTAGTGCAGGTGGTTCACTCTGACGTTGTGCAGGTGGTTCACTCTGATGTTAGTGCGGGTGGTTCACTCTGATGTTAGTGCAGGTGGTTCACTCTGATGTTAGTGCAGGTGGTTCACTCTGACATTACTGCTACACGCTGCTCCTTCAGTCACAGTGTCATACTTGCCTGACTTGTCCTGTCCCCTCTCGGCCACTGTAGCTAATCTGGAAACATTCTGTGATTTCCATCATCCAATCGGACCTAGATCAGTCAGTTCCTCTACCTGCACCCCACCGCATTCCGCTGAAAATCCACCCTCTCCCCTCCAACCCTTATCCTCTCGGAGAAGTTCCTGCAACTTTTCATAAATAGCTAAAATACAAAGTTTATTCATTTCTCGTTCTCTCTCTTTGGTGTTCTTTTTTAGTATTGCAATGTGAAATACTTCTCCATTTGTCCAATAGTTTGTTTGTGGACCTTTTATCACATGTCTTCCCATGAATGTTTGAAAGGCCCCTGTTTTTTGCCATTGATCTTTCCTTCTTGTCCAGCTTTCTGAAGCAGACAGAGTGAATGTTGGTCAGAAAGTCTAGGACCCACGAACACAGCCTTAGAGTAAAGGGAAGACCTTTCAGAATGGAAATAAGGAGAAACATCTTCAACCAGAGAGTGGGGAATCTCTGGGATTCATTGCCACAGAAGGCTGTGGGGCCTAGGCCATTGGGTATATTCAACGACATGGAGGAGCTGGTGTTGGGCTGGAGTGGACATAGTTAAACATCACACAGCACCATGTTATAGTGCACATAAACCTGTTGGATTATAACCTGATGTTGTGTGATTTTTAACTGAGTATATTTAAGTCTGAGATAGATATGTTCTTGAGTATCAAGAGGATCAAAGGTTACAGGAGAAAGCGAGAGAATGCGGTTGAGAAACTGATCAGCCATGATTGAATGGTGGAGCAGGCTGGATGGGCTGAATGGCCTAAATTCTGCTCCTGTATTTTATGGTCTTATGGCCTTACAGGAAAGTAGAGAGAATGGCTATTTTTTCCTTGTTGTTAAACACATCCTTCACCATCACTGAATTCTGCCTGGAAACCTCTACCCTCATCTCTGACATCTACATCAGAGCTGCCCCTTTCTGTGATCGTTTATCCAAACAGATAAACCTTTCACCTGGCCATTGTGACAATGTCCCTTTCAATCCTCACATTACCTTTGTCTGTATTACACCGAGCAGCCACTGGTTTTATCTTAATGGTGGTCAGACTCAATCCATGTTCTGATCTTCTAGATTTAACTTGATCAATTGACTTTTTTTCCCATGTCCCAGAGGGGTGCTTTGGCAAAATTTACTAAATCAAAGATGTGACAGTAATGTGTTGTTGTTGAATCAGGTGAAATCCTGATTAGCGGGGAAATTACTTTCTCACAAAGTGGTCAGGGTCTCAAGGTCATTGTCACTCAGATGGAAAAGGCTAAGATTTCATTTTTTAAAACCTTTATTGCAACAAACAATCTGCTGTCAATGTAGACATCATTTAATAGACAAGTAATATTCCAATTAATGACACAGAACTTTAATATTCAGTAATTAGCACAATCGAGAGATGCTATACGAAGCGATTTGAATGGTGCCATGCCTCAGGGAGATAAATACAAGATTAAGTTTTAAGCTCATTTCAGTCTTCAGAAGGTTCACTTCTCCCAACCACAGTAATATCCTTACAAGAATCATTCCTCTCAGATTGGACATTGTAGCACCCCTCACCCCATTATTACTGAGATCTCACATCAGCTTCAGTCGTGGACACAGGTAGGACATCAATGCAAGAGACAAACCAGCTGCCAATGTTGGAATCCAAGGTAGACAGGCAGGAGGCTGGGAGAATACAGCAAGGCAGGCAGCATCAGGAGGGACAGGCAGGAGGCTGGGAGAATACAGCAAGGCAGGCAGCATCAGGAGGGACAGGCAGGAGGCTGGGAGAACACAGCAAGGCAGGCAGCGTCAGGAGGGACAGGCAGGAGGCTGGGAGAACACAGCAAGGCAGGCAGCATCAGGAGGGACTGGCAGGAGACTGGGAGAACACAGCAAGACAGGCAGCATCAGGAGGGACAGGCAGGAGGCTGGAGGAACACAGCAAGGCAGGCAGCATCAGGAGGGACAGGCAGGAGGCTGGAGGAACACAGCAAGGTAGGCAGCATCAGGAGGGACAGGCAGGAGGCTGGGAGAACACAGCAAGGCAGGCAGCATCAGGAGGGACAGGCAGGAGGCTGGGGGAACACAGCAAGGCAGGCAGCATCAGGAGGGACAGGCAGGAGGCTGGGAGAACACAGCAAGGCAGGAAACTAGGTTGGAAGAGAGACAGGTGAACGTCTGTCTTACCTAGAAGGACTGTTTGGGGTTCTGGACAGAGGTGAGGGGTGGTGGTGTACCGGAGGGTTTTGCATCTTTTCAGATTGCAGGGAAGGTCCCTGGGGGTTTGGTGGGGGTGGGGTGAAGGGGTGGGGTCAGTGGGGAGAGTGGTGTAAACCAAGGAGTGGCAAAGGGAACGGTTCTTGCAGAAGGTAGAGAGGGGTGGGGAGGGGAAGATGTTTTTGGTGGTGGGATCTAATTGGAGTTGGTGAAAGTGTTTAAGGATGGTACGTTGGATGTGGAGATTGGTGAGGACAAGGGGGACTCTGTCTTTATTGTGTTTAGAGGGGGAGGGTTCAGAGCCGTGGAACAGGGAATGGAGGTAATGCCATGGTGGGTTGACTGGATGATCGAGGGGGCAAAGCACGTTGTGCAAAATAGATGGACATTTGGGATGCTTGGGAGAGGAATGTCTTCTTGTCTGAGCAGCTGCGCTGGAGATGGAAGAATGGGGAAAACAGGATGGAGTTCTTGCAGGACACTGGGTGGGAGGAGGTATAGTCCAGGTGCTGGGGCGAGTCTGTGGGTTTATAGTAAACGTCTGTCTGGAGATTGTCGCTGGAGATGGAAATGGTCAGGTCAAGAAAGGGGAGGGAGGTGTCTCAGATGGACCAAGTGAATTTGTGGGCAGGGTAGAAGTTGTAGGTGAAGTTGATGGACTGCTCCAGTTCAGCCTGAGAGCAGAACGCTGCACCCATGAAGTAAAGGATAGAATGGTGGAAGGTTTGGGGCACAGTGCCTGTGTGGGTACTGAGGAAGGACTGTTCCATATATCTGATAAAGAGGCAGGCATCGCTGGGGCCCATCTGGGTGCCCATGGCCAGCCCCTGGATTTGAAGGAAATGGGAGGAGTTAAAGGTGAGGCGTAGTTCGGTGAAGCAGAGAGGGTATTGCTGGAGGGGGACTGGATAGGTCTGTTAGAGAGGAAGAAACTGAGGGCCGAGAGGATATCCTTGTGGGGTATGGATTTTTTTTACAAGGACTGTTCGGCCATTGTGAAGATAAAGCGCTGGGGGCCAGAGGACGGGAAGTTACTTGTAGAGATGGAAGGTGTCGATGGTGTCGTGGATGTAGGTGGGAAGTGCCTGAATCAACATAGGACGAGATGAGTTTGGTGGGGCAGGAGCAGGCCAAGAGGATGGGTCTGGAAATGAACCTGACAGCACACCAACCTCCTCACCTCCACCCAGGGCCCCAAACCATCCTTTCCACCTGTCTCTTCTCCAACCTAGTTTATTGCTAGCAAGTTTTGAGAAGATTTGTAGCTCAAGTTGAGGTTCTGGATGTAGGTTTGCTCACTGAGCTGAAAGTTTCATTTTCAGACATTTTGTCCTCATTCTCGGTAACATCTTCAGTGGGCATCCGGATGAAGCACTGCTGATGTTTCCTGCTTTCTATTTATTTGTTTGGGTTTCTTTGGGTTAGTGGTGTCATTTCCTGTGGTGATGTCATTTCCTATGGTAATGTCATTTCCTGTTCTTTTTTCTCAGTGGATGGTAAATGCAATCCAAGTCAATGTGTTAGTTGATACAGTTCCAGTTGGAATGCCATGCTTCTAGGAATTCTCGTGCATGTCTCTGTTTGCCTTGTCTTAGAATGGATGTGTTGTCCCAGTCGAAGTGGTGTCCTAACTTATTGGTACGTAAAGATACTAGTGAGAGAGGGTCATGTTGTTTTGTGGCAAATTAATGTTCATGTATCCTGGTGGCTAGTTTTCTGCCTGTTTGTCCAATGTAGTGTTTGTTATAGTTCTTGCACAGTATTTTGTAAATGACATCAACATCAAAAATGACAAGCCAAACAGAAATACGCACGAGAATTCCTAGAAGCATGACATTCCAACTGGAACTCTATTCAACAAACACAATGACTTTGACCCCATTTACCACACCCTGAGAAAAAGAACAGGAAATGACGTCACCGCAGGAAATGACATCACCACAGGAAATGACACCACCAAACCAATAATCAGCAGTGCTTCATCCAGTGGCTCACTGAAGCTGTTACCTAGTATGGTGACGAAATGTCTGTCAATAAAACTTCCAGCTCAGCGAGCAAACCTACATCTAGTTTATTGCATCAGATGGTCCTGATGTGGCATTCTCTACATCAGGGAGACCAAACGTAAACTTAGGGAACTGTTCACTATGCACTGCAGCTGGGCCCACGGGCTGAACGGACCTTCCAGTAACCACCCATTTCAATTCCCCTTCCCACTCCCTTTCCAACATGACCATCCTTCACTTCCTCCATTGCCACGAGATAACAAGCTGCGAATTGGAGGAACAACATCTCATCTTCTGCCTGGGAAGCCTGCAGCCCGGAGGACTCAGCATTGAGTTCTCCAATTTCAAAAAAACCCCTTTCCCATCCCCTGACTCCCTTCCAAGCCCCTCCCCCTTCCTTCCATTCCTCTGATCGACTCTTCCTTCCAACGAGCAACTGGATTCATCCCTGCCATCGACCAACCAGGTCATACCCTCCACCTGTCTTCACCTATCTGTATCACCTCAACCCCTTTATTTCCAGCTCCCCTTCCACCCAGCCCCAATCCTGAAGAAGGGTTACATCCGAAATGCTGACATCTCCCCCTCCTGGTGGATAGCAAAGATGATTCTCAACAGGAGTGAGAAAGACAGGGTAGTTGTCATGGGAGACTTCAACTTTCCAACTATCGACTGGGAACATTACAGTACGAGTACTATAGATGGGTCAGTTTTTGTCCAGTGTGTGCAGGAGGGCTTCCTGACACAGTATGTAGACAGACCAACAAGGGGCGAGGCCACATTAGATTTTGAACTGGGTAATGAGCCCAGCCAGGTGTTAGACTTGGAAGTAGGTGTGCACTTTGGTGATAGCGATCACAATTCTGTTATGTTTACTTTAGTGATAGAAAGGGATAGGTGTATACCACTGGGCAAGAGTTACAGCTGGGGGAAAAGGCTTTCTATAGGTATTTAAGGAATAAGAGAATGACGAGAGTAAGATTAGGGCCAATCAAGGATAGCAGTGGGAAGTTGTGTGTGGAGTCAGAGGAAACAGGGGAAGCACTAAATTGATATTTTTCGACAGTATTCACTCTAGAAAACAACAGTGTTGTCGAGGAGAATACTGAGATACAGGCTACTAGACCAGGTGGGATTGAGGTTCACAAGGAAGAGGCATTAGAAATCCTGCCGAGTGTGAAAATAGATAAGTCCCCTGGGCCGGATGGGATTTATCCTAGGATCCTCTGGGAAGCCGGGGAGGAGATTGCTGAGCCTTTGGCATTGATCTTTAAACCGTCATTGTCTGCAGGAATAGTGCCAGAAGACTGGAGGAAAGCAAGTGTGGTTCCCCTGTTCAAGAAGGGGAGTAGAGATATCCCTGGTGATTATAGACCTGTGAGCCTTACTTCAGTTGTTGGTAAAGTGTTGGAAAAGGTTATAAGAGATAGGATTTATAATCATCTCGAAAAGAATCATTTGATTAGGGGTAGTCAGCACGGTTTTGTGAAGGGTAGGTCATGCCTCACAAACCTTATTGAGTTCTTTGAGAAGGTGACCAAACAGGTAGATGAGAGTAAACTGGTTGATGTGGTGTATATGGATCTCAGCAAGGCATTCGATAAGGTTCCCCACAGTAGGCTATTGTACAAAATGCGGAAGAATGGGATTGTGGGCGATATAGCAGTTTGGATCAGTAATTGGCTTGCTGAAAGAAGACAGAGGGTGGTGGTTGATGGGAAATGTTCATCCTGGAGTCCAGTTATCAGTGGTGTACCGCAAGGGTCAGTGTTGGGTCCACTGCTGTTCGTCATTTTTATAAACGACCTGGATGAGGGCGTAGAAGGATGGGTTAGTAAATTTGCAGACGACACTAAGGTCAGTGGAGTCGTGGATAGTGACAAAGGATGTTGTAGGTTACAGAGAGACATAGATAAGCTGCAGAGCTGGGCTGAGAGGTGGCAAATGGAGTTTAATGCTGACAAGTGTGAGGTGATTCACTTTGGTCGGAGTAACCGGAATGCAAAGTACTGGGCTAATGGTAAGATTCTTGGTAGTGTAGATGAGCAGAGTGATCTTGGTGTCCAGGTACACAGATCCTTGAAAGTTGCCACCCAGGTTGATAGGGTTGTTAAGAAGACTTACAGTGTTTTAACTTTTATTAATAGAGGGATCGAGTTCTGGAACCATGAGGTTATGCTGCAGCTGTACAAACCTCTGGTGCGGCCACACTTGGAGTATTGTAAACAGTTCTGGTCACCGCATTATAAGAAGGATGTGGAAGCTTTGGAAAAGGTGCAGAGGAGATTTACCAGGATGTTGCCTGGTATAGAGGGAAGGTCTTACGAGGAAAGGCTGAGGGACTTGAGGCTGTTTTCGTTAGAGAGAAGGAGGTTGAGAGGTGACTTAATAGAGACATATAAGATAATCAGAGGGTTAGATAGGGTGGACAGGGAGAGCCTTTTTCCAAGTATGGTGACGGCGAGCATGAGGGGGCATAGCTTTAAATTGAGGGGTGATAGATATAGGACAGATGTCAGAGGTAGTTTCTTTACTCAGAGTAGTAGGGGCATGGAATGCTTTGCCTGCAACGGTAGTAGATTCGCCAACTTTAAGGACATTTAAGTCGTCATTGGACAAGCATATGGGACGTACATGGAATAATGTAGGTTAGATGGGCTTCAGATTGGTATGACAGATTGGCACAACATCGAGGGCCAAAGGGCCTGTATTGCGCTGTAATGTTCTATGTTCTGTGGTGCTACCTGGCTTGCTGTGCTCTCCTAGCCTCCTGCCTGTATACCTTGGCAAAGTGAAAGCACTTCACCCCAACATGATTGTTGAAACCGAAATACAGCCTTCAGATTAAACCAGTCAAATCTTAATCCACTGTTAAACGTCTAGGCATGTGCGCTCTGAAGGAGATTACCTTTTTCAAATCATCTTGGATTGAAGTAAGCTCCATTGCTACGAGCAACAGCAATTTAACCAGTTGGCAAATCTGATTGCTCTGTCGGGCCAATTCCCTGAGCTGGTAGAGAAGGATGGAGACCGTTTGGTCAATCAGGTCCAGGGTAGTTCACCCTCATTCCCCAGCTCAATTCCGGTGACATCACAAGTGCCCAAACAATTTTCTCTTGAAAGCACAGGATCATCTTCATGCACGTTAGTGCTAACATTTGCAATGTGAACATTTCCATTACACAGTACTTTCTCACAGCAACATGTCAGGCCATAGGTACTTGGAGCCAATTCAGCCCCTGGAACCTGCTCCACCATTTCATGTTGATCTTATCTCAACATCAACTCCACATTCCTGCCCACTCCTTAACCCTTCAGTCCATTATTCATAAACAATCTGGTCTATTCTCCTCAAATTTACTTAGTGTCGAAACATCCACTGCACTCTGGGATAGTGAGTTCCTCAGATTCATTACCCTTCAAGAGAAGTATTTCTTCCTCATGTCTGTTTTGAATCTGCTTCCCCTTAACCCTAAAGCTATTAGCCTTCTTTCCTCTCAGTGAAATCTCTGTCAGGATTGCATTTCTTGAAAATATCATCTGAAGAACATGATCCTGATGCTTATGTTTTTGTGGTGTTTAATGGTGGCGAGCTGGAGATTACTGGTGAGAACCCATGTACCATCTGTATTGATGTAGAGACAGATTGGTTGGGGGGGTCTTGCCTGTGAGTTTGGTTTGTGAACTCAGGTGTCCCTCACACTGGTGTTTAGAAAAGAAACACAACTTGCTGCTAAACTACTTTATCAAACTCATTTCAATCACGTTTTAAAAGTGTGATTCTAATTATTTTGTTCATTAATATTACGGAAAAGCTGGATTTGAAGCCATCTTCAGTCAGCCATGTTTCACGGAGGACAACAGATCTTTTTAAAAAATAATTTGATTACATCCTTCAGAAACGTCACAAAGCCTTGAGTGAGAGACACTCTGCAGCTGTGATGTAACACACTGTGTTGCACATATCCAAGTTGATCAGGTAAAAGATCAATCATTGTTATTTAAAGAACATTCCTGCTCCCCTTTCAGTGAGATAGTGAGCTCATTAGCAGCCAGCACACAGCACAGATGGATCACTCATAAATATCTCATCAAAATGTCAGCAGGGTTACAATGAAGTGTTGGTCAACATTGAGATCAAGTTTCAAGTGAACTCACCACCTTTTTGTATGAAGTGTACTTAAACATAAGGGTTAGTAACCTCCATAATGTCTAATACAAAATACCCGAATCACATTATCCCCAACTCATTATTCTCAGCATCAAGATTACAGACAAGCTGAAGACTTGGGGGAGAAATGGTAGATAAAATAGAGTCCAACAAATATGAAGTGATGCATTTTAGGAGATCGAATGGAAGAGGAAAATATACAAGAACTGGCAGAATCCTTAGCAGCATCTACATACAGAGGGGTTGAGGTGTAAAGGTCCACAGTTCCCTGAAAGTACAAACACAAGCAGATACATTGGTCAAGAAGCATTAGGCATACTTGCCTTCACCACTCAGGATGTGAAGTATAAAAATTGGCCAGCTATGTTGCAGTTATTAGATCTTTAGTTTGGCCACATTTGGAATATTATGTACAGTTCTTGTTGCCACACTACCAGAAGGATGTAGAGGCTTTGGAGAGAGTACAGAAACAATTTACCAGGATGTTCCCTGGTTTGGAGGATATTAGCGATGAGGGTAGATTCAACAAACCTGGTTAGTTTTTACTTTTAATTTTCAAATCGAAGGATGAGGGAGTGATCTGATATAAGTTTACAAAATTGACAGGAATAGATAGATTGAATAGTTGGACTATTTTTCCCAGGGTAGAAATGTCAGTTATTGGGGGCACAGATTTAAGGTAAAGGGAGAAAGTTTAAAGAAGATGTGAGCAGCAAGGAATGTGCTACCAGAAGAGCTGGTGGAGGCAGATGCAATAAGATCATTAAGGGGCACCTTGACAGGGACATGGACATGGACAGGGACATGGACATGGACAGGGACAGGGACATGGACAGGGACATGGACAGGGACAGGGACATGAACAGAGACATGTACAGGCACATGAACAGGCACATGAACAGGCACATGAACAGGGACATGAACAGAGACATGAACAGGGACATGAACAGGGACATGAACAGAGACATGAACAGGGACATGAACAGGGACATGAACAGGGACATGAACAGAGACATGAACAGGGACATGAACAGAGACATGAACAGAGACATGAACAGGGACATGAACAGGGACATGAACAGGGACATGAACAGAGACATGAACAGGGACATGAACAGAGACATGAACAGAGACATGAACAGGGACATGAACAGGTACATGAACAGAGACATGAACAGGGACAGGGACATGAACAGAGACATGAACAGAGACATGAACAGGGACATGAACAGGGACATGAACAGGGACATGAACAGAGACATGAACAGGGACATGAACAGGGACATGAACAGGGACATGAACAGGGACATGAACAGAGACATGAACAGAGACATGAACAGGGACATGAACAGGGACATGAACAGGGACATGAACAGAGACATGAACAGAGACATGAACAGGGACATGAACAGGGACATGAACAGGGACATGAACAGGGACATGAACAGAGACATGAACAGGTACATGAACAGAGACATGAACAGAGACATGAACAGGGACATGAACAGGGACATGAACAGGGACATGAACAGGGACATGAACAGAGACATGAACAGAGACATGAACAGAGACATGAACAGGGACATGAACAGAGACATGAACAGAGACATGAACAGAGACATGAACAGAGACATGAACAGGGACATGAACAGGGACATGAACAGGGACATGAACAGAGACATGAACAGGGACATGAACAGGGTCATGAACAGGTACATGAACAGAGACATGAACAGAGACATGAACAGGGACATGAACAGGGACATGAACAGGGACATGAACAGAGACATGAACAGAGACATGAACAGGGACATGAACAGGGACATGAACAGGGACATGAACAGGGACATGAACAGGTACATGAACAGGGACATGAACAGGTACATGAACAGGTACATGAACAGGGACACGAACAGGGACACGAACAGAGACACGAACAGAGACACGAACAGAGACACGAACAGGGACACGAACAGGGACACGAACAGAGACACGAACAGGGACATGAACAGGGACATGAACAGGTACATGAACAGGTACATGAACAGGGACATGAACGGGTACATGAACAGAGACATGAACAGAGACATGAACAGAGACATGAACGGGGACATGAACAGAGACATGAACGGGGACATGAACGGGTACATGAACAGGGACATGAACAGAGACATGAACAGAGACATGAACAGAGACATGAACGGGTACATGAACAGAGACATGAACAGAGACATGAACAGGGACATGAACAGAGACATGAACAGGGACATGAACAGAGACATGAACAGAGACATGAACAGGGACATGAACAGGGACATGAACAGGGACATGAACAGAGACATGAACAGAGACATGAACAGGGACATGAACAGGGACATGAACAGGTACATGAACAGAGACATGAACAGAGACATGAACAGAGACATGAACAGGGACATGAACAGGTACATGAACAGGGACATGAACAGGTACATGAACAGGGACATGAACAGGGACATGAACAGGGACATGAACAGAGACATGAACAGGGACATGAACAGAGACATGAACAGGGACATGAACAGGGACATGAACAGGTACATGAACAGAGACATGAACAGGGACATGAACAGGGACATGAACAGAGACATGAACAGAGACATGAACAGAGACATGAACTGGGACATGAACAGAGACATGAACAGGGACATGAACAGGGACATGAACAGGGACATGAACAGGGACATGAACAGAGACATGAACAGAGACATGAACAGGGACATGAACAGGGACATGAACAGGGACATGAACAGGGACATGAACAGGGACATGAACAGAGACATGAACAGAGACATGAACAGAGACATGAACTGGGACATGAACAGAGACATGAACAGGGACATGAACAGGGACATGAACAGGGACATGAACAGAGACATGAACAGAGACATGAACAGGGACATGAACAGGGACATGAACAGGGACATGAACAGGGACATGAACAGAGACATGAACAGGGACATGAACAGGGACATGAACAGGTACATGAACAGGTACATGAACAGGGACATGAACAGGGACATGAACAGAGACATGAACAGGTACATGAACAGGGACATGAACAGGGACATGAACAGGGACATGAACAGGGACATGAACAGAGACATGAACAGAGACATGAACAGAGACATGAACAGGGACATGAACAGGGACATGAACAGGGACATGAACAGAGACATGAACAGGGACATGAACAGGGACATGAACAGAGACATGAACAGGGACATGAACAGGGACATGAACAGGGACATGAACAGAGACATGAACAGGTACATGAACAGAGACATGAACAGGGACATGAACAGGGACATGAACAGGGACATGAACAGGGACATGAACAGAGACATGAACAGAGACATGAACAGAGACATGAACAGGGACATGAACAGGGACATGAACAGAGACATGAACAGGGACATGAACAGGGACATGAACAGGGACATGAACAGGGACATGAACAGAGACATGAACAGGGACATCAAAAGAGACATGAACAGGTACATGAACAGGGACATGAACAGGTACATGAACAGGTACATGAACAGAGACATGAACAGGGACATGAACAGGTACATGAACAGAGACATGAACAGAGACATGAACAGGTACATGAACAGAGACATGAACAGAGACATGAACAGAGACATGAACAGGTACATGAACGGATACATGAACAGATATATGAATAGATATATGAATAGGTGGTGAATAGTGGGATGTAGACCAGAAAGAGGCAAAAGGTTTTTAGTTTTATAACGGCATCATGTTGTCAGTGCAGACTTGGTGGGCCGAATGGCCTGCTTCTGTGTAATGCTGTTCTTTGGTCATTACTTTATTGGATTTTAGTGCTGATCATGCTTTATCATTGGGCAGGTCCTCTGGGCCCTGTGAGTGGGGCCACAGGTGAACAGCTAACTCACCTCACTACTTTCCAACCTCTCCAGCTGGCTACAAAACATTATGAAAGGCATGTTTAATCAGATATCATTTTTAAAATCATATATCATTTGGATGTCCAAATAAACTTGGGGTTCAAGTGTATGGATCTTTAAAATGTCACGAACAAGTGCAGAAGATAATCCAGAAAGTGAATGGAATGCTGGCCTTTTTATCTCAGAGGCTGGAGTACTAGTTACGCTGCAGTTATGCAGAACCCTGGTTAGATGCCCAATGAAACATTGGAGTGGATCTGGGCACCACATCGTTGGAAGGAGATCGTGAACCTTGGAGGGAGTTCACCATTGGTTTACAAGAATGATACCTGGAGATCAGGGGTTATGTTGTGAAGGCAGATTATACAAACTAAGCCTATTTTCTCCAGAATTTAAAAGGTTAGGGGTGATATGCTTGAAGTTTACTTGAAATGAACAGCAATAGGCAGAAAAAGAACTAGGGGACATTGTCAGGGAATTAGGGCCTGACCATTCAGGAGAGGTGTGAGGAAGCACTTCCACACACAAAGGGTGGGAGAGGTTTGGAACTCTCTTTCACAACAACTATGGATGTTGGATCAGTTGTTAATTTTAAATCTGAGACAGATACAGCTTTATTAAGCAAAGGTATTCAGGGATATGGACCAAAGGCAGGTCTATGGGGTTAGACAACACAGTCATGATCTTATTGAATGGTGAAACAGGCTTCATGGCTAAACTTCAATGTTCTTATTTTGAGAGTTTGGATTTTAAACGTACTTTTTGTGAAGCATTCAAAAATACTTGGTCAGTCAGACCATGACCTGATCTTCTGTGTGTCAGAGCAGAATCACCTCAAGTGTTAGTGGGGGAATATTACTATTGTGTTGAATTTCTAGCCAGGAGTATAAATGTTGAAGACTTTTAGCTGGGCTTTGCTTTTGGATAGTGAAGAATTAGTTTTGACTTAGGAAACCAAGATATTGGATATTATTGAGTGGTTTAGAGGACACTTGGCTCCTGGCAACAAACATGGAAGCTCAGAGAATCATTTGCTTTTCAAGAAAGTCAGTCTGAGTGACTGTTAGAAACCGAAAGATTGTTGAGATAATGAGAAAGTATAAGCTTTCAGTTTTGTCTAGATTGACATTATAATGTGATAGAGTTTGGGAATTGGTGAAAAGTTTGTTATACTGTGTGTTTGAAGGTTTTTGCTTTCTAAACTGATTTCTTTAGCTTGATTTTATTGTGTTTCTTTTGCATAATAAACTTCTGTTTTATTCTTAACGAAAATCTGCTCCCTCTGTTCCAATGAATGACCACCGTAATAAATGAATAATTAAAAAGCTGTACCAAGTCTGATCTCTTTCCAATCTTGGACTTTCTGGTAATACTATCAGCTGGCTCCATAATACAAGATTAACCTTGATTTTAGATTGTAGCTGTTCCTCACTCTGATTAAAATGTGGTGAATTATTTCACCAGAAACATTTACAAAGCTAATTCCTGCATAAAACAGGAATTTTCTCACTCTCCACAGAGAGAAATAATAAAGATGCAACGTTGCAGTCAGAAATGTGAGCAAATGAAAAAAGTATTTAAAGAAAGGAACAATAAAGCAGGTTAAAGTGCTTAGAGTGACCTGGAGGTGTAAGGTGTTAACCTGAGACCACAGTTGGTTTGTGGTGTCATAGATCAATGACAGTTACAAATATTGTAGATCCCTTTGGATGTTCTCCAGTTTATGTTGAGAGCAATTGCTTTGTCCTTTCTGAGAGAGAGCACTTCTTCCAGTTTTGTAATTAAAAATTCATCTCCTCTGCTCTGTCAAAGTAGTTGCTTCTAATGTAGTTCAATCAAGTATCCCAATGCCTGGAATCATGGTTTCCAAGCCAGAAAATTGCAGGTGTGACTTTCAGCTCCAATAGGTGAAACTAATTATATAGGTGTAAATGTAAAATTGGAGATATGAATTTCTTCACATCTGGCTGGTTTGTCTCTTTTAATAATAGTGTCAATTTTATTTCAAACAATTTCTTTTTAATTTCCCTGGAGCTTCATTGAGCCAGTGGTCAGGTGATCACTGCAGCCAAGTTTAATTCAATGTCTTTCCCTTTCAAAGCTTCCAGTCCATAAAAATCCTAGGTATTAAGATCAGATAATAGAATTCAAAACTTAATGTCCAAATTTTAACATTTTGTGTAATTAGCTCACTGCTGAAAGATCATTGAAAAGGCATCTGTAAATAGAGGACAGATTCACTTTGATTACTTGCTCTACGTTGAACTAAGTATTTTTAATAAGCTTCCCATTTTGGAAGCAGTGTTTTAAGATTGACTGTTTAGATTGCAGATACGGCCTGGTTTTACTGGGCACTGCCGGTTTAGGGCTAGGAGCTGCTGATGTTGCAGTGGGACCTCCTGGCTTGGTGTAGAACTGAACATCTGGTTCAGCTCCAGGTTCCACACACCAAGTTCATTTGCCTGTACTAATACAAAGGGAAGTAAATGAATGAATAATCCAAGACTAAATCATCGAATTAAAAAGTCATTTTATGTAATGGAGAAAGGTGGTGAACAATAACAAACAGAAGTCTGTCACTAGAATATACTTTGTCCTTTATTCAGTAATGATCTTACTGCTCTGAAAGTATCATATTCACACCTGCAAACGTATGATGGCACTTTTAAAATGTCCAACTGAAAAATCCTCACACTTTCTGAAATCGCTCTCACTGACTGTTATGACATTTATCAATCAGATTTCTATGTGCATTTTTTTCTTCTCAATTTCCCTTTGGCAGTGACTGAAGACTTTACTCTGTAAATGCATCGTGTGTAGCCAAAAAACAAACTCAGCAGAAATTTGCATAATGAGAGGTGATTTCATTGAACTCTACAAAATACTTAGGACAGGATAAAGGGGGTAAGCTGTTTCCCCCAACTGAGAAGTCAGGAACCAAGGGCCATAATTGAAAAATAAAGGGGATGCCACTGAGAGACAAGGTAAGTAATTATCTTAATCGGGGGCTTATGAATATTTGGAATTCTCTGTGCCTGCGGCTGTCGAAGCTCAGTTTTTGATGATGTTTGGGGGAGAGATTGTTGGAAAGATTGACAGAAACAGATATGGGGATAGTGAATGAAAAAGGAATTGAAATGGATGATTGGCCATCTTGGGGTTGATTGGCAGAGCAGGCTTGATGGGCTGAATGGCCTAATCCAACTCCTGTGATCCTATGACAGGGTGGTTCATCAAATCTGATTAAGCGTCAAGTGATTACAATTCTTCATTTCTCCCGATCAAACCTTGAGCCTCTCCTGGAGCCCCTCTGCCTTCCATTGCCCCTATTATAGCTGACGTTCTGGTCAAATATCTTCCTACCAAAGGATAACACTGTCTTGGAGTCCACTGACTCTACTCCCTCCCACTCTCAATTTCAGCTGCTCACATCGCAACTTAGAAAATAGCAGCAGTCCATTTGGCCCTTCAAGGCTGCTCCCCCAATCATTATGATCATGGCTGATCATTACTGGCCAATGCTCCTTTTTCCCAGACCCTTTGATCCTGAGATACAGTGAAAAGCATTGTTTTACATGTTATACACGCAGTTTGTATCATACAAAGTGCATCAGGGTAACAGAACAGTGGACAGAATACAGTGTTAGAGCCACAGTGAAGGTACAGAGAGAGAGAGATCTGAACGACCATTTGAAAAGTCCTTTCAAAAGTCTGATAACAGCGAGAAAGAAGCTGTCCTTGAATCTGTTTGTATGTGTATTCAAATGTTTATATCTTATGCCCAACAGAGGAAGGTGGAAGGGAATATGACTGAGCTGGGAGGGCTCTTTGATGATATTGACTGCTTTCTACAGCGGGACATGTAGATGGCGTTAATGGATGGAAGGCTAGTTTGTGTGATGATGGACTGGGCTGTGTTCACAACTCACTGTTGTGTATTGTGGTTTTGGGTTAGAGCAGTTGTCAAACCAAGCAGTGATGTGTCTGGATAGGATGCTTTCTATGGCACGTCTATAAAAACTGGTAAAAGTCATTGTGGATATGCTGAATTTGTTTAGCCTCTTGTGGGAGTGTAGATTTTGTGCCTTCTTGCCTGTCACGTCAACATGGGATATTGTAAGACAGGCTGAAGGGCCTGTTTCCATGCTGTATGATTCCATGACTCCAGATGCTGCTCATCCAGTGTCTGATTTAACCAGTTCAGTGGTTCCCACCCTTGGATCTTTTTGCCCCCTGCCAAGTAGGCAGATGATCTGGAGAAACCTGGCAACCTCTGAGTGGATTCTGTACTGGGAGGCTTGGGCAGGGGGGGGTACTGTCCTTTGAGGGATTTTGTAATGCAGAGAGTGGGGTTCCTGCTCTATTGGTGCTCCATTCCATCAGGTTCCTGGCTCCTGTCTGTCTGCCCACAGACACATCCTCAGCTACCCCCCTTTGATGGTGTGTCAGCCATTAACCCTCTCTCCACAATTCAAGCCTCAGCTGTGACTACCATGATCTGGATGTGTGACTGTTGATCACTGAACATGGCAGCAGCTCAGATTGTGAGTATAGTGAAACTTTTGGAGTTCAAAAGACAGGGCCAGTGCTCAGCTGTGGAAATACTGGCTAAGATTTTAACTCGAAATTATTGTGATGGTCAGTGACCATAGGCTGGCCTGAACCATTGGTCTCGTGGAATACCATAGCAAGTGGAGTTCAGGTTGTTCTGCAGTGGACTGTGTGTGGACCGACTCTAGCATGCACCTGTAGGAGGGCAAATCTATTGAGCTGATGTTGTAAATAAGCTAGATAATAGTGGTCTTCAATTCACATTGTGGGCTAATTGCTGACAAATACTTAATCTCCTTGTCTGAAAATCGTCTCCCCTGTATTTTAACACTGGCATTAACCCAATTACAATAAATGAGTCATATCTGTTATCCTACTGACTCATTTCAAGGATGTTGTCTTGATTTAGACAGCAAATTCTCCCATAAATAATTTAAATTCCTGTACAATTAACATCTGAAAGAAAGAAATTAATAAACACTATGACAGATGTTCTTTCAGTGAGGCTGCTCAGTTGTGATGTCACAGACAAAGGCAAGGGGAGAAATCTGGAAATTGTTCCAAAAACGGGCTGTCAAGGCTGAAGGCCAATTGAACATTTCAGAATTCAGATTGATTAAAATGTTGTTGGCAGTGAAGGCACCAAAAGTTACATAACCAAGGCAGATCGCTGCATTTACAGATCAGCTGTGCAATGGCACAACTGGTTGAAAGGACTGAATGGTAACCTCCGTGCTCCTGTCCTCCTGTAAACCCAGGGAAAGTTAAATAATGGTAATTTTAATCCACAGCAATCCTGCTGGGACACAGTGGTGTAAAGATTGAACTGTTTATGCCCTTCGATATTTGGAGATTACCTTGGCATTACATTAGGATGCAACTGTCCAGCTAAGGAGCATTTTAAAATTAGACTCCAGAATGAGCTGAGCATTTTCAAACCTTCTTTTCAAATATTTTTGATTGCTGTCTGTTACATAAACATTAACATTCCTGGGCTACAGTTCATCCAACCAGGCAGTTCATGTACTGAGTGAATACACATTAAATTGCACTATTAATATATTGAATTGGCCATCAACAATCACCCACTCACTAATGAGGATGATTGTCTCCTTCGGAACCTCCGTGTCACTGGTCATGCCAATTCTCAAGCAGCATCTCTGGGTGCAGATTTGGCAGGTGTTCCCAGGGAATGGAATTGGCCCTTTACTCTTGAGATCATTAGTAACCCTTTCTCCAGTTCCTTTTCCATACTTCCTCCTGCTAACACATGCTTGAGTGTTCTCAAAGAATTGTTCAAAAATGCCGCCAGTCCTCAGGCTTGCTGCTTTTTTCTGGCGATACTATATGCCTCCTCTTTGGATCTAATACTATCCCGAATTGCTTTCGAAGACGTAGTTAAGTCACCTTTCCATCTTTATTTTTGGACCAGATAGAATGAATAATTGTTGTACTTCATTCACACATTCCTTAAATACTAGCCATTTCCTATTTACAGTCAACCCTTTTAGAAAGGTTGTCCAATCCATCAAGGTTGTCCAACCACTAGGGATGAACTCAGATTTCTCCAGTTTCCTCATTTCCCCTCCCCCACCTTGTCTCAGTCCCAACCCTCGAACTAGCACTGCCTTCCTAACCTGCAATCTTCTTCCTGACCTCTCCACCCCCACCCCCACCCCCACTCTGGCCTATCACCCTCACCTTAACCTCCTTCCACCTATCGCATTCCCAACGCCCCTCCCCTAAGTCCCTCCTCCCTACCTTTTACCTTAGCCTGCTTGGCACACCTTCCTCATTCCTGAAGAAGGGCTCATGCCCAAACGTTGATTCTCCTGCTCCTTGGCTCTGATCTCCAGTATCTGCAGTCCTCACTTTCCCCCCAATCCATCCTTGCCAATGTACACCTCATACACTTGTCATTCCCGGTATTTCAGTTCAGGAATTTCAGATTTGTTGTTTCACACCATCTTAACAAACAGTTCTATTATTTTATGGTCACTTTTCCCTAGTGGAACCCTGCATGATAAGCTTGTTAATTTTTTTTTCTCATTGTACAGTACCCAGTCTAAAAATTAATTACGCAAATACTCCACAGGAACCTCCTCCACAGTTTGGATTGGTTTGTCCTGTCATAAAATGTAAAGCATCTACAGTATGTGAATAACTGCATTGCCATTGTCCACTCTGCGTCAAATTTGCAAACTCTCTCAGCTTCTACAATTCCACAGAGTCTCGATCCGTCCTTAAATACTGTCAAAGCAGAACCAATATATCACCCACCCCTGGTCAGTCGAATATTCCACCTGCTATATCTGATGATGAGCAGCCTCTAGAATGTGTTGAGTATTTTTCTCACCAGATCTGTGTCAGTGCAGTCACCTACTATGGCAGCAAGGGTTTGATAACCTCTGTGAGTCGACAGTAGCCATATTGGACAGAGCAGTTGTGGTCACCTCCCTCCTGCACTGCATCTCAGTAACATAGAGCCCAGGAGAAATGCCACCAGCAACGTGTCAGAGATAAACTCAAAGGATAGTTTATTGATCATTGAAGACTTTAACCATGCAGTCACTGGGAGGCAGTCTCATGATATAACTTCACAAAATGTTTATTAACAAAGATAATACTTAACAATGTTGTCCCCTTGTTCAAGAAGGGGAGTAGAGATAACCCTGGTAATTATAGACCAGTGAGCCTTACTTCGGTTGTGGGTAAAGTGTTGGAAAAGGTTATAGAACATAGAACAGTACAGCACAGAACAGGCCCTTCAGCCCACGATGTTGTGCCGACCATTGATCCTCATGTATGCACCCTCAAATTTCTGTGACCATATGTATGTCCAGTAGTCTCTTAAATATCCCCAATGACCTTGCTTCCACAACTGCTGCTGGCAACGCATTCAATGCTATCACAACTCTCTGTGTAAAGAACCTGCCTCTGACATCCCCTCTATACTTTCCTCCAACCAGCTTAAAACTATGACCCCTCGTGTTAGTCATTTCTGCCCTGGGAAATAGTCTCTGGCTATCGACTCTATCTATGCCTCTCATTATCTTGTATACCTCAATTAGGTCCCCTCTCCTCCTCCTTTTCTCCAATGAGAAAAGTCCGAGCTCAGTCAACCTCTCTTCATAAGATAAGCTCTCCAGTCCAGGCAACATCCTGGTAAACCTCCTCTGAACCCTCTCCAAAGCATCCACATCTTTCCTATAATAGGGCAACCAGGACAGGACACAGTATTCCAAGTGCGGTCTAACCAAAGTTTTATAGAGCTGCAACAAGATCTCACGACTCTTAAAACTCAATCCCCCTGTTAATGAAAGCCAAAACACCATATGCTTTCTTAACAACCCTGTCCACTTGGGTGGTCATTTTAAGGGATCTATGTACCTGCACACCAAGATCCCTCTGTTCCTCCACACTGCCAAGAATCCTATCCTTAATCCTGTACTCAGCTTTCAAATTCGACCTTCCAAAATGCATCACCTCGCATTTATCCAGGTTGAACTCCATCTGCCACCTCTCAGCCCATCTCTGCATCCTGTCAATGTCTTGCTGCAGCCTTCAACAGCCCTCTATACTGTCAATGACACCTCCAACCATTGTGTCATCTGCAAACTTGCTGACCCATCCTTCAATCCCCTCAGCCAAGTCATTAATAAAAATTACAAACAGTAGAGGCCCAAGGACAGAGCCCTGTGGAACACCACTCACCACAGACTTCCAGGCAGAATATTTTCCTTCTACTACCACTCGCTGTCTTCTGTTGGCCAGCCAATTCTGTATCCAGACAGTCATGTTCCCCTGTATCCCATTCCTCCTGACCTTCTGAATGAGCCTACCATGGGGAACCTTATCAAATGCCTTGCTGAAGTCCATATACACCACATCCACAGCTCAACCCTCATCAACTTTTCTAGTCACATCCTCAAAGAACTCGTTAAGGTTTGTGAGGTTTGTGATAGGATAGGATTTGTAATCATTGAGAAAGGAATAAGTTGATTAGGGATAGTCAACACGGTTTTGTGAAGGGTAGGTCGTGCCTGACAAACCTTATTGAGTTATTTGAGAAGGTGACCAAACAGGTGGATGAGGGTAAAGTGGTTGATGTGCTGTACATGGATTTCAGTAAGGCATTTGATAAGGTTCCCCACAGTATGCTACTGCACAAAATTCGGAGGCTTGGGATTGAGGATAATTTAGTGGTTTGGATCAGAAATTGGCTTGCTGAAAGAAGAGAAAGGGTGTTGGCTAATGGTTCATCCTGGAGTTCAGTTACTTGTGATGTACCGCAAGGATTTGGGGCCACTGCTGTTTGTCATTTTTATAAATGACCTGGATGAGGGCATAGAAGGATGGGTTAGTAAATTTGCAGATAATGTTAAGGTCGGTGGAGTTGTGGATAGTGATGAAGGATGTTGGAGGTTAAAGAGAGACATAGATAAGCTGCAGAGCTGGGCTGAGAGGTGGCAAATGGAGTTTAATACAGAAAAGTGTGAAGTGATTCACTTTGGAAGGAGTAACAGGAGTGCAGAGTATTGGGCTAATGGGAAGGTTCATGGTAGTGTAGATGAGCAGAGAGATCTCAGTGTCCATGTACTCAGATCCCTGAAAGTTGCCACCCAGGTTGTTAGGGTTTTTTTTAGATTAGATTACTTACAGTGTGGAAACAGGCCCTTCAGCCCAACAAGTCCACACCGCCCCGCCAAAGCGCAACCCACCCATACCCCTACATCTACATCTACCCCTTACCTAACACTATGGGCAATTTAGCATGGCCAATTCACCTGGCCTGCACATCTTTGGACTATGGGAGGAAACCGGAGCACCCAGAGGAAACCCACGCAGACACGGGGAGAACGTGCAAACTCCACACAGTCAGTCGCCTGAGGCGGGAATTGAACCTGGGTCTCAGGTGCTGTGAGGCAGCAGTGCTAACCACTGTGCCACCGTGCCACCCAAGGTTGTTAAGAAGGCGTACAGTGTGTTAGCTTTTATTAATAGAGAGATTGAGTTTCAGAACCATGAGGTCATGCTGCAGCTGTACAAAACTCTGGTGCGGCTGTACGTGGGGTATTGTGTACAGTTCTGGTCACCGCATTATAGGAAGGATGTGGAAGCTTTGGAAAGGGTGCAGACGAGATTTACCAGGATGTTTCCAGGTATGGAGGGAAAGCCTCACAAAGAAAGGCTGAGAGACTTGAGGCTGTTTTCGTTGGAGAGAAGAAGGTTGAAAGGTGACTGAATAGAGACATATAAGATAATCAGAGGGTTAGATAGGGTGGACAGGGAGAGCCTTTTTCCAAGTATGGTGACAGTGAGCACGAGGGGGCATAGCTTCAAATTGAGGGGTGATAGATATAGGACATTGTCAGAGGTAGTTTCTTTACTCAGTGTAGTAGGGGTGTGGAATACACTGCCTGCAACTGTTTAAGAAGGGCAGTAAAGACAAGCCAGGGAACTATAGACCAGTGAGCCTGACCTCGGTGGTGGGCAAGTTGTTGGAGGGAATCCTGAGGGACAGGATGTACATGTATTTGGAAAGGCAAGGACTGATTTGGGATAGTCAACATGGCTTTGTGCGTGGGAAACCATGTCTCACAAACTTGATTGAGTTTTTTGAAGAAGTAACAAAGAGGATTGATGAGGGCAGAGCAGTAGATGTGATCTATATGGACTTCAGTAAGGTGTTCGACAAGGATCCCCATGTGAGACTGATTAGCAAGGTTAGATCTCATGGAATACAGGGAGAGCTAGCCATTTGGACACAGAACTGGCTCAAAGGTAGAAGACAGAGGGTGGTGGTGGAGGGTTGTTTTTCAGATTGGAGGCCTGTGACCAGTGGAGTGCCACAAGGATCGGTGCTGGGCCCTCTACTTTTTGTCATTTACATAAATGAGTTGAATGCGAGCATAAGAGGTACAGTTAGTAAGTTTGCAGATGACACCAAAATTGGAGGTGTAGTGGACAGCAAAGAGGGTTACCTCAGATTACAACAGGATCTGGACCAGATGGGCCAATGGGCTCAGAAGTGGCAGATGGAGTTTAATTCAGATAAATGTGAGGTGCTGCATTTTGGGAAAGCAAATCTTAGCAGGACTTATTACACTTTATGGTAAGGTCCGTGGGAGTGTTGCTGAACAAGGAGACCTTGGAGTGCAGGTTCATAGCTCCTTGAAAGTGGAATCGCAGATAGATAGGATAGTGAAGAAGGTGTTTGGTATGCTTTCCTTTATTGGTCAGAGTATTGAGTACAGGAGTTGGGAGGTCATGTTGCAGCTGTACAGGACATTGGTTTGGCCATTGTTGGAATATTGCATGCAATTCTGGTCTCCTTCCTATCGGAAAGATGTTGTGAAACTTGAAAGGGTTCAGAAAAGATTTACAAGGATGTTGCCAGGGTTGGAGGATCTGAGCTGCAGGGAGAGGCTGAACAGGCTGGGGCTGTTTTCCCTGGAGCATCGGAGGCTGAGGGGTGACCTTATAGAAGTTTACAAAATTATGAGGGGCATGGATAGGGTAAATCGGCAAAGTCTTTTCCCTGGGGTTGGGGAGTCCAGAACTAGAGGGCATAGGTTTAGAGTGTGAGGGGAAAGATATAAAAGAGACCTAAGGGGCAACTTTTTCACACAGAGGGTGGTACGTGTATGGAATGAGCTGCCAGAGGATGTGGTGGAGGCTGGTATAATTGCAACATTTAAGAGGCATTTGGATGGGTATATGAATAGGAAGGGTTTGGAGGGATATGGGTCGGGTGCTGGCAGGTGGGACTAGATTGGGTTGGGATAGCTGGTCAACGTGGACGGGTTGTTTCCATGCTGTACATCTCTATGACTCTAGTAGACTTGCCAACTTTACGAGCATTTAAATGGTCATTGGGTAAACATATGGATGAGAATGAACAGTATAGGGTGGATAGGCTTCAGATTGGTTCCACAGGTCAGCACAATATCGAAGGCTGAAGGGCCTGTACTGCACTATACTGTTCTATGTTACATAGCAATTTTCTTTGCTCAAACTGGTTGGTTCTTGCTGTAGAGCAGTGCCTGTTTGGTCACTGGGTGCTTCTGAACTCTTTCCTACACCACACACACCACACTCTCCTCTAACTGAAACATGGTGTGTATGGAATTGGCTGAGGTGGAGTGTGATCAGTTTCTGATTGTTTAATGTCAATGGTCATAAGACACAGGAGCAGAATTTGGCCATTCGATCCATCAAGTCTGCTCCATCATTCAATCATGGCTGATACATTTCTAAATCCCATTCACCTGCCCTCTCCCTGTAAGCCTTGATCTCCTTACTCATCCAGAACCTATCTCTGTCTTGGATGCACTTGATGACTTGGCTTCCACAGCCCTCTGTGGCAATGAGTTCCACACAGTCACTCCCACCTGGCTGAAGAAGTTCCTCCTCATCTCAGTTCAAAAGGGTTATCCCTTCACTCTGCGGCTGTGCCTATTAGTGAAAATATTGATTCAAGATGGCGGTGGAGTAGGGTATCAAAGCCAGACCTTGTCCACTCCATCCATTTCTTTTCTTCTTTTTCCTCTTTTTGTGTTTTCTTTTTCTTTCTCTCTACATCCCTCCATTCCTCAGACAGGCACCTGGCCTCGAAGTGAATCCCAGCGCTGACTCCCTGCTTTACAACTTCAAGACTGTAATGCTTAACTTTTAACTTTTTAAAAATTTTTCTAATTTATAGCTAATTTTTTGTATCTATGTACCTTTGTACTCAAGATGGAGCCAGAAATGGTAGACTTTGTAACTTTTCACTGTATTTGTGTGTCCCAGTACCTGAGTGATACACTTGAGAAATACACTTGAGTGATAAAAATTCTATTCAGTCATAAAAACTGATCACAAACTGTGATCAAACTTTACTGTGAAAGAAGGGAATCATAAATGTACTTTAGCCTAACATAATTACCTAAAATATTACGTGTTTCAAAACCAATCCTAAGGGAGACCACACGGTATTGTTTTCAGACAGTAGGTTTTCTGTGGCTGACACATTCACAAGTTAGAGCAGGCCCTTCAATCCATCAGGTCTGTGCCATTAATTAGAACAGGAACGGAATTGTTTATTCAAACTTCAGTACGCTGGCTCTGTAATGGGCAGTGAAACTGATCAAGAACCTCACTTGCCGGTTTTAAAGAAGTCACTCACCTATTTCCCAGGTGTCATGTGTTATGACAATTCAATAAAATATGACAATAGATACAATGATGGTAACTTGTTTATAAGTAAATTAAAGCTCCTTATTAAACATGAACTTCCTTAAAAATGCCACTGCCACTTTCTTCAGATTTAGCCAACTCACAAAATACTGTGAATGTCCTGCTGAAACATTCACCTAAACTCCACCTCCCTCCCCCCCCTTACTGCCGAAAATCAACTCAGCCTGGAAACTGGGGCTGAAAGTCCCTAACTCTGGCTGAGTCCAAGGTACATTGAGGGTTTTTTTGTGAGGATTTCACATCATGAGGCCTAGTGGGGTTTCCTATCTGATCTTGCCAATCCACCTCATTAACTATCTACCTTACCACAACAGCATTCTTCATATCTGATTCCAGCCCCATCTTACCACAGACAGAACACCTGGAATACCTCACCCCTCAGTACCCGAATTCACTGGGAGTCCCTGTACTTGGGCCTTGGTCAAGCCTCCTCTGTGCACTCAGACAAACATGGTCAGGCCCGGAGCTTCCCAGCACGGTTCCTGGTATTTGGACATGGGAGATGGGGGTAGTTACGTGTCCTGCATTATGGAGCAGCATCTGGATGGGGTGGAATCTCCACTTCCCCCAGGACCAGCAGAGGGGGCCCTGATATCACACCATGGTTGGAGTAGCAGTCTCAGCATCTGGAGGAATGCCTGGAAGCGATCAGGGTCTTTCTCCACTGTCAGGGTTGACTGACACCATCTTCTCTGCAATACCTCACCCTCACTCTGTCTCTGCTACTGCACCCACCTCCCACCGAGGTTCATGCTGTACCCCTCTCACCATCACCTGCACTATCATCCCTCGCTCTCACTCACCCTCAGCCACCACAACCCCCCGACACCACTGACCCTGCCTACTCACTGCAGTTTCCCATTAGTTAGCAGGTTAGTAAGGTGGATATGGGGCATTAACAAAGTATTTAAAAACAATAGTGATCATTAACTGGCATTGCACCAGGGCCTAGTGAAAAGCACACCATGCTGCTTGTGAAAAGGAGAGATGTTTGTGACATTGAGTTGGACCTCACTGTGTTTGTCTCCTGAATCTGCCACACATCTCACCATTGGCCCATTGCCCAGACCCTATCAGATTCTGCTCTGGTCCACAATCTTCCTACCTGCTCCTGTCTCCTCAACTCTCAGAGAGCCAGAGTTCCAAGGCAGGGGCTGAGCAACAAAGCTACAAAGATACTCCAATGCTCACTCTTTAACCTCCATGCTTCACTTCAGTGACTGGTGAAGCTTTCTGAATGGGCGTTGGTCTGACAATGTGCATCAAGCATTCAGTCCAAATATCTCACTGATGAGGCAGAGTGGTGGCAGAGAAAAACATGATTGTTGGTTACTTTTGTGCAATGTTTTAAAAACCACCAGGTCAAACAGTTCTTCTGGAACAGTGACATAATCCAATCTGACTGCCCTCAGGAGTGCTGGTGGAAAAGAGTGTTGACTATGGGCTGGTTTATAACAGGTGAGCATATGATGGTGGCTTTACTTCAGTTGAAAATAATCAAGGATTGATTTGAGCTTATCAAAACCAGGATTGAAGGTTTTTCAAGCAGTTTCAGTAGCTTAGAGGAGACCTGACTGGGTCACACGCAAGTATAACCTTTCTTCAAGAAAGGATTTTTTCAGAAACATTAGCAGACTAGACAACCTCTGTAGAAAATGTTTGTTTGTGAAACATCCAGACTATGGGCAATTTAGCCTGGATGTTGGTTGGAAATCTGTAGGCTATAAGAAGTGGAGAAAGATTAAGCTGTCAATTTGAGTAATATTCATGTAAGAAGATTGTCTAGGAAAGGAACTGGAGTCAATTGATTAAGTAACACTTGAATATTTGATATAAAGAGGCCATTTCTCCAGCTTTGAATCTTTATAATGAATAGCGTTGGGAAACTTTTTTTTTGCTGTGTGTTTTAATTATTTTTAAACTGTTTTTCTGATTTAAATAGTTTGGTTTGTTACTTTATTTTATTGTTTCTTCTTTTATGTAATGAAATTCAGTCATAGAATCATAGTGTTATACAGCACGGAAACAGAGCGTTCAGTCAAACCATTCCAAGCAGACTGTGGTCCCAAATTAAACTAATGCCACCTGCCTGCACTTGGCTCATACCTGTTGAAATATTTCTTATTCATGTATTTATCTAAATATCTTTTAAACATTGTAACTGTACCCACATCAACCACTTCCTCGGGAAGTTCATTCCACACATTAACCACTCTTTGTGTAAAAATAAAATTGCCCCTCATCAATTTTAAAGCTTTCTCCCCTCACCTTAAAAAATCCCCCTATTCTTGAAATCCCCTCCCTGGGGAAAAGGCACCTGCCATTCACCCTGTCCATGCCCCTCATGATTTTATAAATCTCTTTAAGGTCACCCCTCAGTCTCCGATGCTCCAGTAGTAGAACTCCTATCCCCCTCTCCTTATAAATCAGACCCTCTATTCACAGCAAAATCCTGGTGAATCTCTTCTGAACCCTCTCCAGCTTAATATTGTTCCTATAACAGGGCCACCAGAACTGGACACATTACTCTCGAAGAGCTTCACCAATGCCCTGTACAACTTCAACATAATGTCCCAAGTTCTTGACTCAGAGGTCTGAACAATGATGGCGAGCATGCTAAACACCTTCTTAACCACCCTGTCTACATGTGATGCAAACTTCAACGAGTCATGTACCTGAACCCCTAGGTCTCTCTATTCTACAGCACTGCCCAAGCCCCACTGTTCATTGTGTAAATCCTGTCCATTGTTGTTTTACCAACATGATAAATAAAAGAACTGCAACCTATTCTGACTTTGTTCAAGTGATTAACATTGGAGCAACTAGTGTGGAATCTATCAAAGCAGATTTCTTTCTGACATCCAACATATCCGTCATGCTGAGATCATAACAACAGAAAGGGAAACAAATCCTGAATTAGGGATTACATTCTTGAACATCCAGGCTAAATTGCCCATAGTGTTAGGTGCATTAGTCAGAAGGGAATGGGTCTGGGTGGGTTACTCTTCGGAGGGTCAGTATGGACTGGTTGGGCCGAAGGGCCTGTTTCCATACTGTAGGGAATCTAATCTAATCTAATCTAATCCCCATGTGCCCTGACATCAGTGGGTTTGGAATGGGTCGTGGCAAACATTTGTGACTGAGTGGACACCATCCTCAAAGCATTTGGCTGGAGAGTTACTGAGATACTTGTGTTCTGGAGTGGAATTTCGGTCTCAACCTTTGATGAGAGACAAGCAACGATGGTGTAATTGAATTGTCACCAGACGAGTGGATTTAGGATATGTTCTGTAGTTCTGGGTTCAAATCCCACCATGGCAAATGGGACCAATCAAAATGATAGAAGTCTGGAACTAAATGTCTATCAATGACCATTTTACAATTGCTATAAAAACCCATCTTGTTCAGTGTCCTTTGCAGCAGAAGATCTGCCATCCGTACCTGTCTGGCCTACATGTCCCTCTTAACTGCCCTCTGGGCAATTAGGGATGGACAATAAATGCTGGCTTATTCAGTGATGCCCACATCCCATGGACAACTACAATAAGAGCTTTACCTCTTAACCTGACACTACAGTTGAAACCTTTGCTTTGAAATGCAGCTTTAGGGAAGAGTACATCCAGCTGCTTTCATTGCCTGGGACCAGATTGGCACAGCAACACAGCAGCAGGAGATCCTTTGACTCAATGCACTCTGCTCAGTGAGTAAAGAGGGTCAGTTCACACTCCCAATTTAGCCTTGGTGCACACAGCTTCTGGCTGTATACCCAGTCCCAATCCTGTAGAGTGAGAGTGCACCAGATGGGAAAACAGCACTGGTAGCACATTGCATTGCCACTATCTGTGATAACTAACCCTGCCAAATGAAGATAAAGAAGGGTCATTATCAACTCTCCTGTTCCAGTGTAACCTTCAGTATAACTAGTGTGTGCTCAGGACCTCAGTGACGCTCTGTCTCTGGGATAGAGAGAAACAGTGGATTCTCTCTGAGCTGGTCACTGCAAGTTCTTGGCATGTTGCCACCTGCTCTCATATCTGCAAAGGGTGAAAACAGAATGATTTTACAGTTTAAATTGCCTCAATAATGTTTCATCAGATCCACTTAGTGCTTTAACAGCAAATTTAACATCATATAAAAATCATGAAGACAGCTGCATTGAGAATGTGTTTCTACTGAGAATTAATCTGTGCAGGAAGCCATTCATTGAGGGCTCTACCATGTTACATACACTCTCTTTCTTTCTCTCTCTCTCTCTCTCTCACACACACACACTCTCTCACTCCCTCATTCACTCTCTCACACACACTGTCTCACACACATACACATGTGTACATACCATCTATATGTGCATGCACACATACCATTCATACACGTGTACACACATGCACTATGTATATGCACACATTTATACACACATGCATCATGTATATACACACACTAAAGCATACACATACTCCATGTGTACATGCATATATACAGAAACGTATATACACACTCACACCATGTAGAGCACGTGGCATTGATAGTGTCATGGGCTCCATTACTGCTCATTCTACCAAGCTCTGTTTGTTTGGGATTTTATTCATGGGATGTGGGCATCGCTGGCTGAGTTGGTATTTGTTGCCCTGGCCCCTAGTTGCCCATGGGAAAGTGGGGGTGAGCTGCCTTCTTGAACCGCTGCAGTCCATGTGCTGTAGGTTGGTCCACAATGCCCTTAGGGAGGGACTTCCAAGATTCTGACTCAGTGACACTGAAGGGATGGTGGTATATTTCCAAGTCAGGATGGTGAGTGGCTTGGGGGGGATCTTGCATGGGGTGGTGTTCCCATGTACTGGCTGCCCTTTTCATTCTAGATGGAAGTGGTTATGGGTTTGGAACGTGCTGTCTGAGGAGCTCAGTGAATTTCTGCAGCATGTCTTATAGATCATGCACACTGCTGCTACTGAGCATCACTATGGAGGGAGTGGATATTTTCTGTGGAGTTTTGTGGTGCGGTGGAGCCTGTATCATCCTTCATCATACTTGCCTCCTTTTCTTTCCTTTCCACCACCAAGCCTGCAGTGTTACTTGTTCACAAAAGCAAGTCAATGTCCAGAAGATATTCCATTTTGCTGCTGGATCAATGTTTCACACTGAGACTCATTGTTTTGTTTTAAATTATCTTTAATGGAGTTTAGAAAGTGGTTTCCAGTTAGTGTTTCAGTCTCAGTCTCCTCCATGCTCACGGATTCCTTTTGGTATTGAAATGATTGTCCTTATTTTTAAATATTCAGTCCTGGAGGAATAGCCTGGTTCTACGAGGAAGGATACTCGCTGGTGGTATTGCAGTGACTGTAACCTGTCGGACTGGAGCACTAAGTCAGGAAACCTCTCAATGAAGAAGGAAGAGGTTAGTGCTTCAGCTCACTGACTGTTCATCCGAACCCGAACCGATTCCAGCTGCAGCAGGTTCAGGCAGCTGTCAGGTTGGAGCAACAACAGTTTTGTATCAGGGCACAGCAAGTTGATCAGTTTTTGTTCATTCAGGATGTTCAGGGTTCTGGAACCAAAACCAGGAAGATAGAGGTTCTCATTGGATGGTAGAACAAATCCAAGGAGCTGATTGGCTCAGTCCTGGCCCCTCTGAAATAATGCAGAGCAGGTGTGGAACATTTTCTTTGTTGGTTATTGTTACTAAACGTACTCATTTCTAATTTCTTCCAGGTCAACAATGAAAATGTTGTCAAGGTTGGTCACAGACAAGTGGTGAACATGATCCGCCAGGGAGGAAACCATTTGGTGTTAAAGGTTGTGACAGTGAGCAGGAATCTCGATCCAGAGGACACAGCTCGAAAGAAAGGTACTGCTTTCGCTCTCTGGTTCGGTCTTGTTGGACAATGTCCCATTGGTGTGAATCAGCTGCTTATTTTGAACTTACAGGATCTACACAAATCATTCAGATCAACTGGTCCATACTAGCATTTGTATTCCATAGAAGCTTCGTCCCAGCCGACCTCCTCAATCCCAATGACAGTTTCCTTTCTCCCTTTTGCACTGATCTAGCGCCTGCTCCTTCCTCAAAATGTCCTCAACTATTTCTTAGAAAGTCCCATTTCTCAGGGTACAGAGGGTTCAGTATCAGCCAAATAATTTACTTCTGAAAATGGCAATAACATCTTGGATTTCTGTAGCACTCTTAAGGTAGCAAGTACACCAAACCTCTTTCACAAGAGCATTGATCAGGCAACATTTGAGACAAAATAAAGAAGCAAAAGAACTGTGGATAAGGGAAATCAGAAACAAGCAGAAATTGCTGGAAAAGCTCAGCAGATCTGGCAGCATATGTGGAGAGAAATCAGAGTTAACATTTCTGGTTGAGTGACCCTTCCTCAGAACTGATGGTAGCTCGGAAAAGGTTGTTTTTTATGCAGACGACAGGGTGGGGGGAGGGGGTAAGGAATAAGCGATACATGGGGATAGAGTCCAAAGAGAGAGAAGAACAGTTGGACAGACAAAGAGGTGGATCATGGTCAGCCTGGGAGAATGCGTAGCTGCTAATGGGGACTGACAATGGCTAACAATGGGCTGTGTGTAATAGCAGGTACTGGATTAGTGGTGCTGGAAGAGCACAGCAGTTCAGGCAGCATCCAATGAGCAGCGAAATCGACGTTTCGGGCAAAAGCCCTTCATCAGGAATAAAGGCAGTGAGCCTGAAGCATGGAGAGATAAGCTAGAGGAGGGTGGGGGTGGGGAGAGAGTAGCATAGAGTACAATGGGTGAGTGGGGGAGGAGATGAAGGTGATAGGTCAAGGAGGAGAGGGTGGAGTGAATAGGTCGAAAAGGAGATAGGCAGGTAGGACAAGTCAAGGAGACAGTAACTGAGCTGGAAGTTTGAAACTAGGATGAGGTGGGGGAAGGGGAAATGAGGAAGCTGTTGAAGTCCACATTGATGCCCTGGGGTTGAAGTGTTCCGAGGCGGAAGATGAGGCGTTCTTCCTCCAGGTGTCTGGTGGTGAGGGAGCGGCGGTGAAGGAGGCCCAGGACCTCCATGTCCTCGGCAGAGTGGGAGGGGGAGTTGAAATGTTGGGCCACGGGGCGGTGTGGTTGATTGGTGTGGGTGTCCCGGAGATGTTCCCTAAAGCGCTCTGCTAGGAGGCGCCCAGTCTCCCCAATGTAGAGGAGACCGCATCGGGAGCAACGGATACAATAAATGATATTAGTGGATGTGCAGGTAAAACTTTGATGGATGTGAAAGGCTCCTTTCGGGCCTTGGATAGAGGTGAGGGAGGAGGTGTGGGCACAGGTTTTACAGTTCCTGCGGTGGCAGGGGAAAGTGCCAGAATGGGACGGTGGGTCGTAGGGGGGCGTGGACCTGACCAAGTAGTCGCGGAGGGAACGGTCTTTGCGGAAGGCGGAAAGGGGTGGGGAGGGAAATATATCCCTGGTGGTGGGGTCTTTTTGGAGGTGGCGGAAATGTCGGTGGATGTTTTTACCTGTGTGTAATAGCAGACCATGTGATCACGAGGCCTGGTGTGTGGGGAGTTGGAGTAAGGACATGGGGAAAAGGTGCCTCAAGCCCCAACATTATTGAATTCGATATTAAGTGCAGAAGGTGGTACAGTCCCAAGGCAGGAAATGAGGTGCCCCAGTCTTATTCTGCCTCCCACCCACAACTCTTTGTCCAACATAGAACATAGAAAAGTACAGCACAGAACTGGCCCCTTGTTGTGACAAGGATTATTCCTAAACTAAAAGGAAATAACCTACACACCCCCTAACTCACTGCTATCCATGTGTATGTCCAGCAGTCCCTTAAATGTCCCCAATGACTCTGCTTCCACCACCACCGCTGGCAACGCATTCCATACATTCACAACTCTCTGGATAAAGAACCTACCTCTGACATCTCCTTTATACCTTCCTCTGAATGCCTTAAAACTATAACCCATTGTGACAGTCAATCCTGCCCTGGAGAAAAGTCTCTGGCTATCGACTCTATCCATGCCTCTCATTGCCTTGTACACCTCGATCAGGTTACCTAGCGGTGTTACTCGCGGTGTTGCTGCCTGAACTGCTGTTCTCTTCCAGCACCACTAATCCAGTATTTGGTTTTCAGCATCTGCAGTCATTGTTTTTACCTTCTCCCTCTTTATGGTCATTTAAGCGGGCATTGGACAAGCATATGGAGGTTATTGGGCTAGTGTAGGTTAGGTAGGCTTCGGTCGGCGCAACATTGAGGGCCGAAGGGCCTGTACTGCACTGTATTTTTCTATGTTCTATGTTCTATGTTCTATCTCTCTTCCTCCTTCTCTCCAGAGAGAGAAGTCCAAGCTTAATCAAGCTGTCTTCATAAGACAAGCCCTCCAGGCCAGGAAGCATCCTTGGAAACCTTCTTTGCACCCTCTCCAAAGCCTCTGTATCTTTCCTATAGTAGGGCGACCAGAACTGGACACAATATTCCAAGTGTGGTCTCACCAGGGACTTGTAGAGCTGCAGCAAACCTCGCCTCTCTTAAACTCAATCCCCCTGTTAATGAAAGCCAAGACACCATATGCTTTCTTAACAACCCTATCCACTTGGGTGGCAACTTTAAGGGATCTATGCACTTGAACACCCAGATCCCTCTGTTCCTCTAGATTGCCAAGAATCCTGTCTTTAATCCTATATTCAGCATTCGAGTTTGACCTTCCAAGATGCATCACTTTGCATTTATCCAGGTTGAACTCCATCTGCCATTTCTCAGCCCAGCTCTGCATCCTGTCTATGTCACACTGCAGCCTGCAATGCCCTCGATACTATCGACGACACCTCCAACCTTCGTGTCATCTGCAAATTTACTAACCCACCCCTCAATCTCCTCATCCAAGTCATTTATAAAAACTACAAAGAGCAGAGGCCCAAGAACAGAGCCCTGCGAGACCCCACTCAACACTGTCCTCCAGGCAGAATACTTTCCATCTACAACCACTCTCTGCCTTCTGTCAGCCAGCCAATTCTGAATCCAGATAGCCAAATCTCCCTGTATCCCATACTTCCTGACTTTATGAATGAGCCTACCATGGGGAACCCTATCAAATGCCTTGCTGAAGTCCATATACACCACACCCACTGCTCGACCTTCGTCGACCTGTCTTGTCACCTCCTCAAAGAACTCAATAAGATTTGTGAGGTATGACCTGCCCCTCACAAAGCCATGCTGACTGCCTTTAATCACACTATGCTTTTCCAAATAGTAGTAAATCCTATCCCTCAGAATTCTTTCCAAAACCTTGCTGACCACAGTTGTAAGACTGACTGCTCTGTAATTGCCAGGGATTTCCCTATATTCCTTCTTGAAAAGAGGAACAACATTCACCTCCCTCCAATCCTCCGGTATGATCCTGTAGAAAGTGAGGAAGCAACTGCCTTTCTCGCTTCCTCGAGCAACCTAGGAAGTATCTGGTCTGGCCCTGGGGACTTAACAACCTTAATGCTTGCCAAAATTTCCAGCACATCAACTTCGTCAATCTTGATCTGCTCAAGCCTATTTCCCAGCACCTCAAAGTTCTCATTCACAACAAGATCCCTTTCCTGAGTGAAAAACCAAAGCAAAGAACTCATTCAGAGCTTCCTCTATCGGCTCAGACTCCATGTACAAGATCCCTACGCTATCCCTGACTGTCCCCACCTTCTCCCTAATCCTTCCTGCCAAGCCTTTTTCATGCCCCCTCCTGGCTCTCCTCAGTCCATTTCTGAGCTCCTTTCTAGTAAGCCTGTAATCCTTTAAAGCTGTGCTAGATCCTTGCTTTCTCCACCTTATGTAAGCTGCCTTCTTCCTTTTGACAAGAAGCCCCTCTGTTTTCATCATCCAAGACTCCTTAATCTTACCCCTTCTTGTCTGTTTCAGAGGAACAAATTTGTGCATCACTGGCAACAACAGTCTATGCGCCCTTTCTGTGGAACAGTTGCCCCAGTCTGTAATTCCCAACTCCTGTCAGATAGCGTCATAATTTCTGACACCTGTCCTGGCCCATTGACGAGCACCAAATCCAAAATGGCCTCCCCCCTCGTCGGCCTGTCTACTGCTAGTAGGGGTCTGTAGACAACATCCAATTAGGTGGCTGCTCTCTTGCTGTTTCTAACTTTCCCCCATACTGACTCAGTAGACAAACCTTCCTCGACAAGCTTCATTTCTGTAGCTGTGTTGCACTCTCTCATTAGCAATGTTACACCCTCTCCTCTTTTTCTACCCTTTCTGTTCTTTTTAAATGTTCTAAACCCTGGAACAACTCTCAACCATTCCTGTCCCTGTGAAACTCACGTCTCTGTTATGGCCACAACATCATAAACCCGATGATAATATTGGTGCTGCTTCCCTCTCTTGGTCAGAATTGGAAATGTTTATTTATTTTGTTTCTAATCTCCACCCTGCTTTCACCTTCACCTGGTCCATCTCTGAGTCCTCCCTTTCCTCCCTTGGCATCTCTGTTTCCATTTCCGGGATAGACAGGCCACCAATATCCGTTATAAACCCGACTCCCACAGCTACCTGGACTATACATTCTCGCTCTCTGCTCCTGAAAAAGACTCCATTCCATTCTCCCAGTTCCTCCATCACTGTCACGCCTGTTCCATTGAGGCCAACATTAACAAAGAAGCCTCCAAAATATCTACCTTCTTCCTCAAACGAGGACTTTCCCAGCACAGTTGTTAACAGGGCCCTCAACTGAGGCCAACCCATCTCCTGCACTTACAACCGCACCCCCTCTCTTCCCTCCCACATCAGCCCCTTGTCCATAACCACCATCCCACCAGCATGCACATCCAGAAGATCTCCGGGGAATACCACAACAGACATATCCCCTCCGGTCTCGTGTCAGCCTTCCACAAGGACCGTTCCCTCTGGGACACCTTGGTTCACACGTTTATCACTCCCAACACCCCCCACAGCCCCATGAGGTGTAACTCCTGCCCATTCACTTCATCCCTCCTCAGTGTCCAAGAGCCCACTTCCCACTTTCTAGTCATCTGCATTTGCTGCTCACAATGTGGTTTCCTCTACATTGGGGAGACGAATCTTAGACAGGGTGACTGCTTTGCAGAACATCTACATTTTGTCCACAAAAAAAACACCCTGATCTTCCAATTGTGTGCTACTCTAACCCCCCACCCTGTTCCCCAGCCAACATCTCTGCCTCAGGCTTGCTGCAGTGCTCTAGTGAAGCTCAGTGCAAGCTGGAAGAACAGCACCTCATTTTCCTCTCTACAACCTCTGGACTCAATATCAAGTTCAACAATGTTAGAGCTTGAGGTACCTTCTCCCATGTCCTTACCCCAACCCTCAGGGTCTTGTCATCACTTAGTCTGCGATTACACACACCCATTGGTCACCATTAACAGTCCCCAATAGTAGCTGTGCACTATCTTAGGCTGACCATTATCCAATCCCTTGTCTGTCCAACGTTTCTACTCTTTCTTTGAGCTCTATCTCCATCTATTAGTTACTCCTTATCCCCTCCCTACCCTACCATCTGCATAAAATATAACTTTTTCCGAGCTATTGTGAGTTCTGAGGAAAGGTCACTGCACCCAAACGTTAACAGTGATCTCTCGCTCTCTCCATAGATCTTGCCAGACCTGCTGAGCTTTTTCAGCTATTTCAGGTTTTGTTTAGTATTTGCTGTTGAGTCACAATAAGTGCTATGTGGATACAGGAGCAAATAGTTGCACCAAGTCGTAGGCTTTATGGAGCAAGTGAAGGAGAGGAGACAGGTGGACTGACTGAGGGAAAACAAACGCCGAGTCTGGAAAGTGTGAAAATAGATAAGTCCCCTGGGCCAGATGGAATTTATTCTAGGATTCTCTGGGAAGCCAGGGAGGAAATTGCCGAGCCTTTGGCTTTGATCTTTATGTTGTCATTGTCTACAGATATAGCGCCTGAAGACTGGAGGATAGCAAATGTTCCCTTCAAGAAGGGGAGTAGTGACAGCCCTGGAAATTATAGACTTGTGAGCCTTACTTCGGTTGTGGGTAACGTGTTGGAAAGGGTTATAAGAGAGTGGATTTATAATCATCTGGAGAGGAATAAGTTGATTAGGAATAGTCAACACGGTTTTGTGAAGGATAGGTCGTGCCTCACAAACGTATTGAGTTCTATGAGAAGCTGACCAAACAGGTAGATGAGGGTAAAGTGGTTGAGGTGGTGTATATGGATTTCAGTAAGGAGTTTAATAAGATTCCCATAATAGGCTATTGCACAAAATACAGAGGCATGGGATTCAGGGTGATTTAGTGGTTTGGATCAGAAATTAGATTAGATTAGATTAATTACAGTGTGGAAACAGGCCCTTCGGCCCAACAAGTCCACACCGACCCACCACCCACCCATACATTTACCCCTTACCTAACACTACGGACAATTTAGCATGGCCAATTCACCTGACCTGCACATCTTTGGACTGTGGGAGGAAACCGGAGGACCCGGAGGAAACCCACGCAGACACGGGGAGAATGTGCAAACTCCACACAGTCAGTCGCCTGAGGCGGGAATTGAACCCAGGTCTCTGGCGCTGTGAAGCAGCAGTGCTAACCACTGTGCCACCCACTAGCTGAAAGAAGACAGAGGATGGTGGTTGATGGGAAATGTTCATCCTGGAGTTCAGTTACCAGTGGTGTTCCGCAAGGATCTGTTTTGGGGTCACTGTTGTTTGTCATTTTTATAAATGACCTGGATGAGGGCATAGAAAGATGGGTTAGTAAATTTGCAGATGACACTAAGATTGGTGGAGTTGTGGATAGTGACAAATGACATTGTAGGTTCCAGAAGGACATAGATAAGCTGGGCTGAGAGGTGGCAAATGGAGTTTAATGCGGAAACGTGTGATGTGATTCATTTTGGAAGGAGTAACAGGAATGTAGAGTACTGGGCTAATGGTAAGATTCTTGGTAGTGTAGATAAGCAGAGAGATCTCGGTGTCCATGTACAAAGATCCTTGAAAGTTGCCACCCAGGTTGATAGGGTTGTGTAGAAGGTATACAGTGTGTTAGCTGTTATTAATAGAGGGATTGAGTTTAGCAGCTGTACAAAACTCTGGTGCAGCCACATTTGGAATATTGCATACAGTTCTGGTCACCACATTATGGGAAGGGTGTGGAAGTTTTGGAAAGGGTTCAAAGGCAATTTACCAGGATGTTGCCTGATATGGAGGGAAGGTCTTATGAGGGAAGGCTAAGGAACTTTAGGCTGTTTTCATTAGAAGAAAGTTGAGAGGTGACTTAATCAAGACATATAAGATAATCAGAGGGTTAGATAGAGTGGACAGGGAAAGTTTTTTTCCTTGGATGGTGATGGCTAGTTCAAGGGGACATAGCTTTAAATTATGGGGTGATAGATATAGGACAGATGTTAGAGGTAGTTTCTTTACTCAGAGAGTAGCAGGAGCGTGGAACACACTGCCTCCAGTGTAGTAGACTCACCAACTTTAAGAGCATTTAAATGGTCATTGGATAGACATATGGATGAGAATGGAATAGTGTAGGATAGATGGGCTTCAGATTGGTTCCACAGGTCAGTGCAACATTGAGGGCCGAAGGGCCTGTACTGCACTGTAATGTTCTATGTTCCACTGGGACTTGTCAGCTGACTGTAATCCCATGAAGGGTGGAGTAACAGCTAGTGACAGTGCAGAAGAGACCAGCATAAAGGAGCAGAGGGATTGTTGAGAGTTGTGCAGCTGAAGGATGGAAGTGGTGGTGTTATTGAAGATGGGGAGGAGCAAGTCTCTGGAGGGAGTTGAAACCGCCAGAGAAATGTCAGAAATTGAGTTATAAAATCATGCAACCAACTGAATTCAAGGCTTGAAATGAACAAATCTAGCCCAGAAGTAACATTCTCTTTTCTCCAATGATCCCCTTTGCGAAATCTCTGAAATGTTCTCATCATGTGATTTTTACAAACAGCCAATTGAACACTGTCTTTGAAACCTTGAAATCCTTTGTGCTCCTTTTTCTGTGGAAGGGAGTCATTATTGTCCAGTTCACAGGTCTGTGTGGGCAGGTGCTCGGAAATCAAACACCCTGCATGTTGCTGCTAAGCAACATCAGTGAGGCTGTGAAAACTGTACACATTCTGATTGGGAGAAGGTTTTGAAAGGATACTGTCCAATGCCATTCTGAATGCCCACCCACAGTGAACTGTAATCAAATGGCTGTGTCTGGTGAGGGACGAATCACAGACAGTTTCTGTCTTGGAAAGTTGGCTGGAGTTTGATCATTTTCCAAAGAGAGAATTTTAAAATGCTGATTTCGATGAAATGCCCAGTTGCCTTCCATTGGCTGCCAATCAGGTTCAATGAGCACTGGCACAGATTGGAGCCATTTCAGTTTTCTCTTTTTTTTTCTCTTTCCCCAATCTTCAATTTCAACAACGCAGAAGTCTAAATGTTCCTTGAAACATTTCTTTTGCAGTCTGGTCTTTACACAGTTGTAGTGACCGTCAGATTAAAGCACCATCAGTTTTCTGTCTGTTTAATGACAGAGCTGCCCTTTGGCCTGGTGAGACTTGGCGACATTACTTTTTATGCTGGTCCCAACATTTAGGATCAGACCATTAATGATCTCTGTGTCACCTGTTAATTGATTACAAATGGTTTCAATAACCTTTAAAACAAGCATTGTGGGAACTGAATTCACAAGAAATGTTTTTGTGCTTATTTCTTTTGTGTCCATGTTTTCACGTGTCGGCTTTCAGAAGGCTCACTATAATGGACTGCCAATTGTTATTTAGATCCAATTTTCAGCCACACTGGTCTTAACTCTAAAAGGAACAGGAGGAGGCCATTCAGCCCCTCTAGCTCCTTTATCTTTTGAGAAGATCAATGCTGATCAAATTGTTGGACCAATTACTGATGCTTTAATCACTTATCTATCAAAAGGTGGTGGCTAACTCCATCTTGAATATTTTCAAAGGCCCAGCCTTCACTACGACCCAGAACAAGGGGTTCATAGCTTTAGGTGAGGGAGAACAGATTTAAAACAGAAAAGAGGAGAGATTTCTTCTGTGAAAGGGTCATGCATCTGAGGAACTGACTTTCCCAGAGTGTGGTAGATGCTGGGACTTTGATTGACGTTAATGAGGAGATGAGCAACTTTTTAATGAGTAATGGGTTAAGGGCTATGGACAGTGAGCAGGAAAGTGGAGTTGAGACTGAGATAAGATCAGCTGTGATCATATTCAATAGCACAGCAGGGGCTGAATGGCCTCCTGCAGTTTCCAGCTCTTATTCTATTGGCTAATAATCTCAGAGAAAATATTTCTCCTTATTTCAGCCTCATATGGCGGATATAGATTCCCCCCACACACCCCCCACAAGGTGTAACGTCCTCTCAGCATCTCCCCTGTCAAGCCCCATCAGTGGTCCCTGTGGGATCACCTCTTGGCATCGGTTAAACCTTCCTCATGATGCACATGTCACTCCTTAAGCAGATGTTTCATGGCCCATGCCCTGTTTGACCTTGAGGAAGGAGGTAACAGTCGATATGATGAGGGGGTCTCCCACACTGCGGTTAGTCAGGGACCTCGAGTTTACCAGGCACCACTCTTGGCGGGAATCTTAACCGGATTATCCCGCATGGAATTCAGCAGAGCAACCCAGGTGCGTGATGGGAATGGGTCACAGGTGAACATGTCAGCTTCCCTTGCCTTCGCCCCCATCCCACACCCCCAACCCCAGTTCTCACCCCCACAAACCCCACTCCCACCATCCCCCAAACCCATCCCCACCCCCACCAACCCCCACTCTCACTGTTCCCAACCCCCACCCCCACCGTCCCCCATCCCACACCCCCAACCTCAGTTTTCACCCCACAAATCCCACCAGCACTGTCCCCTACCCCCACTGTTCCCCACCCCCAACGTTCCCCACCCCCACCATCCCCCATCCTACCCCCCCAACCCTGTCATACCACCAACCCCCACCCCCCACCATCCCCCAGCCCTACCAACCCCCCACCCTGGCCAGACCACCATTACAAATATAAAATGAAAATGGTCAGCGAGAAGGGGATGCAACGGGAACCCTTTCCCCACCAATTATTACCGGGTTTGCGAGGTGACGTTGCCGAGATACTGAAAGAAATCTGGAGCTCGCTGCAATTAGCCCCAGCTCATTGAGCAGCCTCTGCGGGCAGAGAAACTGAAGAAACACAGCTGATCTAGGCACAGTGCTGGGGGACACGGTGGCCCAGTGCTGGGGGACACGGTGGCACAGTGCTGGGGGACACGGTGGCACAGTGGTTAGCACTGCTGCCTCACAGCGCCAGAGACCTGGGTTCAATTCCCACCTCAGGCGATTCTTTGTGTGGAGTTTGCACGTCCTCCCCATGTCTGCGTGGGTTTCCTCCGGGTGCTCCGGTTTCCTCCCACAGTCCAAAGATGTGCAGGTCAGGTGAATTGGCCATGCTAAATTGCCCGTAGTGTTAGGTAAGGGGTAGATGTAGATGTAGATGTAGGGGTATGAGTGGGTTGCGCTTCGGCGGGGCGGTGTGGACTTGTTGGGCCAAAGGGCCTGTTTCCATACTGTAAGTAATCTAATCTAATCTAATTTCCCACTGTCATCGGAAGATGTGTCAGATTTTCAGTAAACCTAAAGGGATGGAACATGAAGCAGTGAGGGAGATGTTGGAAATAGGATGGAAAGCGTGTGAGATTAAATAATGAAGAGGCAGATGATAGCAGGGAAATGAAGGTGGTAATGGAACAAACTGGGGTAGAATAGGTGTGAATAACCAGGACAGAATCATAAGCAGCTTTATGCTGGAAAAGGAATGACAGCAATGGTAATTATCTGAACTAACTCAACTCACTGATGAGACGAGAATATAGACGATAGGCCCTTTGTAGGAGATGAGCAAGCACTTGCTGACTCAGATGTGTATTTTGGAAGGAAACTAATGTGAAGATTATTTCTTTATTTTATCTTTTTCTTTAATTTCCCAAACAAGCCCCACCGCCTCCAAAGCGAGCACCGACCACTGCATTAACACTACGCTCCAAGTCTATGACCTCAGAACTTGAAGATCTCGGTAAGAAAACGACATTGAAACTGCATGCTTTGGTCTGTGGGTGCCCAGTGGAGGGACTGTGCTGTGTGCTCCGTTATAGTGAGTGATCAGTCTCTCAGGTGCTGCATGTATTGCCCTCGATGAGACCTGCTCGCTGCCCCTTGTTGTACCATCCAGTGTAAAACTCTGAATGGGATGCTCAGTTGGCAAAGGGGTGATCAAATATGTTTCAGATTGAAATCTGATAGCTGGACCAGTTGGGTTCTCTTCTGACTATCTTCCATCTCTCTCTCTCCTTTCTGCTCTCTCTCCTATTGTATTTTCGCTGTGACCAGTGGATAGAGGTAAGCTGACTTGTTCTGCACTGTGTACATTACACTTTCTTTAAAAAAAGTTATTTTCTAATCAAAAAGTTAATATTCCATTAATTATTCCAGTGGTATCCAAACTTACTGCATTATGTTCAGAAATGCACAAATGAGCCTTTAGCCTTGATCATGGGGTTAAGGTATTGGGTGTAACCATGAGGGGTATTGATACATTTACAGCCAGTTTGCCAATCAGAAACTGCTCTGTTAGTTGCTGAAGTAACGTGTAAGTGTTCCTGATGACTCTGAGCATTAGGAAGTGATTCCTCGCTGAGCCCCACTGTCCCCACCCAGACTCCTCACTAGCTGAGATCCCTTTTCCCAAGCTGCCTTGTTAATGAAGGTCTTCAGCAGGATGGCCACAAACCCCTGTTCCTAATCAGACTCAGCTCCGTGATGTCAGACTGTCACACACTTTGAAATATGACTTCTGAAAGAAAACACTGTCTAAACCTAGACTAAATACTGGAGCACTGGGTACTCGGTTCACACTACACAGTACAAATCCACACTGTGAGGAAGGGATGTTACACAAGACATGGAATGAGTAAAGACCGGTCTGGGTTGCAACCCCCTCCCCCCGGACGCACTGGTGTATTGCTGAGCTAGGCTGTTTAGCCAGGCTGTGTATTTGAAATGTTAACATGGTATCAAAGCAGAATGGTTCCAAGAAGAGTTGTATTCTGTTCAAGTATCTCCAATCTCCAATTGAGTTCAATCTCCTAGTTAACCAAGGAAAATTGTAAATGATGACCATGACATGCTTCCAAAGATGCAGTTCCCAGGTGTCAATAGCTGTGATGTTTGAAAGGGGAATCCTCTGCTTGTTCATCTCTGTTGGTGTTAATTGCATGCACCAAGTGACTGAGGGACCCCTCGGTGCTTTCTTTATGATGCTTGCTATTGTTTTACCATGAGACTGACCATCTTGCACAGTGTTCAGCAGAAAGTGCTACTGTCATTGTTGACTTTACACTCAGGGAGTGAATCTGTACAGGTCAGTCACTAACACTGTCACCATTCCTCCTCTCGTAAACTAAGAGGGGTTATTTGAGGCTATGCAATGGCCCTAATCCCAACATCATCACACAACATGGAGCAACAGTCCCAATTACCCAGATGTCTTGTTTATGGTGATGATGAATTTGACATTGGCCCTCCAAGGAGTTGGAAGGAGGGCAACAGCTGCTTAACCCAGCTCTCGATGCAGGTATACAGATGGTGAGGTTGGCATTGGGCAACATACCTGCTGATGAACCAATTGAGATCCTTGAGTGAACAATTAAAATGGTCCTTTGCTCCATCTGACCACTGTTGTGAAGGACCTAGTACCAACAGCAGCTCTGACCAAATGCCATGTTTCCCTGAATGAGCTGGTGTTGGTCAAGGAGGGGAATCAGTGCAGGGAGGGGGCAGTGCACTCTCTCTTGACCTGCCCTATCCCCACCCCCTCTTCCCAAACCACCATGGCCTGTCTGCTGGATCTGAAGCATTGACCCCAATCCTGATCTAACACTGCACACTACTGTCCCTTACTGTCCCAATGTACTGGAGGTTTAAAGAAGGTTGGGTGGATCCCAAAGTTCAGACGTCCCACATTAATGGCCAACTGATCCTGGAAGGGCAGCCAGTGTCCCCTTCATTGGGCATTGCCTCTCTCTTACCCCCCACCTCCCCCTGGTATATTAGCTGAGGATGGAGGAGTCATAGGGAATTCAATATCACATATTATTTGTCCCACTGAGAGAGTGAGCATTACTTCACAGTCACTTGCAAGTCTGCACTTCCGCAGTGACAACTTGAAAGGCATGATACACCGAATAGGCAATGTGAAGGCCATACGTTCCTGCTGAGAAGACAACACACATCGAGTCGCAGAGTCGCCCAGTCGCAGAGACGCCCAGTAGCAGAGTCACATACTCGTAGAGCCATAGAGTCACAGAGACATAGAGAGGTACAGCACAGACACAGACCCTTCAGTCCATACCAACCAGTTCTCCTGATTAAATCCAGTCCCACCTGCCAGCACCCAGCCCATATCCCTCCAAACCCTTCCTATTCATATACCCATCCAAATGCCTCTTAAATGTTGCAATTGTACCAGCCTCCACCATCTCCTCTGGCAGCTCATTCTATACACATACCACCCTCTGGTTGAAAGTTTCACCTCTTAGATCCCTTTTAAATCTTTCCCTCTCACTTTAAACCTCTAGTTCTGAACTCTCCCATCTTAGGGAAAAGACCTTGTCTATTTATCTTTAACCACACCCCTTATGATTTTATAAACCTCTATAAGGTCACCCCTCAGCCTCCAAAACTCCAGGGAAAACAGCCCCAACCTGTTCAGCCTCTCCCAATAGCTCAAATCCTCCAACCTTGGCAACATCCTTGTAAATCTTTTCTGAACCCTTTCAAGTTTCACAACATCTTTCTGATAGGAAGGAGACCAGAATTGCACACAATATTCCAACAGTGGCCTAACCAATGTCCTGTACAGCCGCAACATGACCTCCCAATTCCTGTACTCAATACTCTGACCAATAAAGGAAAGCATATCAAATGGAAAACCTTCTTCACTATCCTATCTACCTGTGACTCCACTTTCAAGGAGCTATGAACCTGCACTCCAAGGTCTCGTTGTTCAGCAACACTCCCTAGGAGCTTACCATTAAGTGTATAAGTCCTGCGAAAGTTTGCTTTCCCAAAATGCAGCACCTCGCATTTATCTGAATTAAACTCCATCTACCACTTCTCAGCCCATTGGCCTATCTGATCAAGATCCTGTTGTAATCTGAGCTAACCCTCTTCGCTGTCCACTACACCTCCAATTTTGGTGTCTTCAGCAAACTTACTAACTATCCCTCTTATTCTCGCAAAGAAATCATTTATATAAATGATGAAAAGTAGAGGACCCAGCACCGATCCTTGTGGCACTCCACTGGTCACAGGCCTCCAGTCTGAAAAACAACCCTCCACCACCACCCTCTGTCTTCTACCTTTGAGCCAGTTCTGTATCCAAATGGCTAGTTCTCCCTGTATTCCATGAGATCTAACCTTGCGAATCAGACTCCCTTGGGGAACCTTGTCAAACGCCTTACTGAAGTCCATATAGATCACATCTACTGCTCTGCCCTCATCAATCTTCTTTGTTACTTCTTCAAAAAACTCTATCAAGTTTGTGAGACATGATTTCCCACGCACAAAGCCATGTTGACTATCCCGAATCAGTCCTTATCTTTCCAAATACATGTACATCCTGTCCCTCAGGATTCCCTCCAACAACTTCCCCACCACTGAGGTCAGGCTCACTGGTCTATAGTTCCCTGGCTTGTCCTTACCGCCCTTCTTAATCAGTAGCACCACGTTAGCCAACCTCCAGTCTTCTGGCACCTCACCTGTGACAATCGATGATACAAATATCTCAACAAGGGGCCCAGCAATCACTTCTCTCGCTTCCCACAGAGTTCTAGGATACACCTGATCAGATCCCAGGAATTTATCCACTTTTTGGGGTATTGGGGGCAAAGTACTAACTTGGATTGAAAGTTGGTTGGCTGATAGCAAACAAAGAGTAGTGATAAACGGCTCCATTTCAGAATGGCAGGCAGTGACCAGTGGGGTACCGCAGGGATCAGTACTGGGACCACAGCTTTTTACAATATATGTAAATGATATAGAAGATGGTATCAGCAATAACATTAGCAAATTTGCTGATGATACTAAGCTCGGTGGCAGGGTGAAATGTGATGAGGATGTTAGGAGATTACAGGGTGACCTGGACAAGTTAGGTGAGTGGGCAGATGCATGGCAGATGCAGTTTAATGTGGATAAATGTATGGTTATCCACTTTGGTGGCAAGAACAGGAAGGCAGATTACTACCTAAATGGAATCAATTTAGGTAAAGGGGCAGTACAAAGAGATCTGGGTGTCCTTGTACACCAGTCAATGAAGGTAAGCATGCAGGTACAGCAGGTAGGGAAGAAGGCTAATAGCATGCTTGCCTTCAGAACAAGAGGGATTGAGTATAGAAGCAAAGAGGTTCTTCTGCAGCTGTACAGGGCCCTGGTGAGACCACAGCTGGAGTATTGTGTGCAGTTCTGGTCTCCAAATTTGAGGAAAGACATTCTGGCTATTGAGGGAGTGCAGTGTAGGTTCACAAGGTCAATTCCTGGAATGGCGGGATTACCTTACGCTGAAAGACTGGAGCGACTGGGCTTGTATACCCTTGAGTTTAGAAGACTGAGAGGGGATCTGATTGAGACATATAAGATTATTAAAGGATTGGACACTCTGGAGGCGGGAGACATGTTTCCACTGATGGGTGAGTGCCGAACCAGAGGACACAGCTTAAAAATATGGGGTAGACCATTTAGGACAGAGATGAGGAGAAACTTCTTCACCCAGAGAGTGGTGGCTGTGTGGAATGCTCTGCCCCAGAGGGCAGTGGAGGCCCAGTCTCTGGATTCATTTAAGAAAGAGTTAGATAGAGCTCTCAAGGATAGTGGAATCAAGGGTTATGGAGATAAGGCAGGAACAGGATACTGATTAAGGATGATCAGCCATGATCATATTGAATGGTGGTGCAGGCTCGAAGGGCAGAATGGCCTACTCCTGCACCTATTGTCTATTGTCTATTCTATGCATTTTAAGATCCAGCACTTACTCCTCTGTAATTTGGACATTTTGCAAGATGTCACCATCTATTTCCCTCCAGTCTATATCTTCCATGTCCTTTTCCACAGTAAATACGGATGCAAAATACTCATTTAGCATCTCCTGCGGCTCCACACAAAGGCCGCCTTGCTGATCTTTGAGGGGTCCTATTCTCTCCCTAGTTACCCTTTTGTCTTCAATGTATTTGTAAAAACCCTTTGCATTCTCCTTAACTCTATTTGCCAAACCTATCGCATGTCCCCATTTTGCCATCCTTATTTTCCTCTTAAGTATACTCCTACTGCCTTTAAACTCTTCTAAGGATTCACTCGATCTATCCTGTCTTGACCTGACATATGGGTTTAGGTCAGAGTGGTGCTGGAAAAGCACAGCAGGTCAGGCAGCCTCTGAGGAGCAGGAAAATCGATGTTTCGGGCAAAAGCCCTTCATCAGGAATAGAGGCAGGAAGCCTCCAGGGTGGGGAGATAAATGGGGGGGGGGGGAGGGGTGGGGTGGGGGGGGGGGGTAGCTGGGAAGAAAGTAGCAAAGAGTACACTAGGTGAATGGGGGTGGGGATGGAGGTGATAGGTCAGAGAGGAGGGTGGAGGGGACAGGTGGGAAGGGAGATTGGCAGGTACCTGATCGATCTATACCTGACATAGGCTTCCTTCTTTTTCTTAACCAAACCCTCAATTTCTTTAGTCATCCAGCATTCCCTTTACCTACCAGCCTTCCCTTCACCCTGACAGGAATATACTTTCTCTGGATTCTTGTTATCTCATTTCTGAAGGCTTCCCATTTTCCAGCCATCTCTTCACCTGCGAACATCTGCCTCCAATCAGCTTTCGAAAGTTCTTGCCTAATACCATCAAAATTGGCCTTTCTCCAATTTAGAAAGTCAACTTTTAGATCTGGTCTATCCTTTTCCATCACTATTTTAAATCTAATGGAATTGTGGTCGCTGGCCCCAAAGTGCTCCGCCACTGACACCTCAGTCACCTACCCTGCCTTATTGAACATAGAACATAGAACATTACAGTGCAGTACAGGCCCTTCGGCCCTCGATGTTGCGCCGACCTGTCATACCAACCTGAAGCCCATCTAACCTACACTATTCCATGTACGTCCATATGCTTGTCCAATGACGACTTAAATGTACTTAAAGTTGGCGAATCTACTACCATTGCAGGCAAAGCATTCCATACCCTTACTACTCTCTGAGTAAAGAAACTACCTCGGACATCTGTTCTATATCTATCACCCCTCAATTTAAAGCTATCCCCCCATGTCCTCGCCATCACCATACTTGGAAAAGGCTCTCCCTGTCCACCCTATCTAACCCTCTGATTATCTTATATGTCTCTATTAAGTCACCTCTCAACCTTCTTCTCTCCAGTGAAAACAGCCTCAAGTCCCTCAGCCTTTCCACATAAGACCTTCCCTCAATACCAGGCAACATCCGAGTAAATCTCCTCTGCACCCTTTCCAAAGCTTCCACATCCTTCTTATAATGCGGTGACCAGAACTGTACACAATACTCCAAGTGCAGCCACACCCAGAGTTTTGTACAGCTGCAGCATAACCTCATGGTTCCGGAACTCGATCCCTCTATTAATAAAAGCTAAAACATTGTATGCCTCCTTAACAACCCTGTCAACCTGGGTGGCAACTTTCAAGGATCTGTGTACCTGGACACCGAGATCTCTCTGCTCATCTACACTACCAAGAATCTTACCATTAGCCCAGTACTTTGCATTCTGGTTACTCCGACCAAAGTGAACCACCTCACACCTGTCAGCATTAATCTCCATTTGCCACCTCTCAGCCCAGCTCTGCAGCTTATCTATGTCTCTCTGTAACCTACAACATCCTTCGTCATTATCCACGACTCCACTAACCTTAGTGTCATCTGCAAATTTACTAACCCACCTTTCTACACCCACATCCAGGTCGTTTATAAAAATGACGAACAGCAGTGGACCCAACACTGACCCTTGCGGTACACCACTGGTAACTGGACTCCAGGATGAACATATCCCATCAACCACCACCCTCTGTCTTCTTTCAGCAAGCCAATTACTGATCCAAACTGCTATATCTCCCACAATCCCATTCCTCTGCATTTTGTATAATAGCATACTGTGGGGAACCTTTTGGTCAAGAGTAGGTCAAGTTTTGCATCTTCTCTAGTTGGTACATCCACATACTGAATCAGAAAATTGTCTTGTACACACTTAATAAATTCCTCTCCATCTAAACCCTTAACACTATGGCAGTCCCAGTCTATGTTTGGAAAGTTAACATCCCCTACCATAACTACCCTATTATTCTTACAGATAGCTGAGATCTCCTTCCAAGTTTGTTTCTCAATTTCCCTCTGACTATTGGGGTTCTATAATACAATTCCAATAAGGTGATCATCCCTTTCTTATTTCTCAGTTCCACCCAAATAACTTCCCTGGATGTATTTCCGGGAATATCCTCCCTCAGCACAGCTGTAATGCTATCCCTTATCAAAAACACCACTCTCCCTCCTCTCTTGCCTCCCTTTCTATCCTTCCTATACTATTTGTATCCTGGAACATTAAGCTCCCAGTCCTGCCCATCCCTGAGCCATGTTTCTGTAATTGCTATGATATCCCAGTCCCATGTTCCTAACCATGCCCTGAGTTCATCTGCCTTCCCTGTTAGGCCCCTTACATTGAAATAAGTGCAATTTAATTTATCAGTCCTACCTTGTTCTCTGTTTTGTCCCTGCCTGCCCTGACTGTTCGATTTGCTTCTGTCTCAACTGGACCAGTCTCAGATTGATCTCTTTCCTCATTATCTCCCTGGGTCCTCCATTTTCCAAAACAGTATAATTGTTTGAAATGGAGATCGCTACAGAAGACTCCTGCACTACCTGCCTACCTCTCTTACCTTTCCTGGAGTTAACCCATCTATGTGACTGTATCTGGCACTTCCCCCCCCCCCCCCTTCCTATAACTGCCATCCGTCACATTCTGTTGCTGTTACAAATTCCTCATTGCCTCTAACTGTCTCTCCAACCAATCCATATGATCTGATAGGGTCCGCAACCAACAGCGTTTATTGCAGATATAATCCTCAATAAGCCGTAAACTCTCCCTGAACTCCCACATCCAACAAGAAGAGTATATCTCTCTACTAAGGGCCATTTTTGCTTCTTTCAATCTACAGACCCAGAAAATAGCACTGTCTTATTCTTCTACGAAACACTGTTCCTGGTTAAATTTATACTTATGGCTTATATTTTAAGTTTAATCAAGAGACATAGCTCAATAAAACATATAATCAGGAAAGAACCCACTCTACTCACCACTGCTGACTTATTTTAAGGCTTTGCTTAAAATCCACTTATCTGTCTCTGTGCTGTGACCTCTCCAAACAGGTTCCTCCAAGATCAGTTGTGAATTTCACTGTTTTTTAATTTTCCCAGATGCACTCCGATGTCCAGCGATACATGAATTCACAGCAAAGGCAGCAACTGCTAACTCTGTTAGTTAGCAATATGGGTTTCCTTCTCCCTGTCTCTCTCTCTCTCGCTATCTCTCTCTCTCTCTCTCTCTCTCTCTCCTGCACTTACCTCACCATGTGTTTCCTTTGTCTGTTCTTCTCCCTTTTAAAAGTGCTGTTGTTCAGATGTTTTTTTCCTCCAAAGTTCCAAAACAATGCAACAGCATATAAAACAGTAATTGCTGCTCCTGGGATTCGAGGAAATCACCTCCAGCGCCTAAAATACCTCAAAATAAGGACAGCTGTTACAGCTAGAATTTTTTCCCATTCTCCATCTTGGATTACCCAGCATTCCCTCTCAGCCTTTGTCTCTCCAAGGAGAACAGTCCCAACTTCTTCAATCTATCCTGATCACTGATGTTTCTCATTCCTGAATGCAAGGAATACGTTGCCAGCGATGGTGGTGGAAGCAGAGTCATTAGGGGCATTTAAGTGACTGCTGGACATGCACAGGGATAGCAGTGAGTTGAGGGGTGTGTGGGTTAAGTTATTTTGTTTTACATTAGGATTAACCCTCAGCACAACATCATGGGCCAAAGGGCCTGTTCTGTGCTGTACTTTTCTATGAACCATTCCCGTAAATCGTCCCCACTCTCTCTCTTCACATCTTCCCTGTAATGTGCCCTGGACTGTACACAATCTGACAAGTGTATTGTACAAGATTGTCATCACTTCCTTGCTCTTGTACCTTATTATGCCTCTAATACTAAAACCAAGGATACTGTATCATTTATTTACCATGCTCTCAAACTGTCCTCCATCTTCAAAGATCTGTATATTCATACACCCAGCTCCCACCACTCATGTGCCCTGTTTAAAATGGGACCTGCTATATTGTATTGTCTTTCAATGTGATTCTGACTAAAATGTATCACCTCTCGCTTTTCTGCATTGAAACCCCCTCTGCCACCTACCTCTCCTTTTGAATTCCACACTGTCATCCTCACAGTTCACAATTCTTCCAAGTTTCATGTCATCTGCAAACTTTGAAATTGATCCAGCATACCAAGATCCAGATCACAAAGATATATCCGAAATGCAAGGGTCACTATACCAACCCCTAGGGAAATCCACGACAAATCGTCCTCTAACCTGAACACTATCTATTGTCCATTACACTCTGTTTTTGATGACTCAGCTAATCTTGTATCCACATTGTTCCTGTCCCTTTTCTACAGTGACCTGTAACTTTCCCCACAAGTCTGTTGTGAGGCACTGCGGCAAGCACCTTCCAAAGGTCCATGTCAACCACATCTGCAACATAACCCTCATCAAGCTTTTCTGTTACCTCTGCAAAAAAAGTGCCATCAAAGTGAAAAGGAGGAACTTTCCAGCATTAGTTCATTAGTTTACTGTGCACTGTCACTGACTCTGCCTTCCAATAGGAACTGGCACAGAAACAAACCTGCACTCATTGAGCCCCAGTGAGTGTGTGGCTGGCCGTGAAGGTGGACCTGCTGCTGGAAGCAGTGTACCACGTAATGAACAGGCACGGTGGCTCAGTGGTGAGCACTGCTGCCTCTCAGCACCAGAGACCCGGGTTCAATTCTAACCTCAGGCAACTGACTGTGTGGAGTTTGCACATTCTCCCCGTGTCTGCGTGGGTTTCCTCCAGTTTCCTCCCACACTCCAAAAATGTGCAGGTTCGGTGAATTGGCCATGCTAAATTGCCCGTAGTGTTAGGTGAAGGGGTAAATGTAGGGGATTGGTTCTGGGTGGGTTGCGCTTCGGCGGGTCGGTGTGGACTTGTTGGGCCGAAGGGCCTGTTTCCACACTGTAAGTAATCTAATCTAATCTAAAATGTGCAAACTCCACACAGACAGTTGCCCGAGGGCAGAATCGAACCCGGGTCCCTGGCGCAGTGAGGCAGCAGTGCTAACCACTGAGCTGCATTTGATGGACTGATTTCAAAAGGAAACTGAAGGCAGCTTTACACACCATTCAAAGGCTCATTCATGGATCGGCATTGGACTGAGGACCCACCCCATACAGAGGGCTGTGCTGTCTGGTTGAAAACAGCTCCAATTCTCCACTCAGATATTGACACTGTTTTACTGAAGCTCATTGCCTTTTAAGAAAAAGAAACTAATGAGAGTTGAATCAGCTGGGGTGGAAGGTTCCAAAACAAACAATTTCATTACCCAGCTGCTGAAAGAATTCCTGATGGATTTTGGAATGTGATTAGCCTCAATCCTCTGTTTAATTTGGAGGTTGAGAACATTGGCTTGAAACATTGGAACCAACCCAATGCCAACAAGAATGATTCAGGACTGTGAGTGTGAGAGAGAAGGTATCAGAAGACCAGAACAGAAATGAGGCCATTCGGCCCATCGAGCCTGCTCCACCATTCAATCATGACTGATAAGTTTCTCAAGTCGAGAGTGTGGTGCTGGAAAAGCACAGCAGGTCAGGCAGCATCTGAGGAGCAGGAGAATCAATGTTTTGAGCAAAAGCCCTTAATAGGAATTCCTGAAGGGCTTTTGCCCAAAACGTTGACTCTCCTGCTCCTCGGATGCTGCCTGACCTGCTGTGCTTTTCCAGCACCACACTCTTGGTTCTGATCTCCAGCATCTGCAGCCCTCACTTTCTCCTGATAGGATTCTCAACCCCATTTTCCGTCTTTTTCCTGTAACCTTTGATCCCGTTGGCAATCAAGAACTTATCTATCTCTGTTTTATATGTACTCATTGACCTGGCCTCTACAGCCTTCTGTGGTAATGAATCCCATCGATTCCCCACTCTCTGGCTGAAGGTGTTTCTCCTTATCTCCATTCTAAAAGGGTCTTCCCTTTACTCTAAGGCTGTGTCCTCAGGTCCTAATCTCTCCTACCAATGGAAACATCTTCCCAACGTTCACTGTGTCCAGACCATTCAGTATTCTGTATGTTTCAATTAGATCCCCCCTCATCCTTCTAAACTCTATCATGTATACTCCCAGAGTTCTCAAACATTTCTCATATGTTAAGCTTTTCATTCCTGGGACCATTCTCATGAACCTCCTCTGAACCCATTCTATGGCCAGTACGTCTTTCCTGAGATATGGGGCCCAAAACTGAACACGACACTCCAAATGTAGTCTGACCAGGGCCTTATACAGCCTCAGAAGTATATCTCTGCTTTTATATTCTCGCCTTCTCGAGATGAATGACAACATTGCATTTGCCTTCCTAACTACAGTCTCAACCTGCAGGTTTACTTTAAGAGAAGCTTGGACTAGAAGTCCCAAGGCCCTTTGTACTTCAGATTTCAGAATTTCCTCCCCATTTAGACAATAGTCCATGCCTCTGTTCTTCCTCCCAAAGTGCATGACCTCACATTTTCCCACGTCCTCAGTCACTTCTTTGCCCACTCTCCTAACCTATCCAAATCCTTCTGCAGCTCCTGCCTCCTCAATACTACCTGTCCCTTTACCTATCTTTGTATTGTCTACAAATTTAGCCAGAATGCCCTTGGATCCTTCATCTAGATCATTAATGTGTGAAGTGAAAAGTTGTGGTCCCAACCCTGACCTTTGTGGAACACCACCTGTCACCGGCGTCTACCCTGACAGGAACACACCATGTAGACTCCGTTGCTTCCTCACGCTGTTGGGAGAATGTGACTTTATGGCAGAGAAGGCTCAAACAGCTGCTCACAGTTTTATAGCGCAATCTATACCTAGTGAGCATTTCCTAAATAGGGACAAGTCCAAGGTAGTGTCCAAACTGGGTGGATGATGGGGAGTGAACCTTTACTGGAACAGCTCAGAGCACGTCCAGGATGAGCATCTTTGTGCGGGTCTTTGTAAATAAGGGGGAATCAAATGGCAAGATGGTTGTGTGAGGAATAGTTGATGGAGGGACCAGTGCTGGCAGACGAGAGGCAACAGAGAATGAGAGGAAGCAAATAAAGGCAAAAGAAACAAGGCGTGCAAATCGAAGAGGATTCTTCCAACGGAGTGGGCTCATTCTGTAATGGAGCTATTTTTACACGTCCTGAGATCGTTTAAACGGTGGATCAGTCAATTAAACCTTTGGTTTTAAATCTGTGATTGTAGATTTTCTAAATCCAGGCTCAAGATGACAGAACAAAATAATGATAAATGCATCTGTTATTGCTCAGAGAGTATATATCGGTCAGTTTTGGAAGTTGGAATGTTTGTCAGAGTGAGAGATGCAGAAGCAATTTACAACATTGACTTAGTAAGTTGGCATGAATGGACTGGCTGGCTAACATGAAGCAGTTAGCTTAAGTAGGTCTTTTTGAAGTTGGCAAGATGTACCAAGTGCCATGCCACAGGGATCAGTGCTGGGACCTCAATTTTTTACAGTTTATATAAATGACTTGCTTGAAGGCAAATGGGCAAAGATCCGGCAAATGGAATATAATGTGGGAAAATGTGCAATTGTCTATTTTGGCAGAAAGAATAAAAAGCATATTGTCAAAATGGTGAGTTGCTGACCTCTGAGATGCAAAGCGACCTGGGTATCCTTGTACATGAATCGTAAAGGGTTAGTATGCAGGTACAGCAAATAATTTGTAAATCAAACAATCTTCTAATTTATCATGAGTCATATTGAATACAACAGTAGAGAGGTTACACTTCAGTCCTACGGTACAATGGTGAGACCACTTCTGTACACAGTATTGGTCACCTTATTTAAAGAAGGATGTAAAGACACTGGAAGCAGTTCAGAGAAGGTTTACCTGATTAATGCCTGAAATGAACAGTGTCTTATGACAGGGATTGGATAGGCTCAGCCTGTAGCCATTAGATTTGGAAGAGTGTGAAGGTACTTGATTGATACATGTAAGATGGAGAGGGATAAGTTCCTGGGAAGGGGAGAGGATGTTTTGTTTTCTGGGAGAATCTTGAGGTAGGAGTCACTGTTTAAAAATGTTGCTCATTTCTGGCAGGAATGAGGAGTTTATTTTCTAACAGAGGGCCAAGGGTCTTTGGAATTCATCTTCTGGGGCAGATGGTAGAAGCAGGGCCTTGGAATATTTTTAAGGCAGATGTCAACAGGCAAAGGGTGAAGAGGTATTGGGACAGGAAGGAATGTCGAGTCATCAGGGCAGCAGAACACACCAGAGGAGCTGCACGATCTGCTCTTGCTCTGAATGCTGCTACATCAGCAATGAGGCTTTGGGTTAAGAGTTGTGTAACAACTACAGGAAGAATAATAATACATTCGAGAAGTTCAAGGAATTGTGATGAGTGTTTAAAACATGTTTCCACAAGTTGGTGACAAGCTGACATCAGTCCAAAGCCCAAATGGAGGTCTAATATTTTATTTAGAATGTTGTTGAGATGGACACGGTGAGATCAGAAAATGTAATACATTTTGAAAAGGTGTATGTTTGGAGAATAAAAGTTTCAGTGAGTTTGGGGAAAGTGTATGGGATGGGGGTTTAGTGGATAGCTGTTTGTGTGAGCCAGTACAGTCATGATGGAGCAAATGGTCTATTTCTATCTTATGACATCATCAGTTCCATGGAAGTACGTTCCAATTAGTCCTTGGACCGTTGCTGAAATGAAAGGAAACATCTGCAGTGGGGAGCTACCTGAGTCCACCTGCCATCAAGGGCTGAGCCCAGGGTTTTGACATGGGCAACACATTGAGTGTATGTTGTACTCTGTCCTGTTCTGTGAAGTCATTTGATCTTCCCTCAGCTTCCTGCTCAAATTTAAGATGTGTCATGGACACGGGCAGTTTGGCAGCTTAAAGAACTTTTTTTTGTAAAACCTGAATTAAAGATATATTTTAACTTGTTCAAGAATGGTAACTTGGTAAATACTCAGTGACTAATTCTTCACCAGTGAGTAACTTTGTTTTCAACAAATGAAGACCACTGACAAACTCTGCTGAACCATTTACCAGTTCTCCTGGTAGAGCCGTCATTTTGATGAGAGTCTTGTGCCCAAAAAAAACCTTAATTTTCAAGCTTCCTCAATGAGTGGAAATTATTTCTGGTAATTAACTCAATCTGCCATCTAACTTGTTTTCTGGGTGGGGCAGAATATATAAACCACAGATCAACTGTGCTCTGCAATGACAGACAAGTTATTCCAAAAAAAAGCAATGACATTCAGCAGAGAGGTTTAACTCTTTGACATGTTTCCAGCTGATGAAAATCCACAAGAAGAAAGCTTGGGCCTGAAATCCAGCTCTGTTCCAGCTGGCTTTTGCAACACTGTGGCTGCTGTCGCGTGTCCAAAAGCCAATCCTGACCCTAAACAGACAGATTTCAATGTGAAACACACCTAGTGCCAGGTGTCAGGGGACTGTGTGAGAAACAGGTGCTAGCCTAGTAACAGACACAGGAATGGGAACGTGTCTCTGCATCTGCTCCTCCTCCCTCTTCCAACTTTAGCTGGCACCGAAGGCAGCCAGCACCAGGCCTGATTACCTCGAGGCAAACCAACTGCAACCAGCTCACATTATTTCTCTGCTATTTACTCATGGGACATGGGTACCCCTGGCAGGGCCAGAGTTTATTACCCGTCCCTAGTTGCCCTTTGGGAAGGTGGGGGTGAGCTGTCTTCTTGATCTGCTGCAGTCCATGTGTTGTGGGTAGTCCTTAGGGAGGGAATTCCAGGATTTTGAGCTTGTGACACTAAAGGAATGGCAATATATTTCCAAGTCAGGATGGTGTGTGGCTTGGAGTGGAACATGCAGGGGGTGGTGCTCCCATGTATCTGCTGTCCTTGTCCTCCTAGATGGAAGGAGCTGTCTAAGGATCTTTGGTGGATCTCTGCAGGGCATCAACTAGCCACAAAACAACATGACCCTCTCTCACTAGTATCTTTACATACAGATGAGGAAGGACACCACTTTGACTGGGACAACACATCCATCATAGGATAAACCAAACAGAGACATGCATGAGAATTCCTGGAAGCATAGCATTCCAACCAGAACAAACATATTGACTTGGACCCCATTTACCACCCCTGAGAAAAAGAACAGGAAATGACATTGCCATAGGAAATGACATCACCATAGGAAATGACATCAACTAAAAGAGCATTAATTATCAGCAGTGCTTCGTCTGGAGGCTCACTGAAGATGTTACCTAGTAGGGTGATGAAGCGTCTAAAAATGAAGCTTCCAGCTTCATTTGGGAAAACCTACATCCAGAACCACAACTTGAGCTACAAATCTTCTCAAAACACACTAGTGCATCTTGTGGATAGTTCACACTGCCACTACTGAGCATCAGTGGTGGAGGGAGTGGATGCTTGTGGATGTGATGCCAATTCAGCAGCTGTTTTGTCCTGGATGGTGTCAAGCTTCTTGAGTGTTGTTGGAGCCGCCCCCATCCAGGGGCAAGTGGGGAGTATTCCATCACACTCCTGACTTGTGCCTTGTAGATGGTGGACAGGTTTTGGGGAGTCAGGAGGTGAGTTACTCACTGCAGTATTCATAGCCTTTGATCTGGTCTTGTAGCCACAAGGTAAATTAAACAAGGTAATATTGGCAGAAGTGTTTTGGAATTCTCTGAGTGACCTTGATCCTTTGCTGTAATGTTAGAGATTTAGTGTTGTCTATAAAGGTATGGTTCTAAGTTTTTTTCTTCCTGCTCCACTTTAACTTGGCCATCTTAAAAGCATTGTACCATGATGACATGGTCTCCATGGTGACAACTATTGAGGGCTCCTTCTGAAACAAATTTCTCAATATCAGCTTAGTGGCCATTCCCTATTGGCCCATTTGGCCTTGGGAGTGTTTTTGTAGTGGAATACCTACTCCTTCTATTTCCCCAAATAGCTCTGAATTCCCCCCGCTGCAGCACAGTCACCTCAACAAGTTAACAAAAGGTTTTGATGTTTTGTTTTGCTTGAAGCCAGCATTGTCTATCATTCTTTTTGGTGGAAGACCCATTTCTATTAGCCCTTTGGCTGAACAATCTGCCATGTGCAGAAATGTCTTTCACTCTTGCATCTTTTTGGTAAGGTGACCTGTATTGGCCCCTGCTTGAACCCAAACACAATTCATGAAAGGACAAAGTAACCTCCACAATGTATCTCTGAGCTGAAAAACTGTGACCAACTAGAAATACAAGAATAACATTCCTTATCAGAAAAGAGATGGGACTCAGATACCAAGTACAGGCCCTAAACATGCTTTTACGTGGCGCCAAATATTGTTCATTTTTGGTACTGGGGATATTGTCGAATCAACCTGTTCAGTGGTATTGTTACACACCTCTGGAACAGGTAGGTCGTGCTGCTGTGATTTACAATAATCAGGGACCTATGATCGGTTATGTGTTGTGCAGAGTAATTGTGAGTCTTTTTTAATTTTTTCACTGTACCCAACTTGAACAATCATGTGTTCTGCTTATAATTTTACAATCTATAGCCAGTTGCTATAAGTGGCGTGCATTGCAATACACAATCGTCAGTCACAGATCATGGTATTTTGTCCTGGAACTTTACAAACTGTTACATTAGGAGCAAAAAACAGTCACCTCAGTTCAGCTGAAATTACAGACTGGTCACCAAAAATGCTGGGAATTATTCTTTTTCTAATGACACTGATTTTGATCACACTGAGGTTTCCTTGGATGTGTTGAAACTAGGTCATTGCTTTCTCTACCGGACTGTAGAGCAGGAAGAATGATTACAGCCAGATGTGTCACTTGTAAAAACCTCTGCTTTACTTGGAGTGCCTTGCTGCCTTCAGTAACTCTTTTATTGAACAGCAAGGGATTGTCCACAGCAAGTGTTGGCAGAAATGGCACCCTTTCAGCTCAGAATGGGACATCCTCCAAATTCCTTTCTTTCTATTGCTGTGCGATGGTGTGGTTTGTCATATATTTCCTGGGATGTTGAACCAGGGTGGTCTGGTCTTTATCAACCCATCTGCCTTCAGCAGCAAAGGTGAGACCAACATACAACCAATGACAGATGGATAAAGACACTGATTCTTTCAGCTTTGTCTTTTCTGATGGTGAAACTTCAATTATCCCAAAGAACACCGTCTGATCCCATGGGAAACATCCACTCTGCTGAAGAGTCATTTACTCTCTCTCCATGGCTGCTGTGTGACCCACTGTGATTTCTAGCACTTTTTGTTCCCACTGGAAACATCTCCAGGACAGGGTCAAAACTCAGGTCAAATCATCTGGAATTTCTTCTCCAAACTATCAGGGAATCAAACTTTATCCAAGAGAGTGGTCTGTTCCTGTAGTGACTTGTAAAGGGCTCCTCCTGACCTGATCCGTGTAGAATTCACACTCACAAGAGTAAAGTCTTTCACAAACAATGTATCTCTGAGCTGAAACACTGTGGTCACCTGTAGCAGGAACTGTATTTCTTAGCAGGAAAGGAATGGGACTCAGGTCCCGTGCACAGACTTGAAGCATAACATTTGGTTGCAGAGAGATCATATTAACTCTTGATGCCCGGTCAGGTTGATGGATATTTTCTAATCAATCTCTATAGAGGGAGTTGTATTTATCCTTAGTAAATTGCACATCTGTTGATGCCAATCTGCACACTAACAGATATCGAATCAGTTCAATATAGATATTTTCTAATCAATTTCAAATCCTTTTATGGGTCTGTGGACCTAATGATGTTCTGAAGGACCAGGTCTGGTACTAGCCAATGACTAACTTTATCTGGATAAAAGCAAATTACTGCGGATGCTGGAATCTGAAACCCAAAGAGAAAATGCTGGAAAATCTCAGCAGGTCTGGCAGCATCTGTAAGGAGAAAAAAGAGCTGACGTTTTGAATCTAACTGACCCTTTGTCAAAGCTTGAAACTAATTTTATCTGATTTCTTACTGAGTTGTGGACTGCACATTTCTTGTTGCTGATGAGGTTGAATCAGCTCACACATGAACAGTTGTCCCAAAAATTTAAGTCTTTGTGGGTGCCAGCCTCTCTTCTATATCCTTCAAACTTCCTGCTATCTTCTGCAGTGTATCCAGCCCCGCCCCCAGCAAGGAGATGCTTTTCGAGGTTTCCAGACAGATTAGACCAGCTGGGTCTTGCCAAACAGTGTGCCCTCTTCTGTTCGCTAGATTCATGCCAACTTTCTCCACTCCCACAACACCCGTTTATAGTGTACCCATTTATAATATACCCGTTTATAATATACCCGTTTATAATGTACCTGTTTATAATGTACCATTACGTCAGTTTTGGCTGGAAGAGATCCATGATATAAATTACTTGGATGAATTGTATTTGTCCTCAATGACATGCACATCTGTCGATGCCAATCTGCATACTAACAGATAGCAAATCAGTTCTGTCATGGCACCAATTATAATGCTAACACTGCAGATAGAACGTGTCAGCGCAGATTTAGTGAATATTATTAGATTAGATTACTTACAGTGTAGAAGCAGGCCTTTCAGCCCATCGAGTCCACAACGATCCTCCGAAGAGCTACCCACCCAGACCAATTCCCCTACATTTACCCCTTCACCTAACACTACGGGCAATTTAGCATGGCCAATTCACCTGACCTGCACATCTTTGGACTGTGGGAGGAAACCGGTGTACCTGGAGGAAACCTACACAGACACGGGGAGAATGTGCAAACTCCACACAGACAGTTGCCTGAGGCGGGAATTGAACCTGGGTCTCTGGCGCTGTGAGGCAGCAGTGCTAACCAGTGCTATCATTCTCAGACACAGAATAATGTAACAGCCATTGTCTTTGTGATTGGAATTACTCAGATTTTAAGCAGTTTAGCCCTTTAGTGGACTTTGTGCAGTTTGTATACAAAAGGATTGTCTCTGATATAGTCTCGTAAAGTAGACAACCAAATAAACTACCTGATAGTTCAGTATGTTGTCAAATGGATTGTCATAATTCAAAGCCAGCATGTATTGGACATTCCATGACCAATACTGGCCTTTCATTCCAGACTTCTTGGAGTGGAGTTAAATTCCATTTTAAGTTTTGAATGTAAGTCTCGAAATGATTGTTCCAGGTTTTTGGTTTACTGGGCCAGCAACACAACTATCATGTTATTTTTATTTTGCAATTGCCATAAATATGGTCCAAGGTGTGTGGTGTTTTTAACCTTCAGAGCCTCTTTGTTCCTGTTGTTCATTGACAGTTGCACCATGAGGAATGGGTGACCCACAGGAAGTGCAGGGCGAGGTCAATATAAACCCAGTAGTTCCTTGAAAGTGGAGCAAGTTAAACACATACATCCCATGACCACACTGAAAAAAACTGGAAGTAGGAGAGCAGAAGCTTTAAAAGTATTGAATAAACACCAGTGTCATCTCTGCAAATCTGTGAGGCAGAAAATACAACACCGATAACCACAGGAAATGCAACATTTAATATTTGTGAATGTAAAGCAATCTGACTGGGTTTGTTTTAGCCTGTATGTCTTGAAGCATAAATGTGATACTAAGCTGGAATATAAAATGTGTTTCGTGATCCTTGTTCAGAAATCAATGGAACATCCACCTTTTCTCAATCTCTCTTTTTGACTTTACTGAAGTTAAAACATAATTCCATCCTTTTCTGCAGATTATGTATGACATACAGTTTATGAAGATACAGTTGTGGAACTTTTGTTTTTTTCTTGTAACAGATTCTGATGCTATTTTTCCAAATAGTGCTGATTTTGAGAAAAAGCCATGCCGTTATTGCTGTGCCTGCTGATAGGGCCATGGCTTTGCATTACAGAAATTCAGTTGAGGGTAAATGTGCAATTGTTCAAAGCAGGGTTCAGTGCTGGATGTACCTTGGGTAGAGGAGGTAGAGAGAAGGGATGAGATCTGTTATTGAACTACTTAGGGCGTGACTAAACAATCAAGGAATCTTGAGTTCAGCAGCACGCTAGCACAAACCCTGGATTATCTCACTACATACACATTTTGTTGGGGAAAAGAAATGCTGAGTTTCAAATTTTGAGCAAATTCAGAGCCTGATTTATTTCAGCATAGGGGAAGAAAGAGAGTACAAGAGACACTGGGGTCTAATTACTAGACTTTAAATAAAGAGTTTGTGAGAAGATTTGTAGCTCGGGTGCTCGTTGTTGTGGTTCTGTTTGCCGAGCTGGGAATTTGTGTTGCAAACGTTTCGTCCCCTGTCTAGGTGACATCCTCAGTGCTTGGGAGCCTCCTGTGAAGCGCTTCTGTGATCTTTCCTCCGGCATTTATAGTGGCCTGTCTCTGCCGCTTCCGGTTGTCAGTTCCAGCTGTCCGCTGCAGTGACCAGTATATTGGGTCCTGGTCGATGTGTTTGTTGATAGAGTCTGTGGATGAGTGCCATGCCTCTAGGAATTCCCTGGCTGTTCTCTGTTTGGCTTGTCCTATAATGGTAGTGTTGTCCCAGTCGAACTCATGTTGCTTGTCATCTGAGTGTGTGGCTACTAAGGATAGCTGGTCATGTCGTTTCGTGGCTAGTTGGTGTTCATGGATGCGGATCGTTAGCTGTCTTCCTGTTTGTCCGATGTAGTGTTTTGTGCAGTCCTTGCATGGGATTTTGTACACTACATTGGTTTTGCTCATGCTGGGTATCGGGTCCTTCGTTGTCTGAGAGTGGCTGTTGGTTTGTGTGCTGTTATGAGTCCTAGTGGTCGTAGTAGTCTGGCTGTCAGTTCGGAAATGCTCTTGTTGTATGGTAGTGTGGCTAGTCCTTTGGGTTGCGGCATGTCCTCATTCCGTTATCTTTCCCTTAGGCATCTGTTGATGGAATTGCCGGGGTATCCGTTTTTGGCGAATACATTGTATAGGTGTTCCTCTTCCTCTTTTTGTAGTTCTGGTGTACTGCAGTGTGTTGTGGCCCTTTTGAATAGTGTCTTGATGCAACTTCGTTTGTGTGTGTTGGGGTGGTTGCTTTTGTAGTTCAGGACTTGGTCTGTGTGTGTGCCTTTCCTGTAAACCTTTGTGGTGAATTCTCCGTTCGGTGTTCTCTGTACCATCACGTCTAGGAATGGGAGTTGGTTGTCCTTTTCTTCCTCTCTAGTGAATCGGATTCCTGTGAGTGTGGCGTTGATGATCCGGTGGGTGTTCTCTATTTCTGTGTTTTTAACGATTACAAAGGTGTCATCCACATATCTGACCCAGAGTTTGGGTTGAATTTGCGGTAAGACCGTTTGTTCTAATCTCTGTATTACAGCTTCTGCTATGAGTCCAGAGATGGGTGAGCCCCAATGGACTGACAGAAGAGACACAACAAACAGTGAGACAAAGTATCGTACCCCTGATAACAAGGAAAAGACAAACACATAACCTCAACACCAAGGAGAGGGAAGCACTAAAATCACTAAGAAACAATAAGAACATAATCATACTACCAGCAGACAAAGGCAGAATGACGGTCATCCTGGACAAAGCAGAGTACATCCAGAAAGCGCAACAACTACTTGCATTTACCAACACCTACCAAAAGAGGGAGTTTGACCCCACCCCACAGCTCACCAATAGGATAAACAACACACTGAGGAACCTACAAAAAAATGGGCAGATAACCAAGTTTGACCTACAGAGAATGAAACCTGAAAGCAACAACACCCCCAGGTTCTATGGACTACCTAAAGTGCACAAACCAGACATCCCACTCAGACCCATAGTATCACTACCAGGGACACCATCACACAAACTGGCTAAAGAACTACAGCAGAAACTGAAACACCTGATCAGCGGATCCAGACACTCTATACAATCGACACAGGAATTCTTGGACATCATCAGAAATATACACATAAACAAGGAAGAAACCATGGTCTTATTCGATATAATGGCACTGTTCACCTCTATCGACAAAACCCTAGCCAGAGAAACAATAGCCAACCTGCTGGACATACAGAACAGACAACGGGACGGGGAACCTATCAACAAAGACGGCATACTCAAACTACTGGACTTGTGCCTCACAACACACTTCACATTCAACAACCAAATATATGAACAAATCAACGGCACACCCATGGGCTCACCCATCTCTGGACTCATAGCAGAAGTGGAAATGCAAAGGTTAGAACAAACGGTCTTACCGCAAATTCAACCCAAACTCTGGGTCAGATATGTGGATGACACCTTTGTAATCATTAAAACCACAGAAATAGAGAACACACACCAGATCATCAACGCCACACTCGCAGGAATCCGATTCACTAGAGAGGATGAAAAGGACAACCAACTCCCATTCCTAGACGTGATGGTACAGAGAACACCGAACGGAGAATTCACCACAAAGGTTTACAGGAAAGGCACACACACAGACCAAGTCCTAAACTATGAAAGCAACCACTCCAACACACACAAACGAAGTTGCATCAAGACACTATTCAAAAGGGCCACAACACACTGCAGTACACCAGAACTACAAAAAGAGGAAGAGGAACACCTCTACAATGTATTCGCCAAAAACGGATACCCCGGCAATTTCATCAACAGATGCCTAAGGGAGAGACAACGGAACGAGGACATGCCACAACCCAAAGGACTAGCCACACTACCATACATCAAGAGCATTTCCGAACTGACAGCCAGACTACTGTGACCACTAGGACTCATAACAGCACACAAACCAACAGCCACTGTCAGACAAAAACTCACCAGAACGAAGGACCCGATACCCAGCATGAGCAAAACCAATGTAGTGTACAAAATCCCATGCAAGGACTGCACAAAACACTGCATAGGACAAACAGGAACACAGCTAACGATCCGCATCCATGAACACCAACTAGCCACGAAACAACACGACCAGCTATCCTTAGTAGCCACACATACAGATGACAAGCAACATGAGTTCGACTGGGACAACACTACCATTATAGGACAAGCCAAACAGAGAACAGTCAGGGAATTCCTAGAGGCATGGCACTCATCCACAGATTCTATCAACAAACACATCGACCTGGACCCAATATACCGGCCACTGCAGCGGACAGCTGGAACTGACAACCGGAAGCGGCAGAGACAGGCCACTATAAATGCCGGAGGAAAGATCACAGAAGCACTTCACAGGAGGCTCCCAAGCACTGAGGATGTCACCTAGACAAGGGATGAAACGTCTGCAACACAAATTCCCAGCTTGAAATAAAGAGATGTAAAGGTAAATTATTCCAACTAATGTGAGATAGTAACAGCCCAGTAACACAGGGAACATTGTGATAAACTCTCTCCGAAGGAACAAACTGTAAACAGGTTTATTTCTGAAGTAGAGAAGGTTGGCATGGCAGCAGCGAAAGACTCTGTGATAATGTTCAGAAACATTTTTGAAAAACCTGAGATCTAGTTAAAGCAGTCGAGTGGGAAAAACTCTGAGCTGTACCTGTCCTGAAATAAAGCTGCTCTGAAAAAGTGCAAAGGAAATTCACTGTCAGTCCTTTTCCCAGTATTTAAAAATTAATCTTGCTTTTTTGTTCCACTTCAAGCTACATTACGGAAGAAGCGAACAGGTAAGTGAATGAAGTTTAAAATCAATCCTGTGCTGGAATTACATGGACAAAGACTTGAAATTTGTATTAACTTGCAGTCGTTTGGATTGTAACCATGTTAAAGTGCAGCTTGAAGTATTCCAAGAGAAAATTCAAAGAGTAACCAAAAGAACTGTAGATGCTGTAAATAAGAAACAAAAACAGAAGCTACTGGAAAAGCTCAGCAGGTCTTTTCATTGGATAGACATATGGATGAGAATGGAACAGTGTAGATTAGATGGGCTTCGGATTGGTTTCACAGGTCAGCGCTACATCGAGGGCCAAAGGGCCTGTACTGCACTGGAATGTTCTTAGCATCTGTGCTGAGAAATCAGAGTTAACGTTTCTGGTCCAGTGACCCTTTCTCAAAAGGTTCCAATGAAATTAATTAGATAGTCTGCTCAGGAAAAGTGAAACAATTAAATACAGAGTTCATCTGCTGAGTATCTCTTCAGTTAGCCCCATTCGTACCTCACACCCACACTCCTCAATCACACCCCCAGACCCTGCCCTGATCCATGAGAACAGACACCCCCACAATGGGAATGACCTGAGTCCCCAGTTCCAGACTGCCCCACCAATCCCACCCTACCCCAACACAACCTCCCGACTTGTTTGAATATTTCCTCAGGTTGAGTTACCCAAGATCCACGGCACTCACCTTCCCCTGCAGGAGGACACCCTTCAGTTGGCATTAATTGACCCTCTGGAGGAAGACCTCTCAAGAACGTCCATGCGGGTGGTAAAATTGGGAAAAGCCAGGGAGGGGAGGGTGTGGTTAGGGAGGCTGAGGCAGTTGGGGAGGGAGGGGCCAATTGGGGATAGAGGGAGTGGTTGGGGGGAGGGGGTCACAGTGAGGGTGGGGAGGGTGGGACCAGTCAAGGAGGGGGGAAGCGGTTAGAGAGGGAGGGGAGTGGGATGGGGGTCAGGGAGGGAGGAGGCAGTCAAGGAGGCTGGGACCTCCTGCTGGGTTGTATGAGATGATTCCCCAAGACCAAGCAGAGAGTGTAAAATCCATTCCTTTATGCAGGTTGGAGTCAAAGCCATTGTTTGGTAATCACAAAGGTGATGTACCTTGGGATGCTTTCCCATGTTAAAGGTGCTACATAACCTTTAGTACATAGATCTCTCAAAGTTGCCACCCAAGTGGATAGGGTTGTTAAGAAAGCATATGGTGTTTTGGCTTTTGTTAACAGGGGAATCAAGTTTAAGAGTTATGAGGTTTTGCTGCAGCTCTACAAGTCCCTGGTGAGACCACACTTGGAATATTTGTCCAGTTCTGGTCACCCTACTATAGGAAAGATACAGAGGCTGTGGAGAGGGTGCAAAGAAGGTTTACCAGGATGCTGTCTGGACTGGAGGGCTTGTCTTATGAAGAAAGGTTGAATAAGCTCGGACTTTTCTCTCTGGAGAGAAAGAGGAAGAGAGGAGACCTGATTGAGGTGTACAAAATAATGAGAGGAATGGATAGAGTCAATAGCCAGAGACGTTTCTGCAGGGCAGGACTGACTGGTACAAGAAGTCGTAGTTTGAAGATATAAAGGGGGAAGGTATAAAGGAGATGTCAGAGGTAGGTTCTTTACACAGAGAGTTGTGAATGTATGGAATGCGTGTAGTGGAAGCTACAGCTGTGGTAGTGGAAGCAGAGTCATTGGGGACATTTAAGCGACTGCTGGACATGCACATGGATAGCAGTGAGTTGGGGGGTGTGTAGGTTAAGTTACTATATTTTACATTAGGGTTAAACCTCGGCACAACATTGTGGACCAAAGGGCCTGTTCTGTGCTATATTTTTCTATGATCTATAAATGTAAGTTGTAAATGCAACTTTTAATCAGTATCTTATATTGAAACAAATCAATATCCAGTGTTGTTTGGTCATAATGTTCCTGTCTAAACATTAATTTTCCTTAACTTATCTCCAACATTATGGCCCACTCAGCTGATGCAAAGGTTGTAGGATCCCTAAAGTTCGGGAAGTATTGTTTCACTGAAGTGTCAGCTCAACATCAGATTTGTGCTTGAGCTTTGCAACACTCCCCAGCCAGACGTAACCTGTCTCCAGTGACTTTCAACAGGCCAAGTGCCTACATAATTGTGGGTGACTGAGAGATGAAGCTCTTTACAGTTTATGCACCATAAAACGTATGAACTGAAGTAGGCCATTCAGCCCTTCACTCTGCATTTCAATGAGATTAGTGAGTTTTAAGATGATTTGTAGCTCAAGTTGAGGTTTTGGATGTAGGTTTGCTCACTGAGCTGGAAGGTTCATTTCCAGACCTTTCATCACCATAAGATCTTCAGTGTGCCTCCAGATGAAGCATTGCTGACAATTCCTGATTTCTATTTGTATGTTTGGGTTTCTTTGGATCGGTGATGTCATTTCCTGTGATGATATTTCCTGTGGCAGTCCTTGCACGGTATTTTGTAAATGACATTAGTTTTGCTCATTGTCTGTATGGGGTCTTTCAAGTTCATTAGCTGCTGTTTTAGTGTGTTGGTGGGTTGGTGGGTTTATGAGCTACTATGATGCCAAGGGGTTTGAGTAGGGTTAGACTAGGGTTAGGCTCACTTTGGTATGATGAAAGCCCACAAACCCACCAACACACCAAAACAGCAGCTAATGAACTTGAAAGACCCTATACAGACAACAAGCAAAACTAATGTCATTGACAAAATACTGTGCAAGAACTGTAACAAACACTACATTGGACAAACAGGCAGAAAACTACCCACCAGGATACATGAACATCAACTAGCCACAAAAGATATGACCCTCTCTCACTAGTATCCTTACATATAGATGAGGAAAGACACCATTTCGACTGGGACAACACATCCATCCTAGAACAAGCCAAACAAAGACACAGATGAAAATTCCTAGAAACATGGCATTCCAATCGGAACTCTATGAACAAATACATCGACTTAGACCCCATCTACCACCCCCTGAGAAAAAGAACAGGAAATGACATCACCACAGGAAATGACATCACAAACCCAAAGAAACTTAAACATATAAATAGAAAGCAGGAATCATCAGCAGTGCTTCATCTAGAGGTACACTGAAGATCTTACCTAATATGGTGATGAAACGTCTTAACATTAATCTTCCAGCTCAGCGAGCAAACCTACATCCATTCAGTGAGATCCTGGCTGATCTGATAATCCTCAACTCCACTTGCCTCCCTTTCCCCATAACCCTTGATTCTCTTCCAGATTAAACATCTATCTATCTGTCTCATCCTTGAATATGCTTACGTAAAAACAATGACTGCAGATGCTGAAAATCAAATACTGGATTAGTGGTGCTGGAAGAGCACAGCAGTTCAGGCAGCATCCAACGAGCAGCGAAATCAACGTTTCGGGCAAAAGCCCTTCATCAGGAATAAAGGCAGTGAGCCTGAAGCGTGGAGAGATAAGCTAGAGGAGGGTGGGGGTTGGGAGAGAGTAGCATAGAGTACAATGGGTGAGTGGGGGAGGGGATGAAGGTGATAGGTCAGGGAGGGGAGGGTGGAGTGGATAGGTGGAAAAGAAGATAGGCAGGTCGGACAAGTCCGGACAAGTCATGGAGACAGTAACTGAGCTGGAAGTTTGGAACTAGGGTGAGGTGGGGGAAGGGGAAATGAGGAAGCTGTTGAAGTCCACATTGATGCCCTGGGGTTGAAGTGTTCCGAGGCGGAAGATGAGGCGTTCTTCCTCCAGGCGTCTGGTGGTGAGGGAGCAGCAGTGAAGGAGGCCCAGGACCTCCATGTCCTCGGCAGAGTGGGAGGGGGAGTTGAAATGTTGGGCCACGGGGCAGTTTGGTTGATTGGTGCGGGTGTTTCGGAGATGTTCCCTAAAGCGCTCTGCTACCTACTTTGACACTGTCCTATCCCCCCTAGTCCAGGAACTCCCCACATACGTTCGAGACACCACCCACGCCCTCCACCTCCTCCAAGACTTCCGTTTCCCCGGCCCCCAACGCCTTATCTTCACCATGGATATCCAATCCCTCTACATCTCCATTCGCCATGACCAGGGCCTCCAAGCCCTCCGTTTTTTCCTCTCCAGACGTCCCCAACAGTACCCTTCCACCGACACTTTCATTCGTTTGGCCGAACTGGTCCTCACCCTTAACAATTTCTCCTTTGAATCCTCCCACTTCCTCCAGACCAAAGGCATAGCCATGGGCACACGTATGGGCCCCAGCTATGCCTGTCTCTTTGTTGGCTATGTAGAGCAGTTGATCTTCCGTAATTACACCGGCACCACTCCCCACCTCTTCCTCCGCTACATTGATGACTGCATTGGCGCCACCTCGTGCTCCCGCGAGGAGGTTGAGCAATTCATCAACTTCACCAACACATTCCACCCTGACCTTAAATTTACCTGGACCATCTCTGACACCTCGCTCCCCTTCCTGGACCTCTCCATCTCCATTAGTGACGACCGACTTGACACTGATATTTTTTACAAACCCACCAACTCCCACAGCTACCTGGATTATACCTCTTCCCACCCTATTTCTTGCAAAAATGCCATCCCGTATTCCCAATTTCTCCGCTTCCGCCGTATCTGCTCCCAGGAGGACCAGTTCCACCACAGGACACACCAGATGGCCTCCTTCTTTAGAGACCGCAATTTCCCTTCCCACGTGGTTAAAGATGCCCTCCAACGCATCTCGTCCACATCCCGCACCTCCGCCCTCAGACCCCACCCCTCCAACCGTAACAAGGACAGAACGCCCCTGGTGCTCACCTTCCACCCTACAAACCTTCGCATCAACCAAATCATCCGCCGACATTTCCGCCACCTCCAAAAAGACCCCACCACCAGGGATATATTTCCCTCCCCACCCCTTTCCGCCTTCCGCAAAGACCGTTCCCTCCGTGACTACCTGGTCAGGTCCACACCCCCCTACGACCAACCCTCCCATTCTGGCACTTTCCCCTGCCACCGCAGGAACTGTAAAACCTGTGCCCACACCTCCTCCTTCACCTCTATCCAAGGCCCTAAAGGAGCCTTCCACATCCATCAAAGTTTCACCTGCACATCCACTAATATCATTTATTGTATCCGTTGCTCCCGATGCGGTCTCCTCTACATTGGGGAGACTGGGCGCCTCCTAGCAGAGCGCTTTAGGGAACATCTCCGAGACACCCACACCAATCAACCACACCGCCCCGTGGCCCAACATTTCAACTCCCCCTCCCACTCTGCCGAGGACATGGAGGTCCTGGGCCTCCTTCACCGCCGCTCCCAAACCACCAGACGCCTGGAGGAAGAACGCCTCATCTTCCGCCTCAGAACACTTCAACCCCAGGGCATTAATGTGGACTTCAACAGTTTCCTCATTTCCCCTTCCCCCACCTCATCCTAGTTCTAAACTTCCAGCTCAGCACTGTCCCATGACTTGTCCGGACTTGTCCTACCTGCCTATCTTCTTTTCCACCTATCCACTCCACCCTCTCCTCCTTGACCTATCACCTTCATCTCCTCCCCCACTCACCCATTGTACTCTATGCTACTCTATCCCCACCCCCACCCTCCTCTAGCTTATCTCTCCACGCTTCAGGCTCACTGCCTTTATTCCTGATGAAGGGCTTTTGCCCGAAACGTCGATTTCGCTGCTCGTTGGATGCTGCCTGAACTGCTGTGCTCTTCCAGCACCACTAATCTAGTACTTGAATATGCTTAAACAACCCAGCCTCAATAGCCTTCTGTGGTAAAGAATTCCACAGACTCAGTACCCTCTGAGAGCAGAACTTCCCCTCATCTTTGTCTTAAATGGGTGACACCTTATTCTGAAATGATGCCTGCTGGTCTTTGACTCCCCCATGAGGAGAAGCCACCTTTCCACATCTCCCTGTCAAGTCCCTTGTATGCTTCAATGAGAGATCTCATTCTTCTAAACTCTATTGAGTGCAGGACCAACTTATTCAATTTATTCTTCAAGAAAATCCCTCCAAGTCCCAGATCAGTTGAGTGAACCCACTCCACATTACCTCAATAGACAATAGACAATAGGTGCAGGAGTAGGCCATTCTGCCCTTCGAGCCTGCACCACCATTCAATATGATCATGGGTGATCATCCTTAATCAGTATCCTCTTCCTGCCTTATCTCCATAACCCTTGATTCCACTCTCCTTGAGAGCTCTATCCAACTCTTTCTTAAATGAATCCAGAGACTGGGCCTCCACTGCCAATCTATCCAGACTTTGATAAAGGGACCAAAACTGTTCTCAGCTTTCCACTGAAGTCTGACTCGTACCTTGTAGAGTTTTCTTTCACAAGGATGAGGTGGTTGGTTAGTTCAGTTGTCTGGACAGCTCACAAGTGATGCAGAGTGATATCAACAGCTTGAGTTCAATTCCCGTTCCAGCCGAGGTCACCATCAGTGCTCCATCTTTCCAACCTCTCCTTGTCACCTGAGGCTTGGTGACCCACCGGTCATCTCTCTGTAATGAGACAATAGACCTCTGGGTGTATGGTATCTTTTCCTTCTATACCTTTAGCAAGACTTCCCTACTTTATACTCTATGCCCTTTGAAATAAATCCCAACATTGCTTTACCCTTCCTATTACCTATGAACCCTATAACATATGAACCCATATGTTAACGTTTTGTGATTCAGGAAGTCTCCCCAATCCCTCTTTGCGACAGCTTTCTGCAGACTTTCTCATTTAAGTAATATTCAGCTCCTCTATGCTTCCTGCCAAAGTGCATAAACTCCTGTTTTCCTGCATTACATTCCATCTGCCAAGATTTTGCCCAATCCCATAAGCTGTTTGTATCCCTCTACAGATTCTGTGTCATCCTCAGCACTTGTCTTCCTACCTCATGCCAGGCTCAGCTCACGGGCTTTCAGTGTTAACGATTACCATCCCAATCCCCTCCAAATATCCCAATAGCTCAGCCAATCTTACACTGACTCAAGGAAGGTACACATCCAAGTAATTCGTCCTTAACATACTGGATGTAGGTTTGCTCGCTGAGTTGGAAGGTTCATTTCCAGACATTCCATCACCATAGTCGGTAACATCTTCAGTGAGCCTCCGGCTGAGGTGCTGCTGATGATCCCTGCTGTCTATGTTTGGGTCTCCCAAACATTGAAACCCAAACATATAAATAGAAAGCAGGAATCATCAGCAGGGCTTCGTTAAAATGAACCTTCCAGCTCAGCGAGCAAACCTACATCCTGAACCTCAACATAAGCTACAAATCTTCTCAAAGCTTGTTAGTCCTTAATTAAAATGATATCTCCCCTGGCAAATTTAACCAATCAATTGACCGTGAAGTGGAGTTTCATGCTGTTTGTTGTTTATATTTTGTTGCAATCTGTTTTAGTTGGTGCTAAAGTAGCAACATTGCATTTGCACATTGTATTGGGTGAAAACCATGACTCTCTGGGTTAGTCGGAATTTAATACTTCAACATTTCAATTGCAAATGAGTACCTCCTTGATGCCTAGAGGTGATGGCACAGGGGTGACACATTGGAGTGAGTGGGTGCATTTACTGGATGAATCTAACAGGAGATCACTGTTCTCCCTTCATTGTGAAATGTATCTGGTGATTGTGTCATTGGTAATGATGAAAGCACAAGCAGCTGTTTTATCTTACATCCAAGGAACAACACTGATGCACCTTTATAACACTGTGCCATTACCATCTGACACATCTTTAGAAACCTTCCATTTTACCTGAAGTGAAAGAGATGATAAAGGTTCATAGCAACAGAGTGGAATGGGTTTGTTGAGAACCTGCAGCCAGTTTTTGTTTGACTCTTACTAGCTTTTATTATCCATTGACCGTCAGTAATGCCAGCTCTTGGACCTAAAGCTGCATTGGTACAAATTCCAGAGCAGGGTTGTAAGGAGGGTGCAAGAAGGTTTCACTGTGATTCAGACAAGTTGAGTGAGTGAGTAAGCACATGTCAAATGCAGTGCAGTGTAGCTCAGTCTGCGGTTGTACAGTTTACAGGCAGAGTATTGTTGAAATGGTGATATATTGGGAATGTGAGGGTACAAAGAGATTTTGGAGTTTTCATGCATCATCAATGAAAGTTGACAGGCAGCTGCAGTAAATAAATGGAAAGGTAAATGGGATATTGGCCTTCATTGTAAGAGGAAGTAGGGATGTGTTACTGCAGTTATACACGGAGCTGGACCAGGTCCTGAAGATTTGATCTCTGTACCTGAGAAAGGATAGACCCTGCCATCGAGGGCTCACTTGGCTGAGAGCAGGAGATGGTAGGACTGTCCAAGGAGGAGGGATTGGTTTGACTGGGCCTGTTCTCTGTAGAGTTAAGAAGGATGAGAGGGGGATCTGATTGAAATGTATAAAATTCTAACAATGCTGACAGACTAGATGCAGGGAGAAGGATTTCTCTGGTTGAGAATCTAGAATCAGGGGAGGACAGTCACAGAATATGGTGTGGGCCATTGAGGACTGAGAATAGGAACCATTTCTTCACTGGAGGGATGGTGACCCTGAGAGATTCTCGACCACAGAAGACTGTGGAGAATATGTCACTGAATATATTCATGAAAGAGATGGATATATTTTTAAATTTTAAGGGGATCGAGAGTTATGGAGAGAAAGTGGGTATATGGCATTGAGATCGATGATCAGCCATAATCATATTGAAGGGTGAGTAGGCTTGAAGGGCTGAATGGCCTACTCTTGATCCTATTTTCTATGTAACTCTGCTTACACCAATAGACTGAGTTGTGACATGCAGTTAATAAAAGGAACTGCTTTCCAGGGTATGAGTGTCTGCAGGAGGGAAAGCTACAATAAAAATGTTAAGCTGGGTTATGTCAACTGGACTGAGTTCAAGGTTAAAACTTTTATTAGTTCAAATCCTTCTCTTACTTGGACACTTGTTTAGTTACATTTCTATATTTATTTTGTTCAAATGTGTACAAGAAAGATTCTTCTGGTGTTCCAATTTCATTCTGAGTTCTATCTTCCATGCACGAGGTTCTTTCAATGATTATGGTCTAGCAATTCACATGCTGAAAACTACCAGTTTGTCCAGTGTTCTTGTAACAGCGACCATATCAGGGTTTCTGGGAGTCACTCTCAGTTTGAGCGATTTAATTTGGGAATTAGGAAGAAGGTGGTGTGAAGGGTACCCCACTTTCAGTAGAACCCAGTTGAAATTCCAAAAATAGTTCAGAATGTGTGTTAATGTAAAGACTGTACTGGCAGTGAGTTTTTGCTATAGCCAAGATAGGCAGAACATTTTGGATAACATCTCATAGTTTCAGAATGCTAGATCCAGCAGTATCCCAAAAAGAAGTGGCTGTGTTGGACAAGAAGTTTGCAACCTTCAGGTGTTTGGAGGTGATTTGAAGGGGCAGTGTTGCTGACAAGTAAATGAAAATCAAAAAATCTCAACTCATCCATGAATCTTTGACACAGCACACAGACCAAGTTGTTAATTTTCTAGGTTTTGATCAATACCTGGCTTGAATAGTTTGGGATCTAAATGGTGCAGACATTGTAGAGGCAAGTGAAGTCTAGATCTTTTATTTTGGAGATGAATAATTCTGTTTATCGTATTTTATTATCTTTAATATAACTGATTTATTGAAATGCATGTTCTTAGATTCTTGATGGAGTAAATCTTCTATTCGAACAGTGAACTTTTGTGACTTAGTTCCTTTATCACAAATCTGAGTTTTCAGTAAAGAATAACTTACTGCTCCTTCCCAAGGTCATAGCACAAGACTTGTTTTGCATTTATGATGTAGACCAATTTCATCAAAAATATTCCATTCAAAACAGTAGTGAAGCTGAATGAATACAAAGCCTTTTATTCAGCAGTTGTTATAGCTCACCAAACAGCTGATCACATTTCAACTCCGATTCCAATTTAGTTGCAAATGTACTTTAGTATTATGATGTGGCAGGATACTGTTGGAGATTTCCTGATGCTATCATTTTCATTTTTTGCAATTTGACTATATTTACAATTAAAACCAAAATGAATGTGTTTTTGTTTTCTGAACTTTACTTTTCATTTCTACCTTACTATAGATCTTGATCCATCACATTTAGAGGGTTTGAAGAGGAGGACTGCTTTTCAAACCACACTAAGTAATAAAAACCTCAATGTGTACATGAATTAACAATGCATGTGTCTTGCACAGTTACAGCTTTCTGACTGTGCTGAATGTAACTTTGCAGCAAGGTGTCGTGTGCATGAAAACATTGTCCAGGTTTTGTGTTCAGTTTGCAGAAATCTTTCTTCTAGTTTTAATGGACACTGTAAGTTTGAAGCAAACTGTCTCCCCCTGTTCTCCACAGACAAACTCGATGAAATTGTGTCAAACTCCAAACAGTCGAGGGCTGTAGAAAATGCAACACCGGACTCAAGAGTTGCAACGATCAAACAGCGTCCTTCCAGTCGGTGCTTCCCTCCTGCACCAGATGCAAATGTGAGTAAGAACATATTGCTGTGGTACAAAAGGAGGCCATTTGGCCCATTGTGTCTGTGCCAGATGAGAAACCGCTCATATTTCACATTGATATGGAAGCATTTTTAAAGGTGATTCTTTAAAACATTTGCTTTAAAGCTCCTGCAGTTTGTTTTGCCAACTATTCTCGATCTGATTGCAATATATAAAATCAAGACAGTCTCTTAACTTTGACGGAAGTTCTTCATGTTCTCTGACAGAAGTTCAGCAAGTTGTTTCGGGGAACTAGAACACAGAACAGCACAGAACAGGTCCTTCGTCTTTTGATGTCGTGCCGGCCTTTTATCCGACTAAATGATCAGACTAACCTACATACCTTTCATCTTACTATCTTCCAAGTGCCTATGCAAGAGTCGCTTAAATGTCCCTAATGTTTCTGACTCTACCACCACCACTGGCAGTGCACTCCACACACCCACCACTCTCTGTGTAAAGAACCTACCTCTGACATCTCCCCTAAACCTTCCTCCAATCAACTTAAAATTATACCCCTCATGATAGCCATTTCTGCCCTGGGAACAAGTCTCTGTCTATCCACACTCTCTATGCCTCTCATTACCTTGTACACCTCTAACATGTCGCCTCTTATCCTTCTTTGCTCCAATGAGAAAAGCCCCAGCTCCCTCAACCTTTCTTCATAAGACATGCCCTCCAGTCCAGGCAGCACCCTGGTAAATCTCCTCTGCACCCTCTCTAAACCTTCCACATCCATCCTATAATGAGGAAATCAGAACTGAACACAATATTCTAAGTGTGGTCTAACCAGGGCTCTGTAGAGCTGCAGCATAACCTCACTGCTCTTAAACTCAATCCCCCGGCTAATGAAAGCCAACACACCATACACCTTCATAACAACCTTATCAACTTGGGGGGCAACTTTGAGGGATCTATGGTCATGGACCCCAAGACCCCTCTGTTCCACCACGCTGCCAAGAATCCTGCATTTAACCCTGTATTCTACATTCAAATTCGACCTTCCAAAATGAATCACTTCACACTTTTCCAGGTTGAATTCCATCTGCCACTTGTCAGTGCAGCTCTGCATCCTGTCAATGTCCTGTTGCAACCTACAACAGCCCTCCACACTATCCACAACTCCACCAATCTTTATGTCAGGAGCAAACGTACTAACACACCCGCTCACTTCTTCATCCACGTCATTTATAAAAATCACAAAGAGCAGAAGTCCCAGAACCAATCCTTGTGGAACACCACTGGTCATCAAGCTCCAGGCTGAATACTTCCCATCTATCACCACCCTCTGTCTTCTATGGGCCTGATGAAGGGCTGTGGCCCGATACATCGATTTTCCTGCTCTTCAGATGCTGCCTGAACTGCTGTGCTGTTCCAGTAACACACTCTCGACTCTGATCTCCAGTATCTGTAGATCTCACTTCCTCCTTCTATGGGCCAGCCAATTCTAATCCAGACAACTAGATTTCACTGTAACCCATGTCTGCTTACTTTCTGAATGAGCCTACCATGGGGAATCTTATCAAATCCCTTGCTAAAATCCATGTACTCCACATCCACTGCTCTGCCTTAATCAACATGTTTTGTCATATCCTCAAAGAATCCAACAGGTTTGTGAGACATGAGCTGCCTTTCACAAAGCCATGCTGACTACCTCGATTCAAACTATGGTTTTCCAATTAATCATAAATCCTGTCTCTCACAATACTGTCCTTTAAAGGGTGGCATGGTGGCTCAATGATGAGCACTGCTGCCTCACAGCGCCAGGGACCTGGGTTTGATTCCAGCCTCAGGCAGACTGTCTGTGTGGAATTTGCACATTCTCCCCGTGTCTGCGTGGGCTTCCTGCTGGTGCTCTGGTTTCCTCCCACAATCCAAAGACATGCAGGTTTGATGAATTGGCCATGCTAAGTTACCCACAGTGTTCTGGGATGTGTAGGTTATGTGCATTAGTCAGGGATAAATGTAGAGTAATGGGGAATGGGTTTGGGTGGGATACTCTTTGGAGGGTCAGTGTGGACTTGTTGGGTTGAAGGGCCTGTTTCCACAGTATAGGGACTCTATGATCAATACTTTACCCGCCAGTGACATAAGACTGACTGGTCTGTAATTCCCAAGGTTATCTCTATTCCCTTTCTTGAATAAAGGAATAACATTTTCCACCCTCCAATTATCTGGCACTACTCCAGTGAACAGTGAGGTTGCAAGGATCATCACCAAAAGTGCAGCAATCCCTTTCCTCACTTCCTGTAGCATCCTAGGGAGTATCCCATCTGGCTCAGGGGACTTACCTGTTCTTCTGTTTTCCAAAATTTTCAGCACATCCTCCTTCCTAACACCAACCTGTTTGAGCATATCAGCCTGTTTCACGCTGTCCTCAGAAACATCAAGGTCCCTCTCAGTTTTGAATACTGAAGCAAAGTGATCATTAAGGACCTCCCCAACTTCCTCCAACTCCAGGCTCAAGTTCCCTCCACTTTCCCAGATAGGCCCTACCCTCAGTCTGGCCATCCTCTTGTTCCTCACATAAGAACACTGTGGGTTTTCCTTAATCCTACCCACTAAAACGTTCTCATGTCCCCTTCTCGCTCCATTCTTCAGTTCCTTCCTGGCTACCTTGTAGCCATCTAACATTTATACCAAAAGTTAACCAGCACTGATCTTGATGGCATGCCAACCAGGAAATGACCTGTTAATGCCTCTGCCCCATTTCCCATTAGCCAGTCACTCTTTTGAGTATTAACCTTTCATGTGTCCCCTGAACTTTGAATGCCTTCTAGAAATCCAAATACAGGTAACCTTGATGTCTTCTTTTTGTGATTTCAATTCCCGTGGTTTTACACAGTTTTGACTTTACTCCCCATGATTGCAAACACACATGCTCTGGTCATGTAGCACTTACCCATCTCCCAACAACTTGGAGGATGGATTGAACACCAAATCTCAGCTTGCTGGCTACATTTCTGTTTGTGCAGCTCATTGAGCTGTTGTCTATCTCAGTTAAAGCTGGATTAGTTCTTCAAACTGTCCACAGCATTCCAACTCCAGATGCAAACTCTCATGTAAGAGGCAGTAAACATTAAAGAGAGATTCTTTTTGAATGTTTCCACCCATTGTGGTGTCTGATATTAATGTTAGGCTGCTGTTCTGTACTCATTCACTGTTCCAGATGATAACCCAAACATTGCCATGGGTTTCTGTGACAGTGTGAGTAACAGCTCTGAGTTAATCAATGGCAACCTATATGGTGTAGGCCCAGGTTCCCCTTTGTCCACACTGTGTCTTATTTCCTCAAGAAACTCCAAGAAATTGGTCAAAACTGATTTCCCTTTCCAAAAACCATGTTGACTTTGTCTGTTCTTAGTGAGATTTTCTGAGTGTGCCATTCGAACCTCGTTATTAATAAACTTCTGCACTTGACAAATATTGAGCTGACTGGCCTGTAGTTACATGCTTTCTGTCCCTTTCCTTTCTTGAATAGAAGAATCATAGTTGTTATTTTCCAATGTCATGGGTCTGCTTCAGAATGTACATTACATCTACTATCTCAGCAGCCATTTGGCGAGTTTTGAGAAGATTTGTAGCTCAGGTTGAAGTTTTGAATGTAGGCTTGCTCTCTGAGCTGGAAGGTTCGTTTTCAGAAGTTTCAACACCATACTAGGTAACATTTTCAGTGAGCCTCCAAATGAAGCACCAGTGATGTAGCCCACTTTCTATTTATATGTTTGTGTTTCCTTGGGTTGGTGATGTCATTTCCTGTGGTGACATCATTTCCTTTGTTGATATCATTTCCTGTTCATTTTACATTTACAAAATACTGTGAAAGAACTATAACAAACACTACATTGGACAAACAGGCAGAAAACTAGCCACCAGGCTACATGAACATTAACTAGCCACAAAACAACATGACCTTCTCTCACTAGTATCCTTATGTACCGATGAGTTAGGACACCACTTCGACTGGGACAACACATCCATCCTAGGACAAGCCAAACAGAGACACGCACGAGAATTTCTAGAAGCATGGCATTCGAACTGGAACTGTATCAACTAACACATTGACTTTGATCCCATTTACCACCCCCAAAGAAAAAGAACAGGAAATGACATCACCAGAGGAAATTATGTCATCACCAGCCCAAGAAACTCAAATATATAAATAGAAAGTGGGCTATAACACCAGTGCTTCATTCGGAGGCTCACTGAAGATGTTACGTAGTACGGTGACGAAACATCTGAAAATGAACTTTCCAGCTCAGCGAGCAAACCTACATTCAGCAGCCAATTCTTTGAAGGCATTAAGGTGAAAGGGCCTCCTCCTGAGGTGCCCTGTTTCACAGATACCAGTCTTTAGCCAGTTCAATACACCCCCATGTGATATTGAGAAATAGCTGAAGTCAATGAATACAGCTCACTAACGCTCTACAGGTTCCACCAGGATCATTTGGATCCTGACATCTTCATAACATGAGCAGAAACATGGTTAAAAGAGCTGAATTGTGCCAGTGAGGTGAGTGTGACTGCCCTTGATATCAAGACCACATCATCGAGTCCCAGCAAATCTGGAGTCAATGGAAAATGGGAGAAAACTCTCCATTGGTTGAAGTTACCCTGGCACAAAGGAAGAGGGTTTTGGTAGTTGGAATTCAATCATCTCAGCTCCACCTCAACTCTGCAGGGGTTCCTCCGGATGGTGTCCTTCGCCCAACCCTCTTCAACTGCTTCATCAATGACCTTCCCTCAATCATAATGTGAATGTTGATCGATGATTGCACAATGTTCAGCACCATTCATCAGCACTCAAGAAGCTCGACAACATCCAGGATGAAGCAACCCATTTGATTGGTGCCATACCCACAAGCATCCACTCCCTCCCCCACCAACACTCAGTAGCAGCAGTGTGTACCATCCACAAGATGCACTGCAGAAATTCACCAAAGATCCTCAGATAGCACCTTAAAAACCCATGGCCACTTCCATCTAGATGGACAAGGGCAGCAGGTACATGGGAACACCATCATCGGCAGATTTCCTTCCAAGCCATCTTGACTTGGAAATATATCACCGTTCTTTAAAGGTTGCTGGAACAAAATCCTGGAATTCCCACCCAAAGGGCATTGTGGGTCTACCCACAGCACACGGACTGCAGTGGTTCAAGAAGGCAGCTCACCCCCACCTTCTCAAGGGGCAATTGGAGGACTATAAATGCTGGGCCCAGCCAGAAAAGACTGCATCCATGAACAAATATTTATTCAGAAAAATCCATCAGGACCAAAGGGCGTGTAAGATTTTGGTTCTGATTGTTTTCTCAGTGGCCTTGCCTGGTAATTATCATTGTTTTAGTTCCTCCCTCCCTTTTGCCTCCTGATTCTGAGCTATTTTTGGGATATTGTTTGCACCATGTACAATGAAGACAGGTGCAGAATATATGACCATAAGATGTAACAGCATTAAGTCTGCTCCACCATTGAGTGAGACCATGGCTGATCTAATAATCCTCAACTCCAAGTTCCTGCATTTACCTCATAATCCTTGATTCCTTCACAGATTAAAAAGCTGTCTGTCTCAGCCCTGAATATACTAATGAGCCTGCCTTGATAGCAGTCTGTGTGAAAGAATTCCACAGATTCACTATCCTCCAACAGACGAAATTCCTCCTTATTTCTATCTTAAAAAGCCAACACTGTCCTAGACTCTCCCACAAGGGAAAATAATCCCTCTACATCTACCCTGTCAGGTCCCCTCATCTACCCTGTCAGGTCCCCTCATCTACCCTGTCAGGTCCCCTGAGCATCTTGTATGTTGTAACACATTTGTCCCTCATTCTTCTAAACTCCAATGAGTATGGACCCAACCTATGCACTGCTCCTCATGAGACAGTCTTTCCATACCCATCATCTACCTCTGCGCTGTAGCTTTCGGCAGTCTTTCTCCATTTGAATAATATCCAACACCTCTTTTCTTTCTACCACAGTGCAAATCCTCACATTTTCCAACATTATGTTCCATTTGCCAAGTTTTGCTCATTACCTGATTTTCTCTGTCCCTCTGCAAACTCTTTGTGTCATCCTGCCCTCTCACCTTGCCACTATTTTTGTGTAATTTGCAAACGTGGTTATAGTACATTCACTTTCCTCATTCAAGTCAGTAATATATCTTGTGAATAATTGTGGCCCCAGCACTGATCCCTGTGGCATTCCACTAGTTACAGGTTACCACCCTGTAAATGCCACATTCTAGCTCTCTGTCTTCCAATGGTTTGCCAATATACCGATGCTAATAGATAACCTCCATGGGCTCTTCTTAAATAACTTAATGTTTCATTCCTTATCAAACACCTTGTGAAAATCCAAATATATTACGTTCACTGCTTTCCCACAATCCATTCTGCTTGTTACCTCCTCAAAGAATTCTAGTACATTTGTCAGACATGATTTCCCCTTCCTGCAGCTATGCTGACTCTGCTTCATGCTAAAATGTATTTCTAAATGTTCTGCTATTACACCCTTTCTAATAGACTCTACATTTTCCCAATAACAGGCGTTAAGCTAACTGCCTTATAGTTATCATTTATGTTGCTGTCTCTTTTTAAAAGTGTTACCTGGGCAGTTTCTAACCCCTGAGACTTTTTTCAGAATGTAAGGATGCCAGGGAGATTACCACCAGTGCATCCATTAATCTTGTAACTACTTCCCTTAATATCCATAAGCTCCAGCTGGTTTATTGGCCTATGGTCCCATGAGTTTCCCTCGTGCATTTCTCTAGTGATCAGTGATCTGGAGGTCACTGTGACGGTCAGTGACCTGAAGCTTTATTTCCCACCTCCACACTTGACCTGACAGTTCCCAGAAAGATACTGGAGCTGACCAGCTGTCACCACTGCCACATTGGGAATGATCGGAGGGGAGTTGTGGAAAGAACCTCCTCTGGAATGACCCTGTGTCTGCTCCAAATATAAACCTCTCCCTCCATCACTGTCGGTCAAAGACATCCCTCTAACCACCAATCCCAGGCCAGTGGAGAGCTGGTGTGAGTTCAAGCAGTGAGCTGAGCTTCTACAGCATCGATAGAGCTCACTGGAGTATTTCATTTCCCTAGCAGCGCGGGTAAGGAAGTGTTCTTCAGCATTGCGATCACTAACCTTGCTTTTTCTTTTAATTCTTAGTCAATCTATGATCGTCAGGGTATTGCTGTTATCCCACCGACAGTACCAGGGAGCCACAACAGCCCTTATTTGGAAATACCACGAGGAACAATGCGAAGGCAGAAATCTATAGGTAATGTGGTGATATTTTGCTGTTAGTGTTAAGCTAAGCAAGATATTTTGCTTGTAGTTTATTCATCGAATTGATTCATGATGTGCATGTGAGCATACAGAGCGATACTTCATACAGTTATACAGGATCTATCAAAGAGTCTTTCCTTTTCACTTTCCGGGAGGAAGCCTTTCCTACCTAGTGTATGTGTTGAGAATGCACTTGGCTGTGATTGGACGAGTTTAGTTTAATTCTGTGTTCATTTTCAAGGAGTGTGATTGCCAGAAATCAGTCAATGAATCCTTTTGTGGAAATCAAATCCATATCTGATATAGATATTAATGTATATATTTCCACAACAAACTTTAAAGGTACTCTTTATGAGAGTTAATTCATAAAGCTTTTCACTCCCTTAATTCCAGTTTATGTTAAAGTGGAGTTCCGCAGGGATCAGTTCTGGGTCCTCTGCTGTTTGTAATTTTTATTAATGACTTAGATGAGGGAGTCGAAGGGTGGGTCAGTAAATTTGCAGATGATACGAAGATAGGTGGAGTTGTGGACAGTGAGGAGGGCTGTTGTTGGCTGCAGAGGGACTTAGATATGATGCAGAGCTGGGCTGAGGAGTGGCAGATGGAGTTCAACCCTGCCAAGTGTGAGGTTGTCCATTTTGGAAGAACAAATAAGAATGCGGAATACAGGGTTAATGGTAGGGTTCTTAGTCAGGTGGAGGAACAGAGGGATCTTGGGGTCTATGTACATAGATCTTTGAAGGTTGCCACTCAGGTGGATAGAGTTTGTAAGAAGGCCTATGGAGTATTATCGTTCATTAGCAGAGGGATTGAATTCAAGAGTCGTGAAGTGATGTTGCAGCTGTACAGGACTTTGGTTAGGCCACAGTTGGAGTACTGTGTGCAGTTCTGGTCGCCTCACTTTAGGAAAGATGTGGAAGCTTTGGAGAGGGTGCAGAGAAGATTTACCAGGATGTTGCCTGGAATGGAGAGTAGGTCGTACGAGGATAGGTTGAGAGTTCTCGGCCTTTTCTCGTTGGAACGGCGAAGGATGAGGGGTGACTTGATAGAGGTTTATAAGATGATCAGAGGAATAGATAGAGTAGACAGTCAGAAACTTTTTCCCCGGGTACAACAGAGTGTTACAAGGGGACATAAATTTAAGGTGAAGGGTGGAAGGTATAGGGGAGATGTCAGGGGTGGGTTCTTTACCCAGAGAGTGGTGGGGGCATGGAATGCGCTGCCCGTGGGAGTGGTAGAGTCAGAATCATTGGCGACCTTTAAGCGGCATTTGGATAGGTACATGTATGGGTGCTTAATCTAGGAGAGAAGTTCGGCACAACATCGTGGGCCGAAGGGCCTGTTCTGTGCTGTATTGTTCTATGTTCTATTTTCTATGTTCTAAAATTGTTTGAACTTTGAGCATTGAAGCACATGGGAGAAATTCCCATTAACATGTGTTCTTGTATGAATGCGGAGCAGTTTAAAATCAACTCCCCTCACCAATACCCTCCCACCCCGATATCCGAATGAATTGGTAATCCATGAAAAATACATGGGCTAATGTATCCTTTACAATTCCAGAGAGAGAACACTGATTGGAACACATTAAACATCTGTGTCATATTATCACTCACTAATTTCTACCTGATAATGGTAGCAGCTGCAACCCATGACACAGGGAAATGGACATGTTTCTTTCAATTTATTTGTCTCACAAAATTAGTGTCTGGTGCACGTTACATGTTCAGGAATGAATCGTGAAAATCATTTTTTTTCTAAATTACTTCAACCTGGAACTTTTTCAGATCCATCGCCATGACCTTCCTTGTCATTACTGTTTCATATTGAGAACACACCAATCCAAAGACCAACTTGGAGCAGGAGGAGGCCATTCTGCCCATCAAGCCTTCTCCATCTTTCAGTAAGATCATGGCTGACCTGTTTGTGTTCTCAATTCCATTTTCTTATCTACCTCTGAGAGCGCTTGATACCCTGTCTGACCAGAATCTATCTACCTGCCACGTTAAAGTATTCAATGATGCCCCACCTCCCACCTTCTGAGCAGGACAGAGAGTTCCAATCATACAGAACCCTTGAAGTGAAAAGAATCTTCTCAGCTCTGTCCTGAAAGGATGATCCCTCATATTAAGCAGAGCCACCTAGTTCTGGACTGACCCACAAGAGGAAACATCCTTATTCATATCCACCTTGTCAAGACCATCCAGGATCTGATACACTTCCATCAAGTCACCCCTCACTCTTTAAACTCCAGTGGAAACCAGCCCAGTCTATCCAACCGTTCCTGGTAAAGTAACCCATCCATTCCAAATACATACAACCCATTGAGCTTACAAAAACAGGAAACGCTGATGAACAAATGGATAGAAAATGATGCCAGTCTTTACACCCAAATTGTCAATATTTCTGTGAGTCACATCCCTGTTGGATTGGATCACAAGAATTGCTGTAAAATAGCCTGGTGCTTCTTTGCTGAAAAACATTATTTCCATGTTATGTAATCATTTATCAAGTTGATCTTTAGTGAGGGTTTTCTGTTTTGTTGCAGGTATGTTGGAAGAAGAGAAACAATTTTTGGCTCCCCCTTTACTAAAGTTTACCAGGAGTTTGTCGATGCCAGATACAGCTGAGGATATTCCCCCTCCCCCATCGGTCTCCCCTCCTTCACCTCCTTACAGTGCACCGAAACCTTCTGCCCCTCGGGGTTACGGTACAATACGGCCAAGTTCGAATCATAATTCAGTACTGAGAGGTCACAATTCCAACCGGCCAGAAAGTACAGGTGCAATTGGCACTGACCGACAGAAGAAAGCCATGTACCACAGGCAGGATTCGCAGCAGTATTCCTTGGATTCGGAAGATCAGTACAAGCCCAATGCTTCTTCACACCAGACCTTGAGAAACAGGAGGAGTAACATGCCAGAGAACCCTTACTCTGATGTGGGGGCCACAGCCAACAAAGCTGTCTATGTCCCTGCCAAACCAGCCAGGAGGAAGGGCCAGCTGGTGAAGCAGTCCAAGGTCGAAGACAGCCCAGAGAAAACCTGCTCCATCCCCATCCCCACCATCATCGTCAAAGAGCCCTCCACTAGTAGCAGTGGCAAGAGCAGCCAAGGCAGCAGCATGGAAATCGACAGCCAGGCCTCAGACCACCAAGGCCACCTTCGGCCTGATGATGGGATCTGTAACCCGTTCGCTGCCGCCATTGCTGGGGCAGTGAAAGACCGGGAGAAGAGGATCGAGGCCAAACGCCATTCACCGGCCTTTCTCTCCACTGACCTGGGGGACGAAGAGGCTGGCCTCTTACCCAGCTCCTGCCTCAGGCAGTCCAAGTCCATCGATGAAGGGATGTTTAGTAATGAAGAGCGTTATGGTCACCTCATGATCCCATCATCAAAAGCTAGTCCCAATTCCAGCACGACAGAGCCAAGCAATCCAAGAGTTCACGGCAGCTCCCGAATACTCAACGTTGCTTCCAAAAAGGAAGAGATTGAGTGTAACGCGGTGACTACAAAAGGTTACAGTGCGCCAAACATTCCCAATGCTAACAGTAACTACATCCATCCTGTCACTGGTAAAAAATTGGACTCCAACACCCCTCTGGCCTTAGTGATGGCTGCAAGAGATCGGACCGTGAAAGAGCAGCCCCAACAAATCACCAGCAAAGTGGAACCCAGCAAGAATGAGATCTCCAAACCACTCTACATTGACACCAAGCTGAGATCCAACATGGAGAGCTCAGCTTCTGGCTCTTGCTCCACCAAAGTGAGCCAGTCCTCCACCAATCTGAGGAAAGAACTCAACCCCAAAACTGAAGCAGATGGTGGGAAAGAAGAGAAGAAGAAAGTCCCACTGATGGATGGGCTGGACAGTGCTGAGCACAAGACACCGGGACTGCTCATGGTGCACACCGAGCTTGGTGCCAAACCGGAAGAGACTGGGAAAGGGGGAAATAAAGACAATTCTTCAGCAACTATCACCCCGGAGCAGCGGAAAGAGCCGGAAACCTCTAAAGAACCCACCAAGACTGTCCTGACTGTCAGTTCGGTTGATGATACTGGAGTTTTACCGTTCCGTATCCCACCTCCTCCACTTGCCTCAATTGATGTGGATGAAGAGTTCTTATTTTCCGAACCCTTACCTCCACCGCTGGAGTTTGCAAACAGTTTTGAGAGCTCTGAGGATCCCCCAGCTGTGCCGTCTCTCTCTGACATGCTCAAACACAACAAAAACGGCTCTTGTGTCCCTTCACCATCACACCAGAGCAATACCACCTCAGGGCATCCAGCTGTGATCAAACCCATCGCTCACTCTGACTCCTTGCCCACGGGCTTTGTCCCACCACGGGAGCCTTGTAACAGTGTCGCTGATTCCGGGATTGGGGAGATGGACAGCCGTAGCAACAGTGACCATCACCTGGAAACGACCAGCACCATTTCCACTGTCTCTAGTATCTCTACCCTGTCCTCAGAGGCTGGTGAGAACATGGACACCTTCACTGTCTATGCAGATGGGCAGACCTTCACTATCAATAAGCCTCCAGTTCCTCCCAAGCCCAAAGTGAAGCCCATCATCAACAAAAATAATGCAAGTTACAAAGACGCTTTGATAGAAGAAACCATGGATGGGTTATTCATGCCACCACCTGCACCCCCTCCCCCTCCCAGTGGCATCCCACCTGAAACCCTCAAATCCCCGCAGCAGAGGAGCTCGAAGCTCTGGGGTGATGGAGCAGACCCAAAGGTACCTGCTGTCACCGATGCAAAGGCAAATGTCATTAGTGAATTGAATTCAATACTGCAGCAAATGAACAAGGAAAAGGTGCCCAAACCAACTGAGGCCTTGGAATCTCCTTCAGGAACAAGAGGAGCAGTTTTTGGAGCAAGGTAATAGCTCAGGATCTCGACTGTGGAATGCACAATTGATCTGAATTGGGGAAATTCTAGTTTTGACACAAGATGTAATCGGTTATGTTTCTTAAGGGCAAATGAACATAGTCGTAGATTTCAAGCTTTATCGAGCTTTAAAGCAGAGTGGGATTAATGAATTTAAAATGGAGGAATAATGGGGTATTCAGTGGAACTAGCTGGAGCTGATGTTATATTCACCAGGACGATCACAATCTTTATTTAAAACTGGTTGGGCCCATGTTCACATCACAGAGTGAGTGGAGTTTGATGCAAGCATCAACGTTGCTAAATTGGGAAGGAGCCTTTCCCCATCAACCGCAAATTGCTGTGATCCAACTGGCCATTCGGCCTGCCTGGTTGATACTGGTGTTTCTGCTCACTGCCTGCCAGCCTCCCCAACTCTAATAACATTTCCTCAGTTCCTAGCTTCCTCATGTGGTGTCTACATCGCCTCAAATTCCATTAGACACTGTTCACCTCAATTATTCCACATGGAAGGAGCTGTTTCTGGATTTCACTAATGTCCAATGTAGACTCGCAGTGGTCAGTCCTCCCCACTGACAATATGAGATTGAAGATTTCCTTCTAAAATCAGTTCAATCAACAGTCAATTTTAGCTGATCGTGTCTCAGCAAATTTGTTATAACTTACTAATGGAAAGGTAGAAGCAACATCAATTCCATTTCACAAACTAAAACCTTTAATGACCTCAGTTTTCAATGAAGTTAAAGTATTTCTCAGTCACAACAAAATCCTGTTTATTGAGAGGATGGCTGAACCAGTGAATAATCCAACAATAAGGAAACATTTAAAGTTTGTTGAAAGTAGTTTCACTTGATGCAGTTGTCTCTGTAATTACAGGCAATTTCTCTGAATCCCTGAAGCTCAGACTGCTGATTGCAGACAGTATTTTATTCATCGTAGTTTAACATATGTGTCAAGAATATTCCAGCCAATCTTGGTGATTGAGATGAATTTTGTGCCAATTATCACAGGAGTTTGACAGTATCTGAGAGAATTAACAGGCATATATTTGTCCAAGCCTATTTTTCCCATTGAGCTGATGTTCCTGCCTTGCTGTTAATTGAGAAGGCTTTATTTTTCCTGACCATGGTCAGTAATGTCCTGCAGCTAATATGGCAGCTACCTTTCCAGTAAGGCTGAACTACCTGAATGGAGAAAGTGAGGACTGCAGATGCTGGAGATCAGAGCTGAAAAATGTGTTGCTGGAAAAGCGCAGCAGGTCAGGCAGCATCCAAGGATGCCCGAAACGTCGATTCTCCTGCTCCTTGGATGCTGCCTGACCTGCTGCGCTTTTCCAGCAACATATTTTTCAGCTCTGAACTACCTGAATGACCTTCTCCTGTTTACAAACTGTGTGAGCAGTGTGTCAGATTGGGGAATGGAGCACATAGTCACACAGATCCAGTGTGTGAGTGAGTGAACTCATTCAGTGTGTGCTGTGCTGGGTGAGATAGTGCAGCCTGCTGCTGGTGAAGTACACATCGACAGTTAGCTCAGATACACTTTGATATGAAAGAAGGGGAGAATTAGTCCAACCTTCCAGCCCTGCCAATGCCCTAAATTGGAAGCAGAGCAAATTCAGCCAATCACCTCACTTCATGGAAACCTGTCACAAACCTTTTCCATTTCCCCTTCCGAATCTTGAGAAAAGGCTTTACTCTATTCCTGTACACGCGAATAAAACAACACCTTATCATAAGGGCATGTTCCAGAGGGAGCTCGACATTTTTATAATCAGTTGTGAAGAGGCCATGAGCCTACAAAGGGGTACAGAGGTGAAGTGACCGGACAAAGATCTGACCAATGTAGTACAATATGGGAAAGTGTGAATTTGTCCATTTTGACAGAAATGGTGCACAGTTGGAGAGCTCTGAGATACAGAGGGATCTGGGTACCATGGTCCATGAGTCACAAAAGGTCAGTGTGCTAGTAATGAGGATATCGAACAGAATGTGATGGTTTATTGCGAGGAGAAGTCACTGCAGGAGTAGGGAGGTTATGCTTTAGTTATACAGGGCACTGGTGAGATTGCAATTGGGGCACTGTATACAGTATTGGCCACCGGCTTACAGAAGGATGTTAATGTTTTGCAAGCAGTTCAAAGAAGGCGAACTGGCTAACCCCTGGAATAAACAGTTTCTTCACTCGTGGGATGTGACTGTTGATGGCTGGGCCAATAATTATTGACTGTCCCTAGTTGCCCTTCAAGAATGTGGGGGTGAGCTGCCTTCTTGAACTGCTGTGGTCCATGTGCTGTGGGTTGACCCACAATGCCCTTAGGGAGGGAATTCCAGGATTTTGACCCAGTGGCAGTGAAGGGACGGCGATATATTTCCATGTCAGGATGGTGAGTGCCTTGGAAGGGAGTTTGCAGAGGTTGGTGTTCCAATGTATCTGCTGCCCCTTGTCCTTCTAGATGGAAGTGGTCATGGGTTTGGAAGGTGCTGTCTGAGCATCTTTGATGAATCTCTGCAGTGCATCTTGTGGATAGTACACACTGCTGTTACTGAGCGTCAGTGATGGAGGGTGTGGATGTGGAGCCAATCAAGGCAGGCTGCTTTATCCTGGATGGTGTCGAGCTTCTTGAGTGTTGTTGGAGCTGCCCCCATCCAGGGGCAAGTGAGGAGTATTCCATCACACTCCTGACTTGTACCTTGTAGATGGTGGACAGGCTTTGGGGAATCAGGAGGTGAGTTACATGCTGCAGTATCCCTAGTCTCTGACTTGCTCTTGTAGTCACTGTGTTTATGTGGTGAGTCCAGTTGAGTTTCTGGTCAATGCTAACCCCAAGGATGCTGACAGTAGGGGATTCAGTGATGGTAATACCGTTGAATGTCAAGGGGCAGTGGTTAGAGTTTCTGTTATTGGTGATGGTCATTGTCCGGCATTTGTGTGGCACAAATGTTACTTGCCCCTTGTCGGCCCAAGCCTGGACATTGTCCAGATCCTGTCGCATTTGAGCACGAACTGCTTCAGTATCTGAGGAGATGCACATGGTGCTGAACACTGTCTAATCCTCAGTGAACAGCCCCCACTTCTGACCTGATGGCAGAGCAGCTGAAGATAGTTGAGCCTAGGACCCTCTCCTGAGGGACTCCTGCAGAGATGTCCTGGAGCTGAAATGACTGACCCTCCACAACCATCTTCCTGTGTACCAGGTATGACTCTAACCAGCGGAGTGTTTGCCCTCAGTACCCATTGATTCCAGTTTAGCCAGAGCTCCTTAATGCCATACTCAGTTAAGTGCAGCTTTGATATCAAGGGCTGTCCCTCTCCCCTCCCCTCTGGAATTCAGCTCTTTTGTCCATGTTTGACCCAAGGCTAGAATGAGGTCAGGAGCTGAGTGACCCTGGGGGAACCCAAACTGGGCGTCACTGAGCAGGTTATAGCTGAGCAGGTGCTGCTTGATAGCTCTGTTACTGACACATTTCATCATGAATTTGATGATGGAGAGCAGACTGATGGGTGGTAATTGGCCGGGTTGGATTTGTCCTGCTTTCTGTGTAGAGGACATACCTGGGCAATTTTCCACATTGTTTGGGTAGATGCCAGTGTTGTAACTGCACTGGAACAGCTTGGCTCGGGGAGCGGCATGTTCTGGAGCAGACACTTGCTGAAATGGTGTGACAGCCCATTGCCTTTGCAGTATCCAGTGTCTCCAACCATTTCTCAATATCACGTGGAGTGAATCAATTGGCTAAAGATGGGTATCTGTAATGCTGGGGCAAACGAGAGGAGCCCAAGATGGACCATCCACTCGGCACTTCGGACTGAAGATTGCTGTGAATGCTTCAGCTTTATGTTTTGCACTGATGTGCTGGGCTCCCCCATCATTGACGCTGTGTGAGTGGTTTAATTGTACACCACTACCTCAATCTGGCAGGATTGCAGAGCTTAGATCTGATCCATTGGTTGTGGGATCATTTAGCTCTGTCTGTCACTTGCTACTTATGCTTCACCAAGTTGGCACCTCATCTTCAGGTCTGCCTGGTGCTGCTGCTGGCATGCCCTCCTGCACTCTCCAGTAAATCAATGTTGATCCCTTGGCCTGATGGTAATGGCTGAGTGGGGGATATGCCAGGAGTGTTAGAGTACAATTCACTGCTGTTGATGGCCCACTGTGTGTCAGAGATGCCCAGTCTTAAGCTGCTAGATCTGTTTGAGTTCAGTCCCATTAGCAGGGTAGGCTTTATCCTACCCTAAGATCAGACTAACCTACATACCCTTCATTGTACTATCTTCCATGTGCTTTTCCAAGAGTCGCTTAAGTATCCCTAATGTCTCTCACTCTACTACCACCACTGGAAGTGCATTCCACACACTCACCACTCTCTGTGTAAAGAACTGACTTCTGACATCTCTCCTAAACCTTCCTTCACTCACCTGAAGATTATACCCCTCATGATAGTCATTTCTGCCCTGGGAAAAAGTCTCTGTCTATCCACCCTACCTCTGCCTCTCATCATCTTGTACAACTCTATCAAGACACTTCTCATCCTCCTTCACTCCAATGACAAAAGCCCCAGCTCCCTCAACCTTCCTTCATAAGACACACCCTCCAGTCCAGGCAGCATCCTGGTAAATCTCCTCTGTACCCTCTCTAAACCTTCCACATCCTTCCTATAATGAGGCAACCAGAACTGAACACAATATTCCAAGTGTGGTCTAACCAGGGCTCTGTAGAGCTGCAGCATCACCTCGTGGCTCTTATATTCAATTCCCCTGCTAATGAAAGCCAACAAACCTTGCACCTTCTTAACAACCCTATCAACTTGGGGGGTAACTTGGAGGGATCTCTGGATCTGGACCCCAAAATCCCTCTGTCCCTCCACGCTGCCAAGAATCCTGCCTTTAACCCTGTATTCTACATTCAAATTCGACCTTCCAAAATGAATCACTTCACACTGTTCCAGACTGAACTCCATCTGCCACTTCTCAGTCCAGCTCCACATCCAGTCAATGTCCCATTGCAACCTCCAACAGTACTCGACACTATCCACAACTCCACCAACCTTCATGACATTGACAAACTTACTAACCCATCCTTCCACGTCCTCATCCAAATCATTTATAAAAATCGCAAATAGCAGAAGTCCCAGAACCGATCCCTGTGGAACACCACTGGTCATCAAGCTCCAAGCTAAATACTTTCCATCTATCACCACCCTCTCTCTTCTATGGGCCAGCCAATTCTGTATCCAGACAGCCAGATTTCCCTGTATCCCATACCTCCTTACTTTCTGAATGAGCCTAGGGGAACCTTATCAAATGCCTTGTTAAAATCCACGTACACCACATCTCGACTTAGATTTAGATTTTATTACAGTGTGGAAACAGGCCCTTCAGCCCAACAAGTCTATACTGACCCGCCGAAGCGCAACTGCTCTTCCTTCATCAATGTGTTTTCTCATATCCTCAAATAATTCAATAAGGTTACATAGAATCCCTACAGTGTGGAAACAGGCCATTTATCTACACAAACCTTCCAAATAGTATCCAATCCAGACCAATTCCCCCACCCTATTACTCTACATTTGCCCCTGACTAATGCACCTGGAGATAACCCACACAGACACAGGGAGAATGTGCAAACTCCACACAGACAATCGCCCCAGGCTGTAATCGAACCTGGGACCCTGGTGTTGTGAGGCAGCAGTGCTAACCACTAAGCCACCGTGCCATTTGTGAGGCATGAGCTGTCCCTCACAAAGCCACACTGACAATCTCCAATCAAGCTATGGTTTTCTCAATAATCATAAATCCTGTCTTTCAGAATCCTCTCCAATAATTTGCCCACCAATGATGTAAGACTGACGGGTCTGTAGTTCCCAGCATTATCCCTATTCCCTTTCTTGAAAAAGGGAATAACATTTGCCATCCTCCAATTACCTGACACGACTCCAGAGGACAGTGAGGAGGCAAAGATCATCGCTAAAGACACACCTCTTCCCTCACTTCCTGTGCTAACCTTGGGTATATCCCACCTGGCCCAGGGGATTATCTATCCTTGTGTTTTTCAAAATTTTCAGCACATCCTCCTTCTTAACATCAGCCTGTTCAAGCATATCAATCTGTTTCACACCGTCTTCAAAAACATCACGGTCCCTCTCAGTTGTGAATACTGAAGCAAAGTGTTCATTAAGGACCTCCCCTAGTTCCTCTGACTCTAGGTGCGAATTCCCTCCACTATCTCTGACTCTGGCCATCCTCTTGTTCCTCACTGAGGTGTAGAATGCCTTGGGGTTTTCCTTAATCCTACCCGCTAAAGCTTTCTCATGTCCCCTTCTAGCTCTCCTAAATCCATTTTTCAGTTCCTTCCTGGCTACCTTGTAACCTTCTAAAGCCTGTCTGATCCTTGCCTCCTCAACCTTCAGTAAGCTTCCTTCTTCCTCTTGACTTGAAGTTCCACATCCCTTGTCACCCAAGGTTCCTTCACCCTACCATCCTTTCCTTGCCTCAGTGGGACAAACTTGTCCAGCACATCAGCAAGTGATTCCTAAACAATCTCCACATTTCAGTCATGCATTTCCCTGAGACACCTGTTCATCGAAGGGAGATAAACTCGGCAAATCCAGGAGAAGAGAAACCAGGTCCACCTTGACTTCGGTCCCCAAGACCCTCTCTATTACCCGAGCCACAGCACTCCAATACGCACGCAACTTGTGGCAGGACCACAAACAATGAGTGAGGGAACCTGTATTTATTTTACATTTGGGGCACATTGAAGACGCACCCTGCTTAAATTTCACAAGATGATCTGGGGCCAGGTGAGCCCTATGAAGAATCTTTATCTGCACAGCATGGGTCCTATTACATATTGAAATTAGATTAGATTCCCTATAGTGTGGAAACAGACCCTTCAGTCCAACAAGTCCACACCAACCCTCCGATGAGTAACCCACCCAGACCCATTTCCCTCTGACTAATGCACCTAACACTATGGGCAATTTCCCATGGCCAATTCACCTGACCTGTACATCACCTGACCGGAGCACCCAGAGGAAACATGTAGACACAGAGAAAACATGCAAACTCTACTCAGACAGTTGCCCCAGGCTGGGATTGAACCCAGGTCCCTGGCACTGTGAGACAGCAGTGTTAACCACTGAGCCACTGGGAAATCAACCTCACTTTCTCACAAATGTCCTCCCAAGTTTCCAGAGTGATCTTCACTCCTAACTCTCTCTCCCATACCTCCCATAACCGCTCAAAGTCACCTGAGGAACCTCCCCCCAACAAATGAGAGAGAGTACTCACGGAAAGAGTGCTGTTAGTCTGAAGCACCCTCCTTTCCATATCAGATCAACAACCCTCAGTCAGAAGCGTAGTCTCTTTTCGGATAAAATCTCTGATCTGAAAAAAACGGAAAAGGTCCCTGTTCGATAATCCATACTGACAAGTTATTTGATCAAATGAAATTAATGTTTCATCTTCAAGCAGGTCACCCAATTAAGAGACTCCCCTATCCGCTCAGAACAGTGTTAATGACCATGGGATTGTGGCAATGTTCTGCAATTATCCTTATTTAGTCCAGAAACAACAGGTTAGTATGAGGATACTTTGCCTGGGAGGCCTCAATGTCCAACCATATCGACGCTGAGTCCTCACAGGCCCAATCACTGACAAAACATAAAAAGGAGCTCAATTAATAACTTCTGACATCAGGGAAATCCCTCCCCCCAACCCCTCCAGCATTTGTAATTTTGTAAGCTTGATAAGGGGCCACTTATGGCACCAAATAAAAGAACTAAACTAACCATTTAATTTCCAAAACATTTGTCCAGGAAAAAGCAAGGGAAGCCTCAGCAGAAGGTATAATAAGTGAGGAAGAACATTCATTTGATTAAGAGCAACTCAACCTTAGCCATGATATTGAAAGGGCCCCCCATCTTTGAAGGTCTTGTTTAATCTTGTCAAACAAATAAATGAAATTAGTCTTGAATAATTGATCAAAACTGGGGATAACAGAGAGGCCCACATAAAGAAACCCACCTTCAACATCCGATATTCCCCTTAGATTACACCCCCCCCGCCCCCTTACATAGGCATAGCCTCCGATTTTACAAAAATTATCTTGTAACCTGAGAAAAAGCCAAATGAATTAATACATTGTATCAACTGCGGCACCAAAACTGCCAGGTTCGATATAAATATGAGAACATCATCCATATATAATGTGATCTTACGCACCTTCGACCCTACCTTTGGGCAGGTATATTAGGGTCCCCACGAATGGCCTCTGCCAGTGGTTCAATCACCAAAGTGAACAGCAAAGGTGAGAGGGGACAGCCTTGCCGACTGCCCTGACCAGTGTTAAAATGATCAGACCTCTTATACCATTGCTGAGAATCACTGCCAGAGGATCACTGTAAAGGACTCTTACCCATCGAGTAAACATTTCACCCAGGTCAAACCGCTCCAGGGTATAAAAAAGATACAGCCATTCCACCTGATCAAATGCCTTCTCTGCGTCCAAGGAAACCACTAACCCTTCGACCGTTGCTGCCACACTTCAGTCATGTTAAGCAGCCTCCTAACATTGTTAGAAGATCTGCGACCCTTTATAAAGCCCGTCTGATTCTCCTTAACAATAGAGAGCAACATCCTTTCCAATCTCAATACCAGAGTCCTCAATAACATCTTAAAATCAGAGTTTAAAAGCGAAACGGGTCTATAAGAAGCACAGTCCTCCGCGGCCCTCCCTTTCTTGAAGATAAGAGAGATATCAGCCTTTCTCAAGGATGGCAGGAGGCAATCCCAACTATATGAACAGTTATACATGTCTAACATTGGTCCTGACAGTATGTTTACAAATTCTTTATAAAACTCACTGGGCAATCCATCAGGGCTGGACGCCTTCCCACTTTGAAGTTGCCTCAGTGCCTCCTGTATCTCTTGGGCTGTTAACGGAGCACTAGGGAGAGACACCTCTTCAGCAGATACACCGGGAAGATCCAAATTCCAAAAAAAAACACTCCATCTTATCCCATCTGTCCTCACAGCATTCAGACTGGTAACATTCAGAGTAAAACCTCTGAACATCTCATTGATCTTTTTATCAACGTAAGTCAGAGTCCCATTCCCTTCCCTGATAGAAGCAATAAACAGGGGGGCATTCTTCTTCCTGACCAGATATGCCAAGTATTTACCCGGCCTATCACCATGCTCAAACAGCCTCTGCTTCACAGAGGAAAGTTCCTTCCTTGCTGTATGCGTTAGCATGAAGTTTAAGGTGGATCGAAGGGCTGTGATCGTTGCAGCTCAGTCACGGACGGTCTTCTGTAATATGGCGTCTCAACTGCCTTCAGTTGTGCCTTGAGCAGACGCTGCTGCTCTCCCTCTGTCATTTCGGGCTGGCAGAGTATGAGATAATTATCCCTCTAGTATAGGCCTTAGTAGTCTTCCAAAGAATGGATGGATCACCAGCTGTACTAGAGTTGGTGGCCAAAAAAGCTTCAAATTCCCTAGAGAGGTATTCTACAAACTTACTGTCCCTGAGGATAAAGGGATCCATTTGCCAGTACCATGAGCCCATTGCATCACCCTTAATCTTAACCATTAAATACACCACTGCATGATCAGAGATGGCAATATTCCCAATCGAACAGGATACCACCAAAGCTAAAAAAAGCCATGGGAGTTAGGAAATAATCAATCCTTGTGTGGCATTTATGAGGATTGGGAAAGAACACAAAATCTCTGCCCATAGGGTGTAAACGTTTCCAAAGATTGACTATCCCCGGTTCCACACACTGATCACCCAACTGCTTCGATTGTGAAGAAAGTTTTGGTGGGGGTGGGAGGGCCTTTAGGCATTCTATCCAGCAAAGGATCCATAAGGCAACTAAAGTTCCCCCCCCCCCCCATAATAATATGCCGCAATGCCAAGGCCATCAGCTTAGAGACTGCATCAGACAGAAAGTTAAAAGGGTGGGCCGGAGGACAGTAGACATTCAAAATACCATATTCCTCGACATGTATAAGGGCCTTAAGAATAATAAACTGACCATACTCATCTGTTAAATTAATTGGGAGACACTTCTGGATGAGTATTACCACTCCTCTGCTCCTGGTACTAAAGACGAGAAAAACACCCGATCAAACCCATCCTGCTACAACTTCAAGTGTTCCTTGTCATTAAGATAAGTCTCCTGTAACAGGGCAACATCCATCCTCTCCTTTCTAAAGCTCAACAACACCTTTTTTTTCTTTTAACTGCCGAATTAATCCCTCTGATATTCCAGGGGCACCATTTAAGAATGCTGCTAACCATGATCCTTTGCAATCACCTTTGACCTGCCGAGAAGAAGAATTCGTCTGACAACACGCTGAGCGTACTGAAAAATAGATTCATAGAGTCTATTTACAAAAAAGCCCAAAACAAAACTAACCAGAAAATACAAAAGGCATTTAATGGGGGACTCTACTCCTGACACAGAGGGAGCTTACATTTCCCCCACACACCCCTCTATCCTCCCCCTTCCAGCTCGAGCCGCACCCCAAACCCAAGCAAAGGAAGAAACCAAACAAAGGACATTGTAAACACAGAGGTATAACAAAAACAGTGAGCCCTCTGCCCACCCCCCACAATATATCAATACCACCCCAGCTCAGAGAGAAAAACAACTCACCAACAACAGCTTCATTGGGAAAAGAGTGAAAGTACAAGAAATAAAAGCAAGACAAAAAAGACACCAGACCCTATTGTCCATGTCCATAAACACATCTACATTATTTTAAAGTGTCCAAGAAGTTTTTGGCTTGCTCCACGAAATGAAACGACCGCATAGTCTCCTTGTAAGTAATACAAAGCATCACTGGGTATCTCATCCAATATGGAATACTGAGGTCTTTTAACCTTCTCTTAACCTCATCAAACCAATTCCTTTTATGGATCACTGCCACAGAAAAGAGCTGGAAAAACATTATCTTAGTTCCCTGATAGGTCAGGGCCTGCGGATCTCTCTCTAACTTTCTAGAAGTTTCCATAACTCTCTGCTTGTCCCTGTAGCAATGAAATTGTATCAGAACTGGGTGGGGGCGCTGACCCTGACCGGATCTGCACACTGTAACCCAGTGAACTCTGTCAATCTTCACCTGGTCTGCCTTGGCATCCCATCAGGAAATTGTGGCAACCAGTCTTCAAAAACACTTCCTGGCTGCCCACCTTCTACTCCTTCTGGTAGGCCAATGACCTGGATATTTTTCCTCCTACCTCTATTTTCCAGGTCATCACCTTGCTCAGTCAGGGCTCGAACCTGTTTCTCAAGGGCATGGATCTGCCCTGCCGAGGACTCGATCTTGGTTTCCAACGCCGCGGTCCGCCACTCAACCTCTTCTACTCACTTCCCAAGCCCTTCCAACTCCTTCCCATGCGTTTGCAGCATGGTTGAGATGGGCTCCAGTTGATTGCAAGTCCCTTCCCTCATCTCCTGGATGTTCCTCCACGATGTTCTGCTGGGCAGGTATTTCTGTCACAGCTGCTGAGAGAGCTGCAGCTGATTCCCCAGTTACCATCTCGAGCCACCCACTGTTTTTGGCGAGTGTCCCGAGTATTGAGACTTGGCCGTTTGCTTCTCCTTAATCATTCTCGCACACTCAACAAAGGATTTAAATGGTTGTGTTACCGTTTAACAATAACTTTTTCTAAAAGAAAACTAAGGTGTGGGGTGAAAAAATATTACTACCCTGGGTTGGGGTGCAGAGCTCAGCCAGGCTCCGTGGCCATTAATGGCCCTATTCAGATTGCCACCATCTTGAATCGCCCTCATCCTGCCTTTTAGCTTCCAACCTAGCTCCATATATTCTCTTTTCAGGTTCTCGTCCCTTCCCTCTACCTATGGCATTGATACCAATATGTACCATAACTTCTGGCTGCTCTCCCTCCCCCTTAAGAATCCTGTAGACTCGATCCGTGACATCCCTGACCCTGGCACCTGGGAGTCTCACTTGTGACCACCGAATCTCCTGTCTGTTCCTCTGCTGTGGCTTTCCGCGGTAGGTTGCTCCCTCCCAACAATATCCAAAATGGTCTACTTATTATTAAGGGGAACAGCCACAGGAGATCCCTGCACTGACTGCCTATTCCCTTTCCCTCTCCTGATGGTCACCCAGCGACCTTTATCCTGCAACATAGTGTGACTACCTCCCTATAACTCCTCTCTATCACCCCCTCAGCCTCCTGAATGATCTGAAATTCATCCAGCTCCAGCTCCCTAACTCAGATAATAGGATGGATGACCTGAGTTCCCTGATTGGGGCTGTTAATCTGGTTCAGTCAGGGAGCCCTGACTGACAGATACAAACAGAAGTGTCAGAGGTTCTGCTCACTTTGAGATCTGGCTCTGAGGGAGCTGGATCAGTGTCAGGGACTCTCTGTGTGTGAATAAAGGGGGACTTGGTGATGGGATACCAGCCTCTGTGGAGTTATTTCAGGGAGTCCCACCATCACCTCACAGTGCAGATGTCAATAGTTTTCATTCTTTTTCCCCACATCTTGATCATTTCCACCTGGATCACTATTATCCACCCATTCCCTGCAAACACCAGTGTGTGTGTGTGTGTGTGTGTGTGTGTGTGTGTGTGTGTGTGTGTGTGTGTGTGTTGGGGAGGAGGGGGGGTGCAGGAGTCTTAACAAGCAATGGAACAGGAAAGAGCAGAAAGATCCCAGGTCTTAAGGCCATTGAGGGACATGGCAATTGCTCTGGAATATAGAGTTGAAATCGATTGTTACTGTTAGGTACTCATTTTCCTGATAAAAGGAATAACTAAGCACAGGAGCTACACAATGGTCTTCTTTCAGCTTTATTGTAGAGGTGTGGGCAGATACATCGATGGGACAGGACAACTGCCAAGACATGACCACTTCATCGATCTTATAAGGCAGCTGCTCCTGTCCAATCATGTTGTGCTTTCTGTGGTTTGGGTATAACTGTATTTGTTCATTTCTATAAAAATTACTTGATCACTTGAAACTGATCTCTGCAGTTAACAGCGATTGTTCAGTGAAGTATTTCATATCACATGAAACTAATTTTGTGGTTACCCCCTGTTGTTTTTATAAGTGTTTCAACCATTTTAAAGGTTGTCTGTTCCCTCTATAATCAATTCCCCATTTAGCAATACAAAACTATTCTTGCCCTGTAAGAGTATCTGCTAAGAACTCATCCCTGATCTAATCAAGTCCCATTATGTTTTCCTGATCTGATTAAGTCCAATGTAACCCTTTCTTGTTCTGTGAGCTTCCACAGAATCCCACCGTTAACCATGACCTTATTGAATGGTGGAGCAAGCTTGAGGGTCTGAATGGCATCCGCCTGCTCCTAGTTCTTGGCTTTGGGTCTCTGAGCTGAGCTCGGTAGCTGCAGTTATGAAATGTGATTGAAGTGTTAACTTGACCCAATTGATAGCACTCTTGTCCTTTAGACAGCAAGTCGCAGTTCAAGCAGAGTTTGAGAATTTGAGCATTTTAATCAGACTGTCAGCACAGAGGGGGAACTTAAACTGAGTTTCAGGTGACCTCTTGGGGTGTATAGATTTCAACAATTCTTTGAACACCTTCTGGAGTGGCGTGGTGGCTCAGTGGTTAGCACTGCTGCTTCACATCGCCAGGGACCTGGGTTCAATTCCCACCTTGGGCGACTGTCTGAGTGGAGTTTGCATGTTCTCCCTGTGTCTGTGTGGGTTTCCTCTGGATGCTGTGGTTTCCTGCCACTGTCCCAAGATCAGTTGGCCATGCTAAATTGCCTGTAGTGTTAGATGCATCAGTCAGAGGGAAATAGGTCTGGATGGGTTGGTCTTCGAAGGGTCAGTATGGACTTGTTGGGCCAAGGGGCCAGTTTCCATGTTGTAGGGAATCTAATCTAAAGAAGCAAAAATAGTTTTAGTGATTTTTGAGAAGATTTGTAGCTCAGGTTGAGGTTCTGACTGTAGGTTTGCTCGCTGAGCTGGAAGGTTTGTTTTCAGGTGTTTTGTCACCGTACTCGGTAACATCATCGGTGAGCCTCCGGTGAAACACGGGGTTTTGTTCCGGTTTCTAATCATGTGTCTTGGTTTCTCAGGGTGCGTAATATCATTTCCAGTTCTTTTTCTCAAGAGGGTGGTCAATGGGGTCCAAGTCAATGTGTTTATTGATGGAGTTCTGGTTAGAATGCCATGCTTCTATGAATTCCCGAGTGTGTCTCTGTTTAGCCTGGCCTAGGATGGATGTGTTGTCCCAGTCGAAGTGGTCATAGAGTCACAGAGATGTACAGCATGGAAACAGACCCTTCGGTCCAACCCGTCCATGCCGACCAGATATCCCAACCCAATCTAGTCCCACCTGCCAGGACCTGGCCCATATCCCTCCAAACCCTTCATATTCATATACCTGTCCAGATGCCTTTTAAATGTTGCAATTGTACCAGCCTCCACCACTTCCTCTGGCAGTTCATTCCATACGCGTACCACACTCTGTGTGAAAAAGTTGCCCCTTAGGTCTCTTTTATATCTTTCCGCCCTCACCCTAAACCTATGCCCTCTAGTTCTGGACTCCCTGACCCCAGGAAAAAGACTTTGCCTATTTATCCTATCCATACCCCTCATACTTTTGTAAACCTCTATAAGGTCACCCCACAGCCTCTGACACTCCAGGGAAAACAGCCCCAGCCTGTTCAGCCTCTCCCTTTATCTCAAATCCTCCATCCTGGCAACATCCTTGGAAATCTTTTCTGAACCCTTTCAAGTTTCACAACATCTTTCCAATAGGAAGGAGACCAGAATTGCACACAATATTCCAACAGTGGTCTTACCAATCTCCTGTACAGCCGCAACATGACCTCCCAACTCCTGTACTCAATACTCTGACCAATAAAGGAAAGGATACCAAACGCCTTCTTCACTATCCTATCTACCTGCGACTCTACTTTCAAGGAGCTATGAACCTGCACTCCAAGGTCTCTTTGTTCAGCAACACTCCCTAGGACCTTACCATTAAGTGTATAAATCTTGCTAAGATTTGCTTTCCCAAAATGCAGCACCTCACATTTGTCTGAATTAAACTCCATCTGCCACTTCTCAGCCCATTGGCCCATCTGGTCCAGATCCTGTTGTAATCTGAGATAACCTCCTTCAATGTCCACTACACCTCCAATTTTGGTGTCATCTGCAAACTTACTAACTGTACCTCTTATGCTCACATCCAAATCATTTATGTAAATGACAAAAAGTAGAGGACACAGCACTGATCCTTGTGGCACTCCACTGGTCACAGGCCTCCAGTCTGAAAAACAACCCTCCACCACCACCCTCTGTCTTCTACCTTTGAACCAGTTCTGTATCCAAATGGCTAGTTCTCCCTGTATTCCATGAGATCTAACCTTGCTAATCAGTCTCCCATGGGGAACCTTGTCAAACGCCTTACTGAAGTCCATTTAGATCACATCTACTGCTCTGCTCTCATCAATCCTCTTTGTTACTTCTTCAAAAAACTCAATCAAGTTTGTGAGACATGATTTCCCATGCACAAAGCCATGTTGACGATCCTGAATCAGTCCTTGCCTTTCCAAATACATGTACATCCTGTCCCTCAGGATTCCCTCCAACAACTTGCCCACCACCGACGTCAGGCTCACTGGTCTATAGTTCCCTGGCTTGTCCTAACCACCCTTCTTAAACAGTGGCACCACGTTTGCCAACCTCCAGTCTTCTGGCACCTCACCTGTGACTATCGATGATACAAATATCTCAGCAAGAGGCCCAGCAATCACTTCTCTCGCTTCCCACAGAGTTCTCAGGTACACCTGATCAGGTCCTGGGGATATATCCACCTTTACCCATTTCAAGACATCCAGCACTTCCTCCCCTGTAATATGGACATCATCTCTATGTAAGGATACTAGTGAGAGAGGGTAATGTCTTTTGGTGGCAAGTTGGTGTTTGCGTATCCTGGTGGCAAGGTTTGTGGCCAGTCTGTCCGATGTATTGTTTGTTACAGTTCTTGCATGGTATTTTGTAAACAACATTAGTTTTGCTGTTTTTTTGTGTAGGTTCATTAGCTGCTGTTTTAGTGTGTTGGTGGGTTTGTGGGCTACCATGATGCCAAGGGGTCTGACTAGCCTGGCAGTCATTTCCGAGATGTCTTTGATTTATGGTAATGAGGTTAAGGTTTCTGGGCATGTTGTGTCTACTTGTTGGGGTTTGTTGTTTAAGAATCGACAGACCATGTTATTGGGTACAGGTTCTTCTTGAATACACTGTATAGGTATTTGTCTTCTGCTGCTCATAGTTCCTGGGTGCTGCATTGTGTTGTGGCCCTTTGAAATAATGAACTGATGCAGCTCTGTTAATGGATGTCAAACCAGGATCTACAGGAAAGCATCATACACAGACCAGATCCTGAACTACAGGAGCAATCATCCCAACACCCACAAACGGAGCTGCATCAGGACATTATTTCAAAGGGCCACAACACACTGCAACACCCAGGAACTATGAGCAGCAGAAGACAAATACCTATACAGCATATTCAAGAAGAACCTGTACCCAATAAACACAGTCTGCCAATTCCTAAACAACTAACCCAAACAAACAAACAAAACCCATCCAGAAACCCTAGCCACTCTCCCCTACATCAAAGCCATCTCTGAAATGACTGCCAAACTACTCAGACCCCTTAGCATCATGGTAGGCCACAAACCCACCAACACACTAAAACAGCAGCTAATAAACTTGAAAGACCCCATACAGACAAGAAGTAAAATTAATGTCATTTACAAAACCATGCAAGAACTGTAACAAACAATACATTGGACAAACAGGCAGAAAACTAGCCACCAGGATACACGAACACCAACTAGCCACAAAAAGACATGACTCTCTCTCACTAATATCCTCACATACGGATGAGGAAGGACACCACTTCGACTGAGACAACACATCCATCCTAGGACATGCCAAACAGAGACATGTGTGAGAATTCCTAGAAACATGGCATTCCAACTGGAACTCTATCAACAAACACATTGATTTGGACTCCATTTAGCCTCCTCTGAGAAAAAGAACTGTAAATGACATCACCAACCCAAGGAAGCCTTAACACACCAATAGAAAGCAGGCCTTACCCACCAGTGCCTCATCCGGAGGCTCACTGATGATGTTACCCAGTATGGTGATGAAACATCTGAAAACAAACCTTCCAGCTCAGTGAGCAAACTAACATCCAGAAAGTAGTTTTCTTTGCACTTTTACCAATGTTTCCTCCCTCAATATACCTCACCTAGTCAGCTACATGATTGGTCAGTTATGGATCGTTGACTAGTTTGAGATCTTGCTGAGCGTAATCTTCCAATGTAACAACAGTTGCCATACTCAGATTCTCGCAGAGTGATCCAGAACAGAGAGAGGCCATTCAACTCATCATTCCCATGCAGCTCTGTGACCAAGTTGTCCAATTGTTCTCAATTCCCTGTTCTTGTTTACTACTCTGTAATTGCCCCCCCATTCCATTATATCTAAATTTCTGTTGAATATCACAATTAAATCTCCTGCCACCTTCCTTTGAAGTAATGCATTCCAAATGCCATGTCGCTGCATTAAAATAGACCTTGTTGTTATGTAGAACACAGAACAGTGTAGCATAGTACAGGCCTTTCAGCCCACGATGTTGTGCCGAGTATTTATCTTAATCTAAGATCACCTTAACCTACCCACCCCTTCAATTTACTGTTGTCCATGTGCTTGTCCAGCATTCGCTTAAATGTCCCTAATGTCTCTGACTCTACTACCACTCTAGCAATGCATTCCACATACCCACACTCTCTGCATAAAGAACCTACCTCTGACATCTCCCCTAAGCCTTCCTCCAATCACCTTAAAATTATGGCCCTCATAACAGCTATTTCTGCCCTGGGGAAAAGTCTCTGGCTATGAACTGTATCTACTTTAGCTTATACACCTCTATCAAGTCACCTCTCTTCCTCCTTCTCTCCAGTGTGAAAAGCCAGAGCTCACTCAACCTCTTCTTCATCAGACAAGCCCTCCGATCCAGGCAACATCCTGGTAAATCTCCTCTGCACCCTCTCTGAAGCACCAACATCCTTCCTATAATGAGGTACCCAGAGCTGAACCCACTATTCCAAGTGTGGTCTAACCAGGGTTTTATAGAGCTGCAGTATAACCTCGCGGTTCTTAAACTCAATCCCCCTATTAATGAAAGGTAAAACACCATACGCCTTCTTAACAACCCTATCAACTTGGGTGGCAGCTTTGAGGGATCCATGTACATGGACCCCAAGATCCCTCTATTCCTCCACAGACTCCTGTCTTTAACCCAGCATTTAGCCTTCAAATTCAACCTTCCAAAATGAATCACTTCGCATTTATCCAGGTTGAACTTCATCTGCCACTTCTCAGCCCAGCTCTGCATCCTGTCAATGTCTTGTTGTATCCTGCAACAGCCCTTGATACTTTCTATAACACCACCATCATTTGTATCATCGGCAAACTTACTCACCCACCCTTCCACTTCTTCATCCAAATCATTTATAAAAACTACAAATAGCAGAGGCCCAAGAACAGATGGCTGTGGGACACCACAGGTCACCAACCTCCAGGCAGAATACTTTCCATCCACTACCACTCGCTGTCTTCTTTCAGGTTTACCTCTGGTTCTTTGGACAATCGTCTTGAATCTGTGTCCTCCAGATGCCAGCTCCTCTGTCAATCAAATCCATTCGTAATGTTGAACATCTCTCGAACATTTCCTCTTTACTTCCTGTGCATGATTCAGTCTCTGAATTTGGGATGTGTGCTGATGATTGTGAGTCCCCTAATAATTGCAACAATCTGTGGCTTCAGTGAGACCAGGGCAGTGTTCAGGCTCAGGGTGATACTAGGCAATGCCATCTCGCACAGGTAAGGATCAAACCATCTTCCTTTGACATTCAGCAGCATTGCCATCACTGAGACCCGCCACCAGCAACTTCCTGGGGTTACTGCTGCCTGGTAATTTAACAGGGACAGATAGATAGATAGATAGATAGATAGAGAAGGCTGGTCAGATGATGGGTATTCCAACATTGTGATGGAATACTCCCCACTTGTCTGAGGAGGGGGGCAGCTCCAACAACACTCAAGAAGCTTGACACCATCCAGGACAAAGCAACCTGCTGGATTGGCACGAACATCTACTCCCTCCACCACTGACACATGGTAGCAACAGTGTGTACTGTCTACAAGATGCAGAAATTCACCAGAGATCCTCAGTAGGTACCTTCCAAACCCACACCATTTCCATCTAAAAAGACAAGGGCAGCAAATACATGCGAACACCACCACCCCCTGCAAATTCCCCTCCAAGTCACTCATCATCCTGACTTGGAAATGTATCATCGTTCCTTCAAGTGTCACTGGGTCAAAATCCTGGAATCCCCTCCCTAAGGGGCATTGTGGGTCAACCCACAGCAGCGGTTCAAGAAGGCAGCTCACCCCCACCAAGCAGAGAAAATGTTTTTCTTTAAGTAATGCTGGTCTTTGTCTTAGTTACATTGAAGAGAAAAAGCATTTGCAAATTTATTGAAGTTAATGTCATCACTTCAATGATTTGTTTTTTTTTTATTCACAACTGGCAACAGACTACAGCGTTCTGCAGTCCTCATTTTCTTCTATAGTACTCAGGCAGTGCAGAGAGTGAATTGGGACAATTTCAGATCCTCCAGCACACACATTTTTATGGTTTTGTAGAGATGACAAGTATACTGGCTGCAGAATCAGCAGTTGCTTAGCAACTAATAGTCTGGACAACCTTTAATCAAGTGGCTAATGTTGGCCTGATGACCATGGGACAATACAGTCAGATGTTAGGTACAGGCAAAGACATTTCCAATGTGTTCCATTATGTGGTGTCTCCCATTTCATTGTTAAAATTCTGTTTGCTCTCAGGATTGATATTTGTAGCAGACCCCTGTGGTCAACATCTGTAAACCCCATTTCAAAATTGCAAGTTGCCATTTCACTCTGTGCTTTTATATTTACAGTGTTCCCACAAGCAGAGATCAATTGGCAAGACATTTAAAAATCCTAAAATGAATATTAGTGATAATTTCACAGCTAATGATCATCAAACCACTTTGTGTTTTACCCCCAATACCATAGCTGTCACGATGATACAATGTACTGAAATGTAAAGAACTGCAAATGCAGGAATACTCATCACCTCTTTGTTATATCCCTCTCCACCCTAGCCAACAACACTTTAGAGAATATTTTAGTTTTAAGAAGATACATCTTTGCCTTTTGAGGTTTGGCCAGACTCAGTTGCTGTAACAGGTTCAATGGTTTGGGTTTGGATCACTTCCTCTGGACTCCACTTGCAGCTGCATAGAAACATTGACCAGACCGCTGTGTAGTGAATTGTAGCAATTAGATGTAGTGGGAGCCAGGACCTGTGATGTGGACTCAAGAAGGAGACCATCATGCCCGTGGGATCCCCTCTGGCTGGAAATGAACTGTCCAGCCTTGTCCCCTCCCCAGTATTTGGTCTGTAGCCATGCAAGGTCATGCATTTGAAATGTAACTCCAGACAATGTTTCAATGAATTGCCTCCATGACCTTCTCAATCAGTGAGTTCCAGACTCCTATCACATTCTGGGTGAAAATAGATTCCTTATTTCCCATTTAACCCTTTACCAGTCCCTTTAAATTGGTGCTACTTAGTCGCTGACCTGTCTGATAAGGTAAATAGCCCCTTCTCAGCCCCTCACTCCAGGCCCCTCCAACCTTGTCCTCCTCAATCATATCTCTGTCCTACCCCCAACCTTCTAACACTGTCCCCCAATGCTACGTTTTCCCACCATGAGCCAGGCTAAGACTAGTGTGGTTTTTCAAACTGTCACAGTGAGATTTGGACTCTCACCAAACTGTGGACAGATGCCAAAAGTGATCCCTGTTGTACAGCTCGTGACAGCACCGGGAGGAGCTGACACATCACTGACGGAGTGTGGCTCCCAGCTGCTTTGAGCTCAGTGTGCACTGGAGATGGCAGACAATGCAGAGCCTACTCCATCCACCAGAGCAGTTTGGAACACCAGAATTCGATTGGAACACCGGAATTCGATTGGAACACCGGAATCCCATTGGAACACCGGAATCCCATTGGAACACCGGAATCCCATTGGAACACCGGAATTCCATTGGAACACCGGAATCCTATTGAAACACTGGAATCCCATTGAAATACCGGAATCCCATTGAAACACTGGAATCCCATTGGAACACCGGTATCCCATTGGAACACCAGTATCCCATTGAAACACCGGAATCCCGTTGAAACACCAGAATCCCATTGAAACACCAGAATCCCGTTGAAACACCGGAATCCTGCTGATGTGTGGCAGGCTGGGAACCAGAAGAGAAGACTAGTAGACAGTGGGGTGGGAACTGAAGACTGTAAGGATCATGAAGTTAGCATTACCAAGGGGATGAGTAGACAGAGAGCAGGTGAACACAAAGGAACTGGTGGTCTGAAGTGTATATACTTTAATGTAAGGAGTATAGTGTGTAAGGCAGATGAACGTGGTGCTTGGATTGGTGCCTGGGAGTATGACGTTATTGCGATCACAGAGACTTGGTTGAAGGAAGGGCATGATTGGCAACTAAATGTTCCAGGATATAGACTCATCAGACAGGACCGGGAGGGAATTAAAACGGGGGAAGAGTTGCATTGTTGATCAGGGATGTGAAGGGTTTTTGCCCAAAATGTCACTCTTCCTGCTTCTCGGATGCAGCCTGACCGGCTTTTCCAGCACCACTCTAATCTAGATTAGGAATAATATCACGGGTGTACTAAAGGAGGATACTATGGAGGGTTTGAGTAGTGAGGCATTATGGGTGGAGCTGAGAAATAAGAAGGGTGCAGTTACATTATTGGGGCTGTATTACAGACCTCCCAACAGTGAGTGGGAGGTAGAAGAACAAATAGGTAAACAGATTATGGAAAGATGTAGTGACAATAGGGAAGTGGTGATGGGAGATTTTAATTTTCCCAACATTGATTGGGATACACTTAGTGTCAGAGGTCTGGATGGGGCAGAATTTGTAAGGAGCATCCAGGAATGTTTGCTAGAGCAGAATGTCAATAGTCCGACGAGTGAAGGGGCCGTATTGGACCTGGTACTGGGGAACGAGCCAGGACAGGTGGGAGAAGTTGCAGTGGGGGATTTCTTTGGGAACAGTGACCATAATTCTGTAAGTTTTAGAATACTCGTAGACAAAGATGAGAGTGGTCCTAAGGGAAGAGTACTAAACTGGCACAAGGCCAATTACATGAAAATTAAGCATGAGCTGGGGAATGTGGATTGGGAGCAGCTATTTGAAGGGAAGTCCACATTTGATACGTGGGAGACTTTCAAAGATCTTTTGAAGATAGTGCAGGATAGGCATGTCCCTTTGAAAACAAGAGATAGGAAGGGCAAGATCCGTGAACCGTGGATGACAGGAGAAATTGTGCAACTAGCCAAGAGGTAAAAGGAAGCGTACATAAGGTGCAGGCAGCTAAGAACAGACAGGCCCTGAAGGAATATCAGGAGAGTAGGACCAATCTTAAACAAGGAATCAAACAGGATAAAAGGGGTCATGAAATAACTAGCGAGCAGAATTAAGGAAAATTCCAAGGCCTTTTATTCTTATATAAGAAGCAAGGGAGTAACCAGAGAAAGGATTGGTCCATTAAAGGATAAGGAAGGAAGGCTGTGTGTTGAACCTGAGAGAATGGGTGAGATTCTGAATGATTACTTTGCATCAGTGTTCACTGAGGAGAGGGACATGATGAATGTTGAGATTAGAGATAGAAGTTTGTTTACTCTGGATCACACTGACATAAGGAGGGAAGATGTGTTGGGTAGGCTAAAGGATATTAAGGTGGACAAATACCCAGGTCCAGATGGGATCTATCCCAGGTTGCTGAGGGAGGTGAGAAATGAAATAGCTGGGGCCCTGACAGATATCTTTGTAGCATCCTTAAACACAGGTGAGGTGCCGGAGGACTGGAGGGTTGCTTACGTTGTCCCCCTGTACAAAATGTGTAGTAGGGATATTCCGGGTAACTACAGACCAGTGAGCCTGATGTCAGTGGTGGGAAAGTTGCTGGAGAAGGTACCGAGGGATAAAATCTATTGTCATTTAAGAAACATTTAGACAGGTTCATGGATGGGATAGGTATGGAGGGATATGGACTAATCGCAGGCAAATGGGACTAGATTAATTATGAAAATTGGACAGCATGGACAGGTTGGGCTGAAGGGTCTGTTTCTATGCTGTAAACCTTTATGTTTCTATGACCCAGTGGTCAGGGTGATGAGACCAAATCCATACCTTATCCATAACAGATCCACTGTCAAAGCTGGTGATGCGCTGGTTTTCAGTGACTGTCCCTTAAGCAAGATTTATAGAAACACTGGAGCACCCTGCAACAGATCTCCAAACATTCAGGAATGTCTCAACATGAAAAACTGGTGAACAGCTTTTCATGGAGGACATACTTTCACTACCTCCCAGCCTGGAATACACAACAAGGAAAGCTCTATGAAGACAGTGGGAGGAGGCTTCCTGCATCCTGGAAAACCAGATAAACGGGAAAACCTAGGCCTCTGTGTGTCTCAGTGTTGGGGAGGAGTCTGTGCAATTCCCAGGTAGACAGCTAACAGCATTTCCCCATAGTAGGGGAATCTCTAGCTGGAGGGCACAGGTTTAAGGTGAGTGGAGAGAGATACAAAAGGATCCAGAGGGCAGGTTTTGATCATTCCCCCTTCAGCCAGAACTGAGATAGCTATCACCTCCGGGCACAGTTCCTTAGACCTCCCTCAGTACTTGCTGCCCACATGATCAACTCTGGATAGGCCAGGCCTGCCTTCTCGAGGCTCAGTGATTGGTCAGTTGTGTCCTCTTAGCAGCTTGGTCAAGTTTGACCTCCTTACAGAGCCCACTGTCTCCTACCTCACACTGAGCCAGGCCGTAATCCCAACTCCACTAAATTCTCTGTTTCCAAGCAACCAGCCCAAGTGGTGCATTTAGAACATAGAACGCCACAGTGCAGTACAGGCCCTTTGGTTCTCAATGTTTCACCGATCTGTGAAATTAATCTGATGCCCTAACCTACGCAGTTCCATTATTATCCATATGTATGTCCAATGCCCATTTAAATGCCTTTATATTGGCAAGCCTGCTCTTTCAGGCAGGCCATTCCACTTCCCTACTACTCTCTGCGTGACAAAACTACCTCTGACATCTGTCCTATATCTATCACCCCTCAATTTAAAGCTATGTCCCCTCGTGCTAGCCATCACCATCTGAGGAAAAAGGCTCTCCCTGTCCACCCTATCTAACCCTCTGATTATCTTATATGTCTCTATTAAGTCACCTCGCAACCTTCTTTTCTCCAACGAAAACAGCCTAAAGTCCCTCAGCCTTTCCACATAAGACCTTCCCTCCATACCAGGCAACATCCTAGTAAATCTCCTCTGCACCCTTTCCAAAGTTCCACATCCTTCCTATAATGCGGTGGCCAGAACTGTATGCAATACTTCAGGTGCGGCCGCACCAGTGTCTTGTACAGCTGAAGTATAACCTCGTGGCTCTGAAATTCAATCCCCCTACCAATAAATGCCAACACATCGTATGCCTTCTTAACAACCCTATCAACCTGGGGGGCAACTTTCAGGGATTTATGTACCTGGACACCGAGATCTGTCTGTTCATCTACACTACCAAGAATTTCACTTCCGAAGTGAACTACCTCACACTTTTTCTATATTAAACTCCATTTGCCACTTCTCAGCCCAGCTCTGCATCTTATCTATATCCCTCTGTAACCCACAACATTGTTCAGCACAATCTACAACTCTGCCTATAAAAACATAGAAACATAGAAAAATACAGCGCAGTACAGGCCCTTCGGCCCTCGATGTTGCGCCGACCGAAGCCTACCTAACCTACACTAGCCCAATAACCTCCATATGCTTGTCCAATGCCCGCTTGAATGACCATAAAGAGGGAGAGTCCACCGCTGATACTGGCAGGGCATTCCATGAACTCTCAACCTGCTGTGTAAAACATCTACCCCTAACATCTGTCCTATACCTACCACCCCTTAATTTAAAGCTGTGTCCCCTAGTAACAGCTGACTCCATACACGGAAAATCTTAGTGTCCTCTGCAAATTTACTAACCCATCCTTCCACATCCACCTCCAGATCATTTATAAAAATGACAAACAGCAGTGGCCCCAAATCAGATCCTTGCGGCACACCACTGGTAAATGAGCTCAAGGATGAATATTTCCCATCAACCACCACTCTCTGTCTTCTTTCAGCTAGCCAATTTCTGATCCAAACCGCTAAATCACCTTCAATTCCGAAACTCCATATTTTGTGCAATAGCCTACCATGGGGAACCTTATCAAATATCTTACTGAAATCCATATACACCACAGCAACCACTTTACCTTCATCCAACTGTTTTGTCACCCTCTCGAAGAACTCAATAAGTGAAGCACAATCTACCCTTCACAAAGCCAGGTTGACTATCCCTAATCTATTTTATCTATTCTCAGATTTTCCAAAATTGCTAAAACCTCCTCTTTGTCAACCGCAATCCCATCTAATCCTGTAGCCTGTATCTCCATATTCTCACTAACATTGCCCTTTTCCAATGTGAATACTGATGAAAAGTATTCATTAAGCACTTTGAGGAGAAAGTGAGGACTGCAGATGCTGGAGATCAGAGCTGAAAATGTGTTGCTGGAAAAGCACAGCAGGTCAGGCAGCATCCAAGGAGCAGGAGAATCAACATTTCGGGTATAAGCCTGAAGAAGGGCTTCAGGCTTATGCCCAAGGAGATAGGCAGAGTTGTAGATAGTGCTGAACAATGTTGTGGGTTACAGAGGGATATAGATAAGATGCAGAGCTAGGCTGAGAAGTGGCAAATGGAGTTTAATATAGAAAAAGTGTGAGGTAGTTCACTTCGGAAGTGAAATTCTTGGTGGTGTAGATGAACAGACAGATCTCGGTGTCCAGGTACATAAATCCCTGAAAGTTGCCACCCAGGTTGTTAGGGTTGTTAAGAAGGCATACGATTCTCCTGTTCCTTGGATGCTGCCTGACCTGCTGCACTTTTCCACCAACACATTTTCAGCTCATTAAGCACTTCCCCATGTCCTCAGATTCCACATACGACTTCTCACTACAGTCTTTGATTGGTCCTAATCTTACTCCAGTCATTGTTTTATCCCTGATATACCTATAGAAGGCCTCAGGGTTTTCCTTGATCCTATCCGCCAATAACTTCTCATGTTCCCTCCTGGCTCTTCTTAGCCCTCTCTTTAGATCTTTTCTGGCTAACTTATAACTCTGAAGCCCCTAACTGAGCCTTCACACCTCATCCTCACATAAGCATTCTTCTTCCTCTTGACAAGATCTTCAACTTCTTTAGTAAACCATTGCTCCCTCTCTCAACAACTGTCTCCCTGCCTGACAGGTATATACTTATCAAGGACCCGCAGTAGCTGTTCCTTGAATAAGGTCCACATTTCAAGTGTGTCTATCCCCTGCTGTTACCTTCCCCATCCTATGCATCCTAAATCTTGCCTAATTGCATCATAATTGCCTTTCCCCTGGTTATACCTCTTTCCCTGCAGTATATAACTATCCCTGCCCATTGCTGTTGGAAACGTAACCCTCTCTCAACAACTACCTTCCTGACTGATAGGTATATACCAATCAAGGACCCACAGTAGCTGTTCCTTGAATGAGCTCCCACATTCCAATTCATTTGGCTGAACTGATCCTCACCCTCAACAATTTCTCTTTCAAATCCTCCCATGTTCTCCAGACCAAAGGGGTAGTCATGGGAACCTGTATGGGACCCAGCTATGCCTGTCTCTTTGTTGGCTATGTAGAACAGTCCATCTTCCGTAGTTATACCAGCACAACTGCCCACCTCTTCCTCCGCTACATTGATGACTGCATTGGCACCACCTCGTGCTCCCGCGAGGAGGTTGAACAGTTCATCAACTTCACCAACACATTCCACCCTGACCTTAAATTTAACTGGACCATCTCTGACACCTCCCTCCCCTTCCTGGACCTCTCCATCTCCATCAATGACGACCGACTCAACACTGACATTTTTTACAAACCCACCTACTCCCACAGCTACCTGGATTACACCTCTTCCCACCCTACCTCCTGCAAAAATGCCATCCCGTATTCCCAATTCCTCCGCCTCCGCCGTATCTGCTCCCAGGAGAACCAGTTCCATCATAGAACCCACCAGATGGCCTCCTTCTTTAGAGATCGCAATTTCCCTTCCCACGTGGTTGAAAATGCCCTCCAATGTCCTGCACTTCCGCCTTCAAACCCCACCCCTCCAACTGTAACAAGAATAGAACACCCCTGGTGCTCCCCTTCCACCCTACCAACCTTCGCATAAACCAAATCATCCGCTGACATTTCCGCCACCTCCAAACAGACCCCACCACCAGGGATATATTTCCCTCCCCACCCCTTTCCGCCTTCCGCAAAGACCGTTACCTCTTTGACTACCTGGTCAGGTCCATGCCCCCCTACAACCCACCCTCCCATTCTGGCACTTTCCCCTGCCACCGCAGAAATTGCAAAACCTGCGCCCACACCTCCTCCCTCACCTCCATCCAAGGCCCTAAAGGAGCCTTCCACATCCATCAAAGTTTTACCTGCACATCCACTAAAACCATTTATTGTATCCGTTGCTCCCGATGCGGTCTCCTCTACATTGGTGAGACTGGATGCCTCCTAGCAGAGCGCTTTAGGGAACATCTCCAGGACACCTGCACCAATCAACCACACCGCCCCATGGCCCAACATTTCAACTCCCCCTCCCACTCTGCCGAGGACATGGAGGTCGTGGGCCTCCTTCACCGCCGCTCCCTCACCACCAGACGCCTGGAGGAAGAACGCCTCATCTTCCGCCTCGGAACACTTCAACCCCAGGGCATCAATGTGGACTTCAATAGTTTCCTCATGTCCCCTCCCCCCACCTTACCTCAGTTCCAACCTTCCAGCTCAGCACCATCCTCATGGCCTGTCCTACCTGCCTATCTCCCTTCCCACCTGTCTACTCCACTTTCCTCTCTGACCTATTACCTTTACCCCCACCTCGATCCACCTATTGCACTCTTAACTACCTTCTCCCCACCCCCACCCCTCTCCCATTTATCTCTCCACCCCGGAGACTCCCAGCCTCATTCCTGATGAAGGACTTTTGCCCAAAATGTTGATTTTCCTGCTCCTCGGATGCTGCCTGACCTGCTGTGCTTTTCCAGCACCGCACTGATCTTGACTCTAATCTCCAGCATCTGCAGTCCTTACTTTTGCCACATTTCAATTGTGTTCACTTTGTTACAAGTTTAACAATAATTACCCTTGTCAATTTAATATTTAATCTGAGATAGAGCAACATTGACGGGTTCTCATCCACTAGGTTGTGTTAACAGGAACACAATTACACCATGTTTAACCATGTTACAGGCTGGAAATCTTTACAGCCAGACCCTGGGAGTTAAAGAGCTTTTAAACTGCGATTTCAGCAAACAAGCTCAATACTAGTCCATCAAAGTGATCAGATCAGCATCTTCCACAGCACTGCCCCCTTCCTCCCTGCTCCCCAACCCTGGCACCAGGAAACGATTTCTCTGCTTCCATTCTTTGTTATTTATATACACTGCCTGCTTGTCACCAGCTCTCCGACTGCTCACGGGGACAATGCAAAGAGGGTAACAGTGTCAGTGATGCTGCGATAGTGATCAGGTGACATACCTTCCATAGCGCAACAGCAGAGATAGGGAGAGGCACCTCAGGGGGATGGGTTTGGGGGATGCGGAGAATGTGAATGTTAGGCTCGGGATTCGTTAGCTAAATGATGGGAATGGACTACATTCAGAAATAGTGTGGCTGTGAGTGTGGCTGTGAGTGTGGCTGTGAGTGTGGCTGTGAGTGTGGCTGTGAGTGTGGCTGTGAGTGTGGCTGTGAGTGTGGCTGTGAGTGTGAGTGTGGGTGTGAGTGTGGGTGTGAGTGTGGGTGTGAGTGTGGGTGTGAGTGTGGGTGTGAGTGTGGGTGTGGGTGTGAGTGTGGCTGTGAGTGTGAGTGTGAGTGTGAGTGTGGCTGTGAGTGTGAGTGTGGCTGTGAGACTGTGGCTGTGAGTGTGAGTATGAGTGTGGCTGTGAGTGTGAGTGTGTTGTGAGTGTGAGTGTGGCTGTGAGTGTGAGTGTGGGTGTGAGTGTGAGTGTGGCTGTGAGACTGTGGCTGTGGGTGTGAGTGTGGGTGTGAGTGTGAGTGTGGCTGTGAGTGTGAGTGTGTTGTGAGTGTGAGTGTGGCTGTGAGTGTGAGTGTGTTGTGAGTGTGAGTGTGGCTGTGAGTGTGAGTGTGGCTGTGAGACTGTGGCTGTGAGTGTGAGTGTGGCTGTGAGTGTGAGTGTGGCTGTGAGTGTGAGTATGGGTGTGAGTGTGACTGTGACTGTGAGTATAGGGTGGGTATTGGTAGGGGTGTGGATTTGGCTGTGAGTACGGGTGTGTATATGGGCGTGGGCGTGGGTGTGGATATGTGTATGGGAGTGAGTGTGGGGGTGGTTGTGAGTATGGGTGTGGGTTTGGATATGGGTGTGGGTGTGGGTGTGAGTATGGGTCTAAATATAGGTTTGGATGTGGGTGAGGGTGTAAGTGTGGGTGTGAGTGTGGGTATAGATGGTTTCGTCAAGGGCAGGTCGTGTCTCACAAACCTCACAGAGTTTTTGGAGGTGACCAAGTATGTAGATGAGGGTAGGGCAGTTGACGTGGTGGACATGGACTTCAGTAAAGTCTTTGATAAGGTTCCACATGGCAGGCTGATGGAGAAAATGCAGAGGCATGGGATTGAGGGTGATTTAGCAGTTTGGATTAGAAACTGGCTTTCTGAAAGAAGGCAGCGAGTGGTGGTTGATGGACAATATTCAGCCTGGAGTCTGGTTACGAGTGGTGTGCCACAAGGATCTGTTTTGGGACCACTGCTGTTTGTCAGTTTTATAAGTGATTTAGATGCAGGCAGAGGTGGATGGGTTAGTAAGTTTGCAATTGATACTAAAGTCGGTGGAGTAGTGGACAGTTTGGAAGAATGTTACAGGTTGCAGAGAGACTTGGATAAACTGCAGAATTGGGCAGAGAGGTGGCAAATGGAGTTCAATGCAGCTAAATGTGAGGTGATGCACTTTGGGAAGAATAACAGGAAGGCAGAGTACTGGGTCAATGGAAAGATTCTTGGTAGTGTGGATGTACAGAGGGATCTTGGAGTCCATGTACATAGATCCCTGAAAGTTGCTACCCAGGTGGATAGTGCTGTTAAGAAGGCATACGGTGTGTTAGATTAGATTAGATTAGATCACTTACAGTGTGGAAACAGGCCCTTCGGCCCAACAAGTCCACACCGCCCCGCTGAAGCGCAACCCACCCATACCCCTACATTTACCCCCTACCTAACACTACGGCAATTTAGCATGGCCAATTCCCCTGACCTGCACATCTTTGGATTGTGGGAGGAAACCGGAGCACCCGGAGGAAACCCACGCAGACACGGGGAGAATGTGCAAACTCCACACAGTCAGTTGCCTGAGGCGGGAATTGAACCTGGGTCCCTGGCGCTGTGAGGCAGCAGTGCTAACCACTGTGCTGCCCACTTTAGGTTTCATTCAGAGAGGGATTGAGTTCCAGAGCCGCAATATCATGCTGCAACTATACAAAACACTGGTGTGGCCACACTTGGAATATTGTGGACAGTTCTGGTTGCTATATTTCGGGAAGGATGTGGAAGCATTGGAAAAGGTGCAGAGGAGATTTATCAGGATGTTGCCTGGTCTGGAGGGAAGGTCTTATGAGGAAAGGCTGAGGGACTTGGGTCTGTTCCCATTGGAAAGAAGAAGGCTAAGAGGGGATTTGATAGAGACATACAAGATGATCAGAGGATTAGATAGGGTAGACGGTGAAAGTCTTTTTCCTAGGATGATGATGTCAGTGTGTACGAGGGGGCATAGCTACAAATTGAGGGGTGATAGATTTAAGACAGATGTCAGAGGCAGGTTCTTTACTCAGAGAGTGGTAAGGGGGTGGAATGCCCTACCTGCCAATGTAGTCAACTCAGCCACATTAGGGAGATTTAAACAATCCTTAGATAATCACATGGATGATTTTGGGATAGTGTAGGGGGACGAGCTGAGAATAGTTCACAGGTCGGTGCAACATCGAAGGCCGAAGGGCCTGTCCTGTGTTGTATTGTTCTATGTTCTATATGGGTGTTGGTAGGGGTGTTGATTTAGCTGTAAGTATGGGTGTGTGGGGTGTGAGTATCGGTGTGGGTGTGTGGGGGTGTGTGGTGTGTGGGTGTGGGTGTGAGTATCGGTGTGGGTGTGGTTATGGGTGTGGATATGGATGTGGATGTGGTGTGAATACGGGTGTGGATCTGGGTAACAGCTGTGCATATGTGTGTGTGCGTTGAGGGGTGTGAATGTGAGTATGAGTGTGAGTATGGATGCAGGTGTGCGTATGGGTGTGTTTGTGAGCGTGGGTGTGGGGTATGGATTTGGGTGTGAGCATGGGAGTGAGTGTGGATGTGGGGTATGACTATGGCTGTGGGTATGGCTGTGAGTGAGAGTATGGGTGTGTGTGTGCTGTGAATGTGAGTGTGAATGTGAATATAGGTGTGTGTGTCTGGGTATGTGTTTGTGTGAGTATGAGTGTGTTTGTATGTGTGGGCATGGGTCGTAGGTGTGAGTGTGAATATGGGTGTGGGTTTGAGTGTGCATGTGAGTGTGTGTGGGGGTGGGTTTGGGTAAGGGTGTGGCAGTGGGTATGGGTATGAGTGTTAGTGTGGGTGTGGGAATGCGTGTGGGTGTGGGAATGGGTGTACGTGTTTGGGTGTGTGTGTGGGGTGTGGGGTGTGGATGTGGGGTGTGTGTGGGAGTGTGGACTATGGGTGTGAGTGTGGGTATTGCTGGGTGGGTGTGGGTGTGTAGGTGTGAGTGTGGGTATGTGTATGGGTGTGGGTGTGCATGTGAATGTGGGTATTGGTGGGTGTGTATGGGTGTGGGTTGTGGGTGTGATGGTGGCCAAGGTGTGTGTGTGGGTGTGGGGTGTGAGTGTGGATGTGTGAGAGAGTGTGGGTGTGGGTGTGGGGTGAGAGTGTGTGTGTGAGTGTGAGTGTGGCGTGAGAATATGGGTGTGGGTGTGAGTGTGGGTGTGGGTGAGAGTGAGAGTGTGTGTGAGAGAGTGTGTGTGAGTGTAGGTGTGGGTGTGGGTGTGGGGTGAGAGTGTGGCTGTGTGAGAGAGTGTAGGTGAGAGTGTGGGTGTGGGTGTGGGGTGTGAATGAGAGTGTGTGTGAGAGAGAGTGTGTGTGAGTGTGGGTGTGGGTGTGGGGTGAGAGTGTGGCTATGAGTGAGAGTGTGGGTGTTGGATGAGAGTGTGGGGTGTGAGTGTGGGTGTGAGTGAGAGTGGGTGTGAGAGAGTGTGTGTGAGTGTGGATGTGGTGTGAGAGGGTGGCTGTGTGAGAGAGTGTGGGTGTGGGGCTGGGTGTGGGGGTGGGGTGAGAGTGGTGGCTGTGAGTGAGAGTGTGGGTGTCGGGTGAGAGTGTGGGTGTGGGGTGAGAGTGTGGGTGTGGGGTGAGAGTGTGGGTGCGGGCGTGAGAGTGTGTGTGAGAGTGTGGTGTGCGGGGTGAGAGTGTGTGTGAGAGTGTGGGTGCGGGGTGAGAGTGTGTGTGAGAGTGTGGGGTGTCGGGGTGAGAGTGTGTGTGAGAGTGTGGGTGTGGGGTGGAGAGTGTGGGTGAGAGTGTGGATGTGGGGTGTGGGGTGTGGGTGTGGGTGAGAGTGTGGGTGTGGGTGTGGGGTGAGAGTGTGGGTGTGGGTTGTGGGGTGAGAGTGTGGGTGTGGGTGTGGGTGTGGGGTGTGGGTGTGGGTGAGAGTGTGGGTGTGGGTGTGGGGTGTGGGGTGAGAGTGTGGGTGTGGGTGTGGGTGGTGGGTGTGGGGTGAGAGTGTGGGTGTGGGTGTGGGTGTGGGTGTGGGTGTGGGGTGAGAGTGTGGTGTGGGTGTGGGTGTGGGTGTGGGGTGAGAGTGTGGGTGTGGGTGTGGGTGGGGGGGTGAGAGTGTGGGTGTGGGTGTGGGTGTGGGGTGAGAGTGTGGGTGTGGGTGTGGGTGTGGGGTGAGAGTGTGGGTGCGGGGTGAGAGTGTGGGTGCGGGGTGAGAGTGTGGGTGTGGGGTGAGAGTGTGTGTGAGAGTGTGGGTGTGGGGTGAGAGTGTGTGTGAGAGTGTGGGTGTGGGGTGAGAGTGTGGGTGAGAGTGGGTGTGGGTGTGGGGTGAGAGTGTGGGGTGTGGGTGTGGGGTGAGAGTGTGGGTGTGGTGTGGGTGTGGGTGTGGGTGTGGGTGAGAGTGGGTGTGGGGTGTGGGGGTGAGAGGTGTGGGTGTGGGTGTGGGGTGAGAGTGTGGGTGTGGGTGTGGGGTGTGGGTGTGGGTGAGAGTGTGGGTGTGGGTGTGGGTGGGTGAGGGGTGAGAGTGTGGGTGGGTGTGGGTGTGGGTGTGGGTGTGGGGTGAGAGTGTGGTGTGGGTGTGGGTGTGGTGTGAGAGTGTGGGTGTGGGTGTGGGGTGTGGGGTGAGAGTGTGGGTGTGGGTGTGGGTGTGGGGTGAGAGTGTGGGTGTGGGTGTGGGGTGAGAGTGTGGGTGTGGGTGTGGTTGTGGGTGAGAGTGTGGGTGTGGGTGTGGGTGTGGGGTGAGAGTGTGGGTGTGGGTGTGGGTGTAGGGTGAGAGTGTGGGTGTGGGTGTGGGGTGAGAGTGTGGGTGAGAGTGTGGGTTGTGGGGTGAGAGTGTGGGTGTGGGGTGTGTGGAGAGTGTGGGTGTGGGTGTGGGTGTGGGGGTGAGAGTGTGGGTGTGGGGTGAGAGTGTGGGTGTGGGGTGAGAGTGTGGGTGTGGGGTGAGAGTGTGGGTGTGGGTGTGGGGTGGGGGTGAGAGTGTGGGTGTGGGGTGAGAGTGTGGGTGAGAGTGTGGGTGTGGGGTGAGAGTGTGGGTGTGGGGTGGAGAGTGTGGGTGTGGGTGAGAGTGTGGGTTGGGTGAGAGTGTGGGTGTGGGGTGAGAGTGTGGGTGTGGGTGTGGGGTGGTGAGAGTGTGGGTGAGGGTGTGGGTGTGGGGTGAGAGTGTGGGTGTGAGGTGAGAGTGGTGTGTGAGAGTGTGGGTGTGGTGAGGGTGGGTGTGGGTGAGAGTGTGGGTTGGGTGAGGTGTGGGTGTGGGGTGAGAGTGTGGGGTGGGTGATGTGTGGTGTGGGGTGAGAGTGTGGGTGTGGGGTGGGGTGAGAGTGTGGGGTGTGGGTGAGAGTGTGGGGTGGGGTGAGGTGGGGTGGGTGAGAGTGTTGGGTTTGGGGGTGAGAGTGGTGGGTGTGGGTGTGGGGTGGGTGGAGTGTGGGTGTGGGGTGAGGTGTGGGTGAGAGTGTGGGTGTGGGGTGGAGTGTGGGTGTGGGTGGGTGTGGGAGTGGTGTGTGGGTGTGGGGTGAGAGTGTGGGTGTGGGGGTGAGAGTGTGGGTGTGGGTGTGGGGCGAGAGTGTGGGTGTGGGTGTGGGGTGGAGAGTGTGGGTGAGAGGTGTGGGTGTGGGGTGAGAGTGTGGGGTGTGGGGTGAGAGTGTGGGTGTGGGTGAGAGTGTGGGCGTGGGTGTGGGGTGAGAGTGTGGGTGTGGGGTGAGAGTGTGGGTGAGAGTGTGGGTGTGGGGTGAGAGTGTGGGTGTGGGGTGAGAGTGTGGGTGTGGGTGTGGGTGTGGGGTGAGAGTGTGGGTGTGGGGTGGAGAGTGGGTGTGGGGTGAGAGTGTGGGTGGTGGGTGTGGGGTGAGAGTGTGGGTATAGGGTGAGAGTGTGTGTGGGGTGAGAGTGTGGGTGTGGGGTGAGAGTGTGGGTGTGGATGGGAGAGTGGGTGGTGGGGTGAGAGGTGTGGGGTGGGGATGAGAGTGTGGGTGTGGGGTGTGAGAGTGTGGGTGTGGGTGAGAGTGTGGGTGTGGTGTGGGGTGAGAGTGTGGGTGTGGGGTGAGAGTGTGGGTGTGGGGTGAGAGTGTGGGTGTGGGTGTGGGGTGAGAGTGTGGGTGTGGGGTGAGAGTGTGGGTGTGGGATGAGAGTGTGGGTGTGGGGGTGAGAGTGTGGGTGTGGGGTGTGGGGTGAGAGTGTGGGTGTGGGGTGAGAGTGTGGGTGTGGGTGAGAGTGTGGGTGTGGGTGAGAGTGTGGGTGTGGGTGTGGGATGAGAGTGTGGTGTGGGGTGAGAGTGTGGTGTGGGTGTGGGGTGAGAGTGTGGGTGTGGGGTGAGAGTGTGGGGTGAGAGTGTGGCTGTGGGGGTGAGAGTGTGGGTGTGGGGTGAGAGTGTGGGTGTGGGTGTGGGTGGTGGGTGTGGGGTGAGAGTGTGGGTGTGGGTGAGAGTGTGGGTGAGAGTGTGGGTGTGGGGTGAGAGTGTGGGTGTGGGGTGAGAGTGTGGGTGTGGGTGTGGGTGTGGGTGTGGTGTGGGGTGAGAGTGTGGTGTGGGGTGAGAGTGTGGGTGAGAGTGGGTGTGGGGTGAGAGTGTGGGTGTGGGGTGAGAGTGTGGGTGTGGGGTGTGGGTGTGGGTGAGAGTGTGGGTGTGGGGTGAGAGTGTGGGTTGGTGGGTGAGAGTGTGGGTGGGGGTGTGTGTGAGAGTGTGGGTGAGAGGTGTGGGTGTGGGGTGAGAGTGTGGGTGTGGGGTGAGAGTGTGGGTGAGGGATGGATGTGGTGTGGGTGTGGGTGAGAGTGTGGGAGTGGGATGAGAGTCGTGGTGTGGGATGAGAGTGTGGGTGTGGGGTGAGAGTGTGGGTGTGGGATGAGAGTGTGGGTGTGCGGATGAGAGTGTGGGTGTGGGTGTGGGGTGAGAGTGTGGGTGTGGGTGTGAGTGTGGGTGTGGGTGTGGGTTGAGAGTGTGGGCGTGGGTGTGTGGTGAGAGTGTGGGTGTGGGTGTGGGGTGAGAGTGTGGGTGTGGGTGTGTGGGTGAGAAGTGTGGGTGTGCGCGTGGGGTGAGAGTGTGGGTGTGGGGTGAGAGTGTGGGTGTGGGAGTGAGAGTGTGGGTGTGGGCGTGGGGTGAGAGTGTGGGTGTGGGTGTGGGTGTGTGGGTGAGAGTGTGGGTGTGGGCGTGGGGTGAGAGTGTGGGTGTGGGTGTGGGGTGAGAGAGTGTGGGTGTGGGGGTGAGAGTGTGGGTGTGGGCTGGGGTGAGAGTGTGGGTGTGGGGTGAGAGTGTGGGCGTGGGGTGAGAGTGTGTGGTGAGAGTGTGGGTGGGTTGTGAGTGTGGGTGTGAGTGTGGGTGTGGGTGTGAGTGTGCGGTGTGGGTGTGGGGTGAGAGTGTGGGTGTGGGTGTGGGTGAGAGTGTGGGTGTGGTGTCGGGTGTGGGTGTGGGTGAGAGTGTGGGTGGGGTGAGGTGTGGCGTGGGTGTGGTGTGGGTGTGGGTGTGGGGTGTGGTGTGAGGGTGGGGGTGTGGGTGAGAGTGTGGGCGTGGGTGTGGGGTGAGAGAGTGGGTGTGGGGTGGTGGGGTGTGGGTGTGGGTGTGTGTGTGGGTGTGGGGTGAGAGTGTGGGTGTGGGTGTGGGGGTGTGGGTGTGGGGTGAGAGTGTGGGTGTGGGTGAGAGTGTGGGTGTGGGTGTGGGTGAGAGTGTGGGCGTGGTGTGGGGTGAGAGTGTGGGTGTGGGTGTGTGGTGAGGGTGTGGGTGTGGGGTGTGGGTGAGAGTGTGGGCGTGGGTGTGGGGTGAGAGTGTGGGTGTGGGTGAGAGTGTGGGCGTGGGGTGTGGGTGAGCGAGTGTGGGTGGTGGGGTGTGGTGAGGGGTGTGGGTGAGAGTGTGGGTGTGGGGTGAGAGTGTGTGGGGTGGGTGTAGGTGTGGGTGTGGGTGTGGGGGTGAGAGTGTGGGTGTGGGGTGAGGGAGTGGTGGGTGAGAGGAGTGTGGGTGTGGTGGGTGGGGTGAGGTGTGGTGGGGTGGGTGTGGGTGTGGGTGTGGGGTGAGAGTGTGGGTGTGGGGTGAGAGTGTGGGTGTGGGGTGAGAGTGTGGGTGTGGGTGTGAGTGTGGGTGTGGGGTGAGAGTGTGGGTGTGGGGTGAGAGTGTGGGCGGTGGTGTGGTGGAGTGTGGGTGAGAGTGTGGGTGTGGGGGGTGAGGCGAGTGTGGTGTGGGGTGTGAGGTGTGGGTGTGGGTGTGGGGCGAGAGTGTGGGTGTGGGGTGAGAGTGTGGGGGTGGGGGGTGAGGAGTGTGGGTGTGGGGTGAGAGTGTGGGCGTGGGTGCTGAGTGTGAGTGGGTGGGTGT